>NC_090936.1:83796089-84437237 GCF_040938575.1 Ambystoma mexicanum | reverse complement strand
ACATGCACTTCTACAGGAAAAACTTGTTCGGCAAGACAGTGGACGAGTCACTGCAGGCCATCAAGGCGGACACAGAGAGGGCCCGGGCCTTTGGTGTTCTTCAACAATGGCGGCCGTCCTTTCGGAGCTCCGGAGGCAAGCAAGGATCCTCCAAAGGATTTCGGTGGCAGCCCCTCGTCGTACCGTCAGGCGGCCCGCTCCTCGTTGCAAGAAGCCTACAGAGGACGCGGCAAGACAGGAGGATCTCGTTGTCGTCGCCAAGGAGGCCAAGGCGGCAAGGCCGCGGCCAAGCAGGACTGAACCGGCCGTAGCGTCGGGCCCCCACCTGAGCACCCCGGTGGGAGGCTGGCTGGCGAATTTCGCCAGCGTGTGTGAGTCCATCTCCACCGACAGTTGGGTGCTGGATGCCCTGGCCCACGGGCACACTCTGGAATTTCTAAGGAAGAGTCCCCGCATTCCACCTGTGGCCAGGAAGGAAAACCACGTCCCTCAAGTGCTACTGGAGGTACACGCGATGCTAAAAAAGGGAGCCATCCGGCTCTGGGGCTCCAGAGTGTACTCGCGATACTTCCTCGTAAGGAAAAAGACTGGCGGTTGGTGACCCATCCTGGACCTTTGTCGTCTAAACAAGTACATCAAGTGCCAGAAGTTCCGGATGGTCACCCTCCAGCACGTGCTGGGACAGCTGGAGGAAGGCGACTTCCTATCGTCACTGGACATGGAGGATGCCTACTTTCACATCCCCATTCTAAAAGGACATCGAAAGTTCCTGCGATTCGTGGTCCAAGGGCGGCACTATCAGTTCAAGGCCCTTCCCTTCGGATTGAAGTCGGCACCCCAGGTGTTCACCAAGTGCCTAGCACCAGTGGCGGCGCGGCTGCGCCTGCAGGGGATCCACGTCTACCCCTACCTGGACGATTGGCTCATCCGAGCAAATTCAAGAGAACTCGCCGTCATTCACACAGCAAAGACCGTTGAACTGCTCACAGATCTGGGATTCTCGATCAACTTTGCGGAATCCCACTTGGTACCGTCGCAAGTCGCCCTGCTCCTGGGAGCCAGACTCGACACAGTGGCGCGATTGGCTTCTCCGTCGGAGGAAAGGACGAAGGCCATCCTGGGCAAGGTGCAACGGCTGTCGACCATGGACGTGGCCAGGGTGAGGTCCATCAAGTCCCTGCTTGGCATGATGTCCTCGTACATCTACCTCGTGCTCTTGTGCAGGCTTCGGATGCGTCCACTGCAGGAGTTCCTTGACGCCCATTGGATGCAAGCGACGCGCAGCTTCAAAGACAGGATCTCACTCAACGAGACGTTCCACCAAGCGATCCAGTGGTGGGGCACCCGCGCGCATATGGCGGCGGTCATGGACATGGACTTCCAGACCCCGGTACATCAGGAAACGGTGACAACGGACAAAACCTGGAGGGATGGGGAGCGCACACCAGAGATCTCCACGCAAGAGGCCTTTGGCTCCCGGAGGAGAGGTCGCTACACATCAATGTCCTGGAGCTCCGAGCCGTGTTCTTGGCCCTCAGATCATTCCTTCCGTCCCTCAAGGGCAAGGTGGTAAGGATCTACACTGACAACACCACCACGATGTTGTACATCCGGAAGCAGGGAGGCACCAGATCCCCAGCCCTATCCAAGGAAGCCCAGGATCTGTGGCGCTGGGCCGTTGCCCAAGGGATGTTTCTGGTACCCTTCCATCTGGCAGGAATAAAGAACACCATCGCCGACTCACTCAGCAGGGAGCTGCGCTCGTGCTACGATTGGGAACCGCAGCAGGATCAAGTGGATCTCCTATTCCGATGATGGGGCAATCCCCAGATTGACCTATTCGCGATGCCGACGAACGCCAAGTGCCGGAGGTTCGCCAGCAGGTTTCCCCAGCCGGGGGGCATGGGCGATGCCTTTTCGTTCCCCTGGGACGGCCTGTTCCTGTACACGTTCCCACCGTTGCTGCTGCGACTCATCACTCAACTCAGACGGTCCCGGTACAGGATGATCCTCGTCGCACTGGCGTGGCCGAGGCAGATCTGGTTCCCGGACCTTCTGGACATGTCAGCGTCCCCCCCAGTCAAACTGCCGACGGATGTGAATCTTCTCACCAGAGAAGGAGGTGCCATCCTCCACCACGACCCAGGGTCGCTGTACTTGCAGGCCTAGCTCCTGCAGCACTAGAGTTTGGAGGGTACGATATCCCGGCGGACTGCAAGGAGGTGCTTGCAAAGGCCAGGGCGTCCTCGACCCTCAAGTGCTATGGACACAAATGGAAGAGGTTCTCTGTCTGGTGCCGTGCACAGAAGATTAACCCTTTGCGGATTACGGCCCCTCAAGTGCTGCCGTACCTACTGTCGCTGGCCAAGGCGGGGCTGGCTCATGCCTCAATCAAAATCCATCTACCAGCGATTTCCTGCTACACCAGAACTCTGGGGCGATCATCACTGTGGTCCCATCACCTGGTGAAGGAGTTCATGAAAGGACTGTTCCGGTCATTCCCGCCGGTGAAGGCTCCGGCCCCGGCGTGGGAGCTCAACGTGGTGCTGACATGCTCAGCTCAACGTGGTGCTGAGCATGCTCATGGGACCGCCACTCGAGCCGCTGCATTCGGCACAGTTGAAATTCCTATCGTGGAAGACAGCGTTTCTTGTGGCCATTAGCTCCGCACAACGAGTGGGAGAGATCCAGGCCCTCTCCTGTAAAACTCCATACCTGACATTCCACGAGACAAGGGTAGTGCTGAGGACGCACCCCTCCTTCATGCTCAAGGTGCCGTCGGACTTCCATCTCAACGAGCCATTGGTGTTATCTGTTTTCTTCCCGTCGCCTTCGTCGCCGGCCGAGAGGACTTTGCACTCGCTGGATGTGGCTAGAGCGCTGAAGTTCTACGTGGACAGCACAAAGACCCTTCGGAAGACATCACAGCTACTTGTGAACTTTGGACCTGTGAACCAAGGGAAGGCCCTCTCAAAGGCTTCAATGTCCAGATGGCTCTCTGGCTGCATCATGCACTGCCACCGGTTGGCAAACCGACCGTTGCCCGGCCTCCGAGAGCCCATTCGACCAGAGCGATCGCTGCTACCACAGCGTTCCTGTCTGGTGTGCCCTTGCTGGACATCTGCAGGGCTGCTACGTGGAGGTCGACGCACACCTTCACGAGATTCTACTGCGTCGACCAGGATTCCAGGGAGGAGTCCAGAGTCGGCCAGGCAGTGCTACGCAACCTCTTCGCCTGAAGGTGGGCCTGGTGAGGAGGTAAGAGATGCTTAATGTTGAGTTGATGATGTGCTTAATGTTGAGCCTTGCCACCTCCCGTGGTTGTGCATGTGTGTACTGCTATGTATTCTTGTATTCATGAACATGTGAATCCATGCCAGACCCCATGCTGGAGAAGGAACAAGTTACTTACCTGTAACCGTTGTTCTCCAGCATAGGTCTGGCACGGATTCACATGCGAACCCTCCCTCCTACCCCTCTGCGGCTCTTCTCTTGGTCCTAGTGCCACTTTACATGCTACCAAATCTGAAGATGGCTGCCAGAGGAGAGGCTTAGGTAGAGGGCAGTCATTGGCTGGGGGCAGTATGACCCAGAGACCAGTGATTGGTTATTAGGAGAAAGACAGTTCAGAAACAAAACTGATTTTTTCTTTACCGAGGATTCCCAGCCTGACGACTGGGAATATTCATGAGCGTGTGAATCCATGCCAGACCCATGCTGGAGAACAACAGTTACAGGTAAGTAACTTGTTCCTTACACCAACTCTCTGTATTATGTATTTCCCTCAACCAGTTGGTCATTTGCACAGCACCTGGCACCTTTGCCTCTAACGTAAAGCACCAGATGCATGATTGCCCTGATTATGGTTATGTTTCTTTGTAAATGTTGCTGGGTGAAAAAATGTTCCCCTAAAAAAATAAAAATGCATACAATAAATATTGTAGACACAACCTGCCTCTCTTTGACAGAGGCATACTAAGTAATTGTTTCATGTGGACCACTCATACAAAAGAAACTGATCGCATAAGGCAGTATTGGTTTGTGGTTACCTGGTTACATCCTACGACCTTCTAATTTTTGCCAAAATATTATATATCATATAGAGCATTATTGACCTCTAGGGTGATGACTGCTGTTTTTGAAATATAGGGCATGTCTGCCTTAAGAGTTCCAGGATGCAGCATTCCCTTTTCAAATTCGTTTTTCTAAAACCTATTTACAACTGGTACTTTACAAAACATGTTTTATTTTGTTGATTTTTTTCATGCAATCCTTAAACCAAGTATACAAGTATTGTTATTATTTCTTTAAACTAAATAGCAGTGAGATCACATAGCAGCACCACATCCATTGTGTGTGTGTGTGTGTGTGTGTGTATGTGTGTATTACAGCGTTTAAAAACAGTCCCACGTGAAACAAATAAGTTGCTGCTAACAAGTATTGTTGTGTTATTGTCAGCAATTGCTAAGGAAATAAAACATTGCCCCCTCTTTGCATTAGTCATGCTTGTGTAAGAGTTACCAAGCTGCTGTTGTCCACCATGAGAATCCCCTGCACACACCTTCCCTGTTCGGGGCGTTCCTCAGTGTGCTTGGGTGCCATGCACTGCCCCCATCATGCCCAGTCATATACCATTCATGGCCACGCCACCAGAGGTACCAAGATTAAGGATTTGGGTGGCCTCAAATCTGATGTAAAGTCTATATTGTCCACAACCCTATGCCAAATTGTATAGAGGAGAGTATCATTCTCTAGAATTCTTAGCCCAACTCAGTGATTCTTCTTGGCTGCTGTCCAGTTTTTGAGATTTTGGACTCAACCGAGCAATTCAGTGCATGATTTCTTTTTCCATGCCAACGCAAACTTAAACTTAACCAATACCAGGCCCAAGACCATTAATTCAAAGTACACGGAACATTCCTCCTTTATAGTGAATAAGCCCAGCAAACACAATTTAACTATGCCATTAAGCCTCCGCTGTCAGTACTGCATCCAAAAACACAGACTCTTAGTTCTGACTCCACCACATTTGACGATATTCTGCAGGGGCAAATCTCATTCTCAGCACTTAGGCTCCTTTTATCTACACCTTTTGGCTTGTGCATACACAGTCACATTTATTGGCATCGTATATTTGTAATGGACACATTTTAACCCATATGCTGAGCTATTTGAGAGTATGTGAATAATAATGAAGATATCATGATGGGGAACTAAAAGCACAAGTAAGTAATTTTTACTTCTCTACCTTGGTGTCTTTATTAATTTTCATAAACTCCAAAAATAGGCAGGATGCATGACCCTATGTGGAGACATTAAAGAGTTTATGAATATTGATGAAGATTCCCATGATGGAGAACTACGATTACAAGGGAGTATTTTCCACCCTTTTTTGTGCGTTTGCCTGCCCCTCACCGGTTCCCATCAGTCAAGGGCTCTCCAAGGTCGTTCTACCACTTATTGCGTACCATAGCGATTGCAACCATGGCTGGGAGTAAACAATGCTGCTATGGTATCGCTGGCACCCGAACAAACTCCTTTTGTTATATGTGTCAAGTCCAGGAAATGTATCCTGCTTGCAGGCTGTACTGCTGTCAGCTCTGTGTAATAAAGCTATCCTTGCATGTAATCAATCGATCCTTGCAACATTAGGGCAGCATTATTGGCAGCAATGTTGCTGCAATATGTTTATACCCCTAGTTGAGAGTATCTACTCCTTCTCTTCATTGTGTCTTGCTTCACACACATAATTGCCTTCGAAGGCCATCTAAGGAAAAGACATAATATTTTAAGATTGTCCCAATAGCGGCCAAGGGATTCAGCAGTGTGTCTGCATGTGCCATCCCTAAGGCTGGTTTGCCTAAAAGAAGAGTGTGTTTGGATCACTCCCTTAATCATAGTATTAACATGGTCCGAGAGTCCAGCGCAAACCAGGGGACTATATGCTGCAGCATATCTGCTCTGTAGCAAGTTTTCAAATTAGGGAACACAGTTCTTCCCAATTCATACATCAAGTTTACAGAGACTAATGCTGTCTTCGCTGTCTTTTCAGCCAACAATTCTTTAAATATCCCACTTTGGAAGGAACCTCCTATGGATCACCACAGGCATTGCTTGAAATGTATATAAGAATCTGGAGAAAAGCAATCCTCTTGAGTAGGGCCATTATAGACATAGGGCACTTTTCAGTCTCCACTATCCTATTGATGTTGTGTTCCTTCACCTTGTCAGTCACAGCTGATGTGAATATTTAGGTGTTTAAATCCTTGCTGTGCAAAACATAATTGTAAGAGATTCAGGTCCTTCCCTCCCCCGTTAAGCATTATACGTAACACAGACTTCGTCCTATTAATTTTAACCCTCGAAATCATGCCAAATTCCCCTACTGCTTAGTTGGATCCTCCGAGTTCCAGTAAAGGGCAGTCGAAAAAACGAATCGGTAAAAGAAAACCACTTGGACCATCAAAAAGGACATAACTGCATGCAAAAGTTGGTGATCTGCCCCATCTGAAAAAAGTGCTAACACTCTAGATTGAGTCCTTACACAGAAGAAATATTACTAAGATTGAAACCAGATGTTTTAAAGCAGATTTCAAATTGAAACGGTAAACTGTATCTAGGGTGCGATTCCGATTCCCAGTGGGTAAGGGAATGGTCTGCACATGTTTCAGAAAGGAACATGCTCTTAATGAAAGAATGTATCAATGGGTTTTAAATTTATGCAATCAAATAGGAACCATGACATTCGTTATGTTATCCATAGAAACTGCACAAACGGGTACCTCCTTTTCGTCAATGTTTTTTACTTTTTTTGTTCACCATTTCTAATGCATTTTGTCAGGTTTGTTTTCTCTAACTTTTATAAATTCACTATTCGTAATGCAGCTGCTTTATTGGAAATGTCATTGTCATAATTTCTTAAAATGTTGTTTGGTTAATGTTTTCTATGAAAAATATCAGTCAATAAGGTTTCGAATTTCTTTATTAACACTTTTAAAATAACATTTAAAATATAAATAGAAAGTAATTTCGAGGGGATTGGTTCCTCCGACGTATTCCACGTCTATGACAGGTAATCGCCACAGCTGTGCTTTCTTCGGTCCTGCGTCGATGACGTCGATATGCTGTCCTTGAGGGCCTCCGTTGAGCCGACGTCACCGGATGTTATAAGTAGGACGCACAACGCCCGTAGCCTCACTTCAGGTTTTTCCACTAACGTGTTAGCTTCGGAGATCTCGGCACGCCTCGGTTCTTCTGATTTCTATCGGTCTTCGAACTTGGTTGTTTTGTGAGGATATCATGTCTTCGTCTTCTTCTACCCCGCGGTCGGGATTCAAGAAGTGTCGGGACTGCGGTTCCAAGATGTCGCTAACGGACCCACACGACATCTGCCTCTGGTGCCTCAGCGAGGACCACGCCAACGATGACTGTGGTGATTGCCAGTCTTTGACGTCGAAGGCCTTGCGGGAGCGGAAGAAGAAGCTATCTGTAGGTAGGGTTTCCAAACCCCGAAAGTCGAAATTCGCGGGGCTTTCGACCGACGATTGGAGGGGCGACTCTCCAAAATGTCGGCGTAAGTCCAGGGGATCTCGGTCCCGGAGTGGTTCCCACCATTCCTCTTCCTCTTCGAAGCACTCATGGAAGCGCCGTCACCGGTCGCCTTCCCCTTCCTCGTCCGAGGACTCCGCCAGATGGCGGGTAGCTTGTCCCAACAAGCATTCCTCTCCTGCGGAATGGGACGCATTTTGTTAGGAGATGATGGTGATTTTCGAATCGCAGGGCTCCGTTCTGTCCACGCCTTCGAGAGAAGCCGGCAAGGAATGCGCTAGGGCCACCGCTCGCACGCCTTCGTGCTTGGGCGGTCGGCGCGATCATCGGGAGCCGGCGCGGTCCCGATCGGACACGGTGGATCGCTCTAGCCATGCCTGCTCCAGGTCCCGGTCCTCGACGCCCTCGAGACCGTCAGAGCCTGTGAGGTCTTCTAAGAAGAAGTTGATGCCATCGGCGCCATGTCTGTCGAGGGACTCTCCCGAGGCTCCGCCTCTGAGGAAGTCGTCGACACCAATGGCGCCGAGGCCGTCGAAGGACACGCTCGGGGCACCGCCCTCGAGGCCTGTGTTGAAGCCATCAGCGCCACCCTCGACGTCGACGCCGATTCCGTCGACGCCCTCAATGCCTTTTGTGGAGGCTTTACCGGAGGTACCCCGTGCATCGGTGGAAACTCCGAGGAAGGCCCTGAAGAAGTCATTGAGGCCTGTATTTGAACCTTTTTCTGTCCCCTCATCCATGGATTTATTCCAGCCTCTGGATTACATCTCTGAGGTGGATGAAGGGTCTGATGAAGGTCTGGTTCCTGATGAGGTTCCTGACAAACTATTGTCTGGTCATAGCCAGATGGAAGACTTGCGTCAGTCTTTACACGACGCCAGTGGTCTGGACACCTCTCCGGAGGTTGAGATCGGTAGGCCTGAGCCTAGCACACACAACGAGTCTTCGTACCAGCGTCTCATGTCGAGGGTGACGGAGTACTTGGGGTGGTCTGCGCCACCAGTGGATTTTCTGCAGAATGACCTGACAGATATCTTGGACCAAGGTCCACCAACTGACCCGGTACTGTAATTTCTTATGGCCTTGCAAAGAAGGGTGGCGGCGGCTTGGACTGCTCCGGAGAGTCTCCCGGCAATCGGTAAGTCATTTCCGAAAAAGTACCGTCCAGCCGTGGCGACCCCTGCTACTTGTCAGAGCACCCGAATCCGGAGAGTTTGGTGGTGCAGGCGGCTACGGCCCCAGCAAAGCAGGCGTCATACCCTACCATCCCTCCTGATAGGGACGACAAACGTTTTGACAGTTGGGTGAAGAAAGTATTTTCTTCACGGGGTATGGCTTTGAAATCAGCCAACTCCGTGTGTGCCTTAGCACGTTTCACTCACACTCTGTGGAATTGTGTTTCTTTGGCGCCTGAACATATTCCCGAAGGGGAGGAACAGGATGGCTTTCTTGCCCTTGTACAGGATGGCAAGGATGCCATGTGTGAATCTGTTCAATCGGGTCTGGACATGGCAGACTGTGTCAGCCGGTCCATGGCGGCGAGCACTGTGATGCACAGATTTGCGTGGTTGCAGAAGTCGGGGTTTGCTCCTGATGTACAAGCCCGGCTTCTCAACATGCCCTTTGATGGTGAACATCTTTTTGGCAGCAAGGCTGACAAGAGCCTTGAGAGGTTGCAGACCTCCAAAGCTGCAGCAAAGTCGTTGAGCGCTGCAGTTCGCCAACCTCCGCCTTTTCCTCCTAGGGGACAGCAATGGAGGGGAGGTTTCTTTCGATACTACTCTACCTTTGGTAGATCGAGGGGAGCTGCAAGTCAAAGGGGCCAACGTAGAAGTACCAGAGGCGGAAAACAGGGTACTCGAGGTGCCAAGGCCGCTCGGACAGTTGCCTCTTTGCCCTCAGGCACTGCCGCAGCCACTTCAGCTCAGTCATGAGGCCATGTCCCATGTTTCGCCAGTTGGTGGAAGGCTTGCGCAGAATCTTGTAGAATGGCATGCCATTACTCCAGATGTGTGGGTTCTGGAGATCATAGCCCACGGCTACTGTATTCCTTTCCGGCAGAGGCCTCACGACAATCCACCAGGGAGTCTCTCTTTGAATAGTCCGGATCCGCTCCTTGCGCAGGAAATCAAATCCCTGCTGGAGAAAGGCGCCATAGAACTGGTGCCTGTAGCGGAGAGGAACAAGGGATGGTATTCCCCATATTTTTTTATCCCGAAAAAAAGACGGGGGATTGAGACCCATCATGGACTTGCGTGGCTTGAACAAGCTCCTCAGGAAGGACAAGTTCAATATGGTTACTCTCTCTCTAGTCCTCCAGGCCCTTCAACTTCAGAACTGGTTGGTGTCTCTCGACCTCAAGGACGCTTACTTTCATGTGCCGATTCATCCCAAGCACAGGAAGTACCTGAGGTTCGCGGTTGGCGACTTTCAGTTTCGGGTCCTGCCGTTCGGATTGACCTCCGCCCTGAGGGTCTTTGTGAAGGGTGGAATTATAGTCGGAGACAGGCAAGTGCTGAAACAATATTTATTCTGGTTTAAGGCAGCAGATGCTGAAATAATAACTATTAAGTCCTCCCGGTTAGCTTCACCGGTGTCTTGTCCTCCTGTAGTACAACGGCGTTAGGCCTGGCTTGGTCCTATCTCGAGCCACTGTCCGGATAGGCCCACCACTCTGGTTCGCTCTCCTCTCTCCTCCCCATGTCCTGTGTAATGAGAACAACCCATTAGTCTCCCTGGGCGCTCTTTTATCACAGCTGGAGGTATCAAGCCCCCACCAATCACTGAGGGGTTGAGTTAACCCCCTTCTCATTGGTTCCTGGGACATGGTTCCACCTCTCTTAAGGGTTGCCATCCCAGTGTGTCGCTCTTCCCGATCCCCTGGTGGTGGAGGGCGGTGGTGTTGGCCCCGTTCCCCTGGTGGTGGAGGGCGGTGGTGTTGGCCATGCGGTTGTGGCCGCGATGCGTAGGGACGCATCCTGATGCTGGGCCCTCCCCCCCTGCAACGTGCAGCTCCGTCAGCGCCATGAGCAGCACGGGCCGGCGAGCCGGGCGCTGCTCCCTCGTATCCTGGCGCCGTCGTGAACACTGCCCCTCCCCCCCCGGACTGGGGCGAACAGGTGAGTGCCGAGCGGCCCCGCCGCGGCTGCACATAGCGGCTTCTTCCGCGGCCCTGCCGTGTCCACCTGTAGCGGTTTTAGCCGCGCGGCTAACCCCCGCGGGTTTCCCTTTCCCCTCACTTGCCGCGGACATGGCAGCGCCGCCCGACTCGTGCGGGCCGGCTACACGCGGCGGCCGCCGCGGCACCAGCCGAGGCGCTGCTGCTTCACACATCCCCACCCCAATCCCAGGCCGTTCGGGCCAGGGTGAACACCTAGACAGATAGTCAGCCACCAGCTGAAACCTGGCAGGCCTGTGCAATGTGACGAAATCAAGGGAGAGAAACCAGCGGAGGACCCTCTGGTTCGTGTCCTTATGTTGGGCCAGCCACTGGAGGGGTGCATGGTCGGTGTACAGAGTGAACCGGCGACCCAACAGATAGTACCGTAGCGAGTCAATAGCCCACTTGATGGCCAAACACTCCTTCTCGATGGTTGAGTAAGCCGCTTCATGGGGCAACAATTTCCGACTGATGAAGCACACCGGTTGCAGGTCCTCCCCATTCCTCTGCGATAACACAGCTCCCAGGCCCTGGTTTGAGGCGTCCGTTTGTAAAAAGAAATGTTTCTGGAAGTCCGGGCAACAGAGGACCGGGTTGGACGTGATCCTTTGTTTTAGGTGTGCTATGGCGTTCAAGGCCTTCGGGTCGTTGGTCAGGTTGGGATTCCCCTTGAGCCTCAATGCGTCCGTCAAGGGAGCGGCTATCGAGGAGAAGTCAGGGATAAATCTTCTGTAATACCCGATCAATCCCAGGAAAGCTCGTATTTGTTTCCTGTTGGTGGGAGTCGGTATATCTTGGATAGCCTGTGTTTTGGACAACTGCGGTTTCAGCACTCCCCCACCCACTATGTGGCCCAGATATTTGGTTTCATTGGTTCCTATCGTAGTCTTCCTGGGGTTGATATGTAGCCCTGCCTTCTGTAAATCAGCCACTACTTGTTCTAGATGGTTCAGATGCGATTCCCAGGATTGGCTGTATACTACAATATCGTCCAGGTAGGCAGCAGCGTATCCAGTATGCGGTCTCAGTATGATGTCCATCAATCTCTGGAATGTGGCGGGAGCTCCGTGGAGACCAAAGGGTAGGACTTTATACTGATATAGGCCTTGTGGGGTGGAAAAGGCAGTTTTTTCCCTGTCCTGGGAGCGAAGGGGTATTTGCCAATAGCCCTTGGTTAAATCGAGAGTGCTTAAGAAACTGGCTGCTCCAAGGCCCTCCAGGAGTTCGTCCATCCGAGGCATCGGATAGGCTTCGTATCGGGACACCGCGTTCAATTGTCTGTAGTCCATACAGAAACGAACCGAGCCATCCGGCTTAGGGACAAGCACTATGGGTGATGACCAAACGCTGACCGAAGGCTCGATGATATCCATCCTTAGCATCTCGTCCACTTCGGAATTGATGATGGTTCGCCTGGCTTCGGGTATCCTGTAGGGTCTAAGCCTCACAGGTGGTCCGGGATCTGTTTTGATAATATGCTCAAGAACATCGGTTCTTCCAGGTAAGGCGGAAAAGGCGTCAGCATAAGGGGACAACCGGTTCCTGATGTCCGTCTTCATTTCGCGGGTTAGGGTGTCTCCCCAATTGACTGAATTCAGGGTATCAGGAACGGTGTTCAGGATCTCGTCCAGTTTGGCTTCCTCGACACATACAAAGGCGCCCAGAAGAGGCTCATTCCATTTTTTTAGAAGGTTGATATGATAGACCTTTTCAGGGGTGGTACGATCAGGCTGGTGTACCCGGTAGGTTACTGGGCTTAGTACCTCAGTGACCTTGTACGGCCCTCTCCATCTAGCCAACAGTTTATTGGTGCTGGTAGGCAGGAGTACCAATACCTGGTCCCCTGGGTTAAAGGTTCTCATACGGCTCCCCTTGTTATAGTTTTTTTCTTGAATTGTTTGGGCACGTCCAAGGTTATCTTGGGCCAGTGTACGTAGTGCGGTTAGGTGTTCCTTTAATTCCTCGGTATACTCGGTTAAAGACACTTCTTCTGTGGTTTCCCATTCCTCTTTAACCAGGTCTAGTATTGTTCGAGGTTGTCTCCCAAACAAGAGCTCGAAGGGAGAGAAACCGGTGGACGACTGGGGGGTGTCTCTTAACACCATTAACACCAGGGGAATCACCCGATCCCAGTTCTTTCCGTCTGGTCCCGTCACCCTTCTTAGCATCTTCTTGATTGTTTGATTATAACTTTCTACCAGCCCATCAGTCTGGGGATGATATACTGAGGTTCTCAACTGGTTGATCTGGAACTGTCCACATACTTGTTTTAGGAGGGTTGACATAAAATTGGTCCCCTGGTCGGTGATTATCTCGGAGGGAATCCCCACTCGGGCAAAAAATGGAATTAACTGGTCGCATAACAACCGGGCCGACGTTCCCTTTAGGGGAAAGGCCTCGGGGTATCGAGTAGCGTAGTCGACTACGACCAGTAAGTATCTATAACCACGGCTGGCTGGTTCCAGGGGTCCCACTATGTCCATGCCGATCCTCTGGAATGGGATTGAAATGAGGGGCATTTTCTGTAGTGGTGCCCTTGCGGGTAGAACCCCGCTAGTCAATTGGCAGGTGGGGCAGTTCTTGCAGTGTTGGGCAACCTCCCCATAAATGCCGGGCCAGTAAAACCTCTTTAGTAGGTTTTGTTGGGTTTTAAGAGAGGCCATGTGACCTCCACAAGGATGGTTGTGGGCCAGTTGTAGCACTATAAGTCGGTGGCTCTTTGGTAGCACCAGTTGTTCCTTCATGGCGTCGTCGTCACCCTTATACCTTCGGTACAGGAGACCTTGTCGCAGTAGAAACCCCGGGCCTCTGGCTATGTTAGGTTCCCCTTCCCGGGCGGCCCTTTCTCTGGCCACTCGTAGGGTGGGGTCAGTTAGGGTCTCCCCCCTTATGGTGTCTTCGTTGCCTTCTAGCTTCCAGTCGATAGGCCGGGTCATATAACTGGCCTGACACCATGCCATCCGGGTCCTCCTCTTTCGGCCGGGTGGGGGTTCCTGGGAGACGGGGTCGGTTCCTGCAACATCGGATTTGGACGGGGACTGCCCCTTTTTTGTATCCCTTAATGTCTGACCGAAACCGGGGAGGTCGGTTCCAATTACCACCGGGGTTGGGAGACAAGGTAGGACGGCAACCCTCAAGGGAGAGGAGGTTTCATTTAAGTCAATCACTACATCTTTCATCGGATAACATTTGGTGTCCCCATGAATGCATCGGATAGGTACGGTTACGTTAGGTAAGCAGGGAGCGTTACTCACGGTTGGTGATATGGAGGTCTGCCTGCTGCCGCTGTCCAAAAGTGCACGTGATGGTCTGCCGTCGACTCGAACGTCCACCACATATGGTCCTGGGACGCCGTTCTCGTCTATCGGGGTCAGATAGCCGATGTCCATGGGTTCGACTGTTCTTCTCCTGGGACAAAACCGGGCTATGTGGCCCCACTCGTTGCACTCATAGCACTGCGGTTGCTTGTAACCAGGGGTCGGTGCTGGGGCCTTCTCCTCGCTTCCTGGTCTCTTGTCTTCGGGTCTCCTGTTGTTCTCATCGGAAGGTCTCCATCTTATGGGTAAGGCTCGGTTGCCCCTAACCATATGGGGGTCGGATATCGGGATGGCGATGCGGGCTGATACCCCTGTAGCTGGTAGTCGGAAGTGGCCTGCCTTCTGGTATGCCGATGCAATATCCACAGCCTCGGTCAGGGTGGGTTGATGGTGCTGTCTAACCCATTTCTGCATCTGGCCGGGCAGGGCTTCGACGAATTGTTCCAAAATGATTTTATCGATTAGGGGTTGGTTAGCGGGGTTTGGAGCCAACAACCACTTCTCTGCTAGGTCCTTTATCCTATAGTATAGCTGGCGTGGATTCTCCCCGGTCCTGAGCCTGGTTTCCCTCAGTCGGATCCGGTAGGCCTCGTCGTCCAGGCCTAAGCGGTCTAGTACGGCAGCCTTGATCTCCCCGTACGGCGTGTTGCCGTTGGGGTTCACCGCCTGATAGGCGCCCTGCATCACCCCGGACAGTAGGGGGGCGACGTACTGACCCCACCGGTCAGGAGGCCACTGTGCGTTTCTGGCTATACGTTCAAAACTAGTAAAGAAGAAGGCGGGATCCTCTCCGTCCTTATACTTTTGTAGGAGGGCCGAGGGCACCAGTGGTTGATTTCTAGTGCTGGCCACTGCATCGGTGAGACGGGACATGGCCTCATGCTGGTTGTCCTGTGCGGTGGTCAATATAGAGCCCTGCAGCTGTATAGCTTGTTGAAAGGCTTGCCGATCCGCAGCTGCTTGTTGTGACTGCAATTGTACCATCTGTTGCAATTGTTGTTGGCCCTCAGACAGGGTCTTTATCAACGACTCCATAGCGCTGTCTAAAAATCCCACCTTCGTCGCCAGTGTGAAGGGTGGAATTATAGTCGGAGACAGGCAAGTGCTGAAACAATATTTATTCTGGTTTAAGGCAGCAGATGCTGAAATAATAACTATTAAGTCCTCCCGGTTAGCTTCACCGGTGTCTTGTCCTCCTGTAGTACAACGGCGTTAGGCCTGGCTTGGTCCTATCTCGAGCCGCTGTCCGGATAGGCCCACCACTCTGGTTCGCTCTCCTCTCTCCTCCCCATGTCCTGTGTAATGAGAACAACCCATTAGTCTCCCTGGGCGCTCTTTTATCACAGCTGGAGGTATCAAGCCCCCACCAATCACTGAGGGGTTGAGTTAACCCCCTTCTCATTGGTTCCTGGGACATGGTTCCACCTCTCTTAAGGGTTGCCATCCCAGTGTGTCGCTCTTCCCGATCCCCTGGTGGTGGAGGGCGGTGGTGTTGGCCCCGTTCCCCTGGTGGTGGAGGGCGGTGGTGTTGGCCATGCGGTTGTGGCCGCGATGCGTAGGGACGCATCCTGATGCTGGGCCCTCCCCCCCTGCAACGTGCAGCTCCGTCAGCGCCATGAGCAGCACGGGCCGGCGAGCCGGGCGCTGCTCCCTCGTATCCTGGCGCCGTCGTGAACACTGCCCCTCCCCCCCCCGGACTGGGGCGAACAGGTGAGTGCCGAGCGGCCCCGCCGCGGCTGCACATAGCGGCTTCTTCCGCGGCCCTGCCGTGTCCACCTGTAGCGGTTTTAGCCGCGGGGCTAACCCCCGCGGGTTTCCCTTTCCCCTCACTTGCCGCGGACATGGCAGCGCCGCCCGACTCGTGCGGGCCGGCTACACGCGGCGGCCGCCGCGGCACCAGCCGAGGCGCTGCTGCTTCACAGTCTTCACCAAGCTCATGGTGGTGGTGGCAGCGTATCTCAGGAAAGGGGGGATTCAGGTCTACCCCTACCTCGACGATTGGTTGATCAGGGCGCGCTCTCCCAAGCAAGACCTGGATCACCTGTCCGTCACCTGCCACTCCCTTCACAGGCTGGGCTTCTCCCTCAACTTAAAGAACTCCCACTTGACACCTACCCTTCGGCTCCAGTACATCAGAGCAGTGCTCGACACATCCCAGGGGCTGTGTTTGCCTCCCCAGGTGAGGGCTTCTCACATTCTGCAGATGGTGAACAAGTTTCAACATGCCCAGAGTCTCCCGGCGTTCGAGTTCTTTAGGTTGCTCGGCCTCATGGCATCCCACATTCTCCTGGTGCCAGAGGCCAGGCTGCGGATGAGATCTCTGCAGTGGGCTCTCGAGATGCAGGGGTCACAGACCTCCGGCAGGATGTCGGATCCCGTTCAGGTGCCGCCCTCGGTCGCCCAGGATCTTCTGTGGTGGGCCGTTGAAGGCAATCTGATGAAGGGGGCTCCATTTTGGCTACCCTGGCCGGAGGCGACGATCGTGACGGACGCATCCCTCACGGGATGGGGTGCTCATGCCAACAGATTGACAGTCAAAGGTCGTTGGTTTCGGTCGGAGTCCAGACTCCATATCAACCTGTAGGAGCTGAGGGCCATCAGGCTAGCCCTGAAGGCTTTTCTGTCGTCTGTGCGGGGGAAGAATGTCCTGATTCTGACGGACAGTACAGTGGCCATGCACTACCTCAACAAAAAGGGGGGGGCAGGGTCTCTCCCTCTGTGCAGAGAGGCGATGCAGCTCTGGTGCTTGGCCATCTAGCAGGAAATTTCGATCTCTGCAGTTCATCTGGCCGGCGGACGCTCTGAGCAGGCAGAGCACGGTCTCTCACGAGTGGGAGCTGGCTCAGGAGATTCTCCTGGAGATCTACACCCTTTGGGGGACCCCACAAGTGGATCTCTTCGCAACCTGTGTCAACCGGAAGTGGGAAAGATTCTGCTCGCGGGAATTTCCTCCAAGAAGAGCCTTAGGGGACGCGTTCTTAATGGAGTGGTCCTTCCCACTGCTGTACGCATTTCCTCCAGTCCCCGTCATTCCACAAGTGCTGCAGAGGTTACGGAAGTTCGGTTCCCGAATGATCCTCATTGCTCCGGCATGGGTCAGGAGAACGTGGTACACATACCTTCTCGACATGTCCATCTGCCCTCCACGCCGTCTTCCCTACCGAGACGATCTGCTCTCACGGGAAGGGGGTCGAGTTTTCCATCCAGAGGTCAAGTCTCTCAACCTCCATGCTTGGCTTCTGAAAGGTTGAGGTATAAGGATTGGGACCTCCCTGAAGACTTGGAGGTGTTGCGTCCGGCCAGAAGGCCTGCAACTAAGCCCCTGTACCGTTGCCGTTGGAGAAAGTTCTGCGACTAGTGCAGGGTTAAGAATGTGGATCCTTTTTCATGTGCCATTCCTGTGGTTCTGTCTTTTCGTTAGCCGACACGGGCCTGCAAGTGGGTACCATTAAAGGTTACCTAGCGGCGCTGTCCATATTTAAGCGCTCGTCTGAGGAGTGTTCTTATTTTAAGATTCCTTTGATTTCTCAGTTTCTGAAAGGGCTCACTAAAGTGTACCCATTGTCACCTTTCCAGGTGCCCGTTTGGGATTTGAACCTGGTTCTAAAATTCCTAATGGGAGCTCCGTTTGAGCCTTTACATTCTTGTCCTTTGAGACTGTTGACCTTTAAAACTGTATTTTTAGTTGCGGTAACTTACGCTCGTAGAGTGAGCGAGTTGCAGGCCCTATCCGCTAAGCCACCTTTCACGGTGGTCCATAAGGACAGGGTTGTCCTTAGGGTTCATCCTTCTTTTCTTCCGAAGGTTGTGTCGGAATTTCATTTGAGCCAGAAGGTCATTCTTCCGGCATTCTATCCTCCTCCGCATCCTGGTAAGGAAGAGAAGAGGCTCCTTAGGTTGGATTCTAGGAGAGCTTTAACTTTCTACATCTCACACATGTCCTGGGTCAGAGTGGACGATCAGCTCTTTGTAGGATACGCTGGAAGCCTTTTGGAACAAGCTGTTACTAAGCAGACTTTGTCTAGATGGATTATCTTGACAATTTCTGAATGTTACCGTTTGGCGGGTAAGGGCCCTCTGGTAGGCTTACGGGCCAATTCTACTAGTGGTGTGGCTGCCTCTACTGCTCTGCAGAGGGTTGTTCCCATTCATAACATTTGTGAAGCAGCCACATGGGCCTCTGTCCATACTTTTGTCAAACACTACTCCCTGGATTCTATCCATGGGCAAGATTTGGCCATTGGTAAGGCAGTCCTCTATTCTGCAATTTGATTGGGCATTCTAAAATTCTAAATTCTTTTCCCACCTCCATACGTTGGTACTGCTTTGGGAGTCTGTCATAGATGTGGAATATGTCTGAGGAACCAATCCCCTCGAAGAACAAGTTACTTTCTTACCTGGTAACGTTCTTTCGATGGGATGTTCCAACAACGTATTCCACATCGAACCCTCCCGACCTTCCCCTCTACAGAATTTCTTATGCGATTGCAGCTTACGTTTCCGCAAGGCTTTCTGTAGTCATACTGGCAGAAGATTGGTGCCACACGTTCTGGGGAAAAAACGACAACTGAGGCTACGGGCATCTTGTGTCCTACTTATAACATCCGGTGACGTCGGCTCGACGGAGGCCCTCGAGGACAGCATATCGACGCCATCGACGCAGGCGCCGAAAATTTTCTGAAGCAGCACAGTTGTGGTGATTACCTGTCATAGATGTGGAATAAGTCGTCGGAACATCCCATCGAAAGAACGTTACCAGGTAAGAAAGTAACTTGTTCTTTTCACAGTATATCCATGGAAAACCATACAAAGGCATATCTTAAACACCTCAATGCGAATACCAATGAATTTGCTCAAACAAGTGAGCACCTCAATGCATCTTTTACATGTTCATGTATGTCATGGAGCACATTTACATCATTAGTTCCTAATAGAGACAAATACAATTCCTTATTTTGTTTGCAATAAAATGTGATATGTATTTTTTCCTTTGCAAGTCAATTTATTTGTTACAAATTAAAAGAAAGATGCTCAGATCTTCAGCTTTACCGGACTTCAACCCGAAATTAAGAAATACCCATTATTATTTTTATTTTTTCCTTTATGTTTTGGGATTTTTAAAATGTAAAACTTTCACAATCATTTTGATATTAATACCCAAATAAATTACATGTTAATACACAATAATAAAAGCCACAGAATAATGTGTATAATACATACGTGAGTAGAAAAATGAAAAAGGAAAACAAAAACAGAACAAATCCTATCTCAAATCAACATAAAAATAGCCAAAAAAGAAGATGTGTACTGACAAGGACACAAAAAGACTGTAGCCAGTTAGCCATGATATCCGCTACACCCTTCAGTGATTAAACTATTTAAGGCCAAGGCCAATGAGACACTATCTCCCCACATAAGTCAAGGCCAGAAAAGTTCCTCCAGTACTCTGATTTCTTCTGGAACTAGTGCTTTAAAATGGTGAATTCTGATCGTAGTAAGTTTAGGACAAGAGAGAATTGGAGTTTTGAGTGATTCACAGGAAGATGTACAACCACACAGCATACAATGCAAGGGGCACACTAAGCCAAGGGCTTCCTTTCATATAACTCCTTAGAGGGTGTTTAAATAATGGCCCAAGTCTATTGTCATTGTGTCCAGCCCATATAAAATTATTGGTTCCAGTTTTGCTAAGTAGAATCGTAATAAAGGAAGGAGCAAAAATGTATACAGCTGATTGTAATGTTTCTTTAGCTGTATTATCAAGGCCCAGGTTTTAATTTTCAACGAGACCTTCAAATCAGATATTAGGCAACTATTGGTAAGGTTGTATCCCAAATATCGAATAGAAGAGACCCATTGCTCGCCCACTTTCCAATACATGACTTTAGGTCTAGTTTTGGTCATGAAGAAGACAATTGTTTACTTGTTTCCATTGACCATGGCTGTTATTTTGAAAGGCGTAGGCATAGAACAAGTCAGGTTTTCTCTGTAACCTGATCGGGGTCTTATCGAAGAAGACCAGGGCCCTCATTAGGACCCTGGCGGAGAGGGTTTTACGCCGGCGTAGTGCATGGCGTACCTCTACGCCAGACTACGAGTTCCCGTAGCGCCATGGATGATTTTTACGCCTGCTTTTTGCAGGCGGAGAAATCCATGGCGCTACGGGACTTGTTGTTAATTACGCCACCGTAATTTACGGTGGCGTAATTAACGCCTTCCCCACTCCCATTATACCCTATGGGGCAAGAATGGGAATGGGGAAGGGTAAAATGGGGATTGGGGACTTACCGCCCCGCCAAGGTCGGCATGGGGCGGTAAGTCCGCCAACCACCTTGGCGGAGTTGGCAGCTTAGCGCCATGGACCATGGTGCAAATTGCACCATGGTCCTCCGCCAGGGTCCTAATGAGGGCCCAGGTATTCAGTGAAAGCTAACCAATTCAACTTGCAGTGACCTAGCTTTATCGGTTGTGTAGGTGCAAGAGACCAGAATGGATCGTTATCGCTGATGTATGCGTTAAAGAGGCTGGGGCCAGGACACAGTCCTGTTTGAGACCCACTTGGTTCTCAATGGGTTATGACACAATTTCCTCCCTGATCAGTCTCACTTTGATCGACATGCCAATATGCAAAGTCGCCAACAGTTGCACCATTTTCAGCAGGACACCCCAAGTTAGCAACTTGTTCCACAAGATGGTACGGTTGACTCTATCAAAGACACTACTCATGTCTATTGAAGCCATGTACGTAGTGCTGAAGGAGCCCTTGTCAACAGCCACCAAGAGATGGGCATGATGGTGGCATTTAGTGCTGTGCCCATCGATGGATGAAATCTCATTTGGCAGTGTGAAATAATGCCCAGGTGCTGATGCCAGCTGTTTAGATCTCTCAACAATAAGGCTGAGAAGACATAACTTTTGGCATCCAGGAGAGCAATGGGCCTATAGTTGCTGGAATCGTTGGTATCCTCTTTTTTTGTATTTTGGAATTATGATGGATTCCAACCATGTGCAAAAAAGACAATGCAAGACAAACATTTATTTGAAAAGAAAACTCAACAAGCCCGCCCATAGTAGAGGGTCACTCTTAATTACTATGTGTGCCAAGCTATCTGGACCCGATGCCCTTGAAGCCTTATCGCGCACTCTGAAACACTTGTATACGAGCGCGATCTAAATAAAATATCAATATCAATTATCCCTGGCAATAGCCTATAAATAAGTCCTCCTCATCCCATGGGCAGCCCCCCTTAACCATCGACCCAAATATCCTACTATCTGCCAAAGTCTCCTTATCCATTATAGTATACTTGTTCAAATAATTGTCTGTCCAGGAGTCTGCGAAAATGGGACATATCATATTTACCTTGGTAATACCCCCCTTGGAATTTATAGTGGCCCAGAACTCAGGAGTATTACTACTTTTCTATTCCTCCAAAATTACTTGATTATCATTAGAATACATCTGAGCTCTAAGTGTTTTAATGTAATTCTTATGTCCCTGTATGATCATCTTTTTTTATGCTGGAAGATTTCTGGGGAATGATGTTCCTGTATTAGGTCTCTTAGCCGTTTTCTCTGCATTGCAGAACTGTTGTGTTAAATTGGTGTACTGAGAAGAGGTCAGTCTGAGCTTCTGCCAATAAATGCTAATTTGGTATTAATTTCCTTAGAGCTTTAATAAAACCTTGGCATGTAGTAGCGTTCCACTTGCCTGAGATCACTGCCAAGCTCGGATAGAAAGTATGCAACTTGGTTGGAAGTTTTACAATTAATTGTAGGGTAAGGTGGTAGCAGAGTTCCAAATCTTTCATAGATAACGGGCTGCACAGGGGTCTTAAACCTTGAGATACATATATGTAGTCAATCCTTGAGAAGGTGTCTCCCCTGTGCCAGGTGAACACATTATTTGCACATACACCACCCGCCAATGTACACAACGACATACCCCATCTCTGCAATAAAATGTCCCATTCAACCCCTTGAGCTTTACGATCCAAGGTTGCACTCCTGGGTGCTGCAAAGACTTTGTTCAGTTTAGCACCCCCTGCACAATCCAAATGTAAGTCTCCCCCTATAATAATAGACAGAGGGTGGCCTTCCTTGACTAGACAATTACTAATAATGCCTCCCAAGGCCTGTTGTAATGAGGAATACAATGATTGATCAGGATATAAGTTTATGAGGAGGATTTCAATGTGCAATATTTTCATTTGCAGACTAATAGCAACCCGGCCTTCATGAGATGTTTCAATTTCGTGATAATTAGCCTTGATGTTGAAATCAATTGCAATTGCTAGTCTGCCTGTAGGATGCTCCAAGTTCCCTCTTTTAGCAGGTTTAGTCAAAGTTCTGAAGCCCCCCCAAGTTAAAATGACCCATTGCTATTGTTTCCTGGAACATTACTACATGTTTATCCATCAAAATGTTTGAAGACTGCGAGGCCTTGATTATGTAAGCGAAGCAACAGATGTTTCAAGATGTTACTGTCAGATTTACATGGTTAAAGATGATTTGGGCCCGCTTTGGAATTGGCAAACTTCTCCAGCATTGGATCTTTCATGGATTCACATGCTTAGAATATTCCCCGTCGTCAGGCTCGGAACCCTCGGTATATTTATTAAACGTTTTGCATTGGAAAAAACTCGACACTTCTGTGTCCTATCTATGTCCTTTTGGGCCGCTTATGCATGACCCAATAGGACGTACGGTATAAATAACCCCGCCCCCGTGGCTCCCTTCAAATTTCAACTGTCTCCAAAGTAGTCGGGATCTCCTCGTGTTTCTACTCTTTACAAGGTTGAATTTTTCTTTCCCAATGTCTGGGAAGGCGTTGCTCCGCCCGTGTGCCATGTGCGGAATAAAGAAACTCTACGAAGGAGGTGGGCACATGGATTGCCTTTATAGTCTTCACCCCCATCACTCTGTGGACAGCTGTTATATTTGTAAGGGGTTCTCACAGACGACGCTGGGGGACCGTAATATGCGTCTAGTGACGTGGCTGAACGAAGGGGCCTATCCTTCATCGGAGGTAGGGTCTGCGCACAGTCTGGCATCGAGGCCTAAGTCCCCTATAGTTCATCGCTGCTCTGTATCTATGGAGCCTCCGGCGAAGAAGCCACGTCCTATGGAAAAGCGTTCCTCGTTGGGAAAACATCTGGCGAAAAAACGCCTCTTCATCATCAAAGCATGGTTGTGTGGACCAGGACCGTCAACAAGGAAAATCTTCCTCTTCATCAAAAAAAGGACAAGAAAGACCCTTTAAAGAGCTCCTCCTCAGGGGACCATCATAGGTCTTCCTCGAGTAGAGACTCGATGAAGCACAGGTCTAGCTCAAAAAAGGCGGGATCGCCTAAAGAGCCTGCGTCATAACGGGAGTCCCATCGTCGATGGCTTCACTACCACCTGCACAGTCAATACATGCAGTGGCCTTGTCGACCCCAGCGGGGATGATTGAAGTGGCTCCAAAACTTCCATCGTCGACAGTGGATCCTACAGAGGTTTTGCAACCGGCAGTGTACGATACAGTTCTGCCAGATACCCTATTACAGCAGGAATCGGCTTTCTCAGTATCGTCGATTGTGGAAGACCGTGAACAGATTGTCCAGCTGATCTTGGCTTACAGAGCATTGGCTCGTCGACGGTCTCGGGGATGCAAAATGCCCCCGCTACATCATCTCTGCTAAATCCGCAGTCGGTGTTATATTTACAAGTGTTGACCATGCTGCAATCTCTCTTAAGCCAATTAGATGCAAGGTTACCCCCCATAGGTACATCCCCAGGGATACCAGTGATACCTGTCGACGACGTGCCAGGTCCCGCACCATGGTCAACGTCAATGACTGGTTTGCCGATCTCCCGTCCGATTAGCAAGGAACCTCCCCGCTCACACCCGAAAGAGAGTGAATTGCAAGATTCTGAGTCAGATCAAGGGCCTAGAGACTCCTTCTCGGACATTTCATCGTCCCCTCCGAGCGATCCTACATGGGAATCTGAGGCAGAAGTGGAAGCTCCTAGAAGCCCGGCACAGCCGTCACCTCCAGATGAAATTGGGTCCTTTCACGCTATGATGGGGAAAGCCTGTATCGAATTTGGTCTGACCCCAGAGGAAGAGAAGAAGGAATGCTTCTTATTTGACCATATGGGGAAAAGGAGAAAGTCAGTCTTCTTGCTTCCCATTCTGGACCACGTTTGGCAGGAAGGCTTGCGAACCATGCGCCATCCATTTTCGGAATCTGCAATCAAGGGCAGGTTGGAAAAGAAATTCAAAGCCCCGGATTCTACACCTAAATGTTTGACCGCACAGCCCTACCCGGAATCAGTAGTGCCGGCAGCGGCTGGAAGAAAAGCCAGATCGCAACACAAGTGCACAACACCTCCGGACAGTGAAGCTAGAAGGCAGGATGCCTTTGGTAAGAAGGTCTTGTCAGTGGGAGCGACGACGGTCAAGGTGGCTATCTCATTAGCTATAATGGCAAGATACGACCGTGAAATGTGGCATCGCTTGGCCCCCATCTTGGAACACCTGCCTGAAGAGCACAGGAAAACAGCCATGTTACTGGTGCGTGAGGGGGCAGAGGCATCAAACCACTCTATCAACATCGCCGTGGACTTGGCGGAGTCAGGATTCAAATAAATAAATAACGGAGTGTTGTTAAGAAGACAAGCCTGGCTAAAATGTACAAACTTTAGGCCGGAGGTCCAATATAAGGTTCTCAATATGCCATGTGAAGGTGAGCAGTTATTCAGGGAGAAAGTGGACGAAGCCCTTAAAGGCATGAAGGAAGATCCAGACACGGCAAGGTCGCTGGGAGCCTTACAAAGTGCTCGAGCATTTCGGCCTTTTTGCCCCTTCCGCGGAGCCTCAGGGAATTCCCGGTTCGTGGCATCCAGGGATCGGAGTTTCAACAGATCATCATACTCCTTCCAAGGGTACAGGCGAGCTGTCCAGGCGACACGAAGAAGCCGAGATTTCCAGGTTTCTAGGAGAAGAGGAGGACAGTCTTCGTCCACCAAAAGTAAGCAATCAAAGTTCCAGCAATGACAAACTTCAGGACGTCCTGGGAGGCAGAGTGTCTCGTCGCGTCGACGAGTGGGAGAGAATAACATCAGACCGTTCGGTGTTGGACACTGTAAAACTCGGCCACTCTTTGCAGTTCAAGAACATGCCATCTCAAATTCCACCTGTGTACTCGGCGCAACCCCATCTTCACATATTACAGCAGGAGGTTGTGCTTATGCTGCAAAAAGGGGCTATAGATTTTGTTCCGGTGGCTGAGAGAGGTCTAGGAGTTTACTCTCTGTTACTTCGTGGTCAAAAAACCCAACGGCAAGAGGCGACCCATTCTGGACCTTCGAGCTCTCAACAAGACTCTGCAATGCCTGAAGTTCAAAATGCTTACGCTTCAGGAGGTCATCCGGTCTCTACAGTCGGGAGATTTTCTGGCGTCATTAGACCTACAAGACGCATATTTCCACATACCCATGCGTCGATGACACAGAACATTTCTGAGGTTCGTGGTGGGTCAGAGTCATTACCAGTTCAAAGTGCTTCCATTTGGCGTCTCCCTGGACGACTGGCTGTTAAGGGGCTCGTCGCCGGCAGTGGCGCAAGCAAGCCTAGAGGCCACCATGCAACTGCTGCAGCAGTTAGGCTTTGCAGTCAACTTTGAAAAATCCTTTTTGACTCCCTCAAGGAGCTTGGTATTTTTGGGCGTGAAGTTCCAAACTCAATCAGGACTAGTGAAGCCATCCTTAGAGAGAGTTCAAAAACTCAAACAAAAAGCAAAGGAGTGGAAAACTGGCACCAATGTGTCAGTCAGAAAATACATGTTGCTGCTAGGAGCCATGGCGTCATGTATTCCGCTAGTGAACAACTGTCGTCTCTTCATGAGACCGATACAGGAATTTCTGGCAGATCGATGGTCTCAAAGTCGTGGATTGTGGTCCGACAAGTTGAGGATTAGCAGCGAGCTTCTAGAAGCACTTCAGTGGTGGCAACTCTCAGACAATCTGACGAGAGGGATGCCTCTGCTGGAACCAGATTTTCAGTTGACGGTTGTAATGGAAGCATCTCAGACAGGATGGGGAGCCCATCTGGGATCCCTACAGGTTCAAGGCCAATGGTCCCCAGGAGAGTCGACCCTTCACATCAATGTGCTGGAGTTAAGAGCGGTAGGTTGGGCTCTGAAATCATTTTTAGTGCGCATACGGGGATCAGTGGTAAGAATATTAACGGAAAATACAACAACAAGGTTCTACCTCAGGAAACAAGGGGGCACTCGTTCCAGAACGCTCTCGAGCGAAGCTCAGGAAATATGGCATTGGGCCCTCGAGCAAGAAATAAGCATAGTGGCTTACCATCTGCCAGGGGTGAACAATGTACAAGCAGACTCTCTCAGCAGAGAGATGAACCAACTCCACGAGTGGGAGTTGAACCATCAACAGCTGTCGAACATCTTCAAGAAATGGGGTCATCCTTCTCTGGATCTTTTTGCAACCCGAGAGAACAAGAAGGGCAGGCATTTCGCCAGCAGATGGCAAACACTCCTTAGAGGCAGCACGGGCTCCGTCCACGAATACTTCATATGCATGTAAGTGGAAATGATTCTGTGTGTGGTGTAGGGATCAACCGGGGGTGGACCCGCTATACATCGCGTCAGAACAAGTTCTGCCATAGTTGCTACACTTAGCGAAAAGAGGGTTGTCTTTCTCCTCCATAAAGGTTCACTTGGCAGCCATTTCAAGATTTGCTCGTAAAAGGCACTCAACTCCGTTGTTCAGCGATCGACTGGTCAAGCATTTCCTGAGAGGGTTATTTTGGACCTTTCCTCCAGCCAAAAAAGTTCCCTCCTAATTGGAGTCTCAATCTGGTGCTGTCAGGACTAATGAAGGCTCCTTTTGAGCCTATTTCGTCGTCATCCCTAAAGTTTTTGTCGTGGAAAATGGCCTTTTTGATGGCTACTACTTCAGCAAGAAGACTGTCGGAGCTGCAAGCACTGGTGATTGATCCCCCATACGTGCGTTTCTTCAAGGACAAGGTGGTATTGGCAACTAACCCTCATTTTATACCAAAAGTTCCAACTACATTCCACAAGCATTCTTCGATTGTGCTGCCAACATTCTTCGCGGCGGCCTCTTCTTTCGCAGAAAAAGCTCTCCATACGTTAGACGTCAAAAGAGCATTGAAGTTTTATCTGAGTCGTACTCAGGATTTTAGGCGTACGAGACAACTGTTTGTGGCTTATGGGTCCTCTGTAAAGGGAAAACCAATCTCCAAACAAGGACTAGCCAGCTGGGTGTCGTCAACTATTGCCTTCTGCCACTCTAAAGCAGGGAAGCCTCTGGAAATACGTCCAAAGGCTCACTCAACAAGATCCACCTCGTCATCGGCTGCATTGTGTTCCGGAATCCCGCTGGTGGACATCTGTCAGGCGGCATCCTGGTCGGTGACGCCTACCTTTACTCGGCATTACTGCCTAGAGCAACAGCATGCAGCGGATGTGCAGATGGGACAAGCAGTCCTGCGACATCTCTTTCAGTAAGGTAAGCCCACAGAGGGGAGTATCCTCCTGTCAATGTACCATGGTTGGGGGTTCTGTCTTGCTAACTGCATGTGCTGTTCTTGTAGTAGTGGTTTGCATTGCACACCTCCAGATTAGGAGTACTGCTATATAATCTATTCTAAGCATGTGAATCGGTTTATAGTAAAAATGTCTACTGCAATAATGTCTAAATGTTTTTTTTTCGAATGAGTGTTTTTTTTTAATGGGGGGTTCGCCCCCCCAACCCCCCATTTATTTTTACTAGCTAGACCCAAAAAACACATTTGAATTTTTTTTTCGACATTTTTTTTGTTGACATTTTTGCATTCGACTTTTTGCAGTCGACATTATAACTAGACACCATTTGAATCCATGAAAGATCCAATGCTGGAGAAGGGAGTAGTTTCTTACCTGTAACTCCATTTCTCTAGCGTTGGTATCTTTCATGGATTCACATGCACCCGCCGGCCTCTCCTGAATGCAAACTTGATATGCCCCTACTACTTTGGGGGTTAAAATCTGAAGGGAGCCACGGGGACGGGGCTATTTATACCGTACGTCCTATTGGGTAATGCGTAAGCGGGCCAAAAGGACGTAGATAGGACACAGAAGTGTCGAGTTTTTTCCAATGGAGAACATTTAATAAATATACGAGGGTTCCCAGCCTGACGACGGGAATATTCTAAGCATGTGAATCCATGAAAGATACCAACGCTGGAGAAATGGAGTTACAGATAAGAAACTACTCCCATCTTTACAGCTGCCTCCAACAAAGACCAGTCCTGCTGTTGATCCTTGTCCTGGACTGTGACAAGAGTAGCACTCTTAGAAGTTGAACCTTTGTCACCTAACCCTGTTTGTTGTTCAAAATATCTTCCAGATGTGACTTCCTTCTATTGCAACGTAGTAGCCACTGGAAATGCTGCTACCTCCACAGTGGTTTTAAGGTCGTATAAATCATAGCCCAAAGTTCTTAATGTGGGCTGTTCCTCCTCTACTAGTCGGGCGACTTTGTTAGAGTAAAAGTGGCAGACCAGTCGATTTCCTCCCTGATCTGGGAATGCCACATAGTCAATGTCACCCATGTGAAGTGAACACAAAGCTGGAATTGCCTGAAAGATTTCAAGGAGCTTACTTCTTTTCATTGTTGAGTGACCATTGATGTGAATGATGTTGCCCCAGCAGATTTATTTAATAGAATGAAGATTTGGCACACATGATTCCAGAGCATAGGAGTTAGTATGTCCAGGCGGACATCCACTCACTTTTTCGGATGGCTTAGCAACTCGAATGGCCAACTCTTGAACGGTTTCGCCAGAAGTAGCCATCGGCTCCGTTGAAGATCTTTCCATTGTAGTTTCTTCCTCCACATCTCTTGTAAAGCCAGTACTATTTGGCTAAAGTTGAGGGTCTGGTGCAAAGCAGTCATTTTTCTTTTATTTCCATTTTCAACACAATGGCCCACTGCAAGTAGGCCCCCCACAGGGAGGTGGTGCCATACTATTTAGCTGGGGTTCCTGAATGTTCAAGTTGATGACCTCACCTTCATTCGACAAGTATCTCAAACATTTTAACTATGTTTTCCTTTTATTTCTCTTAAATGCCACTGCATGTTTTGACTTCTTCTTTTGCTGGTAATTCTTCCTTTTGGCTTTGTTTTGACATTTTACTGTAATGGGTGGACATACCACAACTAATGCATCATCAGTAGCCCGCCCTAATTTGTCATCCAGTCCAGGCTGTATCCCAGGTGTATCAAACAACACTGGAGATGCACTTAGACCGGAAGAGCAATTCACCAAAGGGGTCGGACTGTTAGGTGTTTGGCTGTCCATCAAAGGCTATTGGGTCACTACGGTTGCTTCCGTTTGTATCATCCGTCCCTGTCCACATCAAAAGATAAAGAGCCCATTGGGATGTTTAGATAGTTGTCATTGGCGACCTCTGATGGATCAACTAGTGTTTGAATTTTCTGATCCACTGCTGTTAGTTTTAATGTGTTATCTTGGACAGTGTCTTTAGTAATGTCATAAAGTCTCCACAAAGATTCAAGAACTAAATGCAATGCTGAAATAGAGGCCGGTTCCAGAGTGTCTAAACTGGGCAAAATATTCGATTTGCGTCTTACTTGAGTTTTCCGCGTGGTAAAATAGTCCCAGTTGCATGGTGCCTTCAAATTAGATTGCCTCCTGGGTGAAGAGGTGCCCCTCCCTTTCAGGTAACCTTGATTGGTGGCAAAAGATGTTGGATTATTCCAAGTATAAGGAATTCTCCATTTCACGGCATGCGTGCAAGAAGGACTCGTCCAGTACAATAGAGTTGTCCTGATCCTTATTTGAACTAGCCTCTGCCATGTTAGCCGACGCTAGGTCGATTTGAGGCCTTTTGTGTGATTTAACTGTTTCATCCAATGTGGATGGTTGTTTACTGACAAGTATTTCAATGTCCTCTGGGCCCATCTCTCAGGTGTGGGCACAGCGTTGGTCCCATAGGAATTAATGAAGAGTTGGAAGTGGTCATGATCAACTGCACATACCCTGTACTCTCGTGTGTTAATGTTGGAGTCAGTGTAGATAATATTCTCTTGCGCCAGTATCTTACACAAAGTTGTAATTGTTTCCTGTTTATTAAATTTCGATTTAGACACAATACACCCTTGACCAGGCGCTGCAGGCTGTGGTACACCCACCGGAGTGAAGATCTTAATAGTCTGAATAACCTTCGACGCCCCATAGTCACATACCATATCAGATTAAGTACTCTTAATGTTTTTACTTCTCAATGAAGCAGCCATGTTGATTACAAGAGTGCTAGTCCTGACAACCAGTATGATTTTCAATTAGGAACAGTCAGATGAAAAAGAAACAACACAATGCCACCTTTTTGAAAAATGTACTTTGTGATGTGCAAGTTTGTATGATTTTATAAATATATGACTTACTCCGCTATCTTTGCACTCTTGTAGGCAGTCTTAAGCGCCTGTGCGCTTGACAGACTGCCGAAATCCACAGTCCACGGGAACACGCGAACACTCTGCATGCTCTGCAGGTCCTGAGGTTCTTCAAGGTGTAACGCCTCCCACTGATACTGCCACAGTAGAAAGACTTCTTTCTTGCAGGTAACACCAGGCAATGCCAAACAGAGCAGATTTGTAGTCTATGTCACATAAGAACACTCAGCGCATACCCTTTTCATACTTGCCCCTAAAGGAAGAACATTTACACAAATGGCTAAGATAGTTCTTCTACAGTTCGAAAAAAAGTGAACCCCTTGCAAATAATATCCTACTTCCAAAGGGTCTCTTAAACTAACATAGTGCACCAAAGAGGGTCAATTGCTTGCAGGTAACCAATCAGCTGATTTCTCTTAGTATAAAGCCTCCGCTTGGATCAGAGCTTTAATTTGATTGCAAGTGTGCACCTTCATTACAATTCTGTTTGAGAAACCCCACTTATCTAGCCACTGCACCGACAAAAGAATACCATGAATATCTATCCTAGGCAGGTGATGGGGCAGTCTCAGGCACTACATTATTTGGATTCAAATGTGATCAAAGCTGTTTTATTTCATGAAATACAATTCAAATCTTAGTTGGGCTTGGACCTTAATACTGGTCACACCAGGTTCAAGGTGAAGTGTTTTAATCAGCATAGAAGTGGGAAGCTACAACTTTTCCTTAGAAAATTATTCTGAAACTCCTCAAGAGTATTACAATTTGGATTGCCCCAGATTTCATTACCATATAACATTATTGTGTGAACAGAAAGCTGAGGATATAAAACTGGCACTTACACAGACATTCTTTGCATTCTTAGCAAGGCACTACCATGAGGTATTTTACTAGTCCAACTTGTTTTCCAAGATTCCTGACTCCTTTATTTCTTTTACAGGGATTTGAAGAAGAATTTCTAACTACCTTGAAGACTAATCCATTATCACACTATGTATCTGGTTGCACAGCAGTATCATCCGAGGACATGACACCTCAAATTTGGACTGCAAGGTATAGGCATCCATGTAAATGCCTCGTGCTCCCATTAATTTTCCAATGAGAGGTTCCATCTAGGCCACTTACTCTAGTAAGTCGTTTCACTAGGTATAGTGTATTTGCGGCTTCAGCAGATGATAGATCATATACCAACCATGATGGCAAAAGAGGGCAGTATTGGGGCAGCCTGTGCATCTAAAATCCTCTGATCTGGCATATGCTTGTACAGTGTGAGCAAGACGACACCACTGACTCTTATTGGAATGTGGTTGGAGCACAGAAAGCATCTCTCCCCCATCGTGCATTTCAGGACAAAGTTATTTAGGACCAAATTAAAGGAATTGATGCACAGACAGCAGAGGATAGAAAACTGGCACTTACGGTCAGACTCAGTCCTTCTTTGTATCCTTAGCAAGGCACTGCAATGAGATCTTTTACTTATCCAACAGAATCCATACAAGAGGTTGTGGTCAAACCTGTTATGATTTTTTCATCCAACTTCACCTTGCAGTGATAACAAGTACTCCTGATTTACCTCAACTCCAGAAGTAGCTGGGAATGGTCAAGCAGGAGGGCACCTCAATTCTTTGAAAACTGGCCACGTTCGGTTTTGTAGTGGATTTGGAGGTGATTCATCACGACTTATCCCATCTTGGGAGGTTGGACCGTCAGGTAGACCACAATTCCCAAAAACCCCAAGAAGGCTGAGACAATGTTTGGATTAATTTAGGAACATTTGGTGAAAAGGGATCACCATCCCGGTACTAGAGCAGGGAAAGGGATCAAGTTTTTATTCCATCCTCTGCCTGTTAAAAAAAGTGTTTGGTGATTTTAACAATAATTTTGCCCCAACAACAATATCTTTTTTACTGCCGTGACCCCTCACACACAAACCACAGAGTGAAATAAAGTTGAAAGTGTGCACAACTCTTCTTCCATTGGTCACTGTTGTGTTACATTGTGGGGCACATCAGGCTGAAAGTGCAAGCTTACTCCTGGGTTCTAACTCCTCAGCACTGACACACGAGAAGGTGTAATGAGTGCTCCAAACACTGCATGCCCCCTTATAAGGCTGTTTAACTGGCCACACACACACACCAAGGCTGGCCCTTAGAAGTTGTGGGTTATACCAAACTGAAAAGAGACAAATTATGAAGAAGGGTATGCAATGGAGAGTGTTTAAGTTTCTCTCACGAAAGAGAGGGATATTCTTTCTTGCTTCTAGAGAAAGTACTTGAGAACCAAGTTGCTCTCTCTGGATTGGGCTCCAACCCCCTTTCTATAGCACTATGATGAGAAAGAGTAAGAATGTGGTTATGGTATTAGGACGTGAACCTGAGCACCAGCACAGTGACAACAACTGCAGCTTACACCCTCCGGCACCCAGGTATCTACCAGAAGGCTGTGCTGGTGACCTTAATAGTTCCTAGCCTGTTCTTTTGTTTAAACATGATTAATGTAGCACTTCCTAACAGGGCCTCTGCGAACTTGCAATCGTTGCAGAATAGAGTGGCCTCCCTCTTCATAAAGAAGTGCATCAAGCTAAAAAACCCTTTGCACTGCACACAAAAAAATCAGAAAAAAAGTCCACTCTAACTTTCCAAAAGCCACAAGCATCATCAGAAACCTGAGAGCCTCAACATCCATGAAAACTGAACACATCAACTTCTGGAAAGAAGTTGAGTCAACAGATCCCTCCTAGCACAAGGACAAGTCTCCTGGAACAGCATCACAAACAAGCATAATTTAGTCTGGAACCAAACCCCTAAAGGTCCCTGGACATGCTCATAGAATTGTCATCACCAGGAACCCCTTCAGCGCTTTGATGCTCAGGAAAGCAACTTGGTTGACTGAATGGATTGCCTGCGTCTTTTCTCTGTTCCCTTTATCCATGTTACCCTGCAAAATGCTAATGTTAACTTAATGTATATGTACTGTGAGAAACCTGATGGTATTCTCCGACCTACTCCTCCGGGATCTTCCATTCAGGTAGCCAGGGAAGGACCATCGCTTTTGGATCCCAACCCTGTGGGTGGACAAGCGAGGGAGGATCACTTGAGTGGAGGGTCACTGGTGATTGGGAGAAGAATACCCAAGAATACCCAAGGGCGAAACATGGTATCCCCCCTGTCCCAATTATACTCGAACACACTCTCCCTCAGCCGTAATGGGGTATTTTCAATCACACCCCATCTCCCCCTCCCTGTTTCCAACAAGTACTGGGACAAGGAAGAGGTGACCAAGAATAATGAAGATTACCTATAGAAACAACATAGGGATAAAAAGTGAGGCCTACCACCTAACACCTTGGAATTGTCTCACTAATAGAGTTAGGCACTTTCCCCCTACTGTGCACACCTGACTCCAATTGACTCTCACCTGCAATATATAAAGGGTGGATTTGCCAGGATCATTGAGTGGGATGGTGTTGCTGGGTGGAACCATGAGGCCAAGGAGAACCAGATTGCCAGGAGAGGAGCTCAGCAGGATCGGCAGAGCACGGGACACAGAGAAGCTGTCCCGGTGTGTGTGAAGGTCGGCAGCATGGTGAGGGAGTCGTGTCTCCAGGGAGCACGGGGGAAAGAAGCAGTAGTGTGCAAGAGGCACTGAAATGCAGAAAGAAGGTGCAAGGGTGCACGAATGCAAAAGAAGGTGTGCAGGGCACACAATGAAGTAGAAAAGGACAGAAGGGAAAGAGGCACAGAAGCGGAAAAGGTGCTAGAGAGAACTAGAGGGGTTAGAGGTCCGAGTGGTTGCGCCTGGGAGGAGCAAAGAACCCAGCGTTCTCGAAAGTCTCTGATACTTCCCACTGAAAGAACTGTACAGTAGAAGGTACATCCTGACAAGAGGAACTTTTTCTTTGTTTGAAACCAGAGGGGCCTAAGCTTGGCGAAGGGAACCCTAAGAGGCCCATTAAAGACAATGTGGAACTTGCTGAAGAGAGGCCTAGACTTGTGCGCAAGGGAACCCTGAGAGGCCTAACAGGATCTTTGTCCTTTTGTTTCGAACTGGAAGGATTGAAGCTTGGTAACGGGAACCCTAAGAAACCCAGAGACATTGTGAACTTTATTGATTTGCTGCAAGAGCCCTACGTGGAAGGTTCCAAGGGCATCCGTTTTGAGTTGAGCTACTTTAACCTGGCAGAACTACACCTATTGGTAAGACTACCTGAAAGCAGTTGTGGTTTACATTTTCTTTTGAATCACCATTTTTCCTTTAAGAAGACCCCTTAGCACATTTGATTCAAGAGTGAGGGCAAGCATAGGTTTGGACACAGACTAACTTTGGTTTTGGATTTACGGACATCGATGGCCCTTATAAACATCAGTTGAGGGAACAACCCCCTTAGAGCTAGCACCAGATATGCATTACAGCAACCCCACCAAGTTTGATAAAGGTTTTCAAACTTACTTTTGAGTCTGTGTCCCTTTTGATACCATGCCTATCTCACAGTACCATGTGTTTTTGTATGCAACTGCCCAGAAGCAAATCCCTTGATGTGTTTTGGCACACATTTAAATTAAAATAATTAACTAAATACTCCTACGTCCTGTCCCCTTTCCTCCATAATGTATGGATGTCCCTCCTTAGGGACGGGACCAAATTCTTTTTTCTTCCCAAAAAAGACCATTTCTCCTTTAAATTAAAGGCACACGTGGGTACTGCTACGGCATGACCACACCCTCATAGCCCCACCCTCCTGCGCCTGGACTCAGTCCCTTATTCCGGGCTGATGGGATCGGACCATCTTCCGGCACGCTCCAGAGTTTGCCAGTTCTTCAGCTTTGCCCACTGTGTTTTTCAATCTTTAGTGGTCTCGGTTGCGTGAGAAACCTGAAGGTGTCTCGCCTGCTAGTCTCCCGGAGATCTGTCATCCAGGTGGCCAGGACACGACCATCGCTATGGGATCCAGTTCATGGAGGTGGACCAGTGAGGGAGGATCACCTGGATGAGGGGTGTTCGGGGAGTGGAAGTGGGACACCGAAGGTTGAGACACGGTACCCCCTTGCTTGTAACACCTTTTCCCCATCCTACCCTGTAGTATATTTAGAAGCTCTTGCCCCCCCCCCCCACTTTTTCCAACATGAACACTTTCTTACACTGTGACAAACAACGGACTAACACCAGGGCCGTTTACCTGACATGTCCCAACACAAGGGGCAGGCAGAGGCAGGCCATTGATAATAATCACACACACTTGACAGCCCTTAACCTTCCCCCGGGAATAAAAGGCGGAGCACGAGAGCACACTAGGAGCAAGGCCAACTGCACGAGGAAGCAGCTATTCCAGGACGGCAGTTCAAACGGAGAAGAAAGGCGGCGAAAGCTAAAATAATGACAAGGAGGGAGATGCCCTTTCCCTTTTCAACCCAGACCCACGGCACGTACAAGGGGAATGAGGCTAGGCTCTGCAGAGCGTGGCCATGGAGGTGTGGTCAACTACACGCACCTGTAAATTTGAGGGGGAAATGCTCCTTTTTGGAGGAAAAAAGGTTCCGTCCCGTCCCTAAGGAAGGACGCCCATACAGTATGGAGGAAAGGGACTATGAGCTAGCAGTACGTAACTTTTAATCTCTGCCTCCTCAAAACTGAAAGACGAAATGCCAGCTTTGTTTTTGTCTGCAGTGCATTGATCGTGAGATTTGAAAACACTGTACAAGGTCTGTGCTAGGCGAGTTAAAAGCTCCAGGATGCATACACTACTGAAACAGAATGGAAACACATGGAAACTAATCTGACCACAGGAAACAACCCTCCAGTGTCTGGTGCTCTTCTGTTGGGATGCCCTGCCTGGTCCCAAACTCCCCCTGTTCCTTTGCAATGAAACAGCCGGTCATGCATCAGCAGTTGTGATCTCCATTCCATGCTGTCCAAGTGGACAAACAATGGTGAACATGTTATTGATATTCCAATAACAATAAAAGATAAGATGATGAAGTGTGAAGCTGGGCTTTTCTACCCTCTGCGAAATGATAATGGGGGTGATATCACTGAGCCGCGCACAGGATCAGTTTCATTGGTGAAATGAAAGGCGGCAATCTCGATTAACTTTTTCTCAGGGTGTGCCTTGGTGAATTCCATAGTGCCACATTAACACAATTACAAATCCAGGTCGAGAATCCTGGGGTAGATGTCTTATTTTCTATTTTTAAAAAATGTATTAGTTAGAGGCAATAACAGCAAATCTTTAAATCTCCACTGTCTCGCCTCCTTCTCAGCCATCTTCTCAGTATGCTTGTTATGTTGTATTAGAGAGATGCGCAAAGTGCCTGGCCTTCTCGAGCGTCCACTGATGTACTGATCTAGGGAATGATGTTCTGGTAAAGGTCCTTGGGGTCAGGGTGGGTGAGGTAAAATGTCCTTGTGGGTGGTCGTCGTACCTGTAGGTCTGCATCATCTTCTACCTTTCTATGATTGTTGATGATATCTCGGGGGCAACGCGTTTGTCTCGGAAGCAAGACAATTTAGTGTAACACAGGGTTGAATCCCGATCCTGCGTTTAGAAACCACTTGTTGCTATTAAGCACGTTATAAATGAAAAATTAAAATAAATAAAAATGTAAAGATATGTAGAGTTTGTGTGAATTCTGTTTGGGACCGACTGGAAGGTCGGGTACCTCTCGCTCCTCCCTCCCCCATCGCCTACCTGTAGGTTTGTACCGGCGGGGTGAGGTGGGTAGAAGCGTACCTTCCCTAGATGCCTGGGTTTGTTGAGGGGATATGTGAGCTCTAGTGTGATTCATGTTGGGCATTGGCAGGTGTGGAGGGTGCTCCCATAGATCCTCTGGATGGATGGGTGCCCATATGCCCTCCCTGACTCCTCATGGCTCAGTGCTGTGGGTGGGCCTAGCCATGATGGGATAACTGAACGCACTTCATCCCCTATCTGTCCTGTTATGTTGCGGGAATGTGCGAGCGTCTATGGGATTCCTCTATGGAGATGCCAGGCAGAGGGCACGGGTATCTAAAGGCCCTCTAATCTCCCATCACTAGATGTGTACAATTGGAGTCGTGATAGGAGTTGGCCTGGAAGCGTGTGGGCTCGGGTGCTTGTAGGTTCTCTCCATCCCCTACCTGTTCAGTTGTGCACGTGTTTGATTCCCATTCTTTGCCTTGAGGCAGAAAGTGGCCTGCACGCCCTACACATCTCCTACCTGCAGGAGTGTCATGATGTTGGCCTGCGGCGTCCGTGTTCGTAGGTGTATGCAGGTGCAGGTCTGTGAGTGTAATCTCAAGCACTATCTCGACAATGGCTGCTTGATCCTAAAGGGGACAATGGAGGTATAGAAATGCTGTATATTATGTAATTTTCCCCTGGTGAACGAAACCGTTGCCCCCCTCTTCACAGCTGAGATCACAGCACGTATTCATATTTGTATTTTCTTGAGTCTGTTTCCAGTTTCTGCCTCTTAGACTAATGTTCTCGCCTGCGGCTGCCCAGAGAATGATCCCCGCCCTCGGATCCTCCCGGCCCGAAGTTCTCCAGATCCGTGTACCATAAGCCCTCCCAGAAATCGGCCGTTATCCCTGGAAGTGAAGTCATGCGCGGAAATTGCAGGATTTTCGAGTGACACTCAGGCCTGACTGCTGGCCATTTATTAACGTTTACCAGGTGATTTTTCAGACGTTACCTTGGCAACAATGCAGCTTCATATAAAAACATCCAGGCTTGACATATGCAAGTATTGCTGCATATAAGGGTGAGAAAAAAAGTTCCTGTGAGCCCACTGGAGGGAAACATCTTTCAAATAAGCCTCAACACAGATGTCGAGACTAAAAGCAAATATTTTGTGATAGATGCATTTGTCAGTCTCTGCCTAAAATATCTCTACCCTCCCCTGATTAGTCTGGCAAGAAGTGATCTTTTTACACTGGGGGAAAATGAATAATTACCAACTCTAATCAGATGGCTCAATTTCACTGGGAAGTAGCACTCCAGTTCTGGACTTTCATTTAACCACCTAATGCATGATGGATGTTGTAGTGTTAATTCACTACAATTCAACGAGAAGGAGACAAATACTCCCCTGAGCCTCCCCCTAACTGACCCCATGACCAAACATCACTATAATTCATTCTGCTGCTGAAACTAATTGGTTGAACACATACGAGAAATTGATAAATTCCTTTAAAATACAGTCCTTATAAAAATACGTATTGTTTCAATTCATAACATTGGTTTGTTCGTAACATGCAAAGACCCTGACAAATAACACACTTAGCATTACAGACTTATCATTCGAAATAAATGACTCCTGTGAAAAACATCGTTGACATTTTGCGTGAAGTATATTCTCGTGGTGGTTTCTCTCCCCTTGAACTCCACCTTCCCTTTGATATACCCTAGTAGGTCTACTGACGCACCTTCAAATACTGTGGGTTTGGTGCGTGTGCTGAGAACTTCAACAGTTTCAGTACCCATCATTTCTTTGTATGTGCGTATGGGAGTTGTGGCCAAGTCCGAGCCCGAGTCTGCCATGACTCTTGTTTACATGCCATTGACTCTGATTGCACAGTGGATTTTTTCCCTCCTGGCCCGTGGGCTGTTTACCATTAGCACTGTGGGTCTCCCTTCCTCTTCAGATGATTCTCCTTCTGCGTTGTGTTCCGCGTTAATGTTCGTAATATTTCTATTATGCCACCTGCACACAATTGAACAGTGTCCAATTTTCTTACACACTGAGCACTCTTTGTCTCTTGCTGGATCTCTGTCGTTGGCTAAATAGTTTGGTGCTGGTGCACCTGTGGCACTTCAGCGGTTCCTTTTTCCCCCACTTCCCTTCTCTTGCGTCCGTCACTTGTTTCGCCTTCTTATACCTCAAATGTATCACTTGGACTTCCGCTGGGCCGGAGCTTCATGCGTAGTCTTTCTGTCTCCCTACGGTTTCTTCGACTGCTCTCGCGATCTCTATGGCCTTCTCCAGATGGAGTTCTTTCTCCAAAATAAATTTGTCCTGCACTTTTCTGCTGTTGGTGTGGACTGTCAGCATGTCGCATATTAATCCTTCTGCATTATTGCCAAAGTTGCACAGCGCTGCTCGTTCTCGCAGCTTGGTGCGATTGTAAAAACGTATCCTGTGCAGCACGGTATTTTATTTTCTGGCAAAGCAATTAATTATTCTTTCTGACGCCTTCTACCCCCAGCGCGTTTAGTAACATGGCTCTGCGCATTGCTGCGGTGTACCCTGCACCTCCAAGTGCTTCCAGGTGGGTCGTGAACATCGGATGCCATTGTGGCCATGGGATTGCAGGCCTACCTGGTGTTTGTAGAAAAGGTGGGGGCGGTGTTGCTCCTTGCATGATGATGATATGTGGGTTGAAATCCCGGTCCTCGTTGCCAAATGTTGTTTAAATGAACAGGGTAAGCCAGTTGACTTGAACAGCTTTATTCCACGCTCAATACCCCCCTGCCCTCCGGTGCTTCACCTCAATCCCTTTTTCTGTGCAGACGGGAACAGACCTGGCAATAAACACTGTGGCCATTATTTTCCTATGCAGCATCTTCATCCTTTTTTCTTAATCTTACCTGACCGGCCTCCGGTACCTCACCTTCCCCTAGCGCTTGTTGGTCGCAGGAGGGTTCAGTCATTGGGCGTTATGCGACCACTCCTTCCCGGTATCATATCCTCACGCACTATGCCTGAAGTGCCTGGGAGTGGACCACCGGATGGATGCGTGCACTGCCTGGAGTGCCCTATCACAAAAAACGTTAAAGAACTGGCTAGATAGTTGGAGGAACATCTTCTCAAGATCACCACCGAACCACATCATGGCCTTCATCAGCAAGTTCACCAAAACACAGGTGGAGTTAACTATATTGTTCAACAAAGCACCTCAGCAGGGGGACTCCTTCCCTGGGAGTTCATCTACTGAGAGGGGTCGATCAAATACTAATATCAGGGCCAGGCCTGAGGCTCGTAGAGCTACTGGCGCTCGCGCTTTGGGACCACAAGGTCCTCTCGGGTCTGCAAAGAGGGGCACAAAAGCTCTCATACCATACTCAGTGTGAGGGTCCTACGAGTCCTGGAACTGTACCAAGGCCCAAGACGCCTTCACACACCAGGAGTCAAACTACCGGTTGAGTGACTGAGGGCTCCAACCTTACAGGAACATGTTCCCGAGGTCCGCTCTACCCCCACGACATTGTCTGAGGGCTCTCGGAAGGCTGCTACCAAGGACACTGCACTAATCCCTAGTTTACTGCACATTCCAGAAGTACCTGTTCAAGCACACAAAATGGCCTCTAGCCACGCAGCAGGCAGCACTGAGACAGATGGACGTCTTTGTACACCATACCCCTAAACCCTTCAGAATGGGCTGCACAAGCATACAGAGAACCATCTTCACCCTCTACATATGCCAGAGCCCCAGGATACAGGGACTGTTGGTTTTCACAACAGACTAGTCCTTATCCAGCACAGCAGGCTTATTATTATATACTTCTGTGCCACAGGGAGCAGTTCACACTGCATCAAGGAAGGCCCAGCTCATATCCAGAAGCGTCCAAATCTGCGCAACATGCCTCTCAACAGGCCTCACAGGCGGCCTGTGAGGATAGATTTTTTGAAAGCTTCCTAGCGTTATGAAGTCCCAGCAGATGTCAGGCATTTTGAAGGGGCTTATCTGGGAAGGAGTGCTGCAGATGTTGCCGCAACTACCGCCTCCACAGATGCCACTTCCTGCGCTTCCACACATGCCACCTCTACCACGGCCTCTACTACCGCCAGAACCTCCACTGCCTATGCCTCCAGCTCCTGAGTCTTCGGACCATCCAGTTGCGGCTACAGCACTAGACCCAGTAACTGTCACCTAACAGGACTGTGAACAAGATAAGGATACAGTCCCTGCAACAGATAATAGGGATGACGAAGCAGACGACAATGAGGATACTTTTGCGTCTGCCAAATCGTTCCGCAACAGGATGGAAGGCTTGGCAGCTTTCTTGGGAGTGCCAAACCTGGGCAGGTGCAACAATAATCTGGGGTGCTAGCAGAGCTGTCAGCCCTCAGGTCAACCAACAAAACAGGTATCCCTTTGCAAAAATATGCACAAACCACACTCAAGCGCCCAGACTAACAAGTGTTTAGATCCACAGGAGGGAGACACTATAATTCTGTCAGCTCACCTGCAGTTACATTCTTCAGCAGCTTACCTCGACTCCAAACCTTCTAATTCAGGAGCAGCATTGTCTTCAATAGCTGTCTCACGAAGGATGTTAAATTACTCAAGGGGTTCGGCAGAAAGGTGTACCTAAACTCAGGCCTCCACCTCTGGTAAGCCAATATGGATGCTATTTTAGCAGCAGCTAATCAAAAATGATGGCGGGAAATCAGAGATTTCATCCAAGATCTTCCACTAGACAAACAAGCAGCATGTAAACTGAGGCTTGCAGGGGGAAACGGAATAGCACAAAACTCGCTAGATTCGTCTGTAGCCCATAATGATACAGCCAGAAGGGGCCTATGTATTGAAGTGAACAGCCTGGATGCATGCCACTAAATTTGCGGGGTACGTGCAGCAAATAATTATTGGTCTCCCCTTTGTGGGCACAGAGCTCTTACACTCATCCACAGATGAGGAGCTCACAAAGAAGACGACATGCAAACAGACTGCCAAGTCGCTGGCTATCCTCACCAGGCCCCCCACAAAAACGTACCCTCAGAGCCGGGGCAGATCAGAACAAAAAGGCAAAACATGTGGAGGCTTTAGAGGGTTTCAAGACCGGAGAGTGTGTCAGCAGGACCGGTCCCCAAGCCTTCACAGGAGAAAACAACTAAAGGGTTCTTTCAGTACCCCTCCTCATCCTCTGAGTCTGGGTCCACGACTCCCCTGTGGGATGTAGATTTTCTCGTTATTTGGAGAACTGGCGGCATTATTGCAAGAACCTATAGATACTATCCATAGCAACCTCAGGTTTCAAGTTAACCATCACTTCCTGATCTCTGCCGCTCATGCAGATCGTGCCCTGCCACTACTCAGGGAAATTTCACCACTCTGCATGGACCGGACAGTGGAGCTGCTACCCACTCTGGAAATGGGCAAAGGCTTCTATTCCACGATATTTTCGATACTCAAGAACCACCAGGCGGGTCTGAGGTTAATGCTGGATTTGTCATTCCTCAACCTATTCCTCCCCTTAGAGCAATTCAAGATAGTTACGCCAGCCCAGATTGCGGGGGCTCTTTGCAAGGGAGATTGGATGTGCTCCCTGGTCCTCAAGGACGCATATTTGCACATCCTAATATATCAAACGTTCAGGAAATTCCGGAGGCTGTACAGTCATTTCCAATACAAGGTGCTGCCCTAGGGTCTCAATTCGCCACTTTGTGTATTAACAAAAATCATTAACATGATTGTGGCGCTCCTCCGAGACAAGGGGCACCATCTCCATCAACTAATGGCTGATGAGGACCATTTCTCAAGAGGGGGAGCAGCATTCATGTCAGAGACTAGTGGATATGCTTCATCAGCTATGGTTCTCACTCAATGTGAAGAAATCTCACCTGATTTCCACGCAGAATGTTTTATTCCTGGGAGCCCACAGGGTCTTCCCTACCAAACATAGGATTTCAGACATCCGGCGAGCAGTACATCATTTCCTCAGCAGGGAAGTAACGTCAGCATAGTGGTTTCAACGCCTGCTGGGGTTTCTAGCCTCCTACATTCTCACAGTCCTGCATGCTACATAGAAAATTAAGAGGTGTCTCACCCGCTAGTCTCCGGGGATCTGTCATCCAGGTGGCCAGGACACGGCCATCGCTTTTGGATCCAGTTTCTGGGGGTGGACCAGTGCGGCAGGATCACCTGGATGAGGGGTCCTCGGGGAGTGGAAGTGGGACACTGGAGGGTGAGAAGCGTATCCCCTTCCCAATAACACCTTTTTCCTATCCTATGAGGTAGGATACCTAGGAATTCAAACCCGCCCCCTTTTCCGACACAAACACTTTCTAATGGACAGTTCACTATGAGCGACAATGGACTAACACCAGAGCCGTTTACCTGACATATCCCAACATCATGGACAGACAATTACAGATTATTACACACACCTGACTTCCATCACACTTCCCCATATGGATAAAAGGCGGAGCACGAAATCACACTCAGAGCGAGGCAAACCACACGAGGAAACATTAGTTCCAAGATGGCAGTACCAGAGAGAGTTGCAAGGAGGGAAGTACCCCTGACCTCTAAAGAATGTTACTTTTGTGAGCCTTGGAAAGTAAGAAATTGAAGACCAGGAACTAAGGCTGATCAAACCTGCACAGTGTGTCAGAGGTACTCTCCTGTGTCGATAACCAAGGCGGTGAATAGCGATTTACTGTCCCTGGCTCCTACAAAAAAGCAGCGTCAGAAAAGACAGCACAGCAGTTGAGTCAGAGTAATGGATACCAAACCAGCTTGTGTTTTGAACCAAGGTTGCAAGCAGCAACATTGTACAAAGAGAACAGAGTGTGAGGCGTTTGCAAAGAGCAACATGGATATAATTGGAAATCAAAAGGAGTAGTTGAACTTTATAATTGAACTTTGGGAGGCCAAGAAAATATACCATACACAGAGTGGTCCGGCGCGGTTTATAGTCATAATGTAGAAAAAAAAATGTTGACTTACAAAAATGTAGAAAAAAAAACGTAGAAAACAATAATGTCTAAAACCTATACATATAATGAAAAGAGTCAATTTTTAGAAAAAAAAATGTCGAAAAAAATGTCAATTAGCACTATCAATAAATAAATAAACAAGAAGAGTATCATTTACTAGGGGGGGTCCCCCCCAACCCCCCTCACCCAACACTCCCCGGCCACCCCCCCATCCCCCCACCACCCTCTCACTCCTCATACTCAACATATTTTAATTATATATATATTTATTTATTTTTTTCGAAAACATTCTAAAAAATGTAGAAAAAATTGGACATTATTGTTTTTCGACATTATTGTTTTCTAAAAAAAAAATCGACATTTTGACTTTCTACATTATGACTGACCACCGTCCGGCGCCATGTGGGCCCTCATTCGAAAGTCGCTGTCAGGTATCCAACTGATACTGAGTGTGAGAAAAAGGAATATTGAGATTGAAGTGGTCATGCAATGGGTCAAGCTAAACACTGTGCACATTCAAAAGTCTTTGATAGTTTAAAGTACATCACAATTGGTCCGAGCCTGGCTGAGGGAGACTGAGTGAAAGAAAGGGATCTCAGCCCGGCTGAGGAGGATCCGGGGTGAACCATGAGTCACCCAAGAAAGAATTATCTGAATATAGTTTTTAAGGGATCTGAGCCCGGAAGAGGGGGATCCAACGTTGAGCTTTTGGTTTTGAAAAGGATCTGAGCCTGGCTGGGGGGGACCCAGGGTGAACACCCGAATTTAGTGCTGGAAAAGGAAAATGTTTTCGTGTTGTTTTTGTATACCAGGCCCTCTGCGTCAAGAGACTTGCAAGAAGTAGAGAGGCTTGGACAAAAAAAGTCTTGAACTGTGAAATAGAACTGTATCCTTGTGCCGCAGAAGCCAGAGTGTGTGCTTTGCTTGAGTGAACCTCCTTGTCCCGTGCTGAAAAGGTGGGGAAGGGAGGCCAATGGCCTGAACATGCTGACTTATCATTTTGTGAACACTTCTTTCTTTTTCATGAATATTACCCCACCTTATTTTGTAAATTAGTGGTAAGAAATAGCAATAGTTTTATTTTAGCATAGGCTCTTTTTAATTTGACAAGATTCCAATAGGACTGCATTATTTGATGGTCGTACCTTACTCCCATCTGTAGATTTGGGTTTAGATAGGTGTTTAGCTCACCCTTGTGAAAGTGCAAGAAACACCCTTGAACTGTGGTCACTTGTGTCCGTCTTACTGTTGATACCATGCCTTGCTTACATTACAGGGAGACAGCAACTCAGAGGCTAACAGCCTCAGCAGGTTGGGCAAGAATACCTACGAGTGGGTTCCACCTCAAGTCAACCTCTTTGCCTCAGAGATCAACTCTAAATGCCACCTCTTTGCGTCATGGGAGGGACTGGGGATAAACTCCCTGGGAGATGCGTTTTAGATTAGTTGGAATAACTTACATGATTATGCTTTTCCACTGACCCCCTTGATACAGAGAGTAATCTGCAAATTCAGGAATGCCACCAACTGCAGACTAGTGCTAATAGTGCCATGGGGACCCTCTTAGGTGTGGTACTCCGACCTCCTGCAGTTAGCGAGGCAGGGACCCTGCCCTCTGCCAATGCTTTTTCATCGATTCCCATATCATCTGGGGGGGGGGGGCGTTTAACCCATTCCAGCCGGGGTGCAAACTTTCTGACAGTAATTTTTGCATTATTCAGTGTGCTCAAAGAGTCCGCCAGAGCCCAGGACAAGAGCAAATTGGAAAGATTCTATTTTTGGGCGAAAGAGGAAGGTGTTAAGCTGCTCATGTGTGCATTGGACGATGTTTTGTTATTTTCTGCGCATCTCGCACACTCTGAGTGCAGGTGGACACGTGTTGCCCATATCTCACGGAAATCTGTGCTTACAAGAAGGCAGATGGTGTGCTGTTCACTGTGGCCAATCTGGTAGTCAAAAGCCATCTTAAGGGCCTATCTCAAATATTCCCACCAGTCCACAGGCCTCACCCAGTGTGGGATTTAAATGTGGTTTTATCGGCCTTGGCTCATAAACCCTTCAAGCCCATGGCCTCCATGGATATCAAATGGGTCACGCTCGAAGCACTCACGTCAGCGCGCAGAGTCAGCGAAATCCAAGCCTTATCTTCAGAACCCTTCGCAGTTTTTCACAGAGGCAAAATGATGTTGAGAACGCATCCTAAATTCCTACATAATATTGTTTCTCCGTTCCACATCATCCAGGAGATGTTTGCTGGTGTTCTTTCCAAACCCCCAGTCAGGATCAGAAAAATCACTACACTCACTGGACCTAGGTAGATTTTGTAAGTTTTCTCTCGCATACAAGGGCAGTCCGGAAAACAGAAGCTCTATTAGCCACATTCGGGGGCTCCGTCCCAGGGGCACAAGCATCTAAGGCCTCAATAGACAGATGGATATTGTTGGTGATTGCAGAAGCATAGAATTCCCAAAAGAAAGAGGTCCCAAAGGGGCCAAGGTGACTGCTGTGGCCTTTCGGAGGGACGCATTGTGCGATGTAAAGAGCAGGGCAGCCATGTTGGCTACCCCATCTGTGTTTTGCAAGCACTACTCGCTAGACACCAGTTCCAGAGCAGAGGCAGCCTTAAGGCCGTCGGTTCAAAAAATCTGTTTGCAGCTATTTAATACACTCAGGTCCTCCTCCCAGGGCTTAGGGTTACGTTGGAATCGCCCATACAGGATGGAGGAAAAGGGTCGAGACATAGGAGTAATAAAATGTTACCCACTGTAGTGACTAGAATACTCCTAGTGCATAGTCCCCTTTCCTCCATACTACCCACCATCCATCCCACTTAGGTTGAAATATGCACGCAATGTACAGGACCAGGTATAACAGCGTCCGGCGTGTATGAGGTGAGGCGCCGGAGGGTGGGGCTGGTGGGTGAGGAGACGCCCACAGCCACGCCTCTGCGTGCTATTATTACATTTAAAGGCAGAGCTCATATTTTCTCTGCCAAAAGGTCCGGTCCTGTCCCCTTTGGGATGACGCCAATACAGGATGTAGGAAAGGGGACTATGGATTAGGAGTATTATAGCAACTACAGTGAGTAACATTTTATTTTTCACCAATCTGCTGGTAGTTTTAGGCATAAAATAAGCGGTAGTGCATCGCAATTTTTGATAATATACCAGTGATTTGCATTTTATTTTATCATGTCGCACTAACTGCGTCATGATTTTCTAGAGCATTGATGGGGCTGGTTCAGTTCTGTTTGTGCCTCAGAATAGCGAGCAGACAAGGCAGAGGCTCCCGGGCTGGGCTGAAACGTATCAACTTATGTGCCCAGTTTCAGCCCAGCACGGACGCACAAGCACGTGCTGTTCAGTACAGCGGATGTGCAGGAGAGCCCAAATCTTCAGATCAAGCCACGCCCTGCCTCGAGAAGCCGGAGCATAGCAGGCGAATTCAAAGATGGGGCCCCCGTCGCCGACATGTGCCTTATATAAGCAGCTACTTAGGTGAGAGGGTGTACACTCATGCTGGGGGTGGGTACATACCACATGGAGGTGAGAGGGAGTGGGAAGACCTGCAGGGTGTGCATCCAGCTAGAGAAATGCTTCCAGGCATTGTCAGCCCTTTCTGAGGGTGCTAGGAGGCCCAGCATGACACTTATGATGGGTGTACTGCTCTGCACAAGCTCAGAGTCCAGCCTGTCAGAGTGGCCCACCTACGAGCAGCACACTTGTCCGGGGCCTTTTCACAGCAGCCTCTTGCGTATTCCGAGTAGAGCAGGATGATTGTGCAGTCACCTTGAGAAATCTGCGGTTTCCTCTTTCACCATCTTTTCTGAGGGAGAGCCTCTATGATTTACTAAATGTCCTCTATTCTGATGGTTTCACTTTATACAGCGCCTCTGTTCCTCCCGCGCTTTATATTAAACCGCCCCCTCCTCTAAATATGGACATTGCCACTCCGTGCTTTTCTCATGACAGCAAATGAGCGTTGAGTCTGCAGTGACGCCAGTTTGATATTCAACGAGTACATGAGAATTTAAATGAACTTGCCATGAACGAACCAAATAGCAAACACCTTTGTAATCATGTGCATATAATTGGTCGATATGTTGACTAGATTTCAAAACTGCAAGGGCTTTCTATGAATAAACTGTACAACTGAACACTTAACATTTTTTGCAGATTTAAACGTGCAGTAAGAGTAAATTGCTTACCGAGGATCACGCATATTATTTGAGCAGTGAAGCTGGTATTTGAGCTCCATTTGATGGAACAAAATGGCAGCCTAGTTTGGCTTTCACAGGCTAACATTAGTAGCTGCCAGGTTTTATTGGACATGAAAGTGCACATAACAAATCCCGATCAGGACGGTTTTCTGCAGGTACCCTGTCGCCACGCCCTGTTGGCTGCATCCAGCAGGAGTGAACACAAGGACCTATTGGTGCTGGAATGTTTCTGCTCACCCTATGAGAATACAGACTAATATTTATTTTTTGATGTGTAATGATATTTTCGAAAAATACTTGATTCTTCTCCTGTTATACCACCAAGATGGCCTTTAAACTAGCACAGGGGTCAGCACATATCTATACCAATGTAACTCTTGCCTAACTTGCAGAGTCACATACTACTTCAGCATTGGATCAGCATGCACATCTGCCAATGTACCTCGGTTTTTGTTTGTTTGTTTGTTTATTTATTTAGTAACAGGGCGCAACAGAGAGAAGGAGGATAAGATTACATAAGAACTTAGTTGCATGATAAGGCACATATGAGTATAAAGCATAGCATTACATTACTTATAATCTAGTGAAATGACATATTTACATATATACATACAGTTAATTACATTTCGGTAGGTCACCGAAGGGATGTACATATATACAGTCAGGTTGGTTATAGTATGTTAGTGTGAGAAGGCACAGATCAGTCATGGGGATCATTAGATCGTAACCAGGTGAGTGTTTCGTCTAAAGCTATAGTAGGATGGTCTGTTCTGATGTTGAGTGGGAGGGCGTTCCAATGTTGGGCTGCCATGACAGGGAAGCTACTGCCGCCCGTTTTCTTTTGTCTGAATTTGGGTACCTGCAGGCAGTAAGAGTTAATCGTTCTGGTAGGGCGGGTGGATTTTTTTTTTTTTATTCTGTTTGCGAGATGGGGGCTGCATTGTTTAGGCATTTGAAAGTGAGTGATGCTGTTTTGAGTGAGATGCGGTCACAGATTTTGAGCCATTTGTGTTCTCTTCTTTTGTTAGAGATGTGTTCCTTGGAGGGTAAGTTAAGGGCTTTTCTGAGTGCATTGTTTTGCAGTGTTTGAAGTTTGTCGGTTATGTATTTGTTGGCTCCTAGGTACATGGCGTTACAATAATCAAGTCTGGAGAGTATTAGGGCATTAGCGATGATGATGCAGCTAGCTTGGGAGTGGAATGCTCTACTTGCCCTGATTAGCTTGCAGGTGTATGCGGTAGAGGATGTTAATGAGTTTACTTCCAGACGACCTCCGACGAGGGTAGAGGGCAGGAGCCCCCCCTCCTCTCCAGCAGACCACCCACACAGCAACTGCAGACCCGCTGCAGAGCACACGGCGGCCTGTCTGACCGTGTCCCTCCCGCTTGCCTGACTCCTCCATGCCGGGCGCGACGCGGCACCACAGCGAGGCTGAGCCTCGTTCCGGGCACTTCAAAGCCCCTTGCTTCTGCCGGTAGGCAGATACGCCGGCCTGCACGAAGGCCTATAAAGGCGCTGTTTGGCTCCAGGACCCCCCCTTCCAGACAACCTCCGACGAGGGTAGAGGGCAGGAGCCCCCCCCTCCTCTCCAGCAGACCACCCACGCAGCAACTGCAGACCCGCTGCAGAGCACACGGCGGCCTGCCTGACCCTGTCCCTCCCGCTTGCCTGACTCCTCCATGCCGGGCGCGACGCGGCACCACAGCGAGGCTGAGCCTTGTTCCGGGCACTTCAAAGCCCCTTGCTTCCGCCGGTAGGCGGATAGGCCGGCCTGTACAAAGGCCTATAAAGGCGCTGTTTGGCCCCAGGACCCCCCTTCCAGGTGACCTCCAACGAGGGTAGAGGGCAGGAGCCCCCCTCCTCTCCAGCAGACCACCCAAGCAGCAACTGCAGACCCGCTGCAGAGCACACGGCGGCCTGCCTGACCGTGTCCCTCCCGCTTGCCTGACTCCTCCATGCCGGGCGCGACGCGGCACCACAGCGAGGCTGAGCCTCGTTCCGGGCACTTCAAAGCCCCTTGCTTCCGCCGGTAGGCGGATACGCCGGCCTGTACAAAGGCCTATAAAGGCGCTGTTTGGCCCCAGGACCCTCCTTCCAGACGACCTCCAACGAGGGTAGAGGGCAGGAGCCCCCCCTCCTCTCCAGCAGGTCACCCACGCAGCAACTGCAGACCCGCTGCAGAGCACACGGCGGCCTGCCTGACCGTGTCCCTCCCGCTTGCCTGACTCCTCCATGCTGGGCGCGACGCGGCACCACAGCTAGGCTGAGCCTCGTTCCGGGCACTTCAAAGCCCCTTGCTTCCGCCGGTAGGCGGATACGCCGGCCGGCACAAAGGCCGTACAAAGGCCCTGTTTGCGCCTGTTAGCGCAATGGTAGTGCACAGGCGCTGCACCTTATCTACCTCTCCGCTCCACTGAGACTCTCACGGTAAGGCCCTAAGGGCATTTACTGCAGGACGCATATTATTATATTGTACCTGACCCGCAACTTTTGTAATACTGCATCTGCCATTCCAAGTCAGTTGCTGTTGACGCTATGCCTAAAACCAGCTTTCATTGATAACCTGAAATGCTTGTCCTACTGATCACTGCATTCTAGCCCCGCTAACTAACTACTGCTCACTACTCTGCCCACTAATGATCACTATGCAATGACATTTGAACTATGCCTGTATACGTTGCACTGTCCATTACCTATTAGGCCCACATCTGACGCTAACATTAGGATATCTGTATAGCCGAACTCTGTTGTGCCTCATAACTTGAACTTGAGTCTGTTCGCCCGCAATTGCTACCAGCCTTAGCACATATGTATTGCCTAATTTTGTACCTACTTGCCTGTGCCTTACATTTGCCTCATACATGACACTCCTTTTGTGCCCTGATTGCTAAAATCGAATTCAGATGACCCTTTGCCTATGCACCCTGCTAGTGACCTATGCTTTTGTGCCCTGATTGCTAAAATGTAATTCAGATGACCCTTTGCCTATGCACCCTGCTAGTGACCTATGCTTTTGTGCCTTGATTGCTAAAATCGAATTTAGGTGACCCTTTGCCTATGCACCCTGCTAGTGACCTATGCCTTTGTGCCTTGATTGATAAAATTAAATTTAAGTGACCCATTAGACTAGACCTTACGCTACCGGACAACAACTATACTGTACTAGCCCTATCTTGCCCAATATCACAATGTATCTCCATGCGCTTTATACAGTGTTACTGAGATCAATACTGCACATCTTGAACAGCCAATACCTAACCATGCTACCCAATTTACCAGCACTTGAGCCCGCATATAACCCATACACATTAACTGAAATGACCTCCACACCTTGCCCTGTTCTCATGAGGAACCTTAGATTACGTGCCAGGCTCCCAAGGCTCTATGACCCTCTATCTAAACCAGCCCACAATAAGGTGATTAGGAATCCATCCCTACACCCTCTTCAATTGAACAGTAGACTCCACCGTGAGCCCATTGGTGACCAGAAAAGTACGCACGAATCTGTGCCACCACCCCTAAACCCAGTAGATCTCGGGACCAAGGGTGCATTAATAAATGCCCGCTCCATGGTAGCCCATGCATCAGACATTGCCGACCTGCTACACAACGAAGACCTGGACTTCTTAGCGGTCACCGAAACTTGGCTTCACCCCACGGCAGGCCCTGCAATTATGCTAGCGGTACCAGATGACTACACGCTATTAAGACTTGATCGTACCACCTCTAGAGGCGGAGGTCTTGCCATCATAGCCAAAACTAAATTCCCTATTACAATTGAATCACCCACTAATGTTAGCTTCTGTGAATCTCTAACCGCCAAGTTAACACTATCTAATACTCAATCCATCTCCATTCACCTTATCTACCGACCACTGGTCCCTCTAGGGTCATTTGAAGAAGACCGCACAGACATCTTATCAAACAATCTTAAAAACTCCTCACAACATGTCTTACTAGGAGACTTTAACATAGGATTTAGCGACCCCGCAGACGCCAATGCCAGTACAATCAATAACACCCTAGAGGAACTGGGCTTCACCCAGAAGATCACTGAGCCCACCCATATCAAAGGGAGAACTCTGGACTGACTAGCTGTGCACAACTGCCCAGTCCTAGTCTCTGCCATACTCCCGCAGCCCTGGACAGACCATTACTTGATCTCGTTCACCCTAGAAGCAACCCCAGCACAAGCTAACAGCACAGCTCCAGCTGTCCAATCTCGAAATAAAAAAAACATCACCCCCGAAAACTTGATCCCGCTAATCACACCGAACTTGAATGCCATCCCGGATCATAGAGATCCATTCACGATGGTGGACATCTATAATAAAATCATGCTCTCATCCCTTGATGCCATAGCCCCTTTGAAGCTAAAAAAGAGCAATCCCCGGAAACACATCAACTCCTGGTTTTCGCCTCATCTTAAAGCCTTCAGACAGGAAAAGCGATGCTGTGAAAAAATCTGGCGAGCTTACCCCTCAGAAAATAACAAAAAAAACTTGAGCAGTCTAGCTTCCCAATATAAAAAAGAAATTATATTGGCCAAACAAACGTCTTATAGTACGCGAATCTCACAAGCTAAATCTAACACTAGAGAGCTTTTCATAATACTTAGAGGTTGAATCCCCGATCCAAGTGCCCGACTCGTGTATCAAAGATAAAAACTGGTGGATGGGCATACAAAATGCCCTAGTGAACAAAATATCCTCCCTTAAGACTAAGATAAGCATTAAAAAAGAATCTCTGCTCTCCTCTACTAAGCCGAGTACTGCCTCCCATAAAAAGGTTCACCTGACTCAATCATCCCCCCCAGCGCACAACCCCCCCTTTAATTTCCATAAAGTCTCCACCAAAGAGGTAGAAAATACTATTCTCACCCTCAAACCTTCAAATTGCCACAGAGACATATGCCCCGCTCAACTGATTAAGGATGCAGCCCGTTATCTCGCACCATTTATTACCAAACTAATAAATGCGTCTTTCACATCAGGCACCGTACCTAATAATTTAAAACAGTCCTGGGTCCTCCCTCTGCTTTAAAAACCGAATTTAGACCCATCCACTCCAACTAACTACCGCCCCATTACCACAGTACCGTTCCTTCTCAAAATCATCGACAAAATAGCATACCAACAGATCCAACATTACCTTGAGCACTTCCATCTCCTAGGCGTCCGACAATCGGGCTTCAGGCCACAGCATGGAACTGAAACTGCACTTATAGATCTCAAGGCACAGATAGACGAGCTGAGAGACCAGGGTAAGACAGCACTATTGCTACTCCTTGATCTCTCTGCAGCCTTCGATTTGGTCGACCATGAGATCTTGTGCAACCACCTACAAAAAGCTGCCCACTTCTCTCAAGAAGCAACCAATTGGATCCAATCCTTCCTTAATAACTGCACAATGAGAGTCTTCTCATTGTCAGCAGCAGCCGAACCTACACCTATCACTTGCGGCGTGCCTCAAGGATCTTGCATCTCCCCTACACTTTAAAACATCTTCACAAAGCCCCTTTTCGATGATCTAGACGATCTGGGTATCACCTACACTAATTACGCCGATGATACCCAGATCCTCATCCCGTTGTCGGGGGATTACGACAAGGATTTGGCCTTCGTTAATAAAGTGTACCTCACCATCCAGGCATGGATGGCCTCACACGGTCTATGCCTGAATGATGACAAGACGGAACTCCTTATTCTAGGCTCTACACACTACCTCAACAAGCTGGGCCACAAATATTCATCGTTCATAATTGACGATGACAAGATCAAGGTAGCTAAGGAGGTTAAAACCCTCAGCTTCTATCTAGATTCCACCCTTACCTTCAACAAACAAGTGAATGCAATGGCCTCCGCCACCTCCTACACTTGCAAACTCATTAGGACAGCCAAACCCTTTCTCTCCCCCACCAACTGTACCACCTTGGCCAGGGCGCTGATCCTGTCCAAGTTGGACTATTGCAACGCTCTATATGTAGGTTGTAACAAATATATCTCAAATAAAATCCAAATCCTCCAAAATAATGCCCTTAGAGTGGCCCTCAGTATCCCGAAGAAAGCCCATATCTCAGATTCCAGAAGATCTGTCAACTGGCTATCCACCAAGGACAAGATTTTCCTTAAATCGGTATCTCTGATTCATAAATGCCTCCACCAAGCAGCCCCTCAATACCTCATCACCAGATTTACTAGACCCACCCTCTCTCGCCCCTCGAGAACGGCCAATTCCAACCTTCTTCTGGTACCCAGGTTCAAAAGTACTATGTCTGGAGGCAATAGCTTTCCAGTAAAAGCAGCGCAATTCTGGAACTCCCTTCCTCCTACCTGCAGGGAGGACCTACCCTACCACCAGTTCAGAGCCAGGACTATCCACTGGCTCAAATCTCTCAACTAATAACGACCTTCCGATGCCCAGATGCACCACTACCTTGTTGAATTGAATGTAAATATGTATATAGTATTGCCTATAGTGTATATGTTCTTCCCTTCCTATTTGGCGTGATACGTCCGGCACTGTAACCGCAGCTGGACCTCACCCCACTGTATGTAACTAAGTTTTGCAACCCTCTTGCTGCCTTTGCGCCTGGCTACCCCTGGGTTAGGTGCGCATTATAAATAAATACAATACAATACAATACAATACTTGTTTTTTAGTGACAAGGCAGAGTCTAGATGAAAGCCTAAGGTTTTTACTGTCTTGGCAACTGTGATGGTGTTGCCATCGATGTTGAAAGCCTTGTAGGTGGGACTGAGTTTTTTTAGATTGGCGTTGGAGCCGAGGAGCAGGATTTCGGTTTTCTCATCATTCAGGCATAAGCCGTGTGTGGCCATCCATGCCTGAATGATGAGATATATTTTGTTTACCAAGGCCGTATCTGAGTCAAAGTTGCCCGAAAGGGGTATGAGGATCTGGATGTCATCTGCATAATTAGTGTATGTGACACCCAGTCTGTCCAACTTGTCAAATAAGGGCTTGGTAAAGATGTTGTAGAGGGTTGGGGAGACGCAGGAGCCGTGGGGTACACTACAGGTTATTTTGATGGGGTCTGCTGAGGCTAGTGAGGAGAAGACTCTAATAGTTTGATTGTCCAAGAACGATTGGATCCAGGCTATGGCCTCTTTCAAGAAGTGGGCAGCTGAGGCCAGGTGTTCTCACAGGCCCGTGTGATCCACCAGGTCGAAAGCAGCAGACAGGTCGAGGAGGAGAAGCATGGCGGTGTTTCCTTTGTCGTTAATCTCGTTGATCTGGTTTGAACTCTGATCTGCAGCACTCCTTGCTACTCTATCACTAGGTAGTATATAGCCCTGTGTGGCTAAGTCCTAATCTGAGGATCCCACTGCTATTCCTACACTCCACCGAGCACACAACTTTGCCAGTGCTCCTCTATCCTGACCAACAGCACCCACTCATATTCGAGCAATGGGGTTAGCAGGCAGCTCTGCCAATACACATCAGTCTTGACTTTCAGAAAACACTGCTGTTCTTGCGCTGGGATTTATTTATTTGCATTCTTTCTATAGCGCGATCATGGCTAACTTGACCATCAAAATGCTTTACAAAACGCATGCATAGTATAGTAAAAGAAATTAACAAGATACAATTCAATAAATACAATTCACATAGGCTAAGAAAACATCCTATAGCCTAAAAGAAGCAATTCATGGTGCAGATAATTATGATCCTTCTGAATTAAAAGGCCTGAACCAAAACCTGCTTTTATTTTCGAACTGAATTTAATGTCTGCCCCTGAGAACAATCTTTTCTGAGTGAATGACCTTTTAAAACCTGGAACCTCAAGTAGCAGACTCTACTGGATCCAAAGCCTTCTAAGGCCTCAAGAGATTTTCAATTTTCGAGCTAAATACTCAGGAGATCGGGCATAAAGGGCTTTGTGCGCAATATACAACAGTTTAAAGTTTATCCTCAAATCAATAGGAAGCCAGTGTAATTTAATTAAAATGGAGGAGAGGTGGTCAAATGTATGAGCGCCACAGACCAATCGGGCAACTACATTGAAAACGGATTGTAGTGTAAGCAGGGACTTTTTAGGAAGTCCAATTAACAAAAATGCATTTTTTTCATTTATTAATCAAAATTGCATGCAAAAACCAGACTAGAAGCTCCAATCACAAATTAAGGTGCTCCACCCCCTTTACCCACTAATGATTGTTAATGTCTAGTAGGTTTGATTTATTATATTGTAATAAGTGTGCATATTCAGTAGTTTTTTCAAAATTAAGTGTGTATACATAGAACGGTTTTTTGGTCTGTACAAGTATGTTACAATCAAACCCAAGCATTCTAGTTCTCATATAGACCCATGTGTAGCCCATTCAGTGTTTTAGTTTTGGATATAAGGCGACATGTGAGTTTGGACACAGCTTGTGGGTGTTTGATTATTTCCCCAGCCACTAACTGCCCATTGCGTTCTATGCCTCATGGCTATTCACACTCAAAACATAAGATGGATCGCTGAGTTGGCCCTATGAAGCAGTAACACCAAACTTTGGCCTTACAGTGTTATTTTTAAGTATTTTGCTGAGGATTGATCGCGCAACAGCACTTTTATGTTAGCTACTGGTGTAATAAAAAGGTCTTTAGCCAAGTGTGCATTTAGCCACTTGATTTACATCAGTTTCTTGCAGTGAAGTCCCAGTGTAAAAACAAGCATTGACAAAGCACCCAGTTCTGGCCTGTATACAGGTATAAGATAACAATTTGCCAGTCACTGGTATGAAATGACCAGGCAATGATACCACATTTCAGAAAGCACCATCTTACAGACAGGTAGTGCCTTCATGGCAGTGCCTTGCAAATGCCTATCCCATTGTTAGCAATATGTATTAAAATGGTAGGCTTTTTAAGATAGGTTCCCTTAACAGATAACTGCGAACATGTTCTTTTTAAAGAAGCCCTTAGCCTGCAAAAACATAGAACGTCCCTTTTTGGATGCAGCTGTTGACACGTGCTCTCGAAGCAGGCACAGTGTGTTATATTAGTCTAGGAGCAGCTGTGTGAAGTAAGGTGAAACCACGGCAGGGGTTACATTTTAACTCTCAGTCAATGGCCTCTTGTAATACTATAAGAGTTGTAAATGTATAAAGATGCATCTCTTGTCAATGGAGAGAGAGATTGAGGAGACTCAGATGGTCGTTTGTAAACCATGTTGGGTACGCTGCAGCGGAATAAACCTATCTCTCAGAGTTTGTAAACCAACATTCTGTTCTGGTGTTTCATTTTGCTTTAAACTTATTTTCTGAACACAGGCAGCAATACTATAAGTATTCTCTCACACCGTCCCTACACAGAAACACAAAACTGTTGGCTTTGCCAATGCTGGTTTTCTTTGCCCTATGTGGCACTTCGTTTATGCTGTGTTATATATATGCCCAGAATACAATAGAGAAAGAATGCTGATTTTTCTAGTTGAGGCTTGCAAATGTCCTAGACAATCGACCTTTTTATCTTGCCATTGGAACACACACACTACTTGAATATGTAAAAAAACACAGTTGGAAGCAAAATCAAATGTATACTTTAAAATGTTTTTAAATTTGTAACTCGGGTTCCCATTAACAACAGATTATAAAATGCTCCCATTCAGTCATCTATATGCAGAACTCTCAAGCTTTTCCCATGCCATGCATAAGTAGGTCGCGCATTTCTAGAGTTTTCTTTGCGTTTTAGGACTTCCACTTCTGAATTTCAAATGGGAAAGACAAACAACAACCTTGCCATATATGCATGCACAAAATGTGCACCTTAACATTGAAGCCATCACCATTAGCACCCACTGTTATTCCAAGTATGGGGCCTGCTTATAGCTCTGCCAATGCATTTCATGTGTGTTCTGTATTACCACAGCTTTTCCAAACCTGCATAGTGGTCTGCCAATGCACCTCAATCCTGATAATACAGCACTGCAACCCACAAAAAGCCTTAGCAGGCTTTCCTTGAACGGTTTTCTGAAAATGCCCCTACTGAGTTAGATCCCTTCTGCACACACCCGATTTCCCAACCAGCGCCAACTCGAAGTACACTTGGTGATTTGCTCCTTTGACTAGCATAATACACCAAGCACAACTCACGACACGTCTCAGCCCTAGATTTCTTTATACAATTCTTTCCAGCAGCCATTTGCTTGTGGATGTGCCCTTTTATGTTAAACACTGGCAAAATGTTTTAGCTAACTAGATAGAAAAGAAAAAATGGTGCATGCACAAACTTTTGAGTCTTTATTGATGCCTTGTTGCAATTAACTGCTCAAACCATTGAAAATGGTGACACGAAAATTGCTAATCATTTGGGTTAGATTGCTTATCAAAATATTTTATATAGCAATTTTGACTAATCAATTTTGCAAAACGATTGTATGACTTGCAGTGTTTGAGGCTATGAAATGGGCCCTGGGGCAAGGGTTTTTTTCTGTCTCCCGATCACCTGCAGGATGTAAACCACTCAATGGCCTACTCCCCAAGCATCGATATGAGACAAGTGCAGAAGTTCTACATTGATCAGACTGGGTGATTTTGCCAGTCAGCTCAACTGTTCACATAGCCTTAGTATCCAATGGTACTGGTAAAGGATTGTCAAAGCCCTCACACTGCAGGTGGCTATCGGCCTGTATTGTCTTTTGCCAACCAAAAGAAGGCAGGTAGACCACTTCTTGGAATGCCGAAGGCACACTACAAGGGCTGTGTCTTGGACTGCTCTCTTCACGGGGATGCCTCTTTCAGACATTTGCAGAGCAGTGATATAGAGATCCCCTGATACCTTCCTGACATTTTACTGCATCGACAGAAAGATGGCAGAGGAGTCCAGACTTGTACAGGCAGTCCTGCTAAGCCTGTTCTTTCGAGCTGCACCTTGCTGTCTTTCTCTGTCTAAGGGGCATGATTTAGTGATTTGTAATCTATTCAACAGCATGTGTGTCAATGAAAGATCCAATGCTGGAGATGGAACTAGTTACTTATCTGTAATTACGGTTCTCCAGCATTGGTATCTTTCATAGATTCACATGCAACCTACCCACCACCCTTGCAGCAGGCTCAATACTGTACACTGTCTGTGTATTGCTAGTGTGAGAAACATGAAGGTGTCTCACCCGCTAGTCCCCGGCTATCTGTCATCCAGGTGGCCACGACACGGCCATCGCTTTTGGATCCGGTTCCTGGGGCTTGACCAGTGGGGCAGGACCACCTGGAGGATGGGTCTTCGAGGAGTGAAAGTGGGACACCAGAGGGTGAGATGCGGTATCCCCTTCCTTGTAACACCTTTTCCCCATCCTACTAGGTAAGATACCCAGGAACTCGAACCCCGCCCCTCCTTTCCCCACACAAACACTTTCACACAGACAGTTCACCGCAAGCGACCACAAACTAACCCCAGAGCTGTATATCTGACATGTCCCACCACTATGGTCAGGTAAGGTCAGGCAATCACAGATCATTACACGAACCTGACTTGCATTGCACTTCGCCACACAGATAAAAGGCGGAGCACGAAAGCACACTCTGAGCGAGGCAAACCACACGAGGAACCAGCAGTTCCAAGATGGCAGTTTAATACAAGGAGAAAGACGGTGAAACCAGAGAGGGTTACGTGGAGGCAAGTACCCTTGAGTAAGAAACCGAAGACCAGGAACTAAGGCTGATCAAACCTGCACAGTGTGTTGGAGGAACCCGGGGCTCTCCCTCATCGATAACCAAGACTGGGAGGACCAATTACCTCTGTGGTACTGCCTTTGGCCAACAAAGTGGCACCAGAAAAGACAGCACAGCCGGTGAGTCACAGAGACTGATACCAAACTAGCTTGTGTTTTGAACCAAGATTGTAAGCGGCAACATTGTATAAAGAGAATAATGTGTGAAGCGTTTGTGATGAACGACGCAGATACAATTGGAAGCCAAAGGAAGTAGTTGATCTTTATTGAACTTTGGGAGGACAAGAAAAGATACCATACACACACAGTGGTTCATCGCCATGTGGGTGCTCATTCGAAAGTCTCTGTCTGTTTGTTTTTTATTTCTATGGCTCACCGATACCTGGGGGTATCTGGGCGCATCAGAGAAAATTACACTTACTTGTTACAGAGTAGGCATGTATCAGTAACACATTACAGTGAAATACATTGAAAGCAGGTACAAAGCTCAAAGCAAGAAAATGCATATGACATGTCAACAGTTACAGAGTTACATACAAGAGTGGTATCTTGAGCATTATACAAGTGATGAGGTGTGAACAATGCAACTGATTCTGAGTGTGAGAGAAAGAAATATTGAGATGGAAGTGGTCATGCATCGGGTCAAGCTAAAACCTGCGCACATTCACAAGTCTTTGATAGTTTAATGTACATCACAATTGTTCCAAGCCCGGCTGAGGGAGACTAATTGAGCGAAAGGAAGGGATCTGAGCCGGGCAGAGGGGGATCTTGGGTGAACCGTGAGTCACCCGAAAAATAATTCTCTGAACTTGTTTTGAAAGGGATCTGAGCCTGGAATCGGGGGATCCAACTTTGGACTTTAGTTTTAAAAGGGATTTGAGCCTGGAAGGTGTGGATCCAGGGTGAATACACAAGTTGAATATTGGTGAAGGGAAAATAATGTTTGCATATAGTTTTTGGTACAGCAGGCCCTCTGCGTCAAGAGACTTTTAAGAAGTAAAGAGACCTGGACACAGAAGGTCCTGAACTGGGAAGATTGAACTATATCCTGTTGCCACAGAGGCCATAGTGTGTGCTTAGCTCAAGTGACCTGCCTAGTCCCGTGCTGAAAACGGTCTGAGCATCCAGACATATTATTTTGTGAACACTTCTTTCTTTTTCATGAACATTACCCCACATTATTTGTAAATTAGTGGTAAGGATTAGCAATAGGTTTTTTAGTATATGCAATTTTATTTTGACAAAGACTCCACTAGGACTGCATTATTATTATTTGATGGTCGTAGCTTGCTCCCATCTGTACATTTAGGTTTAGATAGGCGTTTATCACACCCTTGTGCTAGGTCAATAAACAACCTTGAACTGTGGTGACTTGTGTCTGTCTTACTGTTGATACCATGCCTTCCTTACACTAGAAACTAAACATTGCCTTGAGGGGGTGGACCGTGGAGGATGGGGGGGAGGTTGGCCTATTTGCTAGAGAGTAAGCGTCCTAAAATGAGTGATAAAACTCTTATGTGAGTGCAGTTTCTTGTAATTACAATTGGAACTGCATGAGGATTCCCAGCCTGAGGAAAGGATATATTCAACGGTTTGTGAATCTATGAAAGATATCAATGCTAGAGAACCGTAGTTACTGGTAAGTAACTATTTCCTTCGTATGCCTCACAGTAGTTTCAACGGAGCTGTGCGCTGCATACTTTTGTACCAAGCAACAACAGATGCCATAGCCTTATGGTAACAGTCCTAGCATAGTAATATGACAGAAGGGTGCCGGACTGTCGCTGCATAGAGGACAGATCCCTATCCCTTTTCTTGCTGCCTACTCTGTTGCACAATTTCCTCCTCCTTTCACACAGTCCAGTGAACAAAGCCGGCATACAGAGATCAGGCTTTAATTTCTCATTATAGATGGCTATGTATTACTATATGATGAGTACCTGCTCCAAAGAAAGGCCCCATTCTTTCTCATTGAGAAGTACTAAAGTATAGAATGGCATGACATGGAACAACATCTAGGTGTGATTGGGCACCGCTCTAGGTAGATTCAGTATTCCCAATTGTTTATTAGTTGGTTATTCCGGTTAATGTCAAAGTGAGGGTTGCATACTGTGAGGGGTCAGTAATGCGAGGAGGCCAACTGCTTGTAGATTTCTCAAAATATACCATTTTATTAAATAAATGATATGAAGAAAATACCTTGCTTGCCGTACAGAGGAATTCCCTACCTAGTCTAAAGGCTAAGGGAATATTTTCTAGCATGGGAGAACTGGCCCTCACACCAATCAACAAACATTCAAAGGAAATTATATAATAACACAGTATAATGCACAGTATCAACACAATGTGCCTCATTACGAGATTGACGGTAATTTTTCCTAGTTTCCGTCATGCCGGTGCCACAGTTTCCGGCAACCTGTGATTCCGGAATCAAAGGATGATAACAGGTTGTCTAGCACGCGCATTCCCGGCATGCCGGAAACGGCAGCACCAGCATCACGGAAACACCATGAACACTCGCAAAACTTGTGTCCTTGTGCCCGTGCCCCTGAATCCGACATGATATGATTGGTTATTTATAACGTGCTTAATACCCAGAGGTTTCTAAGTGCGGACCCAGGGGTCGAACCTGTGTTGCTCCGTGTCGTCTTGCTTCCAAGACGAGCACGTTGCGCTTGAGCTTTCCTCCCGAGACTAATTTCGGGAGGATGGCTCCTGAGAATAACATCGCTATTCCCGGACCCAACAGCACCGGAAACAGCGTGATCGCCGGAACAGGAAACTGTCCGGCGGCCATTACCGGCCATTACAAAAACACAATCCATTGCAATCTGCAACTCACAGGTGACATCCACCTCTCAGAGCCAATAAATATCAACAGGACCATGCCAACACGAGTTTGTGAGACCCTCAAGCGAAAGCTACGCTTCTCTGGCCAAAGCTCAACATGCTTGCGGACACCGCTGTCCAGCATGCAGGGGAGCTATTCAGCAATGACCAGCGCTGGCAAACACAGCTGTGCAAGAAGAGCATTTGTGAGGTGGAGCCACAGAAGGTGTCGGCAGTGCGGACAACACCACGCACAGTGCGAGACTGCCACAAGCGTTGGGACGACCTCCGCCTTAGGGTACAGAACCTCCTCACTGCCCAGCAGAGACAGGGCATGGCCACAGGTGGCAGAAGCACATCACCAATATGCCTGATCCCCTGGGAGGAGAGGTGCAGCAGTGTGCTGCACCTGGAGGCAATCAAAGGGGCCGGTGAATATGCGTAACCCCAATGTAATAATCAACATCACTGGCCACCCTGCTCCACCACTGTACCAACATATCACTGAAATGGGAATAGCACCGTCCACACCCCCAAAACACCCTGCATGCACACACACTCCCAACCCCACAAGAGCCAACATCCAGGGTGCACACATGGACATACACCCTGGCCACCTAACAATGGCCGATGCCTGAAATACTTGTTGAACACCGCACCAGCACTCTGTACTACCAAGTGCGCAAGCATCTGCTCCCACACAGACACACATCACCCTGCCACCGCGTACTGCATGTGTGTCCACCGTGCTTCCACTGGCACCAAAACACAGCAGTGCTGATCCCATCTCCACTCACACAAGACCATCCTCTCACACAATGTCAATGACATGTGTCCCCCTCATCCCAGCCAGCCCGACCTGTGATCACAAATGCACATATTGGCCCTGCAACTGGTCCAGGCAGCAGGCCCATGCTTGCCCCATCCATGCCACACCCCTCCCCACCCCAACATCCCACTGCAGGAATGGCCACCCCCCCTAACACCGTACCCAGCAAGTAGCAGTACACCACGACAGTATCCCCATCGCAGTAGTCTACCATGTACAAACATCACACATCCTGCAGCTCAGTACGCATAACACAAGCATGTGTGCACCATGCCATGTGCCACACCATGTCCCCGACACAGCACGGCCACGAGCAACATAATGCATGTATCTGTGCTGCCTGAATCCACAGTGCTCACTGACTAGATGCCTTTCTGACTCACTCAGGCCCATAATCTGACAATGAAGTGGGCCATGCAAGCACCTCAATGGGCGCCAGATGCTGCCGCCACAGGACAGCACGGACCACCACCACCCAGGACACTGCAGCGACCACTGGCACAACTGGCCCACCCATCTAAGCAGCCGCAACTGGCACCATCGCCAGTGCTGCACCCGCCCAGGCAGCCCCAACTGTCACTGACACCACTGCTGCGCCCGTCCAGGCAGCCCCAACTGCCACTGTCACCACTTCTTCGCCCGTCCAGGCAGCCACAAGTGCTGCTGTTACACCATCACAGCAGCCACATGCACGTGGGAATGAATCAAGTGCTGAGGACATGGCCGACAATGCTGGAGACAACACAGGGATACCAGGGACCATACGAGCTACGAGTCTGCAGAATTCAGCCCAATAAACCTCATGAGCTCACAACAGTGTCTGGGAAATGGACGGCCGACTACGCCGTATTGAGGAACGGCAGGATGCCTTAACTGCCCTTGTTCAGCAGCACCTCCAAGAGGCGCAGTTGATGAGGGAAAGTGTACAGGACAGTGGACGGCACAATGCATGTGCTTTTGGACGTGGCACAACTGCCATCGTCCTGATGGCCAGGAGGGTACGCGAGGGGGATAGTATAATGTCGACCATTGCTAAGACCATGGCAATGTCCCTTCAGACGTCCCTGGATAGACGGGTCACTGGGCAGACACAGGTGCAATCCACGAGCTCCACGCCCACAAGTTCAGTGCCCAGCAGCCCAAGGCGTCGATCGATACGCCTGTCATCCACTCCACACAGTTGCATGCCAGATGGCAAGCAGGAACGCAAATAGGCTGACAACAAACATGTGCCCTGGATGTGTCTTCGGCAGGGTCTACATGGATGATGTGACACAAGTTGTGGAGGGATAATTGGGGTAGAGGAGTGGGGAGGGATAGTTGGGGTAGAGGAGTGGGGAGGGATAGTTGGGGAAGGGCAGTGGGGAGGGATATTTGGGGAGGTGGGTGTAGTTCCATATTTGCTTTGCATTTAATTCATTATATTAGCCTTGGTGTTGCATTGAATCATGATTGGACATTCATTCTTGGTGTGAGTGAGTGTTTAATTTCCTGTACAGTGCAGAGTGTGATAACTGGCCTAGGCCATGTGCTTGTGTGCTGTGCTCAGAAATAGTGGTTAATCAGTGCATCATAGCCATCCAGGGCATCCCTGCGATGTGGCAAGGCCAGTTCATCATCACTGTCATTCTCAGCCTCCACCTCAGCTGGGTGTATTCCCATGTCCGGGGGAAGTGGGATGTTGCGCCTGATACACATTGTGCACCATGGCAAAGGCCAGGACTATCTTGCCCACTTTCACGGGGCTGTACATCAGTGCACCCCCCGATCTGCTCAGGCAGTGGAAACTTGCCTTTAAAAAGCCAAATGTCTGCTCGATTGTGCACGGTGTCCTGATGTGAGCACGGTTGGAGCCCCGCTCGTGCTGGTTCTGTGGTTGCCTGATAGGGGTCATCAGCCATGGCATCAAGGGGTATCCAGCATCACCTGCATGGGATTGACAGAAAGGGGGCGCAATCATTGCTGTGCCAGTATCATGTCGATAGAGTCTATGTTGGTCGTTTACACATGCAAGTTATTACATGCGATTGGCACAAGACGTAGCATATGTCACAGATGACCCTAGTATCCTGCACATTGTGAATGGAAATTGATGTTTCTAAATGGTACGGATAGTCAGGCGTAGAATCTGTGATCTGCTGGCTTTCTGTCTGCATACATCCATGTCAATGGAATGAAATGGCGGAACTGGTAATTTTGCTTGTCCAGATCAAAGTGTGCCAGTGGCCTTACCAGGATCCTTATTTCGGGCCTGCAAAATACAATTCTGCCCACCACAGACGGTGTTACCGACAGGTCTGACTCTGCCGGGCGCCGCAGACCTGGCATGCCGACTTGTCACAGGAGCCAACGTTTGTTGACGTGTACGGATTGCATTTGACTTTATTTAGGGAATGCATACTAGCAGTTTACATTTCATGATTTGCAGCATTGGAGTGGTTGATGATCATCTATGATTCATGCAAACTTATCAATGTGGATGTGTGCACAGAGAGGTACAAATAATTTATTTAATTTCATTAAGAAGGAGATGGCAAGATGACGGTTGCCATGCAGGCAATAGCCTTGATCCCTATGCGAGGTGGATGGGTGGTTTGCTATCACTTTCCCATGGCCCATTCATACCCATCTTGACCTATACCCTGATGCCACCTTCAACTTTGCCCAATGGGAGTGCCAATTAGCGTTCCATTTGTATGTCGTACAATGTTCATATCACCCATCCATTCATATGTCCTAATTTTTTGCCATTCATGTGACAGGCATATGGGTATGTACACTTGGTAACAGGCAGGTGAACTGCTAACATGATGTGGGGTACGCTAGTGGAGGCGAGGTAGGGTGATATGACATGTCTGTGCTGTAGGCGGTGGGTGTTGTGCTCAGTGGGTTTTTGCAGGGGTGTTTTTCATTAGTGAGATGCATTCTGGTACCTGTAGTGCATTTTATGTGTCAGTCGTGCTTTTCTGTTATTATGCTTGTGCATGCTCTGTCTGGCCATTTCACACACGCGAGTCATGACCTTCAAACAATGCATAAAAATTGTGGGTATGACATTGCATTGCACTGCACGCGTGCACTGGTGACAGTCCTCGCCTCTCCCCCAATTCCACAGTGCACATGCATTGGTAATTACTAACACAGCAGCCTGTTCCACTCTCTGCTGTGACGTACCATGCACCCTGGCAGCGTGGAGTTCCTCCGCATCATAGAATCACGTGTTGATCCCGGAAATCGTGCACAGCAATGGGTGATGATGTGGTGTGCATCACACACCATCTGCACATTGAGTTAGTGGTACATTTTACGGTTCCTGTAGACAGCCTCAATGGCATGCCTGGCCACCAGCTCCACATGTGTGCAGTCCAACGCACCAATCACATTGGGCATGCTGGCCAGGGCATGGAATGCAACTTTGGTGCCATTAACCTGGTCAAGTGTTCTGGGTAGGGCTATGTGATCAGACATGTGCCAAAGGAGGACATCCAGAACCTGAAAAAGGACCCTCGAAAAACAGGGCTGGGATAGACCATGCAGTTCACCTACAGTGTGTTGGTAGGTGCTGGTTGCAAGGAAATGTAGCACAGACACTACCTTGAGCAAGGGGGTAAGAGGGTGGAGGGGGCAGAATGGATCTGGATGAGGCTGACAAGATCATCATGGATCAGGTCCACTGTGGAGGTGATGGTGTCCCTGTCTAGCCGGTACAGGGTGTGGATCTCTGTGTTTGGCTGAGGTGGAACGTTCTGGCCATTATGCGGGGTATGGGTGGTGGCCTGCGGGGTGCTACCTGCTGGCCATTGTTAGTATGCATAGCCAAGATGATCCTCCTTCTCCTCCTGCGCCTCTTCCGCCTCCCCTGCCTTTTCCAGTTGTATGCCTGCGTGCAGGGCCTCCAGCTCCATTACTGCTGCTGCTGCTGCAAGCATGGTTGTGTTGGAAGGGGTGTGGGAGTGGTCCTTTTGTGCTTTTACAGTGTTCATGGTGTGCACCTCGGCTGATTTTGGCCACCTGTGGCCTGTTCCTGCACACCTGACACTGTTAAATGCCTGGTCCGCGATGCCAGTGTTACCGGCGCTTTCATCACAGTGCCACTGCAACTTTTATGCCAGTGTTTCCATTACGTTGCTACTCGGAATGTGCCCATACTACCGCTGTGCCGGTGTTTCAGCACAGCCGAAGCATCATTCCGCAGATTCCCTTCACGGTGCTGCCGGATACGGTAGGTCACTTGCGGTGACGGAGCTTGTGGTTTCGCGACTCGGAGTATGCCGTCTGGATTGAGGTGCCGGTACGGCGCGACCGGCACCGCTATTTCCCGACTGGAATACTTGTAATGAGGCCCAATGTCTGAATGGCCTACTCTTGCTGGGTAAGATGCCTTTCCCAGGATTCAAAGTTAACTCCAAATTGTTCAGCAAAAGAAAATAAAGGTTTTGAACCCGCTCTTGAAAGTTCAAAGTCAAAGAAAAAGTTAATCAAACAAAAATCCACTGGTAACAAATCTTTGTTCCTGGAAGAAAAGATCCCCTTCCAGCTTCCAGAAAAGAAATAGCACCAGTGGTAATCCTGGTTATGATGAAGTGTCTCTTTTTCAGATAATTTACCACAATTCAAAAAGAAAGTATAATGTGCCTACTGTCAACAACATACAGTTCTTAATCAACAGTTGGACTTCATTAGTTACAGTATCTACATTGGTATATCTGTCAGGATGCTTTCCTACTTTTACTGTTTCAACTTCCACAGCCACAATTCTCCTCGTGGTACTATGAGCACAGTCACCTTCGTCCCACAGTACTTTAATTGTTAATACTACTTCAAGCTTACATCCACTGACAGCTTAATATACCACCATGATTTAAATATTACTACCGCAGCGCAGTAATTCAATTGTTGGAAAGGTTTTGACAAGATATTTCAACCTCTTCGGGTAGGCAAGGCACACTTCCTTTTAATGACTCTCTTAAAAGGGGCAGCATCTTTGCCTCTTCTATCTTCTTGCCAAAATAATAACCTGTTTCTGCCTATCACACTAGGGGGGAATTCATGGACTATTTGCACCAAAAAAAATGGGATTTGTGCGCCATTCTGCCTACAAATCCCCATTTGTTAAACATGGATTTGCAGGCAGAATGGCACACAAACCCCGTTTTCTTCGGCTCAAATAATCCATGAATTACCCCTTGAATCTTCTATGGTTTCCACAGTCTTTGGCTTCACAGGTTATATCTACTTCAAAACGTTTCTTTACAGGCAAGTAGTTCCCCTTCCCCAGTTAGCTCACACCTTTCTGCCAGTTCTCAGACCAAGTAATTGCCCAGAAGCATTGGTGCCACTGTCAGCTTCAGGTAATACTTGCACACATGTCTTCTAAGCCACTTGGTTGTTAACAGTTTAACAATGCAGCAGAATGGGGGGCGCTGTTGTGGGCCGAAGAAAATGGCTGCTTGACTCGCGCGCTCCGCAAGCTACAATCTCCTTAAGGCATAAATCCTGCGGTTAGCCGATGAATACAATACTAATAAACATGAAAAGTGTGAGCAGAAGCCCCAGAGAACAACTGGACCAAGTTTCGAGCTGAACCGGGCCACAGATCTGGATAAAACTACCTCCTGTCCAACGACAGAGAAACCAACGGGTGGAGAATTGCGCGCCAATGGACGAATACACTGAGACTGGAGACCAGCGTTCTAAATCCAGTGCCGGATATTGTCCCACAACGCCAGTCACAAGTGGGGCCCCTGACTTGGTGGCAGAGCTCACACACACAAGCGGGAAGCAGCCAGGCCCCAAGAACGGCAGCACCAAACACCTGGTAGCAGCAGGCACCGTGAGAGTGGGTCGCACGAAGCGTAGTGTGCACTCACGATTGCCCGCTCCCCGACAACACACGTGAACCGGAGCAGAAGGGGGCCTGGGCACAAGGCGGCCACACTGCGGCCGGAACAACGCGCTGCACACCAAAGCCTGACACCAACAGCCTGCTATCTCTAGCCGCATCCACAGCAGGAATAAGGTACGTGCAGGGTCCAATGCTCACACAAGTACGCCCAGCACAGCCGGGACTTGCCTGCCCAACATAAACTTGGCCCCCTCTCTCTGCAAGGCTCCTCATAGACATGTTTCCCCCGGCAGACAGAGCGGCTCATTACTGGTGGGGGTGCCAAGCAGAACGGGGGCAGGAGAAACTAGGGGCCCACCGCACTACAACACAGTGTACGTGGTACACGGGAAGCGGCATATGGAGCCAACCAGTATAGGACGCAATAATTATATGTAGTGTACCGGTCCAAAGTGCCAGACCGTGAGTGCGGGCAGCACCAGGCAACAATAACAGAACACAACCTTGCAGGGCACCCAGAAATACGGAAGCCACAGATACTACTTCCTGAACAAAGCTACCGACATCGGGGTGTGGAGAAGCCCAACACAGATCAATCCAACAACACCCACCAAGCTCGGAAAGACAGCATCATCGCACTCATTCTACTAACAAAGTGCAAAATTCATACACCCATCACTCGAAAGCACAAGATGACAGGGGGTGCAAAAAACAAAAAGAAAGGCCCAATGGATGCATTTGCCAGCATCCCCTATACGGATCCAGAAACAACCCAAACGCATCCCCCAGAGAACTCCGCGACAGAACCACCCGAACATAGCATGGCCCCATACATGGCGGCGATGGAAAAGGGGTTTGCTGCCATCAACAATAAACTGGACGACATAGGCGAAAACATAGTGTCTATACGCTCAGACATCCGGAAAGTAAATGCCAGAGTATCAGAGGCCGAAGAAAGGGTAAGCACCCTGGAAGACACATCTACCTCACAGGCCAAGGCCATAATGGACATTCACAAAGACATTAAATCCCTCAAGGCAAAATGCGAGGACCTAGAATCCCGATCAAGACGCAATAACATACGTGTAGTCGGAATTGCAGAATCCAAACCCAACGTCTCTATGGAGCAATTCCTAGAGGAGATCCTACGCACTCTGTTTCCAGACGGCCAGTTCTCCAGTCAGTTCCTAGTTGAGAGGGCACAAAGGGCACTGCCCACCCCCCCAAAACCAGGGGCCCCCGCCAAGACAATCATAGCCCGACTGCTCAACTACCGGGATCGAGACCTTATCCTTAGACTGGCACTGGAAAAGGCCCCCCTGTCATACAACTCCAACCGTGTCCACATATACCCAGATTTCTCGACTGGGGTTCAATTGGCCAGACGCTCCTCCGACACTGTGAAAAAATGACTATGTGACAGAAGAGTTGGCTATGCAATGATGTTTCCAGCGAAACTCTGTATCCAGCAGGCAGGCAGGTCCCACTTTTTCGAGACACCAGAAGAGGCCATGGCATATGTCGAATCAAACATCCCTACCACGGCCGGGAATGCCTGACGGCTACACCGCAAGTCCAGCACACGGTCTATCAGATAAGATAATACATTGATCCCCACAGAATGTGATGCACCGGACAGACATCGACACCCTTTAAGGCTGCAGTGCCGGGCGTGACGGCAGTACACGTCACCTGCAAAACTGCAAAACAGCACGCGGAACAGTGCTCCCCAAGGAAGCAAAAGTTGCGGTTCACACAAGGGAATACACTATCCAGTTGGGGGGACGGTGAGGGTGGGGGGTGGGAGGGACAGGCCTGTTGCTGAAGAAAAGTTGGGGAGTTCAAAGTTAAGTTACCCCAAAAACTGTCAGATGCAATGCTCACAGTATCTTCAAGCGAAGCTCTAACCACTTGGATGAACAAATCCCACAAAGTACATGGCTAAGAGGAATAAGACTCAAGATCTGAAACTCTTGACCTGGAACATCAGAGGTTTGGCGACCCCATCAAAGCAAGGAAAATACTAACATACGCAAATAGGCATACAGTAGACATCCTGCTCCTTCAAGAAACACATGTAATCCGAAGAGTCACAGAAATATTTGCGCAAAATTGGGGCCAGCTCCGGTTTACAACAAACTACTCATCGCAAGCAAGGGGTGTATTAACACTAGTGCACAAACCACGGGATTCCAGTTATCCAGAGTCGAGACAGACCCGGAGGGCAGATATGTCATAATATGGGGGCACTATACAGGCAAGAGATGATAATAATCAACAAATATGGCCCAAACACGAAGCTCCAGAATTCGACCTGCAAGTACTAGAACAGATCACACCAGCCGGCACAGCCAAAATCATATGGGGGGAGACCTCAACTCGATCCTTCAATCGACCACTCATCCACAGTACAGAGGTCCCATACAAAAGCGGCTCTAGCCATACGTCAGATCATGGAAACGCTACCCTTTGTAGATACATGGAGGGAGAAGCACCCAGGACAAAAGGAATATACTTTCTATTCATACGTACATGGTTCTACTCCCGGATAGACCACTGGCTCTGTTCGCCCAAACTCATCCCATGCATGCAGGGATGCACAATACTTCCACGTACGCTATCAGACCACTCTCGACTCTTGCTAGAGATACAACTGGGTGACACACAGCAAAACCTACGGTCATGGAGGATGCCCCCGTCATTGCTTAAGGATGACCCAATAATAGAACCATTAAGGACCGAGATTATAGAATTCTTTGACCGGGATACAGGATCCGTTCGTTCTTCGCTCACAATATGGGAAACCTTCAAAGTGTGGCTGAGAGGCCACTTATTATCAAAGGCAGCTGGCACACTCAGCGTAATACGAAAAGATCTCAGCAAAGCAGAACGGGAACTACGGAGGCTAGAGATCATCCACTCGCAGACACCAGGAAAGCCCACTCTACAGCCATTGCAAGAACAAATGGCCAAATTTAAAGCATTGGAACAGGAAGTATATTACATGGTACAACCAATAAGAGCCAGAAGGTATGGAGACGGCAACAAAGCAGGACGCACAATGGCCAACCTCATCAAGGCCGAACACAGGGTTAAACATATCACGAGTATAGTGGACCCGGGGGGCACCATACATACGAACGCCCAAGCAGTAAATAAGGTTTTCGTAGAGTTTTACACGAAGCTGTACATTAATACAGACCAGGTAATGGAAGAAGAGCTTAGTGCCAATATGAAATTGTTCCCCATGCCTGAACTGAGCCAGACAGAAAGAGAGGCACTAGACCTACCTCTAACCTCTGAGGAAATCATACAAGCTATCAAGGAGCTACAAGCTGGCAAAGCGCCGGGCTCAGACGGTATTCCAGCAGACTTTTATAAATTATACAAAGAGGAACTCGCCCCCAAACTCATGGAAGTATGGGAAGAAGCTCTAGAAAAGGGTGAGCTGCCGGCCACAATGAAAGAAGCCATAATAACAGTCCTCTTGAAACCCCACAAATCCCCACAAGACCTTAACTCATACCGCCCCCTCTCCTTGATCAATGTGGACACGAAGATATTTTCCAAAGCAATAGCTAATCGTCTACTCCCCTACTTGAATAAATGAATACATCCAGACCAATCAGGTTTTATCCCCACCAGATCCACCTCTTTAAACCTCCGTAGGTTCTTCGCACTAGCCTCACAAATGGACCCGGAAGCGAAAGTAGTGGCAGTAGCTTAAGACGCTGAAAAAGCATTTGACTCGGTCTCTTGGAAATACATGTACTCTATACTCAAAAAGCTAGGTTTCGGGCGGGGATTCCAGAAGTACATACAAATCCTATAGAAAAACCCTAAGGACAAGGTCAGAACAAATAATATGCTATTGGCAGAATTCACACTCCGAAGGAGCACAAGGCAGGGCTGCCCACTCTCCCCCCTCATCTTTGCGCTCACAATAGAGGGCATGGCGGCTAGACTCCGACACATTCACGCTTGGAGGGGAATACGTATAAAGGGTCCCAAGCAATTCATTTCACTATATGCAGACGATACAATGCTATATGTGCGCAACCCCGAAACTAACCTAATGCCAGTAATAGAAGACATATCCAAATTTGCTCATTTGGAGATATAAAATAAATAGACTGAAATCTGAAATAATCCCCCTAACTCGAGCTACTAAACAATTTCAGACCACTGCTTAATTCAGCTGGTCCCCAAGCACAGCACGCTATCTGGGCATAGTCATGGCAACAGACAGCCATACACTATACTCAAACAATTACGAGCCATATCTAATACTACTAGAGCAGAAACTTAGTGTGGGACAAACTCCCAATATCAATATATGGCTGGATTGCCCTGCTCAAAATGGTGGTAGTTCCGAAATTATTATATCTATACAGCAATATACCCATCTGGCCAGGCAGACAATTCTTTTTCATACTCCAAAAACGGGCATCCACATTTGTATGGGGAGGGGGGAACTGTGAGACACCGATGGCCTAAGATGTGCGCGAGGTATGATACAGGAGGGTTGACAGCTCCAGATTTCCTACTGTATTATTATCCGGCACAAGCACACTTTGCAAAATACTGGACCGAGTCCACTGAAAGTTATGCACATATACAAGCGGAGAAATTCTCAGCCTCCCAGATTAAATTTTTTTTTTTAAAAACGAGGGGAGAAATAGACCCATTAAATTCCACGGTAAGAGCATGGATATACCCAGCAGTAGGTGAGAAGAAGAAGAGGTCTGAGCGGTCTACTAAGTCCTTTGAGGGCGCTCCGGCGACGGGGGCCCAACAAAAGGCTAAGCACCGCAAGTCTGCGGGCACCGGGAGCGCGAACGGTCGGGCTCCTCGGCTGCCAGGCAGGGTGCACTTTCACCAACGCCATCAACCACGAGCCAAAACTCTGGCTCGGGGAAGAGGAAATCAGAGAACCCGGGTAAGCTTCCAGAGAAGCCCTGGTCGATCACGACGGAAACAGCCGAGGGGGAGCGAAGCGGTGACCCTCCCCCCAAGGTGAAGGCCTCAAGTGCGCCTAAAGTCGTGAAGGTCTTGATTCACCCGGCTAAGGCCTCTATCGAGGAAGTCGTGGTGGCCCTGGCGAAGCATGTGGAGGCTACCCCAGTGGAGGCGACCTCGGGGGCCCAGAGTTTCCCTGCCACCGCGGAGGGAATCCTCTTTTCAGCCCATCAATAAGACCCCCGTGAGAACCCCGGTGGAAAAAGAGGGCGGGGCAGGTGGCCATCACGGACACGGATTCAGCCTCTGAGGAGGAGCTGGCTGGAGTCGTGAAGATTCTCAACAAGAAGTTGGAGGAGGTCTGGTCCCACGGGAGGGATCCCGATGAGGTGAACGAATAGAGCGACGGTGGTGCCGACGAGGTTCCTGTGGAGGCGGAGGATTCCACTCCCCAACCGTCGCGCCCGTTGCAGCCGGTACCGAGCATCAGGACAACTCGGGAGCCATCTTGATGGCGATCCAGGCCTTATGTACGGAGATAAGGACGAGGTTGCCCTTATCCCCAACGGACGATCCAGCGGAACCTGGCCCGTCGGGGAGCCCTCCAAGCAAGCGGAGGAGAGTTCATCCACCCCCGCCCTTCCAGCCTTCGCGGTCCTCGCAGCCTTCATCTCCTTCCCCTGATCCTAGGGATGACACGGGAACAGAGACGGCCACGACGGGGACAGATGACGACGGTAGTGATGACGGGATTGGCCTTCCATCACCACCTCCTCTGGCCTCCCCGCCCGACGAAATTGGCTCCTTTCACGCCATGATTGCCAGGGCATCTGAGCTCTTCGAGCTCTGCCCCAAAGAAAAAAAGAAGGAAGGTTTCCTCTACCAACGGCGTGAGGCCAAAAGGAAGACGGTCCTCTCGGTCCCGTTACTTGACGACATCTGGGAAGAGGGGCTGTTGCTCCTGAAGAACCCGTCCACGACCCCTGCCAAGAGAGACCAGTACGAGAAGAAGTACCGGGTCCTGGATTCCGCCCCTCTGTGCCTTACCGCGCAGCCGACCCCGGATTCGGTCATCTCGGCAGCGGCCAAGAAGAAGGCGGCAGGGGCTACGGCTTTGACTTCAACCTCCCCCCCCAGACGGGGAAGGGAAGAAACTGGACGCCATGGAGCGACGGGTCATCTAGTCGGCGGCGATGACGATTAAGGCGTCCAACGCCCTAGCGATTGTGGCCCGCTACGACAGGGAGCTTTGGTATAAGGTAGCTCCTCTGCTGGACTTCCTCCCGGATGACAAGAGGGCAGAGGCGCTTGATATCCTGCAGGAAGGTGAGGTGGCGTCGGACCACGCCATAACGGTGGCCACGGACCTTGCTGACACCGGTTTCCGCCAGTTGGGAAACGGTGTTTGTCTTCAACGGCGTGGTTGGCACAAGGCGACCGATTTCCACCAGGATGTGCAAACCAGAGTTTTGGACATGCCCTTTGACGGGAACAACCTATTTGGCAAGACAGTGGACGAGTCGCTGCAGGCCGTGAAGGCCGACACGGAGATGGCCCGGGCCTTGGGGGTTTTGCAGCAACGATGGCCGCCCTTTCGGAACTCTGGAGGCAAGCAAGGTGCCTTCAAAGGATTCAGCGGTGGCTCCTCGACGTACCGCCAGGCGGCCCGTTCCTCTTCGCAGGAGGCCTACAGAGGACGTGGCAAGTCAGGAGGATCTCGTCGTCAAGGAGGCCAAGGCGGCAAGGCCGCTGCCAACCAGGACTGAACCGGCCATAGCGTCGGGCCCCCACCTGAGCACCCCGGTGGGAGGCCGGCTGGCGAAGTTCGTCAGCGTGTGGGAGTCCATCTCCACTGACCGATGGGTGCTGGGTGCCCTGGCCCGCGGGCACACTCGAGTTTCTAAAGAAGTGCCCCTGCATTCCACCCGTGGCCAGGAAGGAAAACCACGTCCCTCAACTGCTGCTGGAAGTAAGGGCGATGCTGAAGAAAGGAGCCATCAAGCTCGTCCCAAAGAAGCTCTGGGGCTCTGGAGTGTACTCATGGTACTTCCTCGTAAGAAAGAAGACCGGCGGGCGCGTCCCATCCTGGACCTTCGTCTTTTAAACAAGTACAGATAGGAGACTAAGTTCAACCTCCAATTTTGATTAGGGAAGATTCCGGAAATAGTCAGAGGGTTACAGGTGGAACGGAGTATTTGGGGGTTCCAGTACCTTTGGCTCCACCAGAGCGATTTGGTGGAGATCCTAAAAAATGTCAAACATTTTTAACACAATGTGAACTCCCATTTTCTATGTAGACCTGGGAGTTTTCCAACAGAAGAAGTAAGAGTAGCCTTTGTGTTATCGTATCTTTCTGGGGAGGCAGCAGCGTGGTCAGTATTGTTAGTTAGTCAGGGAAATCCAATTTTGAAAAGATTTGCTCAGTTTCAAGATGAGTTCAAAAAGATGTTTGGAAGAAGACAGTTTTCCATGGAGGTAGAAGGGGAGTTGTTGGAGTTAAGACACGGGAATAGAGATTTGACTAGTTATATTACTCATTTCAAATCCTTGGTTTTGGAAAGTAGATGGCCTGAAGAAAAAAGTGCTACACTCTTTTATCGAGGTTTAAGGAATGATTTAAAGGATTCACTGGCCACTATAGTAGATAGACCTACTTCATGTGAGGCTCTAATAGATTGTCTTGCAAGTAGATTTCAGACTAAGTGAAAGAAGGAGTGAGAGAAGAAAGGGTTTGGGAGATGTAAAGAGATGAGTTCAAAAAGATGTTTGGAAGAAGACAGCTTTCCATGGAGGTAGAAGGGGAGTTGTTGGAGTTAAGACACGGGAATAGAGATTTGACTAGTTATATTACTCATTTCAAATCCTTGGTTTTGGAAAGTAGATGGCCTGAAGAAAAAAGTGCTACACTCTTTTATCGAGGTTTAAGGGATGATTTAAAGGATTCTCTGGCCACTATAGTAGATAGACCTACTTCATGTGAGGCTCTAATAGATTGTCTTGCAAGTAGATTTCAGACTAAGTGAAAGAAGGAGTAAGAGAAGAAAGGGTTTGGGAGATGTAAAGATAGTTCAATGAGTGGAAAAAGTTAAGGATTTGTCAGGTAGAGAGGAAAGAGACAAGACAGTAGTTTTAGGAGTTAGTAAGAGGGGTCCGTTGACTAAAGAGGAAAAGGAAAGAAGGAGACAAAATAACTTATGTTTATATTGTGGAAGAAGCGGGCACTTTTTGAGTAATTGTCCTTACACTCCCAAGAAATCAAGATCATCTGGTTTTAGTTCTCAAGTAGCTGCCAACACTCTTCAAGCTGCAGTACCTCACATTACTATCAACGTATCCTTGTTTTTTGAGGGAATTCTAAAGGGTTCAGGTCCAGCTATGATTGACTCAGGGGCAACAGGTAATTTTATGGACAAAGGTTTGGCTAAATCATTAAAGATTCCTTTGGTGGAGAAAGAAAAATTGGAACAGGTAAGAGCGGTTGATGGGTCTTATTTGACATCTGGTCCAATTACACATACTGTTCCCTTACATATGGTCATTATGGAGAATCATGGGGAGGAGGTTATTTTTGAACTTATTGATGCCCCTCAATTAAAAATAATTTTAGGGCTGCCGTGGCTTACTTCACACAATCAATTGATTGGGAAAGGAGAGTAGTGGAATAATTTAACTCAGAATTTAAATTGATTTTGAAGAAAGTGCTGATAGATTGAAAACTTTGAGTTTAGCTAATTGTGGTGGAGTGAGTCATTCTATTGGAGATGTTATGGGAACACTCCCTGAGTGTTATTCTGATTTTTGAAGATGTTTTTGATGAGAAAGAAGCTGGTGAGTTACCGCCACACAGGTTTTATGACTGCAAGATTTAGTTGGAAGATGGAGCATTATTACCTAGCAGCAGAGTTTATGCTTTAACAGAGAAAGAAAATGAGTTTTTGAAAGAGTATTTACAGGAAAATCTTGCTAAGGGTTTCATCAGAAATTCTCAATCTCCTGCTGCATCTCCTCTATTTTTTGTTCCAAAAAAAAAATGGGGAGTTGAGAACTTGTATAAATACCCCTTGCCTTTGATCTCGGAAATGTTAGATCGTATTCAAGGAGCTAAAAATGTTTCTAAATTGGACTTTAGAGGAGCGAACCATCTTGTCAGAGTTAGGCAGGGTGATGAATGGAAGACAGCCTTCAAGATACGATTTGGGTTATATGAATACCTAGTCATGCCTTTTGGGTTGTGTAACGCCCCTGCAGCCTTCCAATTTTTTATTAATGATATTCTCAAAGAATTCCTTGATATCTTTGTAACTGTTTACATAGATGATATTTTGATTTTTTCCCCAGATTTAGAACAACATCGGAGACATGTTAGATTGGTTTTAGATAAGTTGAGAGAGAATCATCTTTTCGCTAAACTAGAGAAAAGTCCATTTCATTCTGAGGTGATTGAGTTTCTCAGGTTTGTAATCTCTCCTTCAGGCCTGGAAATGGACGACAAGAAGGTTCAGGCAGTTAAAAATTGGCCAACTCCAACTCGAGTTAAGGAGGTTCAAAGCTTTTTGGGTTTTGCCAACTTTTATAGAAGATTTATCGAGGGGTTCTCTCAGATAATCCCACCAATTACTAAACTGTTAAACAAGGGAGTTAAATTTTGTTGGAGCGAAGAAGCTGAGAAATCTTTTCAAGAGTTGAAAAACAGATTCATCTCAGGTCCTATATTATTCCATCCAGATCCATCTAAGCCATTTTTTGTGGAAGCTGACGCCTCTAATTTAGCCATGGGAGCAATTTTATCTCAGAGACATGAACATACTGGACAATTACATCCAGTGGCTTTCTTTTCTAGAAAATGTTCTGAGGCTGAGAGGAACTATACTATAATGGATCGTGATTTACTTTCTATAAAGGCTGCATTTGTTGAGTGGAGGCACTACTTAATGGGTGCTAGGCATGTGGTTACAGTTCTTACGGATCATAGGAACCTTCTTTTCTTGAAGTCTGCTAACACTTTGACACCCAGACAGTTGCGCTGGTCTCTGTTTTTTGCGCATTTTGATTTTATTGTGACATTCAGACCTGGAAAGTTGAATGGTAAGGACCTTTTGAAATTACAAAAATGATTAAGCCTGTATCAGTTAATTTACGTTTGCCTGCTGGTCTAAAGGTTCATCCAAAGTTTCACGTTAGTTTACTTAAACCAGTAGTGAAAGGAACAAGGTTGAGTTCAGTTCCTCAGGGGGTTGTTTTGGAAAATGATTCATTGGAGTTTGAAGTAAAAGCAATTTTAGACTCCAGAAGAAGTAGAGGGGAGGTTACAATATTTAATTGACTGGGAAGGTTATGGTCCAGAGGAAAGATCATGGGAGATGGCAGAACATGTTCATGCACCTGATTTGATTAAAAGGTTTCATTGTAAGTTCCTGACTAAGACAGGCCCTGTAGTCAGGGCTTGAGAAGGTGGTACTGTCAGGTTTCATTTCACTGTCAGGTTTCTTTTCATTTATCTGGGTTTCGTTACTCTTTTGTTTTCCTTTAAGTTGAAACTGTTTACCGTGAAGTTGATGTTTATTCCTTAACTATCATTTTATCAGAGGGAGATTGTCCCAATCCAGAATGGAGGGAAGGAAGGAGGGAATCAAGCAGGGATCTGATTGGTTATCAAGATGTTGCAAGGTGATTGGAAGATAAGGTGACATGGGAGCAGTTTCAAGGTTCTAAACTGCCTTTCATTGTTCAACCTTCAACAGGAAGGTCCTGTATTATTCAGTTCTGAGTTTCGGTCTGAGTTTCTAACATTTTAAGAATTTGGAACTACAAAAGAAGAAGGTTTGGTGTAAGATCTTCGTGGGACAAGGCATGCAGAGTTTTGGTGGGACGCAGCATTCAGGTTAATCGTAAAAGACAGTCAAACTGCGATTTGAAATTAATTTAACTCAAGTAATGTTAAGAAGTAATCTCTCAAAGCGTTTTCATTTCGTTTTGACTTTTAGGTAATTAGTTAGGTAATTAGTTGTTTGCAAAAGACTATGCATCCTGTCTTTACTTCAATTGAAAAGTAATTTCTTACATGTAAAGATTAAAAATAAGAAGGAACAGTAATCTAAATTGCATCAGAAGGTCAGCGACAGCTTTACCTCATTAAAGGAGCTTTATAAGTAAATCCTTCGAGTTATGCACATAGCAGCGATTCTTTGAACTATTATTAACAGCATCGAGTGATCGCTTTCACTCGCCGTAAACATTTGAGTGAGAGATTAATGTTAAGAAAGTTGGCGCACTTCCTGTAAATATAAAAGAACAGCAGTTTATCATTGTGCAAGCGCAGTTTCAAGCAATATTATTTAATTGAGTCTTTTAATACGCATGCTTAGAAGAGTACAAGAGAAAGGTTGTTTCGAGGGGATTGGGTCCTTCGACGTATTCCATATCTATGACAGGTAATGTCCACAGCTGTGCTGCTTCGGAAAATCTTTGGCTCCTGCGTCGATGACGTCGATGTACCGTCCCCGAGGACCTCCTCCGACGGCCGACGTCACCCGATGTGATAAGTAGGACACACAACGCCCATAGCCTCAGTTCCGTTTTTTCCGCGAACGTGTTCGCTTTGTGAATCTCGGTACGCCTCGGCTCGTTGGAGTTTGCTGTTTTCAATTCTCGGTTCGTTGAACCTGTTCGGTTTGTTGTGAAGACCTGTTCGTGGCGATGTCTTTCTCATCTTCAACCCCGCGTCCGGGCTTCAAGAACTGCGGGGACTGTGGGTCCAAGATGTCGGTCACGGACTCGCACGACGCCTGCCTCTGGTGCCTCGGGGAGGCCCACGATATGGACGACTGTGTCGACTGCCAGTCGCTCACGGCAAAGGCCTTGCGGGAACGCAAGAAGAAGCTGTTGGTAGGCCGGGTGTCTAAGCCCCGGAAGTCGAGGTCTGCGGGGCTTTCGACGGATGACTCGAGGGGCGACTCTCCCCATCATCGTCGGAAGTCCGGTGGGTTTCCTTCCAGGAGTCGGTCTCGCCACTCCTCCACCTCTTCGAGGCATTCCAGGAAGCGCCGGCATAGGTCGCATTCCCCGTCCTCTTCCGAGGACTCCGCCCGTCGGCGGGTCGCTTATCCCTCCATGCAGGCGACACCAGAGGAATGGGCTTCCTTCGGGAAGCAGATGCTAGCGATTCTGGAATCGCAGGGCACCGGTCCGTCTGCGCCTCCGAGTGGGGTAGGTCGGCACCGGTCGAGAGACACCGCTCGTACGCCTTCGGGCTCGAGAGGTCGGCACGGCTCGCAGGAGAGGTCCCGCTCGGAAAAGGGTAGCCGTTCTCGCCACGCCCGTGCCAGGTCCCGGTCCTCGACGCACTCGAGACCGTGTGATCCTGTGCCGTCTTCAAAGAAGACGTCGATGCCTGTGGCGCCGAGGTCATTGACGATTTCTCTCGAGACTCCGCCTCCGAGGGGGTCGTCGACGCCCTCGGCACCTAGGTTGTTGAGAGACACGCTCGGAGCTCCGGCTTCGAGGACTGTGTCGGCGCTGCAGCTGACGTTGATGCCGATTCGCTCGACGTCGATGCCTTTTCTGTCGACGCCGGCGCCGACTCGTTTGGCGCCCTCGACGCCTTTCGAGGCGGTGGTGTCGGAGGGGCCCCGTGGCACGGGGTTTGCCCCTAGAAAGGCTATGGCTAAGGTCCGGCACTGCTTTGGTCCACAGAGGTCTTCCTCTCCCCACCTGCGGTACATTTCAGAGGGTGATGAAAGCTCTGGTGGCGGCCTGGTTCCGGTTACGGTTTCAGATGAGCTTATCTCGGGCCATAGCCAGTTTGATGACCTGAGGCAGTCACTGCAGGATGCCAGTGGAATGGACACCACTCCGGAGGTGGAGTTTTGTCAGCCGGAGTCTGGCACTCATGCCGATTCTTCATATCGGCGCCTTATGTCTCGGGTTACCGAGTACTTGGGTTGGTCAGCTCCCCCAGGGGAGTTCGTTCAGAATGATCTCACGGACATCCTTGATCTCGGTCCACCCACTGACCCGGTTTCGCCTTTTCATATGGCTCTGCAGAGAAGAGTGGCGGCGGCTTGGACTGCTCCGGAGAGTCTCCCGGCAGTGGGCAAGTCTTTGTCGCGAAAATACTGTGCAGCCAGTAGCGACCCCTGCTACTTGTCTAGGCACCCCACCCCGGAGAGTTTGGTGGTGCAGGTGGCTACGGCCCCGGCAAAGCAGGCGTCGTATCCTACCATCCCTCTGGATAGGGACGACAAACGTTTTGACGGCTGGGCGAAGAAAGTGTTTTCTTCGGGGGGTATGGCGCTTCAGGCGGCCAACTCCATATGTGCCTTGTCTCGTTTCACACACACACTGTGGAACTGTGTTGCATTAGCGGCTGATCATATTTCCGAAGGGGACGAACTGGATGGTTTCCTTGCTATGGTTCAGGATGGCAAGGATGCCATGTGTGAGGCCGTTCAGTCGGGTTTGGACTTGGCGGATTGTGTCAGCCGGTCCATGGCGGCAAGCACCGTAATGCGCAGGTTTGCGTGGTTGCGGAAGTCTGGGTTCGCTCCTGATGTGCAGTCCCGGCTCCTCAACATGCCCTTTGACGGTGAACACCTTTTTGGCAGCAAGGCTGACGAGAGCCCTGAGAGGTTGCAGGCCTCCAAAGCTGCAGCAAAGTCGTTGGGCGCTGCAGTTCGCCAACTTCCGCCTTTTCGTCCTAGGGGACAGCAATGGAGGGGAGGTTCCTTTCGTTATTACTCATCCTTTGGTAAAGCGAGAGGAGCTGCCAGTCAAAGGTGCCACCGTAGGAGTGCCAGAGGTGGAAAACAAGGTACTCGAGGTGCCAAGGCCGCTCGGGATGTTGCCTCTTTGCCCTCAGGCAACGCCGCAGCCTCTTCAGCTCAGTAATGAGGCCATGTCCCATGGTTCGCCGGTTGGGGGAAGGCTGGCGCAGCATCTTGTAGAGTGGCAAGCCATTATTTCGGATGCGTGGGTTCTGGAGATCGTAACCCACGGCTACTGTCTTCCTTTTCGGCAGAGGCCTCACGACAATCCACCAGGGAGCCTCTCTTTGAAGTGTCCGGATCTGCTCCTTGCGCAGGAAATTCAAGCCCTGTTGGAGAAAGGCGCTATAGAACTGGTGCCTGTAGCAGAGAGGAACACGGGATGGTATTCCCCTTATTTTTTGATTTCGAAGAAAGACGGGGGATTGAGACCCATCATGGACTTGCGCGGTTTGAACAAACTCCTCAGGAAGGACAAGTTCAAGATGGTGACTCTTTCTCAAGTCCTCCAGGCCCTTCAACTTCAGGACTGGTTGGTGTCTCTCGACCTCAAGGATGCTTACTTCCATGTGCCGATCCATCCCAAGCACAAGAAGTACCTGAGGTTCGCGGTTGGCGACTCGCACTTTCAGTTTCGGGCCCTGCCGTTCGGATTGACCTCCGCCCCGAGGGTTTTCACCAAGCTCATGGTGGTGGTGGCAGCGCATCTCAGGAAAGGGGGGATTTACGTCTACCCCTACCTGGACGATTGGTTGATCAGGGGGAGCTCTCCCGAGCAAGTCCTGGATCATCTGTCCGTCACCTGCCACTTCCTTCACAGGCTGAGCTTCTCCCTCAATTTCAAGAAGTCCCATTTGACACCAACGCAGCGGCTCCAGTACATCGGAGCAGTGCTCGACACGTCCCTGGGGCAGTGTTTTCCTCCTCAGGTGAGGGCTCTTCACATTCAGCAGATGGTGCACAAGTTTCAGCTTGCCCAGAATCTACCAGCGTCCGAATTCTTGAGACTGCTCGGCCTCATGGCATCCTGCATTCTCCTGGTGCCAGAGGCTCGTCTGCAGATGAGATCTTTGCAGTGGGCACTCAAGCTCCAGTGGTCTCAGTCCTCCGGCAGGCTGTCGGACCCGGTTCAGGTGCCGCCCTCGGTAGCCCGGGACCTTCTGTGGTGGGCCGTCGAGGGCAATCTGATGAAGGGGGCCCCTTTTTGGCAGCCCTGGCCGGAGGTGATGATCGTGACGGACGCATCCCTCACTGGATGGGGAGTCCATGCCAACGAGTTGACAGTCAGCGGTCGTTGGTCTCCGTCGGAGTCCAGACTCCATATCAATCTGTTGGAGCTGAGGGCCGTCGGGCTAGCCCTGATGGCTTTTCTGCCAACTGTGCGCGGAAAGAGTGTTCTGATTCTAACGGACAACACGGTGGCCATGCACTACCTCAACAAAAAGGGGGGGGCAGGGTCACTTTCGCTGTGCAGGGGGGCGATGCAGCTCAAATTCTGGGCCATCCAGCAGGAAGTTCCGATCTCGGCTGTTCATCTGGCCGGAGACGACAACGAGACGGCGGACGCTCTGAGCAGGCAGAGCTCGATCTCTCATGAGTGGGAGCTGGCTCAGGAGATTCTCCTGGAGATCTTCGCCCTTTGGGGGACCCCTCAAGTGGATCTCTTCGCCTCCAGTGTCAACCGGAAGTGCGAAAGGTTTTGCTTGCGGGAATTTCCTCCAAAAGGAGCCTTAGGAGACGCGTTCGTGGTGGAGTGGTCATTCCCACTGCTGTACGCTTTTCCTCCAGTCCCCGTCATCCCGCAAGTGCTGCGGAGGTTACGGAGGTTCGGTTCCCGGATGATCCTCATTGCTCCGGCGTGGGCCCGGAGGACGTGGTACCCGGACCTTCTAGACTTGTCCATCTGCCCTCCACGTCGTCTTCCCTACCGAGATGATCTGCTCTCACGGGAGGGGGGTCAGGTTCTCCATCCAGTGGTCAGATCCCTCAATCTTCACGCTTGGCTTCTGAAAGGTTGAGGTATAAGGATTGGGACCTCCCTGAAGACGTGATGGAGGTGTTGCTTTCGGCCAGGCGGCCGGCAACAAAGTCTATGTACCGTTGCCGCTGGAGAAAGTTCTGCGACTGGTGCAGAGTTCAGAATGTGGATCCTTTTGAACGTGACATTCCCATGGTTCTCTCTTTTTTGCTTTCTTTGGCCCACAGGGGCTTGCAAGTGGGGACCATTAAAGGTTACCTGGAGGCGCTGTCCATATTTAAGCGCTCGTCTGAAGAGTGTTCCTATTTTAAGATTTCTTTAATTTCGCAGTTTTTGAAAGGGCTCACTAATGTGTTCCCTCCGTCACCTTTTTTGGTGCCAGGTTGGGATTTGAACCTTGTTCTTAAGTTTCTTATGGGTGCTCCGTTTGAGCCTTTACATTCTTGCCCTTTGAGACTGTTGACTCTGAAAACTGTGTTTTTGGTTGCGGTTACCTCCGCTCGCAGAGTGAGTGAGTTACAGGCACTTTCAGTTAAGCCACCCTTCACTGTGTTTCGTAAGGACAGGGTTGTCCTTAGAGTTCGTCCTTCTTTTCTTCCGAAGGTGGTTTCGGAATTTCATTTGAGCCAGAAGGTTGTTCTTCCGGCGTTCTATCCTCCTCCACATCCTGGTAAGGAAGAGGAGAGGCTCCATAGGCTTGATCCTCGGAGAGCATTGAGCTTTTATATTTCGCGCATGTCCCGGGTCAGAGTGGACGATCAACTTTTCATTGGTTACGCTGGAAAGCGTTTGGGACAAGCTGTGACGAAACAGACTTTGTCTCGTTGGATTGTTTTAGCTATCTCCGAGTGTTACCGCTTGGCGGGTAAGGACCCTCCGGCTGGCTTGCGGGCCCATTCTACCAGAGGAGTGGCTGCGTCTACTGCCCTGCAGAGGGGAGTTCCTATTCGTCACATCTGTGATGCAGCCACCTGGGCTTCAGTACATACTTTTATACGTCACTATTCCCTTGATTCCATCAGAGGGCAAGATCTGGCCTTTGGCAAGGCAGTTCTCTATTCCGCAATTTGATTGGGCATGTTAAATTTGTATTCTAAATTCTTTCCCACCTCCTTGCTTGGTACTGCTTTGCGAGTCTGTCATAGATATGGAATACGTCGGAGGACCCAATCCCCTCGAAGAACAAGTTACTTTCTTACCTGGTAACGTTCTTTCGATGGGATGGTCCGACGACGTATTCCATATCGCTCCCTCCCTGCCTTCCCTGCTGCAGAATTTCTTTTGCGATTGCAGCTTGCGTTCCACAAGGCGTTGTGTGTCTGACTGGCAGAAAACTGGTGGCACACGTTCTGGGAAAAAACTATAACTGAGGCTATGGGCGTCGTGCATCCTACTTATCACATCGGGTGACGTCAGCTGTCGGAGGAGGTCCTCGGGGACGGGGCATCGACGCAGGACGCAGACGCTAAAGATTTTCCGAAGCAGCACAGCTGTGGACATTACCTGTAATAGATATGGAATACGTCGTCGGACCATCCCATCAAAGAACGTTACCAGGTAAGAAAGTAACTTGTTCTTCTACACGCATGCGCAGAAGATTTGAAAGTTGAAGACAGTGACTTTGAAACGTAAGAGAGGAATCTTTCAAAAGGCTTTTCATAAGAAGACGACGTTTTTTCGCATTAATCTTCTTTCATGAAGTTTCTGTTTGGTTTTCAATATACTAAGACTTGAAACTGATATAGAGGGAGCTCTAAGTAATATATTGTTGCAACTGCACCATTTCTTGATAGAAGAAGCAAAGGATATTGGTTAAAGCTAATGTGAAATATTTGGTTTTAAGGAACTAGTAACGTGGACCAATTTCAAAATAATTTCATGAACTAAAGTGAAAGAGTCATGGAAAGCAAAACCTCAGAATAATTGCATTCAGAAGTTTTCTTCAGTATTCTTTAAAACATTAAGAAGCAATTACATTACAAGCCTTTCAGCTCTTCAGGGAGGCTTTACAGGTATTTCTAAAACACTTAAGGGGGATTAAAGGAGAAAAGTAATAAGCTAATGAGATTTTAATGTAACATGTTTTATTCTCTGCAGGTTCTCGACAACAAGAAGAGTTACCTGTGTCTTTTGTTATTTTCTCCACTTCCCCCTTTCCCTTGGAGTTGTTAAGACTTCTGCTGTAAAATTCAGTAGTTGACTGCACAGCTCTGGGGGATTGTGGGGGCTCAGCAGCTTCTGTGGACACAGGTACAGGACCGGACACAAGGTTCAGAAGTCCTGGATGGTCACCCTCCAGCACGTGCTGGGGCGGCTGGAGGAGGGCGACTTCCTATCGTTGCTGGACTTGGAGGATGCCTACTTTCACATCCCCATTCTAAAAGGACATCGAAAGTTTCTCAGATTCGTAGTCCAAGGACGGCACTACCAATGCAAGGCCCTTCCTTTCGGATTGAAGTCAGCGCCCAGGGTATTCACCAAGTGCCTAGCACCAGTGGCGGTCCGGCTGCGCCTGCAGGGGATTCACGTCTACCCCTACCGGGACGATTGGCTCATCCGAGCAAAGACAAGAGAACTCACCGTCGGGCACACGGTGAAGACCGTCCAACTGCTCACAGATCTGGGTTTCTCCATCAACTTCACCAAATCCCACCTGGTTCCGTCGCAGGCCGCACTGTTTCTTGGAGCCAAGCTCGACACAGTAGCGCGACTGGCCTCCCCATCGGAGGAAAGGAAGAAGGCCATCATGGGCAAGGTGTAGCGGCTGTTGGCCATGGATGTGGCCAGGGTGAGTTCCATCAAGTCCCTTCTCGGCATGATGTCCTCGTGCATCTACCTAGTGCGCCTGTGCAGACTGCGGATGCGGCCACTTCAAGAGTTCCTCGACGCCCGGTGGATGCAAGCGGCGGGCAGCTTCGAAGACAGGATCCCGCTCAACGAAACCTTCCGCCAAGCGTTCTGGTGGTGGGGCGTCCGTGCACATCTGGCGGCGGGTGTGGACTTCCAAACCCTGGTGCATCAGGAGACGGTGCCTCCCTCGATGGGTGGGGAGCGCACACCAAAGATCTTCACGCAAAAGGCCTTTGGCTCCCGGAGGAGAGGTCACTACATATCAACATCCTGGAGCTCCGAGCTGTGTTCTGGGCTCTCAGGTCGTTCCTCCCGTCCCTCAAGGGCAAGGTGGTAAGGATCTTCACCGACAACACCACCACGATGTTCCACATCCGGAAGCAGGGAGGCACCAGATCCCCAGCCCTATCCAAGGAGGCCCAGGATCTATGGCACTGGGCCGTCTCCCAGGGGATGTTTCTGGTGCCCTTCCACCTGGCAGGAATAAAGAACACCATCACAGACTCGCTCAGCAGGGAGCTGCGCTCGTGCCACGAGTGGGAGCTGTGGCAGGATCAAGTGGATCGGCTATTCCCCTGGGACGGCCTGTTCTGTACTCGTTGCCGTTGCTACTGCGACTCAACAACCAACTCAAGAGGTCCCGGTGCAGGATGATCCTCGTCGCACCGGCGTGGCCGAGACAGATCTGGTTCCCGGACCTTATGGACTTGTCAGCATCCCCCCCAGTCAAGCTGCCGACGGACGCGGATCTCCTCGCCGGAGAAGGAGGCGCCATCCTCCATCACGGCCCAGGGTTGCTGAACTTGCAGGCCTGGCTCCTGCAGCACTAGAGTTTGGAGGGTAGGATATCCTGGCGGACTGCAAGGAGGTGCTAGCAAAGGCCAGGGCGTCCTCAACTCTCAAGTGCTATGGACATAAGTGGAAGAGGTTTTCTGTCTGGTGCGGCGCACAGAAGATTAACCCTCTGCGGATTACGGCCCCTCAAGTGCTGCCGTACTTATTGTCATTGGCCAAGGCGGGGCTGGCCCATGCCTCCATCAAAATCCATCTGGCGGCTATCTCCCGTTACACCACAACTCCGGGGCGCTCATCTCTGTGGTCCCATCGCCTGGTGAAGGAGTTCATGAAGGGACCAGGCTCATAGGGCCGCCATTCGAGCCTCTGCATTCTGCGCCGTTGAAGTTCCTGTCGTGGAAAACAGCATTTCTTGTGGCCATCACCTCTGCACGACGAGTGGGAGAGATCCAGGCACTCTCCTGTAAACCTCCATACCTGACCTTCTACGAGACGAGGGTGGTGCTGAGGACGCACCCCTCCTTCATGCCCAAGGTGCCGTCAGACATCCATCTCAACGACCCCTTGGTGTTACCTGTTTTTTTCCCCTCGCCTTCGTCGCCAGCCGAGAGGACTTTGCACTCGCTGGATGTAGCTAGAGCGCTGAAGTTCTACGTGGACCGCACGAAGAATTTTCGGAAGACATCACAGCTGTTTGTGAACTTTGGACCTGTGAACCAAGGGAAGGCCCTCTCGAAGGCTTCCATTTCCAGATGGCTCTCCGGCTGCATCATGCACTGTCACCGGTTGGCAACCACAGCGTTTTTATCTGGCGTGCCCCTGCTTGACATCTGCAGGGCTGCTATGTGGGGGTCGACGCACACCTTCACGAGATTCTACTGCGTCGACCGGGATTCCAGGGAGGAGTCCAGAGTTGGCCAAGCAGTGCTGCGCAACCTCTTCGCCTGAAGGTGGGCCTGGTGAAGAGGTAAGAGATGCTTAATGTTGAGTTGATGAAATGCTTAATGTTGAGCCTTGCCACCTCCCGTGGTTGTGCATGTGTGTACTGCTATGTATTCTTGTATTCATGAGCATGTGAATCCATGCCAGACCCCATGCTGGAGAAGGAACAAGTTACTTACCTGTAACTGTTGTTCTCCAGCATGGGTTTGGCATGGATTCACATGCGAACCCTCCCGCCTACCCCTCTGCGGCTCTTCACTTGGTCCTAGTGCCACTTTACGTGCTACCAAATCTGAGGATGGCTGCCAGGGGAGGGGATTAGGGAGAGGGCAGTCATTGGCTGAGGGCAGTATGACCCAGAGACCAGTGATTGGTTACTACTAAGAAAGACAGTTCAGAAACTAAACTGAAACAGATTTTTTCTTTACCGAGGATTCCCAGCCTGACGAGGGGGAATATTCATGAGCATGTGAATCCATGCCAGACCCATGCTGGAGAACAACAGTAAAAGGTAAGTAACTTGTTCCTTCGTCTGTGAGTTGTAATGCATATGACAGCAAAAATAAAGGTTTTTTAAAAAAAACAATGCAGCAGAATAATTCTTTAACATTTAGAAAGGCAGGTTTCACCTTCAAAAAGGTTTGCTTCTTGGCTTGGGTAATGCTTGTTCTTTTCAGTAGTTTAAACTCTTTACTTCGTAGACATGAAAACAATGCCTCTTCTAGATATAGTGTCAGATTCAGACTTTCAGATGAAAACACAATTGGGCATACTCAACCTCTCTTAAAAGTAGATTTCAGGGTTCAAAGATAAAGAGAGAATTGTATTCCCATGTAACAGCACATGATAAAGTTCTGGCTTCTTTGAGGAATTACAATTAGGCATACATGACCTCCTTTTGATGTAGTTCTCAGCCTTTATAATTAGTAACTTGTATATTATTAGGGTTAGGTATACAATAATGGTGTAGAAAAGTGTTCCCTCTTTTGATTAGGTACACACAACCAGTCCATTATACAGTAACAGTCTTTAAACATTTCAACAACAGTGTTCAGTGGCTTTAGCTTCTCATGCAGTATTAGATCTTTCACAGGATACGCGAGCGCTACAATTCCATTGTTCATCAGACTTTGGTATTCAACAAACAGCTTTCACTCGCATTAAATAATACGTCAGTCACTTAGGAGCTGGCTACAGTTACCAGCAAGGCTTGCGCAGTGTACTAGAACACCATGCTTTACTCACTGGCTTCATAGACACTGGTTTTGTGGGTTGCACTGCTTTGCCAACTTCATCTGCTGCTTCTGGCTCGCTGGGGACCCACACCCTTCTCCAACACTGGTGTCTCCGGTCCGGCCACTTAACTTGGGAGTTCCTTTTCCTCCCGAGACCCTCCGCTTGCCACTTGCTTCTGGCCTTAGTCTCCTGTACTTCCACGGCTCTGCAATCACAGCAATTAGGGTCACATGTGGAAAACCTTGTCTCCTGCACGTCTTCCGCTGCACAGCCTCTGCACTTCAGATTTTGGGAGAACAGGACTGTCTCAGAACTTGCAGGTGAAATCTTTCTCCACGTTATGGCATCCCTTCTGTTTCCACTTTCTCATGATTTGTCAGCATTGTGCTGCTTCTCTGCTACTACTACTACTACACCCAGCCTCCGAGCTCTCGTTCCAGCTCCTTCTACTCCTTTCCTGAGGGGGCCTTGTATGCCTCAGAGGTTCAACAATTGTCTTCAGGTGTGGGCTATTAGCCTTAATTGCCTGACTAGTGCAATGGCTACTAGGCTTAACTGCCTGACAGATACATCTGCATACCTCTTCATCCCTCTTCCTTCTAGGACTTGTAGTCCCCTTCAATAAAGTTAGTTTTTCCACTTTTGTATTATTTGTAAGGGTAGATTTAATTCCCTTAAGTATTTTAACAGCGGGGCTATGGGAATTAGCTATTACAGAGGAGGGTGGTTTGGTGAAGACAACATTTCCATACTCCTTTACATGGTACCTTTGGGATTGAGGAAGATATTTAGTTTGTGAAACCACAAAGGATCTTTCTTTTAGTATAATTTGCTCTGATATTATAACCTTAGGGTTCACAACCCCAGATCTTATATAAGGTTTTGAGACATTAAAATGGTAACAAGCCATGACCTCTTTAGTTACATTGTGAAGAATCTTCCTGTCAGAGGAAAAATACAGCATCTCATCCCACGTAATCTCCTCACCACGCTGGGTCCTGTCTCTTCCCAGGTGATCCTCCCGCAGTAGACCAGCCCCAACATTGGGATCAGGAAGCGCCTTTCTTACCCTGGCCACCTGGGAGGGTGAGGCTGAGGGATCCGTAGGATTCTTCACAATACCCATTGGAAAATGCCTCTGTATGGGACATTCAAGATAATGACAGAACATACACTGTTCTGGCTTTTTCGCTAGACTAAGGGCGTGCAACCCACACCGCTCAATTTCACTAGCCAAAGTCCACAGTTCTGCCATGACATGGAACAAACCCATACTAATAATCTATTTGACATGAAGGTCTCAGCCTTTTTCAATTTTACCATACTCATTTGCAACTTCATCCCCTTACCAACAATGTTCACCTATATATACACAATGTATTCTTGATTACAGCACTCTTGGCTCATTCTTGGCAGTCATAGAATTAACATTCTGGCCTGGGTATGTCTAGAGATGTACAGGCAAATAAGCCACCAAGCTTTCAAGATTGCTAAAGATCTCCGTCAAGCCCCTCATTCATCCAACATTGCATTGCATATGAACTTACAATTCCCCAAATCCTTAGAAACGTAACCCAATTACCACAACACATATCCATCTCCTCTCTTTGCAGAACTATGGTCCACCTAACAGGACTGATATGCACCTATTCTGTCACAAACAAAATCCTCCCCTCACTGCATCCCTCCCTCGCTGTGTTTGTGGCATCTATTTCCTGCTTTTTCCCATTCTCATATCTTCCACTTGCTACTTTTTCTTTTTTCCAGCAAAGTAAAGTTGGAATACATTGGGCAAGGGCACAGCACGTCACTCCATGAGCAAACCAAGGCGCTCAAACTACTGCAGTGGTTATTTTTTGCAGTATAAAAGCATATCAACATAACATACGTTCTACCAGTCCACCACACATACACACCACAACTGCCAGACATTCCCACTTTCCTATCAGTCATCATTCATATCAAGTTGAAAAGGATACAAACACCTTGGCTCCTCTCTGGATACACCCAGGCAAAGCGGTCTCACCAGCAACCACCTAAAAACATACCAGCACACAGAAGACCGGTTCCCCCGATCAGCGCATATCAAGCCAGTCAGGATTTGCACCTTGCATCTCCTCCCTCTAACCTTCCTCTCCCACCTTTCTTCCAGAACCATGTACCAAGAGGCCATCAAAATGACAAATGTTGCTCTATATAAGACCACTTAACATTGCACTATATTTAAGCTTTCTACAATGCTTTCATTGTCATGCTTCTAAGAGTTTGCAGTAGTGGAGTTACAAACGGACGCGCCACAGCAAAACTATGAAGATCTGTAATCATATCAGTTATTGTTGGAACTCTTACTAATATAAGCCTATTTCTCCTTGGGAATGCCATTTTAAAATAACAGCGTCCGTGCTTTGTTGTTTTTACAGTTACATGCATCTGGAAAATGACACAGTAACATCATTGTTATTTGTATTTGGTATGCAAAAGAGTAGGGGTATTGTTAACATACATATTCCAAGTGCATTACAAAAACAAAGGTTCATTGAAAATCTGTATGATTGCATATGCCATGTAGGAACAAAAATCTCACTAGTTTACGCACACTGGAGCCTAAATCCTACCCACTGCTGCGTCATCTGGATGTCCATCTTTTTCCACACTGGTAACTACATCAAAATGTGTGCGAACAATTGGCAACTTGTGCTTTTCATCCATTGATCGGAACATTATTGTCCAGTGTTGTCAAATTAATGGCATTTACTTTTGACGTGAACTTCGAATGTTCATGTTTTCACCCCAAGCCTTCTGCCTGTGTGCTTGCTCAACTCGATATTCAAAGCCATCCGATTCCCGGAACTGGGAATCTCAGCGTGGGAAACTTTCTTCTGGTTCGGAATTTTTCACCCTCTGTGTTCAACAAAGTTGCAGAAAAGCAGTGGGGTTCTTTCATTCGCTAGAAAGTATAAAATGATCTTTTGTTTTCAAGATCAGGATGCAAGGGATTGCTTCACATTTCCGACCTTCGTGAATCCTCTGGCTGGCATTAAGTACCAGAAACCTGGGCGCAGGGCCTGCAATTGTTATTGCCATGGGCCTGTCTTGCCACTGACAGATTCATTGTGATCTTGGTGCCAATGGATAAATAAAGCAGGTGGTATTTTAAATCTCCAATACATTGGGCCTCATTAGCGCCATGGCTACCGCCTACCGTGTAATGAGGCCCATTGTGTGCATCCTCCGATTTTTAAAATCTGCATTATTAGGAGTACTGCTGATCTGTCTCCCTAGTAGGGGTGTCACGGTATTAGTTTTATGACGGTATGATAACCTTCTTGCCAAATGATGGTATATCATGGTTATCGCGGTATAGCAGGTGGAGTTAACTAATCTTAACAAATATTTTCTAAAAGGTCATAAATTGTCAGATTTATCATCACAAACAAAATCAGGAACCCAGGGCCAGAATTGGGCTTTTCAACATACTTTCCACTGAAATGCCACCCCTTGCTTCCACCAAACACACGTGTGGATGTGGAGAGGAGGGGGGGGGGGCCTGCTGCGACTGGCAAAGCAAACTGAATAGCTTTTCTTAAGTGGTCATTTAGGCCTTTAGCTCCCCCACTGGCCACTGGTGAAGATGCACATGTTACCATCTTGATAACCTGCATGCCACAGATCAATGGAGGCTGATGGTAGTATACGCTTGTGCGCATACACGCACACACACGCGCACACACACACTCTCTCTTTACGTTACAGCCTTTAGTTTACTTGCGGGCCAAAAGGTGTTCAGTAATCACGGACATGTTACCCTTTGTTATTGCAGCAGGGAATACCCAGAGAGCTGAGTGAATTTAGCAGCGTGACTTATTATATGTAAATTCAATGATGGAACCAGGGAAATCCCCCATTGTAATATGTTTAGCAAACATTATCCATTATAAATATATAAACCCCAAAGCCGCCATCCCAAAGTAAACCCTTTTCCTTCTTGGCACTGTATTTATTCTTCCTATTGCTAACATATTGATTTTATGTCAGGCACGTGTGGTTTATGGAATGGCATTAAAAACTGCTCCAACTAAAACTACTTGGCAGACGGCACATCCAACAGTGCTTACTGCAGCCTTTCCAAATCAGATTGAAAAGCACACTTAACGGTATAAACGGTATAACGGTATAAACAATGTGATGGTTATTATTGTTCAATTAAGTGGTTCACCGTATCTTTAACGGTATACCGTTATACCGTTACATCCCTACTCCCTAGAGAGGCTGTTTAAATCTCGAGTTACATGAATTTCGACACATCAACGCATTGTTTTCTCTCCTGCAAAGGAGCCATATTGCAGGGAATTCGACCTCGAGGTGGCAGCTCCTTTCTTAAAGAAAATGTTTTGGAAAAATGTATTGAAATTTAAAGTGACATTAATATTTGTTAGAGCTGCTGAATCATGTAGAAGAACAGGACGGGTCACACAACTCAAGACTGTCCTTTGCCAAGGCCTACAGCCAATTCATCTTTCTTTTTTTTATTCCTGCTCTCGACCCACCCGTATCTTTCCTTTAATGGCTGTCTCGCCATAAAACCATACTATGCCATATTTAACAGTCTTACTCAGACCCATAGTCTGGTTTCTGGCCGTTCCTTAAGCAATCTTGTGTGGAATGTGTCGGGACTAAAACCTAAGCTTATGGATCCTGAATGGCTTTTGTTTATTAAGGACTTTCCGATCTTAGTCTTTCAGGAAACCTGGGCATTCGGCCCAATTCATATACATACTTACCGTCTGTTCTTTATAACAGCAGGTAAAAATAGCTCTAGGGGATGTCCTTTGGGGGCTCTCAGTTTTCATCTCGGTTAATTTGCCCTGGCAGGCTACATTTTCCAATAAATAAACTGGGAATCTTCAATTTCTGCCACTGAGGGTTTGGGGGAGTGGTCGCCTTGGGTTGATTAACTTTTATTATAATCTATCTGGAGGCAGCTCTATGAGCCTGCTAAAGACCCTAAAGGAGCTATCAATGGTGGGTAGTTATGGTGAATGTCTGAGCTTCCCTATTATTGTTGCTGGGGACTTTAATACCTGCCTAGGATCTGCAGCAGAGTTGCTTTTTAGTTTGCAGGAAGAAGCTGCCTTCACTGTCTCTCAGCCACTTCTGGTAGATCCGACTACTTCTGACAAGGTATTACTTCTGTGGGAGCTACTTATGGAAACAAGCTACAAAGCAGTCAGTGGGCACCTTGGCTCTGGTACAGATGATGATTATACCTTTGATAATTGATAGTTTCAGAGCATTATCGATTATGTGCTAGTCCCTATGAGGTGGTGGAGATCTATTTTAGGCTTTCAAGTAGTGAGGAGGCCAGATGGTGACCATAACCCTCTATTACCTATCTGGGCTATGGACTATAGTATGGCTAGGACCTCTCCTACTTAACCTATAACTCTAACTAGAGGTTTACGTGAGAGATTGCTCCATTGGAATTCTGGGAACTGTGGTGCACTTAATGATAAGGTGGTAAGGGCAACACTTCCCAAATTACTGATTTGTTTGAATCCTGAGTCCGATTCATTGATGATTTTAGCAAATTTTGAGGATTTGTCAATGGTTTATAATTGTATTTTTAGATCTGCTCTGCCCGAGGGAAGTAGGATTCATCAGAAGCCACAGTCTTGGTTATCGACTGAATGTAAGCTGGAGAAAAATCTTCTCTTAGAGGCGCCTAAGCACCCAGTGGTGGAATTGGATATAATTCGATTGAGGTGCCTCAAATTTAAAATGACAATATCCGCCAAGAAAATGGAGCTTGCCAATAAACACTGCAACATTTAATGTGAAGCAGCAACTCTTTTGGACTCTAGATCCTTTTTGAATAATGTGACTTGATATAGCACAGGGTTAGACACTGGGTCTGTGCGCTCCCTTGTGCCCCATATCTCAGAAGAGGTCTGGGTTGGCCCCTAATTCTAATGATACCTCTATTGCGGTGAGCTGTGTATCCCACTATGAGAATGAGGGAGAAAATCTCCTGGTAATCATTCTGACTAGGCAGACACCTTGTAAGGCTCCTGGTCTAGATGGTGTCCGTATTGATCAGGTCTGCTCTTCTTGTGACATGTGGGGTCCATTTATATTTCAGGTCTTCAATTCAATTCTTTACAAGTTTCTTATTCCATCTAGCTGGAAAATGGGCTGAGTGTTCCAATCTATAAAAAGGGCTGCACGTCCTCTCCATCCTCCTATTGTCCTGTAACTAAGTCCAATGCAAGTTGAAAGGTTAATCTGAAACATTTGGAGGAATGGTTTGAGGACAATAATATTCTTTGTGACCCAGCTAGCTTTCAGGAAGGGCACAGGAACTACTCACCAGTGTCTTAATCTATATCTGATTTTCGGTAAATATACATTAGTTTGAAATCTCCTGTTTACATGGTGTTAGGGAGAATTCTCTTATAAGGCTAATTTCCCAAACCTAGTGAGTCCCTCAGCAGCTTTGCTGGATTTTTGGGGTTTGTTTTTTTCTCCTGCTAAGAGTGAGACTCTTTTCCTCCCACTCTTAAGCATGATTTGAGGTATGTCTTTGACTTTGTATGTGCTTATGGGCTATGGGGTCTTTTACTCCATAGGGTATCATCTGTTTTTCATGTGTGTTACACAGCACCCTCAGTGCAGTAACACAGGGGTGTCATAGTGACCCCCAAACATAGACTCCATACCCTGGGACTGACTACTGTCTCCCAGGGCATGTAAAGTCACCATTTACTTTACTAGTCCTAAATTGTGAACAGAACCAGTACACACCATCATATTGTGGAAGTACTGGAAGGGGTTAATTATATGACCCCTGGGTCTGTTTTCAAGGGGGTACTGTCCAGTCCCCCCCTTGTTGAGTTTCTGGCTGGTGGCAGTGGTTACCACGCGAAATATCCCACCGGAATATTTCCTATGGGATTTTCCCATTGATTTTAAACGCACCACTTTTTGGTGCAATGTTAAAGATACCGCCGGTTTATTTATTTAATATTAAATCAACGGTCGGTTATTTTTGCCAGAACTCTTTTCTAAAATGGCGTTCGTGTCCGTCTTTGTAACTCTGACCAAGGTCGAGCCCTTTGTTCCACTTTTTGGCGGGCTTCTCCACAGAAGCCCTCCGAATGGTGTCACTTTGTCTGGGTTCCACAGGATGTGTGGGGAGGTGAATTGGCACCCTGGACTGCGTTGCCTTAGCAACTCAAGTCGCACTCTATTCTGATTGGCCCAGTGGTGAGCCGCCCGGCTCACCACTTAGCATGTTTGAGTGACAGCATGGCTGTAGAATGGGGGTTTTTCTGCATAAAAGCAGGGTTTTTAGGACTGGAACTTCAGAAGTCGCCACAGGACCTAAGAATCCGAAGAGGGAAGAAGCTGAGCCATCTGCAACGATGACACCACCGGTGGAGCCCTGCTGCAACAAACTCACCACTTTCCCAACGACAAGAGATCTTCTCTGAGCTGGTGGGACCAACCAGTTCACCCCTTTCGCCTTCCAAAGACGTCTCTTGGTCGAATCGCCCGTGCCAAGCAACCCGGCGGCCCGATTCACCACTTTGACCGCGAATAAAAGGAACGCAGCTTTTACCGATGAACTCCGCGGCTGGTTTCATCCCTGTGCAGTGCATCGACTCCACGTTTCCTCCTCGACGAGATCCTCTCTTCCCCTGGTCGAAACAACGAACTGCAACCACTGCCAGGAACAACTGCCACTGCTGGAGCTTCCTCTCTCTTTAAGGTACTGTGTCCCGCCTGGCCTCCTTTCTTCGTTTTGCCCAAGGTGACCCTTAAATCCTTGGCTTTATCACTGGGTTGGCCCCAGACCTTCTAACTTTACCTTCTTGAATCGCCCCAACCTCTTTTGAACATTCTGCAAAGACTTTTTAGTGCATTTTAAACCGTGTGATCCTGGGCACATTTCGCTTTGCTCCATTTAAAGTGAGCATGGCCTATGAACTTTGGCTCTACAGTGTCTACTGCCTTTATTCCCTTGCTGAGAACTCCTAAAAGTGTTGGGACTTGTTTTATTTCTATGCTCTGCCTTTTTCTCTCCCTTTAACTGAACTATTGGAGTGCCATCAGGTTACGCGCTCACATCTGTTTTAACAAATCGTGGTGTTTTAACTCTGACTTGTCGAATAGTTATCAAAGGAGGTGTGTATACTTTCCCTGGCTGTGTTTTAACTTGCTTTTGATTTAGAGTGCTAGTATATTGCCTAAAGTGTGTTTTAAATAAATAATTATATACTTTTTATACAAAGCTCTGGTCAGTGTTTGTTTGCTCTACTGTGTTTTGGCCCTATTGTGTATACTCTATATACTGCCCTACTCTTCTTGAGAGAGGTCTGACTGCTCAGCCACAGCTACCAGGTAAATCTGGGTGGTACAGGCTGCTACCAATTGGGTTTACTGCTTACTGCTGTAGTCTTAATCTTTTTGCAGTGGTCCCCAAGGGAACTGCACAGGATTCTGCCTAACACATGGCATTCTTGGACCTTTGTTCTAGAAGTAGACTGGTGGCAGCAGAAACTTTTTGTGTATTTTTATTAACATTTACCGAGCCATACCGCTTTTACCACATGACTGTGGCTAGTGTCCGTCATGGCCATGCCACAAGGTCTTTTGTCTTCTCCTTTGGCCATTTTGTCCTTTTGCCTTCCCCTTGCTCTTTGTGACCCAGGGAGTCCTTATTTGGGCATGCATTCATTCACCTGCGAAAGCTGTCGCTTTTCGCTGGGATAATGCATGTCACGTGTGTAGGTACCCAGGAAGTGTGCTGGGACTGTCTGGTCCCAATCCACACTCCTGATGCCAGGATGTTTGGTGTGCACAAGGGCATGAGAGCTGCAGTGGTCTCTGATTGGACCACTACTAGCGTGCATAAGTGAGGCAGATCTCCTCATTGGCCAGCTGTGCAGCGAGCACTTACTGGACTTTGAACTATGAGAAGGGGCTCTGAGTGCAGACCCGCAGATCACCCTGACGTCTGAATCAACCTCTACACTGAGCCAAGTATCCAGAGCAGTGAAGCAGATCCAAGGACTGTCCAGAACCGCTCAAAGGAGGTTTGGCACCCTGAGCCCGCTGTTGTCCCAGTAGAGCCCTGCTTGGCGCTCGGTCTTCAAAGACCTGCAAAGGTGCTTCAACCCTTTTGAGTGGTGGGACTAATCACTCTCAACGTCTCCTTGGTGCCCTCCAAACGAGCCTTTTCAGAAGTGTCCCTTGGCACTCGTGCTGGAGCGTTGCTACGTCACGTTTTGGATCAAGCTTTGGGAGAACCCTAGTTCACACTAGAAGGCACCTTCTTGCCAAATCTCGTCCCTACTGCTTTGGGCTGCGAGAGAGAAGGGTGCATCAGTCCATGAGACTTGGGTGCTCCTGCGTCACTGTGCGACAGTGGCGGTTGCTGCTGGTTACTTTCCCGCCTTTCTTCAACTGTCCTGAGTACAGCTGCAGTATTGTTTTTTTTGTCCTGTGTTGGAGATGAGAGGTACAGCTCCTGATGTAAATCGGACCCGCATCCACACCAGCAGCGTCTGTGCACTTTGAAGGGTAACCAAGCAGGGGATTCCGTAGTCCAGGCAACCCTCTTCAAACCTGCAAAGTTTGAACCTGGAGTGAGCTAAGGGCGGTGAGTAGTCATACCACTTACGGGTGGCTCCTTGTTCATACAGTACATTTGTACGGATGAAACATTCCTTGTGATCCTGCTCTTGACTTGGTTGGCTCTTGCTTCCTATAGTCGTTGGAAAGTTGGGGACAGCTTTGTTCCCCGTAGCAGACCCGCCTCTGACTTTTGGAACCAATTTTCCATATTCCAGTGTCCCCTTCGAACTTTTCCTTCCCATTGAACTTTGTCCGTGGGAGCTTTACGCACAAGCTTTTTACGCACAAATATAACATTGAGCTCAAGGCCCCAATCCTCGTAGGGCTGGACTTCTTAAGTTAGGGATAACCATTTCTGGAGTTGGCCATTGTGTTAAAGTTTGTGTGCTTTTCCTCCTAACAGGTTTTGGCGGGAATCCTCACTTTACTGCATTGACTGAAAAGTGATTGTACATATGTTTTATATAGTGTGTGTTAAGAAGTAATATTACTGTGTTCATCATTATTCACCTGTGTTTGTTAAAGGCCTAATAAATTGTTCATTCTTGTGTCTTACTGTGTGCGCTCATTCAAGACCACAGATCACCCCCACTACTCCTGAGACTTAGCCTTGACTGCTCTCCAAGCTACCTTGAATTGTCCTGGTTAAGTTTGCAGAAGTGTCCCCTGTTTCACTAAACAAGGATAGCCTCCTGAACATCTGTTCACCAGAGCAGAGTTCAGAAATCCATTCTAACAGTATGTTTCCATTTTGGCCCTGTCAGTGAAATTAGTAATTCAATTAGTGTCAACAAGGGAGTCCGTCAGGGCTGAGGTTTGGTCCCTATACTTTTGAACCATTATGTGAACTTGTTGGCCTCTTATTTGGGATCTTTGCGATCAGATGTTCCTCGCTGTGTGGCCAAGAGACTGGCAGATCTCAGTTACGCTGATGTTGCTGTTCTCCTGGCCAGAAATCCAAAATCCTTGCAGGATTTAGTTGAAGGCCATTCTGTATATATGAAGGCAAGGTGCATAATTGTTAGTTTGGCAAAGTGTTTTGTGATGGCTGTTTCTTGAACTATGGTTAAGACCCCTCTGATTGTGTTGGATGGCCATGTTCTTTCATGTTATTCTTCTTGCGTTTATCTAGGTCTTAGATTTAACATTAAACTGGCCTGGGATAACCATCTTATCAAGCAAACACTCAAAATCTGACAAGTAGTGAGTGGCACCTTTTAGATATGCTAAAATTCTTAATTATAGTTTAGTAGAATGTATGCTTAGAATTTACAAGGGCAAAGCAAATTGCAGCAGGCAGCTATGGGTGAGAAATGTGGGGGTACGAGAAGTCGCAGAGGGCTTGTCTCCAGAAATCAGAGAAATATTTTGTGTCACTCCTACTAATGGTTCCCTCCTCAACCCCAGTCTACTGAATGCATGTAGAAACAGCTATTACATATTTAATGGGCATGATCTGTCTGATATCCTTGTTAACCAGGAAGGCCTTATGGGGCATCGGATACGAATGGACGGTGTGAGAGGCCGCAAACTAATATCACACTTCACCATTTGGAGCACTGCGTGAGTACATAGAGGCAGGCCCTGGACAGTGATGTCAGGGTGACGTCCACCCATGAGAAGATTTGGGCGGCTTGGACGGCTGGTGCTTGTGGTGAAGGGACTGCCTGGTTTTGATCTGACCTCTTGAATATTAATGGTTGATATTGTCACTGGCATCGAAAATAAACAGATACGCCAGTGGAAATGTTTGTATATGCCTCCTCCAATAAAATGTGCTCTAAAGAGGGCTTGGCTGAGGGAACAAATGTGCCCACAAAGCCGAGACTCAAGTTGGCACCCAAGAGTAAGAACTGCAACCATTAACAATATATCATGGGATTTATGTGTATTTAGTGCACTGTCGGTAGGTTTCTAAAACAAGCACCACACAGTATATATCTAAAGGTGTAGTTCAGGATAATATATTTTGGGATTATAACTTTAATCATTTGATATTTTAGTGGTTGTTATTTGTGGTGCGTTTTTGTACACAGTGGTTAGATTGTTAAACAGACACTACTGTATGTTGGCCTTTTATGTTTTGTTTGGAGGATGAGACGTTTGTCATGATGGGCACTATGAGACTATAGTGCTCCTCTATTCTTATATCTATGTGATTTTGAGATTATATGTACATTGTCACATGATGTTCTTTTATATGAAAATTAAATATAAATACATTTCTAGTTTTGCTAAATGAATGTTTATGAATCCAATGAAACGCCTCAAAATAAAGTTTCAGCTTAATAGGGCTATGCTAGGGACCCTGTTTCGACTTTATGTATCTTATGGGAGGACCAAAAATGTTCCCTTACCATAGAGTTGATCAAGAATATCCTCTCTGGATGGGTCTTACAAAGCGAGCTAGCTCTCACTTATAAAGCTGCTATTAAATAAACTTGATATGGCCTCTCTTTTTGGGAATCCTGAAAGGGTAAGAAGCTTGTTTAAAACCTCGCTAAAATTGAAGGCTATGAACTTACAGGAGACATTTAGAGAACAAGATATGCTCCTGTAAGAGCCTATTCCCTGCCACCCCCCACGGGGAAGGAGGGTGTGGTGGTATTCCTGCAACTTTCACAAGTTTCTCTTAGCCAACATAGATTTTTTTTTGCAAGAGCATGATTTAACAATCTGCCTGTGAACTGTGAAAGCTGTCACCTGTAAGTGGTTGAGGCATCCTTCTAATGCTTTTAATAATTGTTATTTATGTGGGGGTATTGAATCTCTTTCACAACTTGTCCTATTTTGACCATTGTATATTGATTTTAGGACAATGTTTCTTGTGGGCATACTTGAGCTGAGATAACACCATCGGGCCATGTTTATTTTTATTAGCTTCATCTAATCTGTCAGTCAATTTCACCCCTAGAATGTTTTTTGAAGAACGTATGGGCAAGACGATGCAAACTATTGGAAGGTAAAGGTTGAGCCAGAAATGTTTCTTTTTTGTGGAGGCATATCCTCGGAGGTTCACTTTTCTTACATGTTTGTTTTATTAAGGTATGATGTCCTTTAAATTGTTGTAAATTATTGCAATCACTGTTTCTATTCTGTGGATTGCAATCGAAAATAAACTTCGAAATTGAATTGAAATCAATATTTTACAGCCAATCCCCTTCTTTTTTCTTTTCTGCCCCCTTCCACGGTCTTCTCTTAATCCATAGTTCCACCTTAATGTCAATGCTACCAGCCAGAAATCTGAGAAATGACCAAAGGCCGCTCTGTGCCATACGCCACAGCCATCCTTCATTATATTTTATTTTCAAATCCTCAATTTCCATCCCTCGTCATCAATGCTTTGCCTTGGAGTAATCCGCTATTAAGCATGTGCATCACACCCAATGCTCAATATTTACCAACCCCCGCTACATATTAGGTCATTCTGACGCAGAATGGATGCTGTTTGGAAAAGCTCTAGCATTTCTTTTCAACCCCTCTATAAGGTGGGAAGAGGTGTATATGGTCAGAGAAGGCAGGAGTAAGGGGTGGAGACAAGATACTCTGTGCAAAACAAAAAGAGACCAACGGAATGCTGCTGTCTACATTAATTGCTGCAAGTAGGTCAATATGACCTAAAATCCACTCAAACACAGAAACACTCAGCACGCACACAGCTCCACCACACCTCTAATTCCACAACTTCATCAAGATATTACTCTCAGCCACCAGTTCTATGAAGGTTTGTCGCATTGTTCTTGCCAAATGGCAACTTTGCCGAATATGTTTTCACTGAATGTGACATTTGTCTTTACCACAAACAGCAGGCTGTTGACATCCCCCACACCCATAACCCCCCATGGTATACCTTGCCCCAACTTCCCATATATATGTTGACAGTAAAATAAATGGGCAAAAAAAGTGGCAAAACCGAATTTGGCAAAGTTGCCATTCGCCAAAAGTGAGCTAGACCCAGCCACCATCCAACGCCATCCATTAATTCAAACAAAACAAATGCTATATTATCAGCGAAGTCAGACACTGAAGAGATTTTCACAATTCTCAGAGAACTCGAAACACCAGCCTCCCGTACCTTTGACTTCTCCAAAGACGAGACCTAGTGTACCAAAGTCCAAAATGCATGATGGACAAAATTGCACTGCTACACAAAGAAATCATACAAAAGCAAGTCAGTACTAGCTACGGCGTGCCACCTTTATTAAGAACTGTGCAGAAGCCCTAGTGCCCTTCATCACCACCTTTATTAACTCCCAAGTCCCCACCAGCCTAAAGGAATCCTGGGTACTTCCTCTGCTAAAGAAACCATCTCTCGACCCCATTACCCCTAAGAACTACTGACCTAGCGCAACTGTTCCCTTCCTTCTGAAGATCTTGGATAGAGCAGCCTACATCAAAATTCAGCACTACCTGGAGTCTAATTGCATTCTAGGAACCCGTCAATCAGGGTTCCGCCTGGGACACGGGAGAAAATCTGCCCTTCTTAAAAAAAACAGATACATGAAATCAAAGACTAAGGAAAATCTGCCCTCCTTCTGTTTTCTACTTGGCAGTCTCTTGACTCTGCGACAATGTGGCTTTCACACAACTCACTTTGTCTGTTCCTTGTCACTACCTTGCTTTCACACTAACCAAATTATGCCTATCAATTGCATTTCATTTGCTCATAAGCTCTCCTTACTGGTGTTCACTTTGTTCATACGTTCAAATTGTCCATCAATGCTTACTCCTTGTTTCATTGTATTCATAAATGCACATCTCTTTATTTTCACATGTGCATTATTTTCATATCCTTTGCATATCTTTCCCTTGGTTGCAGCTTGCTCAGTATTCAATATTCTTCCAATCTGTCTCCAGACCCATTCATTACAAGTTTTCATTCAGTCGGCATCTTCCTCTACCCAAACCAAGCCCCTGGAGTGCCCAGGCATGAGGGTTCCCTCTCTGTCACTCACCAGTGTACGGACGCTCCTCCTGGTGCTTTCACTTTCTTCTCTGGCTTTCTCCGCTCCCCTTTCACTTGTCCGGAGCTCGCCTCTTCCAAACCTTGCTGCTGCGGTCTGCAGGGTAGTGTAGTCTTCTGTGTCCCAAAGCCCCAGCTGTAAACACACAGCTCAGGGATATGTAGGACTCTCGACCATCTCGCGGCCCGTTTGGGCTTCAGCGGCTGTTTTGCTCCGCTACAGTGCTTGGCGTCCTTTTTAATGGCCCCTCTCCATCCTGCTCTACGTCGGTTGCTGCCCAGGCAGGTTTTTCCTTTCCTCTCGCTCATCTCTCCCTATATGCACCTGCAGCCTCTCAATTGGCTGCAGGTGCAAGTTCTTTGCCTGACCATAGTTAACATTGTTAATGGGACATGCCTGACCATAATAGTGGTGTTCCAAAGTGGTGTGCACAAATGGACGTGTGTACTACTCCCAGTTGCCTCTTCTTTGTCCCAGTCTTAAAGGAATATAAATGTTAGACAGTTTGTGTGTGTGACAGTGGGGAAAACTGATAATCTACAAAGATAGGGGGAGGAAAGGGTGTATTATGACAAGGGAAAGGGGGATACCAGGTCTCCCCTGAAGGCTTCTTCCCTCCACTCCCTAAGGTCCCTACACGCAGTTGATCCTCCCTCGCATATCCACCCCCAGGGTCGGGATCCAAAAGCGTTGGCCATTCGCGGGCCACCTGAGAGGAAGACCCAAATGGAGAAGATGGGAGGTTGCCCTCGGGTGCCTCACACTATCTAGCCATTCAAACTTGGATGGCCACCAACTTCCTCTGTCTCAACGATGACAAAACAGAGTTACTCATTGTTGGCCTGTCCACAGTGATTGACAACCTCAGCAAGCTCTACTCCTTCTATACCATTGACGGCATTAACGTCCCTGTCTCCCAGTCAGTAAAACCCTTGTGAGTCTACCTTGACTCTTCCCTCACCCTCACGCGCCAAATCAATGCGATCTCCTCGGCAGCCTATACTATCAAACTCATTAATACCTGTAGACCATTCCTGTCAGACGATTGCCGTCATAGGCACAAGACTGGACTACTGCGACATACTATTCACCAGCACCACTAAGAGTAATGTCCACAAGTTGCAAGTGATCCAAAATTATGCTCTCCGGTCGGCACTAAACATCCCTAAACGGGATTATATATCCACTGCCAGAAGAGAGACCCATTGGCTCCCAATACAATAAATAATTACTTTCAAAACATTGTCAATCACCCACAGGTGCCTTTCCAAGATGCCCCCTCCACCACCATCTCATTCAGAAATTCACGAGAGCCCTGTCCACAAGACCGACCAGAACTGCCTATGCCAACCGGTTCATTCTGCCTAAAGTCATACTATTATGAGAGGGCGGTTCGAGCTTCCCAGTCATTGCAGCTAAACTATGGAACTCACTACCCACCACCATTGAGAGCGGAAACAATCGTACTGGGTTTTCTGCAAACTGTTGAAAACTTGGCTATTCAGGTAGAGCACTATGACTTTTTTCCCACTTAGCCATGTCTACACTTGACACCTCTTCTGAGCGTGTTATTTTGTGTTATTTTGTTCGCTATTAAGATGTTCCTTGATGCCCTAGGATTTTGTGTGCTATACAAATGTAACAAATAAAAAATAAATATATAACGCTTACTGCACAGTATTCCACATGACAGACATTGCAGATGTCACCATCACACATAACCTTGATGCATTCTTCATAACAGAAATATGGCTCTATCCCACCTCCTTACGCATTCTGATGACCTTGACACTTCTGGCTACATCAGAAGTCACAGCATCGCCAGAATGGAAACAAAGAACTGCAAGAGGAAAACAATAGGAAACAGCCTTTTCCTGCTTTGCACTTTGCTTCTCAAATAAGTTACCAGTGGAGATCAGATTGCTGATGCTCTGTTTTGTTCTCAGCTAGGCTCATGCTTCTTAAATCCCATACATGTATACATCATCCAACACGTTATCTGCACAAAGAGGATCGGAGGGGGCTTGCTGTCATCCCCAATATCTAATGGAGGTGCACTGTCCATGAGCCCCCATCAGTCAGTTTTGCGCCTAGAAACACCTGTGTACAGGCGTGTTATAAATGCCATATATCATATATCAGGTTTATGGAGCTCCTGATGTGTCGCTTCATGCTGTCCAATGCTCAAACAGCTACCTTACAGTTAATTTGCCGCCAGTCATAGAACAATAAAGCCAGACGTCTGCCTACAACTCACAACATAGCACTGGATCACCATTGAGCGGTCATCAACTGAGTGCACCTAACTTTAGCACAAAATCCAACTACCTCAAAGAGACCTTTTCCACCGCAAAGCTGCTGGGGCGACTACAAGGAATCTCCACCTCTGTGGACCCGACACCACCACATAAACCAACTACCACAGAGAGGCCTTTGCCACTGTGAATCAGACTCAAGCACAAAATACAACAGATATTGAGAGGCCTTCAACACGGGGAAGAAGAGTTCTGCACAGCACTGCACGTTCGGACCACACCAACCCAAAAGGAAACCGGGAAAGCATGGAAACATAACACCAGGAAATAACGTACCCAAGAGGGCACACGCCCATGGTAAACAACAAACATACATCACAAACTTTAAAGGAAACTGTAAAAGCAAGGAACTATAACTGGGGACCAGAAAGCCGCTGACCCAAGAGGACACCCGCTCCTGGGAAACCTACATCACAAACTCAACCCAAACAATAAAAACGTACCCGGATATGCCTCGATAAAAGAAAGACATAAAGAAGCAAGAAAGGAAAATAGAAACAAGAGGGAAACAGCCACCCAACAGGATGGAACCTACGCACCAGAATTCATACCACTGAGAAACACAGTGGGGACAACTCTAAACGGACTAAGGATACATACGAAGAAAAGAGCAAACGCGGAATATATCTCAAGCTACCTCTTGTGAAGAATCCTATGGATCCCTCACTGAAGCCCTGCCTAAAGTCTCCTCCCAGGTGGCCAGGGAAAGGCAGACGCTTCTTTATCATAACCTTGGGGGTGGTGTATGTACTACGTGAGGATCACCTGGGAGGAGAAAAGGCCCAGGGTGGTGAGAAGATCCCGTTGGATGAGACGCAGTATTTGTCCTAAGTGCCAAAGACGAGTATACTCGTCCCTTTTGCATAGACTTGCATACTAGCCTGGCACTTAAGGGGTTAAAAGGGTGAACCTTTTAAAGTTGCTAAAGCATGTAATTGCTTATTGCATTAAAAGTGTCTGAACCACTTATAAGATCTGTGCCTCTGGGCGCAAATACCTTAAAACCTGAACACACCTTAACACCAGAAAGACCATGTGAGGTGCTTCAGGATAAAAATCCTCTTTACTCTCAAAGGCAGAATATGAAGGAATCTAGAAATATTGCTTTAGGTAAGCTGTCTTCCTTTGTAACAATGAATTCTAAAGGCTCATCTTTTAATGATTATGAGGGAAATAAATCTTCCCTTAAAATCTAGACGTTACTTAAAAGTCCTAACTTTGTTGTTGGGGACTACGAATCCCATAATCCCACAAGTATTGGGACGAGGAAGAGGACTGAAGAGTCATGATGTAGCAGTAGTCAGACAATTAAGCCTCACAGCTGTGAAGGCATCACGAAGCAGACACAGACAACAGGTTCAAATCTGGTCCACAAACGTTTATTAACTAAAAATGCAGGATGGCGTAAGGCCTAACTTGCCCTATGCTAAAGTGGGATTTCCCTACCTAAATAAAACTAAGGATAGTCTGTGTCAGGAAGTCCAAAGCAAATGTTTGTGTCCAAAACCTATACTTGCCCTCACGTGTAACTGTATACAATGCGTAGGGATGTCAGCATCAACATAAGTAGTGTTTGAAATAAAAGGTTCAGAGCTTCTTCCAGCTCCTGGCTTGTAATCGGCTTTCCCTTCCCCAGGTTCAAAATAGTTCATAAGGCACAGGGGTTCCTTTCCCCAAGGGTTCAGATCTTCTAGCTTTTCAAAACACAATTCTATGGCACACTTCCCAGCTCTGATAATGTTATTTTTACTAGTTTGCATAGGTAGTTCTGTTTCTTGACTTCAAAATCACATAAGACTCATTGGGCCTCATTATAAGTGTGCTGGTCCGGAAACAATGGTGCCGGTAGGCTTTACCGGCACTGTTGTTTCCGGACCGGTACACTGCAACTCTGTGGGTGGGACGGCCCCCGCCTGCAGAGTTTTCGACCACCCGAAATCGGCAGTGCCTGTCTTCTCGGCCGCCAGACTTGGAAAAGCAGAGTCGCACCGGAAAGTCAGGCACCAGTCTTTTTTTACTGGTCCAGCAGCAACCCGCCAACAGCACTGGCAGGGTTATCGCCGGACCCGTAATGAGGCCCATTGTCTCAAGAGGATAGCTTAGAGGCGACATGCTCCCCTTGGAACCAAGACGAAATGGAGCAACACAGGTTTGATCTCTGGGTCCATGCTTAGGAACCTCAGGGTATTAAGCACATTATAAATAACCAATTATAATTAGAATGTATATAAAAGTTATTTTCAGTTCTAACACAAGCTTCTTTGTGGGTGCTTTCAGTGGCTTTTCCATACAGGAGTGCGCTCAGTCTAGGTGCAGTTGTCAGACCACACATTCCACCCATTACAGGTCACACAACCAATACACCTTACTTGTTGCTGCTTCAACTTGACAGTGATGCTTGATTTATTCATATTTGTCACTCCCTCCTGAAACTGTAGCGTAACTTGGTTTGCCACCATGCACTTGTTACACTTTATTGTATTCTCTGGCTCTTGCCAATGCATGTTTCCTCATAACATACAGTTCCTTAACTTCTCTTGGCTGTTGCCAATTTTCCCTTTCTAATATAATAAGTTCCTCGAATACGCTTGGCTTTTGCCAATGCTTGTTTTCCTGCTTCCCGGCTGTGGCTCTAGTTTGTGTGGTGGGCCATCGTGGTGGTGTGTGAGGTGGCATCTGGAGTCTGGGCTGCAAGTAAGACAAGAAATTAATAGTTACTCACCGTAGTGACTAACATAATCTTAGTCCAAAGTCCCCTTTCCTCCATACTAAATGGGGTGTCCCTCGCAAGGGACGGGAGACAGAAACTTTTTCAGCAATAAAACCTTCCCCTTTAAATCTAGAGGTGCGCGGGGGTGCGGCCCTGGGAGCATGTGCTCCTCTGACTCCGTCCACCGGCGCCCCTCCTCAGTCCCCATTGACGCGTCAACAATATTTAACATTGCCTAATAACAACAGTATTATTAGGGGGGCGGATGGAGGGACGTATGCGGACTATGGACTGAGAATACATTAGTCACTACGGTGAGTAACTATTAATTACTCTTACATCCCGTCCCCTTTCCTCCATACTGCATGGGCGATTACAACTGAATGTAGCCCCAGGGTGGAGAGGAGACCCTCCTTAAGTAAACAAGTTCCTTAGTATCGCCTGTCCGAAAGCCGAGTCTGATTTAGAGCCTGCGTCCAAACAGCAGTGCTTGCAGAAAGCCAAGGACTGGTCCAGGTAGCCGCCCTGCTGATGACCTGCCACGGGACCTGCCGCTGGAATGCAACGGCCGTGGCCTTGGCTCTGACAGCGTGGGCGTGCATGTTAGCTGGAAGAGGTCTGTGCTGCCCCTCATAGGCCTCCTTGATGGCTGAAACCAGCCAGCTTGCTATAGAGGCCTTGCATGCCTGACAACCCGGGCCTTGATTCCCCGAAGGTGACAATCAGAGTGTCTGACTTGCGGAAGTACTTAGTCCTGCCCAGATAGAATTTCAGCACGCTTCTGACATCCAGACAGTGCAGGACCCTCTGAGCATCGTCCTTGGGGTTGGCAAAAAACGTCAGTAGGACTTTCTCCTCATTCAGAACGTGGGGTGTGTTCTCAGGACCACCTTATCCTTGTGAAAAATAGTATAGGGTTCTGGAGCCACCAACGCCTGGATCTTGCTGACTCTGCGAGCAGAGGTGAGACCCACCAACAGAGCTGTTTTAATGGTGACCAGCCTGATGTCCGCGGACGCCATTGGTTCGAATGGTTTGTGCACCAAGGCGCCCAACACTACATTGAGGTCCCACACTGGGTGTGGCTTCTTGATTGGAGGGAAGAGCCTGGCGAGGCCCCTCAAATGTTGCTTGACCACTGGGTTGGAAGAGGAGAAAACTCCCTCCTCCAAATTTCTGTAGGCCCCTATGGCCCCAGAGATGTGCGGCATGTATCCACCTGCATGCCTAAGTGGGCGAGGTGTGCAGAGAAGGAGAGTACGTCATCCAACGTGCACATAAGGGGTTCGATCTCCTTCAAGTCGGCCCAGTGACAGAATCTGGACCATTTACTCTTGAGCTGGGCCCAGCGGCAGGTAAAATGGAGGCCTGTCCGAGAGGGCTGAGAAGCTCCGAGAACCAGGGTCTCGCGAACCACCACAGAGCTATCAGAATGATGCATAGGTGACACAATTCCTTTATCTTGCAGCACACCCTGTGGATCATGGGTGTAGGGGGGAAGGCATAAGCTGTCATGCCGCTCCACTGAATCTGAAAAACGTTGCCTAGGGAGCCGGGGCCCTGCCCTTGCCAGGATGCAAACTGCTGGCAGTTTTTGTTGTCCCAGCAGGCAAAGAGATCCACCTGAGGATGTTGCCATCTGCTGAAGATCTCCAGCAGCACCTGATCGTTCACTTGCCACTCGTAATTGTCCGCTCCGAGTCTGCTGAGCCTGTCCGCTTCCAGGTTGGATTCCCCCGGAAGGTGGATGGCCCTCAGGTAGATGTCTCCAGGGCCCAGTCCCACATGCGGACCGCTAAGCTGCACAGTGGAGGGGACCTGGTTCCACCCTGCTTGTTGACATAGTACATGCAGGTGGAGTTGTCTGTCTGGATGAGGAGACCTTGCCCCCAATGAGCGGAAGGAACGCTTTCAGAGCTAGCCAGATGGCTTTCAGCTCCAGCCAGTTGAAATGCGACTCCTGCGGGGTCCAGACTCTGTGGACACTGTGGTTGTCAAAAGTGGCCCCCAGCCCTCCAGGGAGGAATATGTAGTAATGGTGACCTGTGCAGGCCAGCTGCCGGAAGGGCCTGCCCGTCCGCAGGTTGCAGTCCTTGGACCACCATGTGAGATCCGGGTGTAGAAATGGCGGAATGCTGACCAGCTCCGCTTGGAAGCCCCACTCCTGATTCAATGAGGCTGCGAAGGGCAGCTGCAATCTCCTCATCTTGAGTCTTGTGTAGGGTACGGCCAGTAGGACCACTGCCATGATGCCTAACAAGCCTTAGTACCACCAGGCCAAGGTCACTTCCTGGGTGAGGAAGTGGCCCTCTTGATGGCCGTGACCTTGTCCTGCAAGGGGACAACTCTCTCAGATCTCGTGTCCCATATGAGGCCCAGAAAGGTTAAGCTCTGCGTAGGCTGTAGCTGAGACTTCTTGAGGTTCACCGAAAACCCCAGCTCGTGGAGTGTGATCATAAGGGTGGAGGAAGTGTGATGAACCGCGTCTGGAGATCTCACCCTGACGAGCCAGTAATCCAGGTACTGGTAGACGTGGTGCCACCACATTTATGAGCCTGGTGAATAACCTGGGGGCTGAATTGAGGCCGAAGCGTAGCACCTTGTATTAGAAGTGGCAGTCCATGAACCTGAATCTTAGGAAGGAGTGATGCGGCTGCCAAAATCGGGACGTGTAGATAAGCGTCCTTCAGATCCAGAAAGCACATCCAGTCTCCCCTGCGCAATGTCTTCGCAATCAGTGCTGGCATAACCATCTTGAATTTTTGAAGAGGGAGGGAGAGGTTGAGGGTGGAAAGGTCCAACACAACTCTCAGGCCAGCCTGTTTCTTCTTTTGTATGGCAAAAATTTTGGAATAGAAGCCCAATCGTCGCTGGGAGGCTGGGTCTTCTTCCACGGCCTGGCTCTCGACGAGCGACCAGACTTCCGCCAACAGAGTTGCTATCCCAATCTGTGGGAGTGGAGTGGAGGAGGGAGGAGAAGAAGGGATTGGTAGGCGGTACCCCGTGGATACTACAGAGAGGACCCAGAGGGCCATGAACTTCTGACGCTAACACTGTGCGTGAAGGGCAAGCCTGCCCATCACTGGTGACACGTGGACCCGAAGGGGCGCGTCATGCCTTCTTTCCCTATTAGGCTGTTGCGGAGGAGGGGACTGAAAAAAGCCCTTGCCCCCTCCACCCCCATTTGTTGTTTGCACTGGTGTTGACTCGGCGAACGGTCAGGCTGTCTGGAAGCCGTGTAAACCTCCGAACAACCGCCCCTTGTCAGAGCATTGATGTGACTGGGTGTATGCCTTGGGCGTGGCCTTCGTAAAGATAGATAAAGAATTTGCAGTTTGCAAACTATTTTTCTTTTTATCCAACTCCTCATTAGTGGTGGTGTGAAAGAGGTCTCCCCTTCGAATCAAAGGTCCGATATGCATTCCCGGATGCCTGGTTTAAACTTAGTAGCCCGAAGCCAGGCAGTACTTCTCATGTCCGTGGTGATGCATATGGCCCGGCCACAGGTGTCAATGTGGTCCACAGTGGACTCCATGATGTCTTGCGCCACCATTTTAGCCTCTGCCACTCCCGCCTTGAAACGTGACTGGCTCCACACTGGAAGTTCTGGAAGGAAGTCAGCTATTTCCCGCCAAAGCATCTGGTTAACGACTGCCAGCATGGCATCTGCGTTGGATTGACGAAGATGCCGAAGAATGCGGTTGAGGGTGTGCCGACAGCAAGAGTGGATCCCCCTCCATTTGCCTATACTTGGCGTCCAGGTGCCGATTGACCGGCTGGGCCGAATGGGGCTTGAGCCACCCCTTTTTCGCCAAGGCGACAACATCCTTCTGCATCGGGATCCCTGTTCTAGCGGCGGGGCATAGAGTGAGGACCTCTGTCAATACCCCCGCCTCCGGTTTTTTGACTTCGGGTTGAGGAATGCCCAAGTACTCTGCTAGACCTGCAAGTCGTTTGTGGAAGGCCTTGGCTGACAAGTGTGTGTCCGGGTCTTCTTCCTCATCCGTGTCCACCGGGGCGTCTTGCTGGTCCGGAGCAGGTGGAGGAGTGCTGGGCTCCGAGGGCTGAAGTGTGGAGACCGGAGCCGGAGGCTGGTATGGAACCACCTGAAGTGTGGGAGGCAAGGGAGCCAGAATCTAAGGGGCTGGCGTGGGCAGCAGGGGCTGCACCAGGGCCTGCGGCGCTGGAGCCATAGGAGGAATGACGATAGGCGCAGGCGGAGGGGCCAGAGGGAGCATGTCCCTGATTACATCCCTGAGGATGGTTCCCATCTGAGGAGATCTCAGGATCGTGAGGAAGTTTTCAAAGAACCGGTCCTCGCAGAGACTGGTGGGGTGGTAGGTGATATTGACAGGGTAGCGGGCGGCTGCTGAGGCCGGTACATACTCTGTCTAGCGGGTTGCGGGGTAAACCTGTCCTGCGATGCTGATGGATAAGCTGTAGGCCACGTACCTGGTTGACACCAGTCCCACCTTGTGACTCGTTCTCCCACCTGGTCCCTTCCCTCAGGAAGGTATCGGACGAGCAGCCATTTTGTCTGGCACGGCGGCCAACTTGTCGAGCTGCATCCCACGTGCCGAAGTCGTAGTGCTTGGCTCACAGGGCCCAACCTCCTCCAGGACTCTTGGCGATGGACTGTGAGGCCTACCCGGCGCCTCAGGCTGGGGCCTGGTAGGCGTGTTGCACTCAGCAGAGTTGCTGTCATGTCCAATCACTCACCTACTACTTTTCCTTGTTCTCCCACACATTCACCTGCTACTGTCCCCCGTTCCCACATGCACTCCCAACGGCAGCAACAGCGGCAGCAGCACAGTCCGAGGGGTTTCCCGGGCTGGTGGACCATTGTTTTTGCGCCCCTTTCCACGGTGGCGGTTGCCATGGCGACTCCTTCATGCTCCGCGGCGAAACAAGGGTGTATGGAAACCCACGCGTCACAGGCCAGGAAGACGCCTGCAACACCAATCCCTGTCTGCGTTGCGTTCCATGTGACACGCAGCGGCGGTCATGTGACCGCGTCACATGACCACGCTTGTATTTGAAAAAGGGCGAGCAAACGCGGAAACATTGCTTCACAGCTTCTTCACGGAGAACTGCTTGGCGTTTTGGTTACTCGTTATTCTCGTACTACCTTGATCACGGAACGTTTGCTTGGACTGTCTTTTGGATTTTCCCTACCTGGATTTTGGCGTGCTCTCTGACTACCTGGATTATTGACCACTGGCTTGGATACTGGACTTGGTACTTGGATTTCCCTATCTCCAGTTCTGAGTTTTGGCTCCTGACCTCGGATTGTGTTTTGGATTGATCACGGATTATGTTCTTGTTCCCTACCGAACTCAGGTGTCTCCCGGAGTGCCTTCAGAACATCTCAGCCTGTTGCTGCTGTCAGCGTTACTACCTGCCTACGCCTACAGCTTCCCATCTTCCCACTATAGGTAAGCTGCTGCTGCATTGTCACTATTGTCCCTATTATTGTTGCCAATTCTCAGTGGTTAACATTACCCTTCATTGCCTTACAGTGGTCGGGGGTTCTTCCGGCGTTCCCGGTTCCAGGCTGACGACACTCTACACCTGTGGCCTCAAAGATTGCTCGAGTAGTGTTTTTGCTCTTACTCGTGTGGTACTTGGGGGACGGAGGTATTATTCAACTACACGACCATCAAGTCAGGACAGACTGTGAAGCCTTGTGGTCGTCCAGATAATGGTTACCTCAGCCGGGGACCCTGTGACTGCTTTAATGCAAGCAGTTACAACACTCAGGACTGACATGGCCGCCGCCACCACTGCACTCAGGACTGACATGGCCGTCGCTACTACTGCTATAAATAACCACCTTGACACCCTACAAAGATCCCGTCATCCTCTGCCTGCAGATTCCAAATTTGGGGATCCTTCCCCGTCTCACAACCCGACTCCTGCCACGCCAACCCCTACATCAGCTGCCCCTGTGGTTATTCCAATGCCATTTCCTCTTGCAGCTCCCGAAAGATACCAGGGAGACCCCAGAAATTATCGCACTTTTCTAAACCAATGTAAACTCCACTTTTTGTGTCGACCTCAGACATTCCCTGACTCAGTAACTAAGGCTGCATTTCTGCTTTCCCACTTATCAGGTATGGCAGCCACCTGGGCTAACCCTCCGTTAGAGAGTGATCACCCTGCCCTTTACGATTTCGATCTATTAGTCACTGAAATGGCCAAGGTTTTCGATACTAGGTACAAGACGCAGTCCCAGGATATGGACTTGTTGGATCTCACTCAGGGCAGACAGTCGCTCATAGAATACATTACTCGGTTTAACCAACTCTCTACTGAAACCTCTTGGCCCGAAAACAAAAAGGCAGTAGTGTTTTGTCGTGGTCTGTGTAACGCCATGAAAGACGCATTGTCAGTTGTACCATCTCTCTCCGCCGTCTATGCCGACCTGGCTGACTTGGCATTACAGTTGGACGCGAGACGGATCGAACGCAGGGCGGAAACAGGGTTGTCATACCTCCCACCACCACCCCCACCGGACCCTACTTGTGAACCCATGCAGATAGGTGGGATACACAGTCCCATCACCCAGGCCGAACGAGAACGTAGGAGAACAGACAATACCTGTTTCTACTGCGGTCTCAATGGTCATTTCGTTAAGGAGTGTCCCCGTCGCCCAAAAAATAAGACTCCGGGTTTCCAGAAGACTCGCCCTTGAGATCAGGGGTTGGGGCGAGTCCTTCACAAAACCCCTCTGACCCTGCCTTTGGTCCTGTTCGACCCGTGGTGGTCCAGGCTTCATTCAATCCTACCACAGGCAACACGCATCCAGTGCACATAGTGATTGATTCAGGGGCTACAGGATGCTTCATAGGCATCGCACTAGCCAACTCGCTAAATCTTCTACTGATATCCAAAAGACATCCGGAGCCGGTTCAGGCGGATGATGGGACGTCTCTCGCTTCAGGTCCGATTATGCAACAAACAGCCCCGCTGGAGGTCGTAATCCAAGAAGTTCACAAGGAAACTGTCTTTTGACTGCATTGCTACTCCCCAGTTTGGGATTATCCTAGGCATTCATGGTTAAAGAAGCACAACCCTTTAATCAACTGGGGCACAGGCCAGGTTTTCTTTGAGTCTGAGATTTGCCAACACTATTGTTTAATAGAGTCCCCTCTGATCTCCAACCCCGCAAATGCTCTTGGGGCAGTAGCTTCTTTGGTCCTCGAGGATGATCCCGTGTCTTTGGGCCCGCATGTGGTAGGAGTGGTCATAACAGGAATCCCCTCGATGTACCATCACTTTCAAGCTGTGTTCGACAATGGTTCCGCGGAAGGCCTTCCTCCACACAAACCATACGACTGCCCCATTGATCTGGTCCCCGAGGCCCCGGTTCCAAAAGGCCGAATCTACTCTTTAACACAGGCAGAAGAACAAGCCCTATAGGAATACATTCAGCAGGCTTTACGTTTGGGCCACATCCGCCCTTCGACTTTGCCAGCAGCGAGTCCAATCTTCTTCCTTCCGAAGAAAGAGGGGGACCTCCGTCCCTGTGTGAACTACAGGCGGTTGAACTCCATCACTGTAAAAAAACGTTACCCCATCCCTTTCATCTCCACGCTGCTAGATAAACTCACCCATGCTTCTATTTACACTAAACTAGACCTCCGGGTGGTGTATAACCTGATTCGCATGCGTAGTGGGGATGAGTGGAAAACTGCCTTTTGCTCTCGACAGGGATTGTTCGAATATACAGTGATGCCATTTGGCCTCTGCAACGCCCCAGCCACGTTTCAACGTTTCATGGATGACATTTTCAGTGACATCCTGAACGTCTACATGGTGGTGTATTTAGACGACTATTAATCTTTTCCTCTTCTTTGGAGGAACACATTATACATGTCAAGGAAGTGCTGTCCCTACTCCAAAAAAACACGTTGTTTGCCAAACCTGAAAAATGTCTTTTCCACACCAGTCAGGTCGAGTTCTTGGGGTTTCACATATCACCTGGGGGTCTGTCCATGAATAAATCCAAAGTCCAAGCGATCAGCGATTGGCCGGTTCCAGAGAACCTGAAACAATTGCAATCATTTTTGGGGTTCGCCAATTTTTATCGGCGATTCATTGCTGGTTTCTCTTCTATTGTTGCCCCTCTCACTGCCCTGACCAGCCCTCTAGTCCCTTATTCCTGGTCTGCAGAACAGCAAACTGCTTTTGATTCCCTTAAGGCAATGGTCACTACAGCACCAGTGCTTCAACACCCTGACCCAGAGCTCCCATTTGTCTTGGAAGCAGATGCTTCTTCGTACGCATTGGGTGCTGTGCTCTCACAACCTTGTCCAACTACAGGCCGACTGTACCCCGTGGCATACCACGCACGGAAGTTCACATCAACCGAACTGCACTACACAGTCACAGAGAAGGAGCTTTTAGCCATTAAAGATGCATTACAGGTCTGGAGGCACCACCTTCTGGGCGTGAAACACCAGACTGTGGTGTTCTCGGATAACAGAAACCTACAAGATCTTGCCTCCCTCAAGTGCACGACCAGTTGACAAGTGCATTGGCATATTTTCTTTGCTGCATTCGATCTTGTGATTAAGCATAGACCCGGAGAGGTTCACGGAAAGGCGGATGCCCTGTCTCGCTCCCCTGGGGGGGAGGCCCTCCCGTCTTTTCCTGATACCCTACTGGGAAAGGGGCATGTTGTTTGCACCTGTACACCATCGCGTTCCATGTTGTCCACCATACGTCAATGGGTCTCTCAATATCCACACATGGTAGCACACTGGGATCCGGTTATGCAAGACGGGCTACCTTTCATACAAGGGGAAGCTCTGTTTACCCACGACAGAGACACGAAATCAGGCACTAGACTGGTCCCATGATGCTGCCATTAACGGTCATCCCGGACAACAACGTACCCTAGACCACGTCAAACGTTGGTGCTGGTGGCCAACCATGAAACGGGATGTTGAGAACTATGTAAACACCTGTTCTGTTTGTGCCCAGGGTAAATCAGGTAGGGGTCGCCCTCTAGGTCTTCTTCAACCTCTCCCCATTCCCCCAAGACCCTGGCATACTGTTTCAATGGATCTGATCACCGACCTACCCCGTACTCAGGGTTATGACACCATCTGGGTAGTGGTTGACTCCTATACAAAGGTGGCACGCTTTATACCATGTAAAGGGATACCCTCACCTCCAATGTTGGCCAAGCTATTCTTCAAGTCCGTGTTTTGCCTTTTTAGGTTACCCCATGTCTTGGTATCCGATCGTGGAACGCAATTCACGTCCCGATTCTGGCGGGCCCTCACCAAACTACTTGGCATCGATGCTCGATTTTCCTCAGCCTACCACCCAGAGAGTGATGGACAGACAGAAAGGGTTAACCAGGCATTGGAGCAGTATCTACGCTGTCTGTCTCTCCAATTCCAAGACACCTGGCTCAATCTGTTGCATCTTGCTGAATTTGCATACAATAACACGCTACACTCCTCTACTGGTTTTTCTCCCTTCTTGGCCCTCTATGGTCAACATCCCCGTACCCTTCCTTTTCCAGATTTTTCTTCCTCCGATACCTCTGCGGCCACAGCTTGTGCCCGTGATCTGGTTTCAGTCCATGCCCAGACGCTAGTCCATCTGCACGAGGCACAGGCGTCCATGAAAACAGCGGCCGACAGAAAACGGGTGGATGCCCCTAGCATCCAGGTGGGGGATTGGGTTTGGCTTTCCTCTCGCCACTTGAATATCCCTGGTTGTCGCAAGTTGCTCCCTCATTTTGTGGGTCCTTATCGGGTTTCCAAGATCCTGAACCCGGTGGCCCTACGCCTGGCGGTTCCCTCCTCCTGGCGGATCCACCCAGTCTTCCATACCTCATTGATCAAGCCTTGTTTGGGTCCCACCCGGCTGGTTGCTCCTCCCGCTCCTGTCTGTCTCCTCTCCTGATGTGTTTCAGGTATACGCCATACTGGGTTCCCGTGTCTTCAGGGGTGGCCTGCAATACCTGGTGGACTGGGTGGGCTACGGTCCTGAGGACCGCTCATGGGTTCCCTCCCGGGATGTCCACGCCCCTCGGTTGCTGGCCCGCTTTCACCGTGACCATCCTTCCTGCCCACGGGGATGTGGGCCTTTGGGGAGGGGCTCTGTCATGTCCAATCACTCAGCTACTACTGTTCCTTGTTCTCCCACACATTCACCTGCTACTGTCCCCCGTTCCCACATGCAATCCCAACGGCAGCGACAGCGGCAGCAGCACAGTCGGAGGGGTTTCCCGGCTGGTGAAACAGTGTTTTTGCGCCCCTTTCCACGGTGGCGGTTGCCATGGCGACTCCTTCATGCTCCGTGGCGAAACAAGGGCGTATGGAAACCCACCCGTCACATGCCCGGAAGATGCCTGCAACACCAATCCCTGTCTGCGTTGCGTGTCACGTGACACGCAGCTGCGGTCACGTGACCGCGTCACATGACCACGCTTGTATTTGAAAAAGGGCGAGCAAACGCGGAAACATTGCTTCACAGCTTCTTCACAGAGAACTGCTTGGCATTTTGGTTACTCTTGTTATTCTTGTACTACCTTGATCACAGAACATTTGCTTGGACTGTCTTTTGGATTTTCCCTACCTGGATTTTGGCGGGCTCTCTGACTACCTGGATTATTGACCACTGGCTTGGATACTGGACTTGGTACTTGGATTTCCCTATCTCCAGTTCTGACTTTTGGCTCCTGACCTCGGATTGTGTTTTGGATTGATCACGGATTACGTTCTTCTTCCCTACGGAACTCTGGTGTCTCCCGGAGTGCCTTCAGAACATCTCAGCCTGCTGCTGCTGTCAGCGTTACTATCTGCCTACGCCTACAGCTTCCCATCTGCCCACTATAGGTAAGCTGCTGCTGCATTGTCACTACTGTCCCTATTATTGTTGCCAATTCTCACTGCTTAACCTAACCCTTCATTGCCTTACAGTGGTCAGGGGGTTCTTCCAGCGTTCCCGGTTCCAGGCTGATGACACTCTACACCTGTGGCCTCAAAGATTGCTCGAGTAGTGTTTTTGCTCTTACTTATGTGGTACTTGGGGACGGAGGTATTATTTATCTACACGACCATCAAGTCAGGACAGTTGCCGATAGTGCTGCGTGCAGGCACCCCCTTGGATATGTTGCCGGTACAAAGGCATAGCCCCTCGGGTGTACACCCGGTAAAAGAACCTTGCGGTCCCTCTGCACTGGCACCGTAAGGATCTACAGACACCTCTGCCTGGCGGCCGGTAGCTGAATTAGCCTCTGTATTTGTGCTGGTAGCTGAATTAGCCTCTGTATTTGTGCTGGTATGAGAACCTGAGAGGTTCCTCCCTTCTGGGCATTTCCGAGGAAAGGAGTTGCCCCTGCGGGATGCACTGGAGAAGAGCGACCCTCCTTTGGGCCTGACTTATATCTGACGAAGTCCTTCAAGTACTCTGGAGGTGACTTCTCGAAGAGCTCCCTCCACCTGGCTAGTCTGTTCTTCAAAGCACGCGAAGAAAGTGAGTCACACGCGGTGCGACCCTGCCGTCCGTGGTCGGGGCCAAGGCAGTGGAGGCAAAGAGCATGGGGATCTGATGTTGGGAAGAGCCCCTCGCAGGCTGGACACCTGCTGAAGTAGACATACGCCGGGGAGTAGCGCGGCGCCAGAGGACAGAGTACCTGATGATAAAAGAAGACAAAAAAACAGAAGAAAGTATCCAGGGAAGAGTGTGTGGAATTACATGGCCGAAGCCAAACCCAGGAGCGCCAGTGAAATCGGCCCGTTCCTGTCGATGCGAAAAAGGGGACCGAGGAGTGGTGCCAGTGGGCGGAGTCAGGGGAGCACATGCTCCCAGGGCCGCACCCCGTGCGCATCTAAATTTAAAGGGGAAGAAGGTTTTTTCTGGTGAAAAAGGTTCTGTCTCCCTCGTGAGGGACACCCTATGCAGTATGGAGGAAAGGGGACAGGAAGTAAGAGTAAATTCTGTATTTATGGTGTATGGTGTGCATATGATTGAGATGGCGTCTATTGTATATGGGCGCATGTATGAATGCGCATGTGTCTGTGCAGGCCGGGCAGCGAGCCTCTGATTGGCGAGCGCTACTTCCGTGCAGCACAAGCCAGAACTGGTATGTTTTCTTACAGTGGTATGTATTGTTGCTGACATTATGGACAAAGCCAACATGGACATTTCCTATATACAGGTGGGGGGGGTGGCTGCATAAGTGCAGGCATCATGGGCAGCTTTTCATACAGTGGGCATAACTTGTTTAATGGCAAAGCCAACAACGTGGGCAAAGCCAACATATGATGAGTGTTCTTTAATGGTCATGCTGGCCTAAATTGGTGCAGCCAGTAAGGACATTGTCATGATGCCTACCCCCGGAGCACCAGGCCAGGCCCAGCACCCCGGAAGCAGGCATCATGCCCTCGGGTAAAAGCCCAGCGGCCCCTTATAGGGGCTCTTTGGACTCAGTCCTGGCGCCTTTGGCGCCAGGCTCATGTTGGACATCAGTCCTGGCGCCATAGGCGCCAGGCTCATAAAGGGAGGTGTTTTGTGCACTTACCTGATGCAGACCATGCTGCACGCTTCAGGCCTCCCTGAGACCTGAAAGGGACTATTTTTTCATAGGGACTATTTTTTCACTCGGTCGTGGCCAGGGAAGGATACATACCTAGTTGGGGAAGGATACATACCTGGGACTTCTTTGGAGGCTATTTAAGCCACACCCAGACATCAGCTCATGCTTTGTGTTGTTCTGCTTCCTGCAGCTTAACGCTCACTGTGTCTGCTCCTGCTCCTGGACTCCAGCCACGCCCGCCTCGAACCTGGAAGACCTGCAAGGAAGGAAGAGAAGAGAAAGGTGAAAACCAAGGACTATTTCAAACTTCTTACCTGCATCCGGAATCTTCTCGCCAGCATCCCTGAAGAAAAACTTCCATTTAAAAGCATTGCGTTGCTCGCTGCAGCGCCACGCTTCACTCACCTGTCCTCGAGACATCTCCCGGCTCCATCGCGGCTGTCAGCATCGGACGCCACATCTCTGCACCTAGGGGAGAGAGGAAGAAACAAAAGGTGAGCAGAAGGAACACAGAATGAAAGCCTGATTAACAGCCATAATACTTACCGGCTTTTCTTCCAAATTTCGGGTCGGCGCCGCCCCGTTGGCAGGTACCGTACCCCGGCCCCTATGGGGAAAGGACAAGAGACATTTCTGGGGAATGATAAGGACATTTAGAGGGATCGCCCTCATCACTACTCACCTCGGCAGTTTAACCCCTCGACGCATCGCCTTCATTCTGCACCTGAAATAAAGGACAGATCACAGGTTAGAAAGACAACATAAAGGGGGCCTGACTTGAACTTTGAACTTTCATACTTACGGCGCATCGCTCAGGAAAGTCAAGTGGATTTTGCCAGCGCCATTCTGAAAACCAGTGAAGTAACTGGACGAACGCGCGCCCCTGCACCAGAAGCAGGTTGAGAGTTCATCCTTCCAAACCATAAGGTGAGCTTAAACCGGGTTTTGGAGGAAGTTAGAGAGGAACGAAGGGGGAAAGGGGGGAGCTAGCACACTATTCTGCAGACTGTTAATCCCCTTTCTCATCTGCAGAAGGATATTCCTACGGGCCAGGCAAGCACAATTTGGAGGTCCTGTCCAATCGGTGTTCCGGGTCCTGCGCATCACGCTAGAAGAGGCCACAGCAATCCAGACTAGACCAGCGCCCCCGTGGGAACCAGGTGAGCGTTACAGACATGCTCTATTTCAGAGCTATTGAATCTTACTGGCATTTTGGACCAACCCAACATGAAGATTGTTCTTACATGGGCATGCTGGCCTATATGGTGCAGCCAGTATGGACATGTTTTCTTACAGTGGCAAAGCATTTTCTACTGGCATTTTTTTTATTTTATTGGTTTATACAAACCTTTAAAAAAAGAAAAATTCAAAATGATATCCATCATGTTTCACAGTTTCGCCCAACTGTGTTGTCCTAAGTTAATCAACACATCATTTCATTTCATCTCTTTAAGGCTTAAGGCAAATAATACTTTAGGGTCAGTGCCATCGAACATTAGCTGCCACCACTGCTCAGCGTTCAGTGTTGGTCGTTTTATCAGTTGTGGACTCAAGTGTCTTGTTCTTTGAGTTTGTAACTTTTTGCAGAATAAAGTGAGTTGTTTCAAGCTTTCTTCTTCCACAGCGCAAAATCGACAAACTTGCTTTTGCTCACCATATTTTGCCCAAGTACATAGCCTGTCCTGGGTTTGAAAGAAATTGAGTCGGAACCTCAGGTATAATGATCTTTGAGGTTGATCAGGAAACCGTGCAGCGTAAGCTTGTAGCACCCTTTAATCTCTAGCTTCACAGGGCAATTCTTTCTTCAGCTTACTGATGGATTCCTTTATACTCCAATCTATTTGCCATAGTTATTTCTTTGCCAAGTTTGGATTGTATTTATATTGATGTCAAACTCCACGTATTTCTTCACATCGATTGTTCCACATAGTTAGCATATTGTTAGCATTGTCAGACCCAGGATTTTGCAAGATTTGGAATTGTGGAGGACTCCCTTTTAACGTTGTTTTTCGAAACAATGTCAATAGATTCCCACAAATTCTAGCGTTGATCGATATCAACAATAATTCGTAACGCAGACATGCTGTTGAAGTGCCCTTTGGTAGTTGTAATACTTTAACCCAAAATAAATGTTCAAGTGTTGACCAAAGCTCGTTTGAGCAGCACAATGTATTTTCTGCTCCAAAGATAAGAGATGGCACGACTTTCTGTTGGTAAAACTTAATTACAGGTATTAAGGAAAACTTCCCAAATATTTTGTTCAGGATAAGGGCTTGACAAGCCAACTGTTGACATTTGCTTTTACTGATTTCGGCCCAAGGACCATCATTAATATTTGCACTAATTTGCATGCCTAGATACCTGGTATTCAGCGCTGTATTTAGTTTCTCTTTTTCCAAGGTCCATACACATTTTTACCATTAGGTTTGTTCTTCATTTTAAGATTTTGAAGAGACATTATCTCACATTTCTTTTTGTTAATGTGTAGGCCGTTAGTCTTAACGTACGCTTCAACTGCATCCAACTTCCGCTGGAGTCCTATAGGGGTAGGATCCAGCAGAATTAGATTGTCTGCATACAAAAGCCAACTCAAGTGTGACCTATGAATTTTCGGTGGAAAAGAAATAACTCCATCCAATTATTCACCAATATCCGAAAGGAATAAGTTAAATATGATTGCTGCCAAAGGGCATACCTGTTTCACGCCCCGAAATGTGTTTATACTAGCTGATAGGGTACCGTTTTGATCCAATCGGATTTTGATGTTAGTATTTGTGTGTAACTCACGTATGGCCGCTATCAAGCTCAATGGGCAATCCCAGCTTAACATTTTACTCCAGAGTTTTTCTCTGTCAATGCTATCAAAAGCATATAAAAGGTCTATAAGTGCTAAATATACTTTGGTCCCAGATCTTATAGCCTCCATTTTGAGATGGTTGAGAATCAGGAGGTTTAAGGAACAGCCAACACCCTTTACGAAGCCAGCTTGCCTCATATCGACATGATTGGTTTCTGCCGCCCATTCCACTATCTTACGTTGTAAAAGTGTAGCATAAACCTTCCCCAACACATCTACCAGGGCTATCGGACGATAGTCCTTTGGGTTAGCTCTGTTTCCTTTTTTAAAAATGGGTACCACAACTGTTCTTTTCCATGATTTTGGTGTTTTGCATTGGGTTGTTATCCTTTCAAACAGCGTGTGACAGATGTCGGTCCATAGCTCAGGATTTTGCTTGATTGTGAAATTTTCAAACAGTCCGGTCCAGGAGCCCTTCATACACTTTATTTTTTGATAACATTCAGGATCTCATCCTTTCCAAATTTCAGTTCCCAGTGATCCAGGATCGGGAAATTCGCCTTCTTGCTTTTTTCGTTTAAACTATACAATTCAGTGTAGTAATCAATCCATGTTGCCTCAGGTACCATGTTAGCTTGTAAGGCTATTTGAGGCGCACTCTCTGTATTGATGATTCGCCAAAATTCGGACAAGTTATTATTTTCCAGCTTTGCCATCATTTTTTCTGCATCATTTTGCAGCATTACAGCTTTGTGTTTTAAGTAATTTTTTTATGTTTTGGAACAAATGCTCAATTGTTTGAGCCTTATTGTTTTTTTTCCACAAATTGGATTAATAGATGTTGGTATTCTATTGTCTCCTCGTCGTTACAATATGTCATTGCGATTTGTGAGACCGCATCTTTGCTCATTTTTAGTCTGACTCTGTTTGACTCCACCTTAACAGCTGATTTCTATTCTGTCTGACAGTTTTTCCCAAATGTCCTTAAATTCATCTTTACCATATCGTGGTCACTATGAACCATTAGTACCACCTGGAAACATTTTACCCGTGTATGAGTGCCCTCTGACACAAAAATGTAATCAATCGTAGATTTCTGATCAGCTTTGCTCCATGTAGTAGCCGCTGGTATATCACCTATTGTATTACATTTAATATGTGAAGATTTCTTACTTCCATTTCTCAACAGCGCTGTTCCTTTAGGTGAACAACGGAATGTGAGACTTTCTTTTTCACCAGTTGATTATTTACACAAACAATGTTTAGATTTCCACATAGGACAATGGTAGGCCAGCTTTCTGCCTCATATATCACATCCAGCACCAAAGTTACCTGTTCAATGAAGGTATTTGTACCACTCCTACATGGTGCCAATGCAAGTTAATGACATAAACTGTTTCAGTTTTCTCGATATCGATTATTGACCTCGTTGGAACTGTTACCTGTATATATGGAGATATGTTTTTGGTTTCCGTAATCCTGTAACCAGTTTTTTTTTTTTTTTACTAAAGTTAGTAGACCAGCCATGGGTCTACCTTTCCCTTTTTTATGGCCGGATTTAAGACCACTTAAAAACTTAAAAGCCTTCAATGAGAGGGCACTCGGACAACCAGGTTTCTTGTAGGCAAGCTACATCTAGATCCTACAGCCACTCCGTTTGGAATAAATGTACAAACCCTCTGGTATTCCAAGACCCAAAGATGTGTGTAGGCTGTGCTTCCTGCTCTTGGCATTAATTTTGTGCTTTTGTGGTTAACACCTTCGCCAGCCATTTCCACTCATGCGTTGTTCCTGCATTTTGTGCACCTTCCAAACACTCAGCAATCTTTATTTCATCGTTTTCTAAACCTTCTATGGTTATTTTAATTTGATCTCTCTGCTGAGCAGTTACTGGTGTTTCTTCTTCCAACACTGTTAAGCACTCTACTGTCTTGCCATTCACCTTTAGTCCAGAAATCATTTGAGTTCCGCAATCGTTAAGATTATGAGAAAGAACTGTTTTCCTTACTTTTGTTTGATCTTCCTTTTTGTTCACCTCAAATTTCTCATTTTCCATAAGAAGTGCAACGTTATCTGTGTCCTTGAAGATCTCAAAGCCAAGTGACATAAGGGGTGGCGCGGCTTCCATGAAGATGTCAAATATAATTTTAGAGTGCATATGAAGTACCACTTTATCATTCTCGTCGTCTTTTGCAAATTCCACAATTTTCAAGTCATCAGAATCAATTGACCTAAGACTTGGAACGAGATGAAATAGCCTCAGTACATTATTCCGGTTTAGAATAAAGTCATCACTGCTGTCCACTCGTTCCAGCCTAATCTTATAGATCACTTGTCTTTTGGTGTAGGAATGTCTTTATTTTTTTTTATTTTTTGAGTTGTCAGGCCTTCGGCCGATATTGCTCACCTCCTTGTACATTAACAATGCTAATGTCTTGTTTTGTGATGCACTTGACGATTTTGACTCTCTACAGCACGTTCTTCTAAGGTCTATTTTTGTAACCCATTGAGCGGATTTCTGGTCTTTTGTATCTGTGCCTCTGCCCTTTTCCTGGTATGCATGTGCTAGCTGTAAAGTGATGAACTCAGGGCTTGTTATTTTTGGTGGTTTCAATTTCGCCATAGGTTGTGGGCATATTATAGTGCACTTTCTTTCATGTTTTGCACGCTTCATGCCATTGCTGTTTATTTTCCTTTTGCTTATTTCACTCGGTTCCTGGGTTTCTACTGTTGGCTGATTTGGCGCAGAGAGTTCCACCTCAACATCATCCTCGTAGGTCGATATATTTAGTAACTCAATCGGGATATCATTAATACAGGCTATTTCAGCAGTCAAGTTCTTTTTGGGCCCCTCCGGCCTGTCCACTTTGATATTTTTGTTTGTATCTTCTGTTTGGTCAGTATAGTTTTTGTTGTTCACAGTTACGTTGACAGTCTTTATATTTTTCAGAAATGTTCTCGAGTTATTACTTTGTCGCCCTTTTTTTAGAGCTTGATTTTTAGTCTTCTTAGTGTGAGCTTGAGTCACTTTAATTTTCTTTGATTTAGCACTATTGGAGCACTTGTTGCCCTTGAAGATTGCAAAAATGTCAGCATTAGAGTCCGTATTGGCAGCATTATCATCCGCTGTCTCACTTCTCAGGATGGCACGACCATTCAGATTTTCTGAAGTGTTGGCTACCTGGGGGTCTTGTAAAGCAGGATTTTCTTTAGCCAAACTGCTTTTTAGGGCTCTGTTAAAGGAAGACTCCATGTCCACCCTCTGGGGGTAAATTCGAAAGCCATACAATCTCCTCACTTGTATCAGCAGGCTTTTTACCATGACCTGCTACATTCATACTCTTTGGAGTTTTGCTAATATTTTTGTGCAGATCACCATTGTTGTTTACTCCAGTGAGTGTATTACTGCTAGTGACATTTTGTAGTGAGTCAAAGCCTATGCTTGGAACTTGAGGAGAGGAACCATTTCCCAGGTCACTGGGTGCATCGATCTGAGTTGCGACCCTCCCGCTCAGTCGTTGTCTTTCACTGTTGCAATCAGCAGTGTCAACCTTTCCTTGTGATAGTCGCCCATCAGCCTCAATTGAACACAAGCATATCCAGTTGTTGTGTTTACATTCAGGTACTGTAATAATTTGTCCATATTTAAATAAGGCCAGCGCTTCTTTAGCTATTTCAGCAAAAAGTTTCTTATTAATATTACTGTTTTTTTTTTTGTTCAGCCAGTGTATTTAAAGCTTAGCCGGTCCTTTTATTCATTTCATTTTGTGAATCTTTATACAAGTTGTTTTCACCCTCCATCATTGACTTTCAGAATTCATTGGGGACATCAATGTTGATAAATCCTTTATATTATCATTGATTTGCTCTTAAAGTTTGGTGAACGGTGCAATAGTTCTGGCTAGTGATGACATTGATAATGGTTGCCGATCACGTGCTAGTTTCTCCACATCGACAATGTCTCTAGCCCCCTGCTTTTTGTGTTTGTGTTGTCTAGTTTTACGATAACTTCTTGCAGTCTTTATTTTAGGGTACGGTCGTTCCATCAGAGATGAGTCAGCCATTGAGCTCACAGACGTTGAAGTCTCTGAAGTTTCATTTTTTTTGTTTGCTCCCCTTTTCATGATTGCGGCACACGTATGTCATCACATGATTTTTTGTTCCTGTGTTGTGAACAGTTGATAGTTGGAGACATACTAGAGTCAATCCTTCTTCGCTTTAGTTGTCCACTCCTCCATGTTGGTGCTCCTTTTTCAATGGATTGATCCACTCTAACATTTGGAACCTGTCTGTTGCTGACCTCGTCTTCAGCTTGTTTATTAGCATTTTGTTGTGATTTATTTGTGTGAGGTCGTGTTTTAATTTATTCACGACTTCCAGCGAGTTACGTCTATCATCCTTGTGATTTCCTGCAACAGTAAAGTTCCAAAGATTCTCAAATCCTCTCTTAAAGCCGTCAATATATGCACAAGGCATACAGAAGACTTTGTCTTCTTCGTGTGCGACACCGATCACATTTTTCTGGGATGATTCCACTTCAGCTGGCCGCACATAGAAGGAGGCCTTTCGGGGCTTGTGTGCTCCTCAACACACTACTTTCCGCCGAGTCCAGCGTTCCGTCTGTCCAATCTATCAAGGGGCTGCTTCTGGCAGGGCAGAATGTACACATCAGGCGAGCAACTGATAGCATTTTCCCCATGCTCATTTTGCACTCGCCAAGCTAGTACTTGTAACATCGGGACTGTATTTGTACACTCACACTGATTTCCAATAGCCAGTGGGTTAGCGGGCGCACACTCCCCCCGAACCCCCCAAGCTCCCCCTTCATTACATCCCTCTGTTCTCTCACCACATGATATTGTTTCATATAGGTTGCACCGAACATGGGGCTGAGAACACACGTGTGAACAGTTTAGCACTTCATGTGCATTACGACATTTTGTTGATATTAGCGGGACTCCGTTTTTTTCGTTTTCACTTTTGGAACTCCACAAAATGGGCTCAGTACTTTCCGCACTCCTAGCATTACCAGCTCTGCAGCATATTTGATGTGAAGTTGACACAGGCAGCTGACTTACTTCGGCAGACAAAGGAGAATGTAAGTCTGGATTCTCGCGTTTGCGTTGAGCCCTTGTTTGGTGAGGCAACAGTCTTGGGCTTTTCTCGAGAGCTCATACCTCCGCTTGTAACTGGCAGTGCGCAGGGCCATCTTAAGCACTTTTGGGGCCCTGGGCACGGACATCTTTGAGGCCCTCCTCCACCAAACCTAAGGGATCAAGAAAACTGGTTGCATCTTCCTCCCCCACCTGTCACGCTCAGAACCTATACGTTGATATGCTGTCTCGCAGCATCGTAAGCATGTTTACTCTCTTTAAATCCTCTTGCCCTGTTCATTCTTGCTCGAATCAGAATAATAAACAAGTAGCATTTGAAGACCAACATTTGCAGTCTACAAAGGGGTTAATGTTCTAGTACATACAGGATACTTTTTTATCAATAACATCCAGGAAGGTAGATGTAGTATTAATGCAGAACGGTGGGTGGGGGAGAACTGGGAAACTCTCTACCAGCATGAACACAGCCCATTGACTTGTTCTTTGGTGGATGGCTGCTGGGAGAGTCTCAACCAAGTCTTTAGCTCACTGTTCTTTTCACAGAGAAGAAATTTCCCCACATATCAGTCTTTGTCCTGCCCGGGGGCAGTCCAGCACCGAAATGCTAGGCAATTCTCCTCTGAACAAGAGTACCACAGCAACCTCATACACGTGTTTCAACCTTGTTGGGCATCATCAGTGAGGTGAAGCTGTGTCTCTCTAAGAGCAGTGAGCAAGGGGTCCACGTCTGGAGTCCCCTGGTAACTTAAGGTGAGACCCAAAACGGGGGGGGGGGGGTATGGAAAACTCTACCAGCACGAACAGAGCCCATTGACTTGTACTTGGGTGGATGGCCCCTGGGAGAGTCCCAACCAAGTCTTTAGCTCACTGTTCTGTTCGATTTGATTTAACATATTTGATCTGGGTTTGTCTTTTGTATGTTAAAGCTTTAAATACTTCCAAAACAATGGCATGTGACATTTTCATTCATAAACGTGCATACAAACCTTTGACTTTTACCAAAAAGCAAACCGTTTTTTGTGCCAAACAAGCAGACGTTAAAGTATGCTCGCCTGTGGCCTGTAACATATGGTCCACTCTCTTCTGTCTACCAACCCTTCCACCCAAATGGCCTAGGAAAGATCAAGTAATGGGCTAAACGATACCAGCAGCATGCAAGAAGGCAAACCTCACAGAAGACAGCACAGTCATGTAAGACATATTATATGATTTGACCAGGATCACTGTATCATCTGCTGGCAAATCCAGGATACAAACATGAACGCTGTCGTTCCATAGTCTTGAATTTGGATACTTATTCACCTCTTGGACTAACAGTTTATGTCATCGTTGGAGGTGATTTGCTAAGTTTTACAACATCCCATCTGAACAAACCAATTTCTAGACCTTCACAATATAGATGATATGTTAGTTTTTATAGCAACCCCTATCTGGTACAGGTATATTGCTGATAATAGCAGATGTTGTTCTGCAAAACCAAGTACATATGCAGGCAGGTTTATAAACTTCAGACATAGGAAAGACTCAGCCAGCCTTACAGGAATGTTATTCTAATATTGCATAGGAACACATATATATGCAATGAGTGCTTACCACACTGAGCTAACTTCTGAACCATTGTGGCACTCAATTTATCAATATTAATTTCACCATTGCCAATTGAACATGCTCAACATAATTCCCACAGGAAGGAAAGAATGCTACAGAGTTGTGCCAGAAGGAGAACACAAACTATTCATACGACAGGGAACACATAAATCAAGACATGATGAATTGATCAAGGCAGAATGCACTTGCCAAAACAGAAAGGCAATCGGTTTAGAGGCTCAGGAGCACCCCATAAAATATCCTGACGTGTGCTATTTAAGACTGGTGAACAGTTGAGTCTTACTTCTTCAGATCAGATAGCCTTGTGGGGCCCACTCCAAGGTGGGGGCCCTGGGCAAGTGCCCCTTTTGCCCTCCCATAAAAACGTCTCTGGCAGTGCGTCGACCTTAGCAGTGTCGCTCCTCGCTGCCACGCCGTCCACGGACTCCACAGACTGCTCGACTCCGCTGTGCGAGTCAGCTTTTCACAGAGTCACTCCCAAAATGAATGGAAAGAAAACAGATAGTCCTCCAGACTGCGCAACATGCTTTCTCCACAGACTCTGCTCGACTCCGCTTTTCTACTGGCATTATGGGCAAATCAAGCATGATGTGTATTCTTAGATGACCACACTGGCCTGCATTGGTGCAGGACACCTGGCTATGTTTTCTTTCAGTGGCATTGCATGTTTTAATAGCATTATGAGAAAATACAATATTATGCGTATTCTTTGGTGGGAATACTGGTGTAAAATTGTGCGGCCAGTATTGCCATTATTTCTTAGAGTGGTGTGGTATTTTTTACTGCCATTGTGGGTGATGCCACCAGGAGTATGCTCTTACTTGGGCATACTGGCATATTTTGGCAAAGCCAGCATGAAGATGTTGTATTATAGTGTTAGTACTGGAATTATGGGTAAAGCAAACATGAATATGTTTTTGTGGGTAAATACTGGCAAATATGACCACAGCCGTCATGAAAATGTTACTTTACGCTGGCAGAATACTGCCATAAATACTGCCATATATTGTGGGAAAAGCCATCATAAATATGTGTTCAAAAATGCTTGTTTGCACTGTTGGTGACTTGGCATCTATTCGATTTTTTCATTTGTTACTATGCAGGACCAATTGTAAACTGTATGGCTTTTTACTCAGTTTGTTGCAGAAAGTGTGCGGTCCAATTTACTATGTCAATCTGTTATTTTAAAAGTTTTCTAAAAAAAAAAAAAAAGAGCTCCACCTCCCAGAGGTCCTCTTGGTTAGTTTGGGTTCCCTCACTATGCTTGATTGTGCATATTCATGGGGACAGATTTACACCCCTCCAATTAAAATAGTTACTGTCCGCTACTACTTTTACCAGTGATCCCATTCATCCAGCATCAGAGTGGTATTTTAGACACTGGACTTAAATCTCCTGCTTCACTGTCACTGCATCCGTACTCCCCGACTTAGTGGGTCCAGCTTCCTTGATTGGCCTGGCTCAGTATGCCCCTCTTACTTCATTCCTGATTGCCGTTGCTGGTCCCAGTGGAAAACCGCAAACTCTTTGTTCTTCTGTCTGTCTTACTGGGGCTGGCAGTGAAGGTGCCAGCAGGACAACTCCGCCTGTACTGCGAAAGTCTTTGTTTGCTATCTTCTGGTGCATAGTATCTGTCTGTACCTCTTATCCTCAGGGAAGCCAGAAATGGCAGTGTGAGTTTGGGTGTTGCTGTGACTAATCCCCACATATAAGCTTGTCTTCCTGATATTGGAATTGTAGTAGATGTGCTTACAATCCTTAACCAGTGCATATTTTCGGTATGTCCCCTCACACACTGCCCAAGGGCTTTAACGTGGAATGCCCCAACACAAAAAAAATCAAATCTTAGGAAACTCTTGGCTGGATTAGATGTTTCTCCCAGCAATGTTGTTGTGGTGCACGGGTGGTCCTTCAAAGGGTATTGGTCTTCCTATAACATGCAATATCTTCACTGGTGGAGGGTGCCAAGAAATCCTTAGCTCTTAACATGGGGCAGAGGCAGGTCATAACCTTCTATGGGGGAATCCATGGTACCCTGCAGGAGCCCTGGCATTTGTGATCTCATCTGGCGGTCCCGCCTAGAAACACTTGTGTACAGGTGTGTTATAAATGCCACATCATATCATATCATATATTTATCCTCTTTTGACTTCTTGACATAACACAGCCCTCTGATCAACAGTTTGCACATCTTCGGCTTGGTATAAATGTTAAAAGTACCCCACCATTCAAAGATCACCTTCAAAGCAAATGCAGATAGCCCATCAGGCAAGGACACTTGGACAACTTGGAAAGGTTTTGAATTCATTGTAGTTGCTTACTTTGACTAATATGATTTTAAGTAAAGCGTCTGGCACAGTATGCTAGTAACCATAATTATTGGAGATGAATGAGTATTGTTTTCCATCTACTCAATAGTTTCCTAAAGAGAAGAATCCATCTCTGTCCTATGAGCCGACCAAATGGTATGGGAAGGCACTCACGTCAAAATTACAACTTTAGTAACGTAAAACATTTTGAAATGAATACCGCATTTATTGAAATGAGTAAGACGTGCATAGGTATGACAATAACATGCATTGGAATGAATGTGACATGCATTAAAATCATAGACATGCATTTCAATGAATACTATATGCATTGAAGTAAATATGGCACGAATTTAAGGAATATAACATAAAAAGTAATACATGAAATGGTTTGAAGTGAATATGTTAATGTTAAAGGTATTTATATAGCGCACCGTCACCAACAGAGTTGGTCTCCAGGCGATCAGGCGGATCTGTATACAAAAGGTGGACGGGGTGGGTTATTGGTTGAAGAGGGCGTAGGAAAGTGAGAGGTGGTGTACTGTTGGCAGCTTCAGTTCGGTTTTCACCATACGCTGAGCTTGGGTGTGCAAATAGGATCGAAGCGGGTCCTTGCGTGCTGTTTTTGCGATCTATGTGTTGGTTGATTGTTATTGCAGTGTGGTGAAGTCTGTGCGGTTTGCTGTGAGAGAGGTGGTTGTGTAGGTTTTGTGTGAATTAAGTAAGCAGAAATTGGAGGTTTTCGTTAGTAGGTTGTATGTCTCATAATCCCTGTAGTTTAGTTCATGTATCAGGTAGTCATAATGGTTTGGTATATCTCTCTCTAGGTTTACTAATTATCTAGTTTCTGTGGTGATAATGTGGCTGGTTCAGCAGATTAATTGGCATAGTACCCCAGGTTCGGTGAGCATTGTCCCTAGATCGATAGTGGTGTTTTATTATCATTACCCAGCTTCTTTCTATCTATTTACTGTCAGTAGTCTATTAGGTTGTATAAGCTTCTCTTCCCTTTCCTGACTCTCTAGTATCAGGGCCGGGGGATGAGGTTGGTCTCCAGCTAAGTTATTAAGCTTGGTACACCCCGGGGCGGGCATAATCCAGCTTGGGTAGCAGAGTTATATTATCTTTCCCCCTTCTTTCCTATGTATTACTGTCTATGGTCCATTGCTGCCTGTGCCCTCGAGGGTTGCCAGGTGCCATTGCTGGGTAATACCTTGTTCTCCCTTCCGATTGATCTGTGGGTGTTCTTTTTATGATTGGTGAGGTTTGTTTTTAATTGATAGTGAATATGTTACATGTCCGTATATCCTTATTTAATAAGGGTTGATGATTTAGGGATTCAGGGTAGGCTCGTCTCTCGGCCTAGTTCCTCTGTGTATGTCCTAATCGGCATTATTTCTGGTTATGAGGTCAAGAGCCATGATTTGAGGAGTTTCCTGAATTGTAGGTGATCTCTTGTGTTCCGTATGTTCTTTGGTAGTTCGTTCCAGGTTTTTGGGGTGAGGTGAGAAAAAGAGGATCCTCAGAGTTTTCTCTTGTTGTATGATTTGGGTTCCAAATGGATGTCGCTGCTGGATCTTAGTGGCCTTGCAGTGTGATGTATGTTTAGTTTTCTTCTGATGAACTCTGCACGTTGGTCGTGGATTTCTCTGTGGGTTATGCACATTGATTTGAACTTGATCCGCTGTTTGATGGGTAGTCAGTGTAGCGTTTTCAGCGCTGGTGTGATGTGTTCTCTTCAAGGCAGTTTAAGGAGCAATCTGGCCGCTGCATTTTGTATGCGTTGGAGTTTATTTAGGAGTCGTTCAAGCAAGCCTAGATATAGTCTGGACATGATGAGGGTGATGACGGCAGTTGTTTTGTTGGTGAATGAGAGGAATGGTAGGATCCTTTTAACTAATTGCAGGAGAAAGAAGGATTTCTTGATTAGGGTGTTTACTTGTGGCTCTAGAGTGAGTTTGTTGTCCATCAGGACGCCCAGGTTTTTGACACTTGATGATGGGGCTGGGGTTTCGCCAAGTTCAGTTGGCCATGGGATGTAGAGGTTGTCTTCTCCGTTTTTTGAGATGATCATTATTTCTGTTTTGCCTGGGTTGAGTTTGAGGTAATTTAAGTTCATCCAGTTGTATATTTCCCAAAAGCAGTTCTCTAGAGTTGCGTTGTCTTCTTGTGAGTCTTGTATTTTGGAGATTATTTGTGTGTCGTCAGCATAGTTGTAGCAGGTGAGGTCATGCCTTTCGATGATTTTAATTAGCTGTGACAGGTAGATGCTGAATAGAAGTGGCAAAAAGGATGATCCTTGTGGGACTCTGCATGATAATTCTCAAGGGCTTGATTTGTAAGGTTTCATCCATATTGTTTCTGTTCTATTAGTTAGGAAGGATCTGACCCAAAGTAAGCCGTTGTCTGTGATTCCGAATTCTTCCAGTCTCATGATGAGGATTTCGTGGTTAACTGTGTCGAATGCTGCAGAGAGGTCTAGAAGTATCAGAGCAGTGCTGTTGTTTGAGTCTGTGTTCACCTTTAGATCATCCCAGATTGAAATAAGTGCTGTTTCTGTTCCTCTCATCAGTCTGAAGCCTACTTGCGCCTGGTTTAATAGGTGATGTTCTTCTATGAAGTCTTGGGTTGTTCTGTATATGTGCATTTCCAGGAGTTTAGCTGGGTAGGGGATGTTGGAGAGGTCCTCTATGTTTCCTGTTTTGTCCTTGAGGAGTGGTTTGATGTATGCTGATTTGAAGACTTGAGGCACTCTTCCTGTTGAGATTGATTGGTTGAGGACGTTCCTGTAGTATTCCATTGGTGTTCCTTGTGCGAGGATTGATTTGTAGATGTCAGGGGGGCAGGGATCCGCGGGGGAGCCAGATTTGTTGCTTTGATTTACTGATATGTGCGGGAAGTTTCGGCGTTTGTTCTGGTGTTCCTTGCATCAGTCAGTGTCTTCAGTGCGGTGGTTGCATGGTCTGTTTTGTATGGTCTGTTGGATGGTCATGATTTTATTTTTGAAGTAGTTGCAGCGGGGTGGGTCTTTATTTCGTTTATGATTTTAAATAGTTATTTGTGGGTGTTTGATGCTTTGAGGATTCTGTTGTCGTGATATTTCCTTTTTGCTTTTTGTATTTCCTTTTTGTATGAACGGGTATGTTGTTGAAGTTTGAATTTTTTTCTGCAGTCTTTATTGACTATATGAATACATGACATGCATTTGGTGCATTATATGACATGCATTGAAATGAATATGACATGTATTGACTGGAATATGCTAAATTGAATACAAGTCTCACTGAATTTAATATGACCTGCATTGAAATACTCTTCTTAACAGTTACACAGAGTGCTTCTTTTTCTCATCATATTCCTTTCCTATTGAATGCAATCTACCATCCCCTGATCTGTCTTCTAAAATTCAATCCTTTTTTATTTTTTCACTTTGTCCACCCTTCACCCACCTCGAGTTATATATGGGCCAATGTACCCACCCAATCCTTTTCCTATGCCAAAACAGTTGGGGCACTTGTATACCCCAGAAGGAAGAGGCAGGTATCGGGACTTGACAACGGAGAGAAGGAATAAGTGTAATAAAGATTACCAATAAGTAATCAGAGCATTACCCCATGCCAAGTCCTCTCTTCCTCCTTCCAATCATTTATTCTTGAAGTGCACCAAATACCACTGACCCATAAACTAAAGAGACATCTGCTGCAAATCCCAGTGTAGCTTTGTTACTTACAAGATTGAACAGAATATGGTCATCACTTGGTAGCAACTTGGGCAGAGTTCGAAATTAAAATTAAATGAGCAGCATGAACAGCTCTTGGGTGTCGGGCATCAACCAATTGGCAGGAGCTATCAATGGGGAGCAAGGCGCGAGTAAACGGCGTAGGGGAGCAAGGCGCGAGTAAACGACGTACTGCTAAATCTAACCTTCAACAGAGTGGCAAACTTTAACTTTTTGCCTTTAATGTATGATCCACTATGTTTTAAACGTGTACTAGATATGCTCCAATTTTTCTTTATTAGAACACCCCAGTGGGGTTTCCAGTAACCTGGTTGGTCAATCTGCGGGCTAACTGGTATAGCCCGCAGATTAAATAAAGCCTGCAAAAATGTAAGTGGATCTTACTTCCAAAGCGGCGCCGTCATTATAGCCCGGAATTTAATTAACTCTAGTTACCGCTACTGCTCATAAAAATACACTCCCTGCATTCAGTTCAATACAGCATGGCACACAGAACAGAAACAGTTAAAGTTCTGTGTGCTGTGTTGCCGTCGAAGCGTGCCTGGCGTGGGCCCGTCCCCTAAAGGAAGTAAACTTCTCCAGCATTGGATCTTTCATGGATTCACATGCTTTGAATATTACCCGTCGTCAGGCTGGGAATCCCCGGTACATTATATAGACCCTTTCCCGTAGGAAAACTTTTTCGACGCTTATGCGTCCTATCCACCTCGTTTTGTATCATGCGTGCCCGTGCCGTCAGGACGTCATGATATAAATACAGGCCCCGCCCCCGCGCTCCCTCAGATTTCAACCGTCTTTCAAAGCAGTGGGATCTTCGTGTTACTACTAGTGATAACTAGATTGTTTTTTTTGTCTGTTTCGCGTAAGCGAAGTTCAAATCTGGAGAATTATGTCTGGAAAGGCGTTATTTCGCCCATGTGCAACCTGTGGCCTCAAAAAGGTTTATGAAGGAGACGGCCACATGGACTGTATCTACTGTCTCCACCCGCACCACACGGCGGATACATGTGAGATATGCCAGGGTTTCTCCCAAAAAACCCTTAAGGACCGTAAAAGAAGGCTGGTCGACTGGCTTAATGACGGAGCGGGTGCCTACCCGGCTTCGGAAGTTGGCTCCACGGCCTCCAGGAGCAAGTCGGAGCCTCCATCGAAGAAGGTGCGGCCAGCAGAAATTCGCCCTGAGGACAAGCATAAGGGGAAACATGCTGGATCCTCCTCATCTCATAAAAAGCCCTCCTCCTCCTCATCATCTAAGACGGAGAGGCTGGCGCTGTCTAAATCCTCCTCAGGGGACCGTCCCAGGTCTTCCGTGAGTCGAGAAGCTTCAGCCGGGAAGTCGGCATCAAAATCGACAACGAAGTCTAAAGGCTCGACGACGACGACTTCCTCGTCGACCTCGGTGTCATTGACGATGCCTATTACCGTTCAAGCAGCAGCGGTTGGGATTCCTTCGTCGACGGAAACTCAGTCTATGGCTTGGCTGCCTGAGGTCTATGACCCGATCCCCCCTGAGGTCTTACTGCAGCCAGACACGGCCTGCTCGGCGGAAGGGGAAGGTGACATGGTTCTGCAGCCATTGGATTTAGGCTTACGGCCTTCCACGTCGACGACGACGGCGACGAGTGCGAGCGGGGGTATGGTACCTATATCATCCACGTTGCTGAACCCCCAGACAGTTTTGTCTCTGGATGTGCTTAATACTCTTCAGAAGCTACTACAGCGGCTGGATACCCAGTTCCCTCAACCTGGGACGTCATCGTCACTTCTGTCTGTACCTTCCGTCGACGAGCAAACTTGTACGGCTCGCTCGTCGACGAATCACCCATCGGCTCCCCAGGCGGTAAAAGATCGTCCTCGAGCTCAGGAGGAGGGTGAGTTGTCGGAGTCCGACTCTATACATGATGACTCTGGGTCAGACATCTCCCTGTCACCGTCGAGGGACCCGACATGGAATTCGGATGTAGAATTGGAGTCTACGAGGAGCCAGACACAGCCATCTCCCCCTGATGATGTGGGAGCCTTCCATGCAATGATGGGGAAAGCGTGTTCCGAATTCGGCTTGATTCCTGAGGAACAGAGGAAAGACTGTTTCCTTTTTGACCATATGGGTCAAAGGAGAAAATCGGTATTTGCCATCCCAATCCTTGACCACGTGTGGCAAGAAGGTCTCAAAACGATGCGCCATCCGTTCTCGGAACCAGCCATAAAGGGACGGATCGAGAAAAAGTTTAAAGCTCCGGAGTCCACTCCAAAATGTCTAACATCACAGCCTTTGTCTGACTCGGTGGTGTCGGCGGCAGCAGCTAGGAAGGCCAGGGTCCAGCAAAAATGTTCAACGCCACCGGAAAGCGAGGCTAGGAGGCAGGACGCATTTGGAAAGAAGGTGCTCTCGGTCGGAGCGACGACAGTAAGAGCAGCCAATTCCTTAGCGATCGTGTCACGATATGATAGGGAAATGTGGCACAAATTAGCCCCTATCCTAGAACACCTGCCAGACGAACACCGAAAAGCAGCTATGTTACTGGTGCGGGACGGCGAGGAGGCCTCGAACCACGCTATTAATATCGCAGTGGACCTAGCAGAGTCTGGTTTCAAACAAATCAACCATGGAGTAGTGCTTCGTCGACAAGCGTGGCTCAAATGTACTACTTTCCGTCCTGAAGTACAGTACAAAGTCCTGGACATGCCATGCGAAGGGGAGCACCTGTTTGGCGAAAAAGTTGATGAAGCGCTGAAAGGGATGAAAGAAGACACGGATACTGCTAGGTCCCTCGGCGCCCTTCAAACGGGTAGAAATTTTCGCTCTTTTCGCCCCTTCAGAGGTGCTTCTGGAAACTCCCGCTTTGGAGCCTCGAGGGACCGTGGATTTAACAGGCCCTCGTACTCTTCACAAGGGTTCAGACGAGCGTCCCAGTCGGCACGTGGAAGCAGGGACTATCAAGCCTCCAGGCGGCGAGGCTCAGGTCCGTCGTCAACGAAGAACAAGCAAACCAGCAACCAATGACGGCCTTCGGAACGTCCTGGGGGGTCGAGTCTCTCATCACTTCGACCGATGGAAATGCATCACCAAAGATCGATGGGTCCTAGACACGATTCGCATGGGTCATGCGCTGCAATTCAAAGACAAGCCTCCGCGTCTTCCTCCTTTATTCTCGACACAGCCCCACCTCCAAATCCTACGACAAGAGGCGGAGCTTATGTTGCGAAAAGGGGCGGTAGAGAGAGTTCCTGTGGCACAGGAAGGCCAAGGAGTTTATTCCAGGTTCTTTGTTGTCAAAAAGCCAAACGGCAAATGGAGGCCCATTCTCGACCTGAGGGTACTCAACAAGTGGCTAAAGAGCCAAAAATTCAAAATGCTAAAACTCCAAGAGGTTATCAGATCGGTGCAACCCATGGACTATCTCTCTCTTCACTAGACCTTCAGGATGCTTATTTTCACATCCCAATACGCCCACGACACAGGAGATATTTAAGATTCGTCGTCGGGAGAAAGCATTTTCAGTTCAAGGTCCTCCCGTTCGGGCTCAAGTCCTCCCCCAGGACGTTCACCAAGTGCTTGGCCCCTATAGCGGCCCATTTAAGGAAGGATGGTCATCATGTCTATCCATATCTAGACGACTGGCTAATCAGAGGGTCATCCAAGGAACAAACACGAGACAGTCTACGAGCCACAATGTCCATCTTACAGGAACTGGGCTTCGCAATAAACTTCAACAAGTCCTCAGTAGAGCCTTCGAGGACCTTGGTCTTTCTAGGAGCGGAGTTTCATACGCACACAAGCCTGGTGAAACCATCCAGCGAAAGAATTCAGAAACTTCAAAACAAGGCGTCGGAATGGAGCGGCGGTACCAGAGTCTCTGTGCGCAAGTACATGTCCCTGCTAGGGACCATGTCGTCCTGCATTCCGTTAATAAACAACTGCCGTCTGTTTATGAGGCCTTGCCAGGAATTTCTAGCGGACCGTTGGGCACAGAGCAGAGGTCGCTGGTCCGACAGACTGGTCGTCGACGAACAACTAGTTCAAGCACTCGGCTGGTGGAAAGTGTCTACTCACCTAACGAGAGGGATGCCTCTACTGGAACCAGAGTTCCAAAAGACGGTGGTGACGGATGCATCGCTGAGCGGATGGGGAGCTCATCTGGATATGTTACAGGTACAAGGCCAGTGGTCTTTGCAGGAGTCCTCCCTGCATATCAACCTGCTAGAACTGAGAGCAGTGCGATGGGCTCTGAAGTCTTTTCTTCCGCAACTGAGGGACTCGGTGGTGCGTGTCATGACGGACAACACCACTACGATGTTCTACTTGAGGAAACAAGGAGGGACACGTTCCAGGTCCCTATCGACAGAGGCACAGAAAATCTGGCATTGGGCCCTTCAACACAACATACAAATCTTAGCATTTCACCTACCAGGAGTGAAAAACGTGGAAGCCGATGCCCTCAGCAGAGAAATGAACGAAGTTCACGAATGGGTGCTGAACGACCAACAACTTCAACAAGTATTCAAGGAATGGGGACACCCTTCCATAGACCTGTTTGCAACGAAGAACAACAAGAAATGCCATCAGTACGCAAGCAGATGGCCTCAGCAGGGCTCACTGGGGGATGCGTTCTCATTCCCATGGACGAACAAATTCCTGTACGCATTTCCTCCTTTTCCCCTTGTCAGGAGGACGTTGCAATGGATCCTCAGGTACCCATGTCGGGTAATTCTGGTGGCCCCATACTGGGCCAGACAAGTGTGGTTTTCAGACCTACTACACTTAGCGGCGGCGGAACCGATGAGATTCCAGAAGACCCCCGACCTTCTGTCTCGACAGGAGGGTGTCGTTTGGCATCACGACCCGGACAGCCTCAAGTTGACGGCCTGGCTCCTGACTTCGCCGAATTTGGTCGGCTAACGATTCCGGAGGACTGTCGACGTATCCTGCAAGCGGCAAGAGCACCTTCCACAAACGCCTCATACGCGTACAAATGGAAAAGGTTCTGTCAATGGTGTGAGGATCAACCAGGTTTGGCCCCGCAATCGATTAGGCCGGAACAGCTCCTTCCATACTTGCTGTTATTAGCTCAAATGGGCCTGTCGGTGTCGTCAATAAAAGTACACCTAGCAGCCATTTCCAGGTTTACTCGTCGACGGCACTCGGCACCATTGTTCAGCGACCGCCTGATTAAGCACTTCCTTAAAGGCCTCTTTCGGAGTTTCCCTCCAGAGAAGAAATTTCCACCGGAGTGGAGCCTCAATCTGATCTTAACGTCTCTTATGAAACCTCCATTTGAGCCAATGTCATCATCGTCTCTGAAGTTTCTGTCGTGGAAATTGGCCTTCCTGGTGGCCATCACTTCAGCCCGACGTATCTCAGAAGTTCAGGCTCTAATGGTGGACCCACCATACTTACGATTTTTCAAGACCAAGGTAGTCCTAGCCACTAACCCACAGTTCATACCAAAAGCTCCTTCGGTGTTTCATAAACACTCTTCTATCGTGTTGCCTACGTTTTTTCCGGAGCCATGCTCGGGAGCGGAGCGCATGCTACACACATTGGATGTAAAAAGGGCTCTCAAGTTTTATCTTCATCGTACGCAACCGTTCAGAGAAACGAGACAGCTGTTTGTGGCCTATGGGTTGGGTGCTAGAGGAAAAGCCATTTCAAAGCAAGGACTTTCAAGATGGGTGTCATCTACCATCTCGTACTGCCATTCCAAGGCAGGGAAGCCTCTTCTACGACGGCCAAGAGCTCATTCAACTAGAGCAGCGGCATCGTCGACGGCACTGTGGGCCGGAGTCCCTCTAGGGGACATCTGCATGGCGGCTACCTGGGCGACTACACACACCTTTACCCGCCATTACTGCCTGTCGCAGCAACATGCCGAAGACACCCGGATGGGACAGGCGGTGCTTCGACACCTATTCCAGTAAGGTAAGCCCCGGCTGCGGGGTGGCATCCTGTGGAATTTATGACTGTATGTGGTCCGTTTTTTCCCTATGTAAACTATTACTGATGTATACATAATCTTAGGGAACGGCCTTTTGCGAAGAATGTATAGGGGTTTGCATGCACACCTCCTCTTGGGGGTAGTACTGCTATGTAATCTATTCAAAGCATGTGAATCCATGAAAGATCCAATGCTGGAGAAGGGAATAGTTTCTTACCTGTAACTCCATTTCTCCAGCATTGGTATCTTTCATGGATTCACATGCGCCCACCTGCCTCCCCTGATCATGCAAACCGGTTCCCCCACTACTTTGGGGGCCGAAATCTGAGGGAGCGCGGGGGCGGGGCCTGTATTTATATCATGACGTCCTGACGGCACGGGCACGCATGATACAAAACGAGGTGGATAGGACGCATAAGCGTCGAAAAAGTTTTCCTACGGGAAAGGGTCTATATAATGTACCGGGGATTCCCAGCCTGACGACGGGGAATATTCAAAGCATGTGAATCCATGAAAGATACCAATGCTGGAGAAATGGAGTTACAGGTAAGAAACTATTCCCTTCCTTTTATTTTCACTGCAATTTCCACATATAACGTATGCGCAGCGGCACAACTCATTCCCCCATTTATGCTGCTGCAATAGCTCAGCATGTTAAACAGCAAGTAGACCCTCACAACGCTTCCTTTGAACACTCGCCGACATCCATAACATGCGTGCTGTTCAACCCTCATGTTAGGAAATTAAACACAGTAAGCTTTAGTACAATGTTAGAAAGACACAGCAAAAATATAAGTACCTAACATTTTCAAATGAAAACATGAGTTATATACTAAATATGGTTTGAATGTAATATTCGGCTGTATTTATTTATAAATCTCTTGTCACTAATAAAAGTTAGTTAAATTTCAATGTTAAACTCCTAATTTTGCCCATGCATACCCCTGCCTAATAAAAATAGCAAATAACTTCCGACACCCAGGGTCGAACTGGGGCATTAAATTGTCTAGGGCACCAATGAAAAAGTGGCCCAAATTTGCAAATGGCAATTCATGCTTTTTGTGGCAGACTGAGTAGTACCCAAGCTGGGGAGGTATTTGATTTATTCGGTAACACTTGTCAGAACTAATCGCTGCACCCAAGGCTAATTACCTGCCTGATAGAGAAACATTGAATAAGTACTCACAGCTGCATTTACTTTCCATTAATTTCTGCAGCATTTATTAGTCATTTATCTCTCTTTCTGTATATGTTTGCAAAGCACCTATTGCTCCAGGAAGCCCAAAGGAGCTCCTGGTAGCGGTTTGTTTCACGCTAACCAGGCTATCCGAGACTGGAAGCACGAGCTAAATAGCTCCCAGCAATTTCGAACCATTATGGGGGACTGTGGAAGCAAAGTTGTTATTGCCACATTTGCAACAGATAATGATGCTGAACATGCCAAGAGTAGCAGAGGTGGCAGCCCTGTAGAGGTTCATCAGGGTGCACCTCTGACGTCAGACCACTAAGTTGACATCTCTCTGGTTGAGGGAACTGACTCCACAGGGCGCAAGCCAGGAAGACGATAGAGGAGGAAGGGTCCTTCTGACGCTGGTTATCATGCCTTATGTTATTGACTAGGATGTCGATGGTGCAGAAGGGAGATGTCCTGTCCAAATAGGTGAGAAGGCCATTTGAACATCCAACGAAGAGAGTGGTATGCAGTGGAAGCACTACTTTCCCTGCAGGCTGGTTTACTGTAACCTGAAGGATTCTTTTCCACTTCGCACTACCGGAAGAACAAGAACAAGAAGAAGAAATATCAGGTTTACTAGTTGGGTCTTTGGAGCTTACTGACACGTTGCTTGTATTTTTGATAGTTTTGTGTGCCAATGTTGTACATTTTGATAATAGTGGTTTGTGTGGCGGAAACATAGGTACGTCTGTTTATACTGAGAAACAAACGAGTAAGGAAGTAATTGTTATTTCCTCTCTCTCTTACCATGACCTCATAGTCAGATGAAAAATCCAGAAATGCAACATACAAAGACATGTTCTTTGCTGCTTCATCCTTTAATTTTCTTCTGTTTTCTTTTCTTCTTTTCTCTTGTTTTATACAGTGATATTTGTAATTTAATACGCACTACCATTTTAATTCTAATTTTGTGAAAAGTCGATTTCTTGGACTAAAACATAATAAATAAATAAATAAATAAATAAATAAAGCAAAGTCCCCGAGATGTCCCCTGTCCCCCACAGATTTTATGTCTCCTACGCCCGTGAGTAAGATGAGGCGTTGAGACCTTGTACTCTTCAAGTCACTTCTTTCTTTCCTGTTTTCTATTTTAATATTGTGACAAAAATAGAATAGTTCTTCACATTTGTACAGGGGAAAGCATTTACACTAGTTTCATAATCACATATGCAGCACTTCCAGTGTAATTCATTGTGAAAGCCACTTACTAATTTCTTTGTTGCAGGAAGAAGCACGCTTGGGCTGTGGCTCGGCTGTATGACGCTGGAAGGCTATTATTTCAAGTGGTGGGGATCTTGGTGGTTGGGGACGAGGGAGTATCGGATGTGATAGGTGCATGCCTTGCAAGAAAGTAAAATAGAAAGCATATAGCATTTATTTTCGGTTATCCTACATAAGTTATTTGAGTGCAGCGTGCCGGAACTGTTTCCTCCTCTCCCTCGCTTCCTAATCACGCTGACATCTATACATTAATGGGCGTGACTTCAGAGCTCCATACAAACAAATGCCTTGCTCCCTTATCCATAAAGCTAGAAGTCCTGGATAACAATGGCCCCGTTTCAAATTCCTTACCCGATTAGGTCCCATGTCTCTCTTAAATGGTGCCAGTAATTGCAAATGGAGAGCTAAACATCATAGTTATTTGAAGTGGTAAAACTCTTGGGCCAACTTTATTATGGCGATAGCAAAGCCTTTGCGAGGGCCTCACCGAGGGCTCAGGCATGTTACCAACCCTGTACGTCCCTGAATGTGGACGTGGTTGCACTCCTGGGCTCCCACCAGTGTGCGACTAGTTCAAATGGGAAATAGGGAATCGACTATGATAGTATTGGGGCACGGCAGACAGGAGGAGGAGGTAAATTGCAGCACGTATGCTCTGATGCAGCAGCAAGTCAAGTGGGGTGGAGATGGGATGGTGTGATGTCATGAAGTGGAAGGGTGCAGGTGGGCATGTGCAGGGGCACCAAGATAATTCAGCAATGTGGCACTCAGGTAGCTGAAAGAACGGGAGCAATCTCTGGCAGATGCCGCAATTGTTCCCAGCCATCTGTTTGACTGCGTGCAAATACACATTTTTACCACACCGGTTTCCTCTAGACAATGGAAAGGCTGACTCTGGTTCATTAAATAATGTGTCAATGTTCCCAGACATCTCGCACTACCATTTTAATTCTAATTTTGTGAAAAGTCGATTTCTTGGACTAAAACATAATAAATAAATAAATAAATAAATAAATAAAGCAAAGTCCCCGAGATGTCCCCTGTCCCCCACAGATTTTATGTCTCCTACGCCCGTGAGTAAGATGAGGCGTTGAGACCTTGTACTCTTCAAGTCACTTCTTTCTTTCCTGTTTTCTATTTTAATATTGTGACAAAAATAGAATAGTTCTTCACATTTGTACAGGGGAAAGCATTTACACTAGTTTCATAATCACATATGCAGCACTTCCAGTGTAATTCATTGTGAAAGCCACTTACTAATTTCTTTGTTGCAGGAAGAAGCACGCTTGGGCTGTGGCTCGGCTGTATGACGCTGGAAGGCTATTATTTCAAGTGGTGGGGATCTTGGTGGTTGGGGACGAGGGAGTATCGGATGTGATAGGTGCATGCCTTGCAAGAAAGTAAAATAGAAAGCATATAGCATTTATTTTCGGTTATCCTACATAAGTTATTTGAGTGCAGCGTGCCGGAACTGTTTCCTCCTCTCCCTCGCTTCCTAATCACGCTGACATCTATACATTAATGGGCGTGACTTCAGAGCTCCATACAAACAAATGCCTTGCTCCCTTATCCATAAAGCTAGAAGTCCTGGATAACAATGGCCCCGTTTCAAATTCCTTACCCGATTAGGTCCCATGTCTCTCTTAAATGGTGCCAGTAATTGCAAATGGAGAGCTAAACATCATAGTTATTTGAAGTGGTAAAACTCTTGGGCCAACTTTATTATGGCGATAGCAAAGCCTTTGCGAGGGCCTCACCGAGGGCTCAGGCATGTTACCAACCCTGTACGTCCCTGAATGTGGACGTGGTTGCACTCCTGGGCTCCCACCAGTGTGCGACTAGTTCAAATGGGAAATAGGGAATCGACTATGATAGTATTGGGGCACGGCAGACAGGAGGAGGAGGTAAATTGCAGCACGTATGCTCTGATGCAGCAGCAAGTCAAGTGGGGTGGAGATGGGATGGTGTGATGTCATGAAGTGGAAGGGTGCAGGTGGGCATGTGCAGGGGCACCAAGATAATTCAGCAATGTGGCACTCAGGTAGCTGAAAGAACGGGAGCAATCTCTGGCAGATGCCGCAATTGTTCCCAGCCATCTGTTTGACTGCGTGCAAATACACATTTTTACCACACCGGTTTCCTCTAGACAATGGAAAGGCTGACTCTGGTTCATTAAATAATGTGTCAATGTTCCCAGACATCTCGTCTGACCTTTGTGTAGCTTGAACTTGCACAGTAAATTTTTCCAAAGATAATGTCAATGTTCGGGAATAAGCTCCATCTTTCAAGGATTCCTTCTAGAGTGTCCATTTGTCTACTGCTCAACACCAACCAACTGCACAGGGGCTACAAGCACAAGCCACAGTTAATTCCCTGATGACCACCAGCAGGGGCATTTTACGTATGATCTAACAGCAAAGATTAGATCAGACGGCTCTTGAAGAACTAACTACCAATTCAAGGATTACATGATTGGAGATGAGTACTGAAGTCAGCTGATTAATCATAATTACATTCCCAAACTAAAAACCTTTCAGATCCCACGTTTCCTGTAGTAGAATACAGTGAGAAATCTCCTAGAAAAGCCTCAACATCTACGTGTGCTAATGTTTTACCAGCCCCTGCAATATTCCAAGCTACAATAGACACCCTCCACCCCCAACTACTGATGGCAGGGATAAGATATTCTTTGCTGCTGGTGCATTGTAGGTAGCCATGACCATCCCTCAGTGGCCCCCATCCCGGGTCCAGTGTTGGCCGTCATAGACCAACAACGTTGCGCCCTATGACCTGCAGTGCTTTTTGGAATGTGACTTATCCCAGGAGCCAATAATCCACTTGATGTGCATATTTTTTGCTATTAACAACTATCAAGTAGTTTTGTTTGGACCAACCAAGCTATTTAGATATTTTCTGTTGGAAACCAGTTTCTGCATCCTGATTATTAGACCTGAGAGTATTGAACACACTCCAGGATAAAAGGCGTACTTTAGCCTGTGTAAAAACAAAACTATGATCTTCCTCCAGGATTCCAGTGGGAATTGTATGTGAAAGTGACCACATCAGTGTCATGAGAAGTGTAAAATGTAAGGGAAGGCTTGTGTGCAGATGCAGACTTATGCTCCTGCTATATTTGTTAATGGGCTTAATATTTCTCTTACCCAACATTAGTTTTTCCTACCTTTAGGACCTGTTTGTTGAGAGGGATTGGATGATAGTTACATCCTGCCCAAATCGAGAAGTACCAATTTTATTTCCCCCCCTTCTTTCTGCTTATATTGATATATAGAATGTTTTGATTCACAACAGTACTTGGATGGCCGGTTCCCTTTCTTCCATACTTATAGAAGCCAATCCCATGGGGACGGGACCAGGGCCTTTTGTTCAGTGTAGGGAGGTAGAGAATGACACATGTGACAACATGAAGTTGGGCATCAAAGGTTTTCTTTAAGCGAATGTCAGGGTATGCTTTGGGACAAACATATATATAAACCCAGGGAGTTTCTACAATTCAAAAGGGACGTCCGAATATAAATAGTGTCAGGAAAGCAGTAACGTAAAGTGCATGATTCTTCCAGTGTCCAGCACCTCTAGTGGTGTACTTCACAACATACAATTAAACCTATTGTTAAATGTGCTTGCCCCTCCTGGGACTCCCTTATCTGTAACACAATGTCCAAATGTTTTGGCCAATGGAAAGTTCTAAACCTATGCTTACTAATTTCTTGGCATCTCTGCAAGCCCCTAAGTTAAGACACAGATGTTCTAAGGTTTGGCCAACCAAAGAGGTCACACATCCTGTGCTCCAAAGTTCATCCCTAGTCTCAAACACAAAGGAAAGAAGCTTCTCTTGGGAAGGATCTTCCAGGGTATACTCACAGACTGGCCCTACATGGTCTTTCCTCTTTTACTATGGTCCTCTAGACTTTGCCTATTCCCTTTGCTTCTCAACCTTCTTGTTAGACCCCTCCTTCTCCTCCTTATCATCTAGATTGGATTCTCAGCTTCTTCTGCTGCGTCACTAGATTTCTTCCAACCTCTGGTATTGAACCAGACTTTTCTCTTCTAGATAATTATAATAATCACAGGTTTTCCTCCCAGACGTCTGAATTTAGATGCAGGTCCCTCCATGACCTTGCTTTCAGTGTTCTCTTATGTGGGTCCTTCTAGGACATTTCTTATCAGCTTTTACTTGATCAGTTTTCACAACGACCTGGGATTTCAGCATTCACTTGATCGAGTGTCACCAAAACCTTGGTTTCAGCATTCTCTTGATCGCTTCTCACCCATACCTTGGTATCAGTATTCTCTTGAGCTGGTCTCACCACGACCTTGGTCATCAGTTCTCCTTTGACCATAAACTGACTTCATGCCCTCTTCAAGGCAGAACTAATTACAAAGGCCATCCAATGGTTCCAACCATGAGGTCATCACGAAGGGTGCACCTAACATTAATAAGAAACCACAGGTCTCCCTTATTGTTGCTATCCATTGCACTAATCCGTTCAAATATGGCAACCATTTGATCATTAACCAACATTGAGCGCAATGGGTCCAGTTGTTTGTATCCCACAGTGTTATATTACCCTGACATGCATCGCAGTTGAAAGCGAACCAAACTCGCCGGCGTGAGCCTCACCAGGCCGGCGTTCTTGCGTTTTGTTGGAGTGATGAGATGAACCTTTCAGTTTATATACTTAGTATAGGGGTCGTCCAGGCAGGAGAGATTAATAGATACTGAGTCTTTCAGTCTTATAGACCTGTATTTTTTCGTTACGGGACACGCATGTCGCAACGGCATGGACAATTGAGCCAGCTATATTTTGATTGGTGCCCCTTGAAACTCAGCACATTTACTTTAGATTCTTTTGTGTCATTTTTCCCAAAGTATGAATTGTAAAACCAGTGGGGGATGCACCTGGATATCTTGGCAGGTTGTCCGAATCAATAATCACAAAGATTATAGTATATGAACAGTGAGGAAAAGTTTTAATTGAAAGATAGTGAATCAGCCAACATGTGCTTCAACCCTCACTGGTCTTTCTCAAGGCGAGGAAATGTATTGGGGTTCCCAGTTTGATCTGGGTATATTATTTACTGCAAATGAATCCTGCATGTGAGTACAGAAATGTGTATGGCATGCCTCACGCTGGTAAGGATTTGGCTGGCCCAGTTGGTTGTAGTCACAAGCAGGGTATTAAATCGATAAAGCGCCTTTCGGCACCCTCATAGGACGCCATGCAGCGGCAAAAGGGGCTGTATCGATTTTTTGTGCTGAAAGGCAGGAGTACTATTGCCAGGTCCCCCTCACTCCTTATGTTAATTGCATATAAGCCCTAACGGGCCAATCTTTACATGTACCCTCTTGGTGCCCCTAAACGACTGGGCCAGCCAATCCATACCAGCGTGAGGCACACCATGCACATTTTTGCACTCTCATCTAGTTTTAATTTACAGTGAACAATATACCCAGACCAAACTGGGAACCCTGATAAATATCCTCTCCTTGAGAAAAACGCATATCGGCTGATTCACTATTTTTCCATTACAATTCTTCCTCACTGTTGATTCGAATAACCAGCTCAAGATATCCAGGTGCAAACCCCACTAATTGTTATATGAAGTGTGGGACAGAGGTTGTCACATGATGGAGAACTAAAATACCTTCTACCTTATCATGAACAACCCTTTGTATGTCTTGTATATATCTGTTGTTTGTAGCCTCACGCCCCGTCCTATTATCAAAAACTCGGGTGGACAGGGCTATGCGGTCTACATGTTAATTTTCATTTTATTTGTCTTCTTTGGAAAGCTGGCCCATCCCTATTAGGGATGACTTGCTGTATTGAAAAACCTACACTACAGCAGCACAACAACATTGTTCCGAGCCTTTCCCTTCCAAAATAATAATTTTTTAACCTGTAGAGTTACTCTGGGAAGTCTTGTGCTGTCTATGGGATAGTAAAAGTAGTATGTACCCATAATAGACAGTCTGGACTTGTCACCTTTTTATATGTGTTCTCAGTCCGAGGTGTGAACTTTACTCTTACAGATTTATCTGCCCTTATTTCCTCTATGAGGTCTTAAAGTGACCAAGGACATGCAGGAGTCTAACAAACTTGATGTTGTTACTGTTTTTTAAAAAATGAATTCTCTTTGACTTCTTTTACTGTCCTTGTTTTTGCAAGCGGCACATCAGCGCTTCCTAAGGAAAGTTGTTCTTATATATAGGGCTAGGACAGGGACAGATAGACATTTTCCTCCTATCCTGCTGTCTTCCAAGACCGACCCTGCATCTCCCTGGTCACCACTTGCGCAGTGCCTTTAGTTTGTTCTAAATGGGATTCCCATACTGCCTTTTTAATGTCATACAGTTGTGTGATGCCCCCTTTATTGTGTTACAATATGAAGTGTGGGCTACATCTCCTCTGTTCTTGCAGCAGCTTCACCCCATTCAGTTGCATTTGAGAAACTTGCTAACCACCAACTAAATTGCAAGTGCTGTGCAAGTTGATTCAGTTGCTAGTGCCCATCGCTTGAATTGTAAAACACCTGCACTAATGAAAATTGAAAATTACTTAGGTGGATTCGAGTCCCTACAGTCCCTACAGTAAGCCATGCTGGATGATGCACACCTGCATGTATTGCGATGGATGAGTTCCCTTTCACTATTATTAAATAGATTTTTAGACATTTACATTGATATTTTGTCCTTTCAAATACTAGGGTACATCAACAGAACGATTACATCTGTGTAGGGGTATGCAATTAGAAACATCTAATATATGTCTGTCATATTCATATATTCAGTTGCAGATTGACAGGAATCTGATATACAACAATTCTATTTGACCTCTTGGGTGGAACCTTTAGATCGCCTTTGCAATGAGTTCTCTTCTGATAAAGGCTGCAACGAACAAGAAAGAGCTTAATTGACTCTAAGGGCAGAAACACAGTGTTGACTTTAAGATTAGTTTAATGTGGTGTTGGTGGTGGTTTTCACATTTTTTGAGTCGTGTGTTTCTTGTGAAAATACTTTCTAAAGGTGATGGTTAGTGTTGCTGTATATTTTGCACACTTTGGAATCGAGGAAATTAATTGTCTTTTATTTTTAAGTATACATGCCTTATGTGTTAAAAGTGTATATAATGGTGTCAGTTTTTCCTGTCTTTTAACCTTTGCAAACATTGAAGAAAATATTGTGTGATGAGCAGACATCCCGCTGAAGATGTCATTGGCCCTCATTACGACCCTGGCGGTAAGGGGTTTGCGCCAGCGTTAGCTGCGCCGACCCCTTACCGCCAACTACGAGTTCCCATAGCGCCATGGTCATTTTTCCGCCCGCTTTTTGCGGGCGTAAAAATCCATGGCGCTATGGGACCTTGGTGTTAATTACGCCACCGTAATTTACGGTGGCGTAATTAACTCCTTCCCCACTCCCATTATACCCTATGGGGCCGAAATGGGAATGGGGAAGGGTAAATGGGTCAATGGGGACTTACCGCCCCGCCGACCTCGGAATGAGGCGGTAAGTCCACCATCCGCCATGGCGTAAACGGACTTTACGCCATGGCCGGAAAGTCCGTCGATGGCGGAAAAAATCCGCCAGGGTCGTAATGAGGGCCATAGTATGCATTCTAAATAATTTAGTTTAAAACTGGGAAGGCTGCTTGCCTCTTTAGGAATAATACAGCCTGTGGCCTTTCTTTGTTTATGTGATATTTTTCTCTTCTTTAATATGGATTATATGCCATGCAGAGTGATCTTTTCCTGGCTCTTTTATATTTATCTTGTCTTGTAGTTTGCCTTTTTGTGTCAATCCTGCTGACTGGTTGGGCTCAACAGATGTTTGTTTCTTGGTGAGGATGGGATATTTTTCAAATGTCTTTAATGGCAGCCCTCTACAGTTGCTAATTGTTGAGTTACTCTCACCTGTGCGATGCATGCCTTCATATTGGATATGCAACTTTGCTGGCATCTTGGAAGTTCTGCTGGGGATATTGACATGTTAGCAACATTCTGTGTTTGCAGGGGAAACTCTGCGGCTTTCTGCGTTGTCTGCTCCTGACTCCTTGGATCAAGAGATGTATCAATGGATATCCTATCCACACTACAGACACTGGTTGCGGAGCTCCAGCATCAGCTTCTAGCTGCACCATTGCCTCCTCCAGTGCAAACCTGTGAGTTCCCTACAAGGGAAGACCTTGCTCCTCCCCCACCCTCGAGACCTCTTCCAGGGGCTCCAGCTTTACCACTGGTCACCCTCACTGACACTGACGACTATCCATCGGATGGTTTCCCAGGCACGTACTCCACAGATAAGTTTGAAGTCCTGGTGCCAGGTCACAGTGAGCCAACAGACCTAATGCCAAGAGATTTGCACCCAGACGAGATTGGCTCATTCCATGCCCTCATGACACTGGCTGCAAATCCCTCCTCTCCCTGTATGTTGCCTCCAAACAAAAAGGGAAAACAGTTAGACGCCTTTGGCTAGAGAGTTATCACCACAGCCGCAACAACCATCAATGCAGCAAACTCACTTTCGGTTCTCTCTCGCTGCGACCATGAACTTTGGTTCAAACTAGGACCAATACTTGAGTTCCTATTTGATAACAAACGAGATGAAACACTTAAACTGTTTCATGAAGGGGAAGCAGTGTCAGACCATGCTATCTCAGTTGCCTTCGACAATGCGGATACATGGTCCCACCAGATGGGCAATGGGGCAGATGTTACATCACAATGGGTGGTTGAAAGGCACATATTTGCAGTCTGAGGTACAGTCAAAGGTAGTTGACATGCAATTGGAAAACTCAGTCTGCCTGACGCACCATTGCCGAGGTTTGCCTTAAAAAGGGCCAAAAACATTTGTGACAAATTAGTACATTCTAATTTCAAGAAAGACCCCCCCAGAATGGGTCTTTGGGACCTAAGAACAACTGTTGGTCACTTCCCGTGTGGATCTTGCTCTGTCTGTCAATTTACAAGAAAACTAAAGGAGTTTAAGATTGGGGCAAAAACTTTGACACTTTCGTCTGACAAATTGCAAAATTAAACAGGTAGTGTACTGTATTCTATGTCCTTGTGGACTTCGATACGTTGGACAAACTTCTCGACCTGTCCACATTAGGATTTCTGAACATCGCTCTAGAATTAGGTGCAGAACGGAATCTGCACCTCTTGTAAACCATTACATTGAACTACAGCACTCCGCCAATGACATTTTGTGGTGGATCTTAGATGTAGTCAAAAAATACACCCAATGTGTCTCGTTGTCTTTTACAGAAGGAAGCACAATGGATTTATCGCTTATCCACCCATATTAATGAGCTAAATGAGGATTTCTTCCCCATATCCTAGCACATTTGTTGCTTCTTCTTCTTCTCTTTGTTTCCGGCATTTAGATCTTTGTGCGGTTGTGACCATCTATGAAAAATAGACTGCTGAGGCCACGCCCATTGCAGTTTTTTGCATTTTTGCATCATTGACTCATGCACTTTGGATGCATGCACTGCCCCTATTGACGCATGCCCTTTCAGTTTCAGTGTCATTAACGACTGATTGGTGATCTAACTGTTCGCCTATTTGCCTTATTATTTATTATATTTTTTACTTTACCTTCCGTTTTGTGTCATTTGTTGCCACGCAACCTTGCAATGCAATCACTGTCATTTCTTTCACTCGGCCCTTCTGAATCGTCACAATGGGCCCCCGGCAGCCATATTAGTATATGTCTGCTCTTTCCATTAAGAAATAATATTGTCAACTATGTTTTTTTGCTTGCCCATCCGCATATTTTTGGATCACCACCGGGAGCATCCGTTTGGAGCACTCTTGGTCCCTTCGTGCCGTCCGTCTTGCTCGTTTGAAACTGATACTATTCATTCCCTTAGCTTACCTCTTCCTTTCTTCTAGGACGCCAAATCCACTTTAAGATCCACTAATTTGGCGCCAGGCGTTTCAGCCCCCTTCATTGAGAATAGCTTTCACGCCAGACTCACATGCACCTAGCTGTCAATCTGTATGTCAGCACCAAGAGGCTCGGTATCTTCAACCAATCACATTACCAGCCTAGAGAGGCACGCCGGTTGCCAGCCTATCCCATCTTGTGGATTATGCTGTCCAATGATGGGCGACCCTGCAGCCAGAGCCCTCCCCTTTCTGTCTCTTAGGCTCTGTGTCTCAAACATGCCGCATACACGTCGGAGCTCTCTGGACAGCCGGATCGACCCGGCCGCATCCTAGCGGTCTGTAAATAGCGGTAAGAAGTTTCCCTTCCATTTTATTTATTTCTTCTTCCAGGTTCCTGACCTGTACTTGACTCTATCCCATACCTTTAAATCAACTCTAATTCGAGGCGCCTTCGGACGCGCTCATTCATTTATTTCTTGTTAATTTTATTACTTACATAGTTTCAATCGCACTTTTTGGAGACATGAGGCTCACTGCCCACCATTCCAGGCACCATTAAAGCTTTAAGCAATTCCTCTGTCATCCTGGTTTTAAGGTAGGCGGTTACTATTTCACTGGTTCACAGCCATTCATGTGCTCTCCAGCACTTTAACTCATTGTTGTTAATAACTAGTCTTACATACATTTAATTTATTCATAGGTTTGCCAAACCGGATCCATCAGATGAAATCTTAAGGTTTTGGACTCACTCTATAGCATGCTGAGCAATGTTATACCGGCATTAAATCGTCTCAGTGCCAAGCAACACCCACTGACACGTACTTCTGCAATTATATAGCGCCCCCAGTGCACCTGGAACACATCCGGGTCTCTAGATATGTGATGTAATGGCTTTTAAACTATTCTTTGAAATTACTCTTTTCACAGGGTGTTTTACCATCGCATCCCCCTGTGATGATTTAGCGCTGGTGAGGTCATCCCTGGCCCTTTTGCCCAGACGCCCTTCCCCGGTCGTTGGCAAGCATCACGTATGGTCACACCTAATTAGCTACAGTCCCAATTCTTGGTAATTTTGTTCCTAGGCTTTAAACTTACTCTGCAAGCAATCTTGGTAGAATTTAGTAATAAGATCATCTTATTTTTATCTTTTCGTTTTATTTATTATGTTTATGTCTGCTTCCCCACAGGGTCCAGTTGTTGTGTGCTGTCTTTTCGCCCTGAGGAAGGCAACTATTCAATTTCTGGAATCATTTGCCAGACAGGTGGCTCGTTTGCCGAAACGTGTTGTAGATGTCTATTTAGTTTTATTTTTCACTCTCTATGTAATGACACTCACATGTTGGCAGACCTGTCAACTAAAAGAATAAGAAAACTTTGTCAACCCGAAAAATTCGTAAAAACTCATCAACCCAATAATTGGAGTGTTGGCTGAATACAAGTCAACACCTGGAGTTGGCATTTCTTTTCAGTTTATATTGTTTGTTATTACACTGAAGTTGGATACGGACAGTTTTTTTTTCTAGTTTTTTTTCAGTTTATTCTTTCAAGTTTTCTATTTCATTTTCATGAGCAAGGTGACTGTTCAAACCCATTGTTTTTGATTTTCCGCGTTAATGTTTAACTGAAGACCAGTTTATTTATTCATTTACAAGACTGTTTTATTCATTCTCCATGATGCCCTTTGAAAAATGTAAAATAAATATTTTCGTCTTTTTTACCATGAGACTATCTTGATTGCTTTCAGAGTTTGCTGCAGCCTTAATTTGTTGGTTCAGTGATATCGCTTTGATACACTTATTAATGAAATCACCACCTAAGTAATTTTTCAAATTGAATCTATAGCAGTGTGGACCCCATTGTTTTTGTCTAGTTGCAGTCCCATTCCACCACTGCTTTCGGGACACTCCCCCCTCTCTTTTGTTCTCGACATGCATTTTGACAGCGTCGACCTCTTTGGAACGAAGGTGGCAGAGGAAGAGGACCCTAAAAGCTATCAAGGCCGACATGGAAACAGCCCATTCACTTGGCACGTTACAGCAACGCTGAAAATCCTTTTGCTCAGGGAAAGCAAGGTCTTCCAAAACTTTGAGAGACTGCAGGTGCTCCTACCATCAACAAACATGCTGCACCTCACAAGAGGGTTATAAGGGATGATCTCAACCTTGCAGAGGAAACGAGCGGAGACGCAGAGCCTCCTCCAGAAGTCAAGTTCCATAACAGGCCGCCAAACCCATCCCTCACTTCAGCACCCCAGTAGGTGAGTGGTTTGCCAACTTTGTCGCACAGTGGAAGAACATCACCACCTACAAATGAATGCTGACCATCATCCAACAGGGCCATACCCTGGAATTCATGGGGAAATTTCCATCTATCCCCCCATCCCAAAGGCAGAAAAACACCAACCCATGCTCCTTCAAGAAGAGAACGGTCCCTCCTAAAAAAAAAAAAAAGGAGAGAAGAAGCCATACCACCGTGGCTCTGGGGCTCGGGAATGTACCCAAATACTTTCTGGTAAAGAAAAAATCAGAAGGAAGGAGACCTATACTAGACCTCAGGAGGTTAAACAAATTCCTCAAGTCTCAAAAGTTTGGTATGGTAACTGTGCGCCAAATCCTAGACCAACTGGAAGAAGAGGATTTCCTCAGGTCTCTAGACCTATAAGATGCTTACTTCCACATCCACATTCATTGGAGGCACAGGCGTTTCCTCGATTTTATGTCCAGGGCAAACACTACCAGTTCAAAGCCCTGCCTTTTGGGTTGAAATTGGCCCCAGGAATCTTCCCAAAGTGCTTAGCTCCAGTGGCAGCCCACCTCTGTGGTTCAGGTATCCATGTTTACCCGTACCTGGATGAATCGTCCAACGATAGCAACGCAACAGACCAGAGATACCATACAGTGTCTGACATCCCTGGGGTTCTCAGCGAACTTTGCAAAGTTATGCTTGCATCCTACTGAAGCCTTGCTATTCTTCGACACACGTCTCCACACTCTTGCGTGTGTCGTCACACCTTCGTAGGAGAGGGTGAAGACAGTATTGAGCAAGATCCAGCAACTATTGAAACTGCCGATTGCATCAATCTGCTCTTTTAAGTCAAATTTGGGAATTATGTCATCTTGCATCCTATTAATCCCACACTTCAGGCTCCAGATGAGACCTCTTGAAGAGTTACTAGACGCTTCGTGGCAACAGATATCAGGGTCCTGGGAATGCAAGCTTCACCTCACGTTATCTTTCCGCCAAGCTTTTCAATGGTGGAACCGGTAGCACAATCTCACTCAGGGAGCACCCTTTGCCTTCCAGCATATGAAACCACAGTGACCACGGATGCTACCCTGAGGGTTGGGGAACCCACACGGGAGTATTCTATGCCAGAGATCTTTGGCTTCCAGAAAAAAACGTACACATCACTGTCCTCGAGTTAAGGGCAGTGTTCTGGGTCCTGAAATCCTTCAGACCGCAGCTGCAAAACAGGATAGTTTGCATCTTCACAGACAACACCACCACCATGTTTTGTATCTGCATGCAGGGTGGTACCCGCTCTCCAATTCTGTCTACGGAAGCGCAGGTGCTGTGGAAATGAGTGCTCACACACAACATGTTTCTGACTCCAGTCCATCTGCCAGGGATCCATAATACGATTGTGGATTCTCTCAGCAGGCAACTTAGGTCATGCCACAAATTGGGAACATCACCCAAGCCAAATTCTCTGTCTCTTCTCCAAGTGGGGACAGCCGAGGATCGACCTGTCCCCTACAGCGACCAACAAGAAGTGCAACAAGTTTGAAAAACAGCGTTCCTTGTTGCCATTACTTCAGCCAGGTGGATGGGCGAGTGCAAGACTTCTCCTGCAAACCTCTCTACTTGAGTTTTCACCAGTCTAAAGTGGTCCTTCGTACAAAACTTTCCTTCATGCCGGAGGTTCCTTCTTTTCACCTTAATGAACCCTTGATTTTATCAGTATTATTTGGCTCTCCTTCATCTTGGGCGGAGCAATCCCAACACTCTCTTGTGCTCTAGCACCTTGAAGCATCTTTTGTGCTAGATGGAATTACAAATAATAATATCAGACCAAATTATCAGACCGTCTCAAGGAATATGACAACGTACTACTTTATTCTCATTTAATAAAGTAGGGAGAGCTGACAGGTATCAGACTGATGCATGCATACTCAAACAGTAGCTTGATTACATAGAGGTCTTATACCCTAATATGCATCATCTATGATGTCATTCTACGTGGCAAATGATAAAACCTATTGAGGGTACGTATTGGTTAAGGGAACATATCTACATATACACCATATGCAAATAAATAGGTAATTGGCTGCCCCTTTCTGTAGGACACGCCTTGAACTACCTCTAAATACGTATAGTACTCAATATAGCGTACAAAATGGTAGTGGATTGGTCTATGCAACATTGTATGTTAGGTTGCCCCTTAGATCCACTGATTGGTTGGCATACTAGCCCAAACTTGGACTTTTGACTCTTTAGCAGCACGTACGTGAAACAAACCTTAGGTGTTTGAATCCCTTCAGACTACTCCCCATTTTCCCAATTAGTCAATCATCTCTCATCGGCCGGCCATAAGCCAAAGTCTTCCGTCTGTAGTTGACCTTGCAGCCTGCTCATTGTCCTGTAACATTCAAGGGATTGTGAGTACACCACTATCTCCGTCTGAGGCACTAATCAATATTCCTTGTCTTCGATTTCTGAGTCACATGTGAAGAGACCACAAATTTGTCAATTTCAACCTCATATTTACTGTTATTTGATTCAATTATGCAGGGTGCTGTTGCTCCTCTTGGCCTCTAGAGGCTTGCTCACTGCACCTTACATAAACTTCATACACTTTTAATTGTCCAATACTTTGGCCGTTGCAGATGTTTTCTTCTTCTTTAGTCTAAGAGAAATGTGCCCATTCGTTCATAGCTTATCCCACTTAACTCCCCTTGTGTCTTAATTATCCTTTAAAATAGTATCCTTGATCCTAGGCCAACATAACCTTCCTGTTGTTCTGCACACAGAGCTTTCCAGCCTCTCCTGATTCTGCAGCCTTGGTCTGTCTCTGAGGTAGCTTGGTTGAATTCGACATGAGCCAGCATCCATTTTGCTATCATGGCCATCCTTGCCACATTATATATTCCTCTATATTAAGCCTCTATATGTTTCTTTTCTACTTTGCGTTAATACGTATTTACAATTATTGACCAGTAGGTTATTTCATCTTCTTTGTATTTATGATTACTTAAGCCTTAGGTACATGTTTCTCTTGGTGCTTCAGTTACATTGTTACTTCTTAAGTATTTTCATATCGTTTCAACATAGGTTTATATATCTTCTTCATGACATCACTCTGCCCACTTCAGATTTCACTTTAACATTTCATGATGTCGATAGGTGCTTGCTGGCATCCTTCCATTGGGTATCCTTCCACACTTTCAGTGCAAGGGTACATTCTGTATGGCTGTCTGAGTGCAGAACGTCTCTCATACACTCAATGCGGTATGGGAACAATACAGGGGATCCCATTTACTGCTCTTCTTTTACTATTGCAATATGACAGGGTGACGGGGCTGGAGCTAGGGTAAACGCGTCCACCTGCTCCTCTACACCCTAGATGTCGCTTGAGCCCTCAAGTTCTATGTGGCTCATATAAAAAAGTTCTGAAAGTCGTCACAGCCGTTTGTTGCCTTCGGACCTGTCATCAATAGCACTGCCCTGTCAGTCTTCCATTGCAAGGTGGCTGTCTGAGTGAATTTTCCACTGCCATCATCTGGCCAACAGGCCCCTTCCATGAAGACCAACAGCACACTCAACGAGAGCTGTGGCTTCTACTACTACAGTGTTCCTGTCCAGTGTTCCCCTGCTCGACATCTGCAGGGCAGCTACATGGAGGTCTATCCATACCTTCACAAGGTTCTACTACATCGATAGGGATTGCAGGGAGGAGTTTGCATGAGGTGAGTGTTCTAGAGGTGAGTTTTGTAGTATTTGGGGTTCTTTAAAGTATGTAGGGACCAGTCAGGAAACAGGCAGGTACAAATAGAAGTAGGCTTTATTTGTTTCAGGGTACAGTTATGAAGAGGGGGTAGGAGCTATGAGATATACATCTTGCTTCATGCAATCTCCCATCCTGAATGCTTAACTGCCATTCATGGAATCTTGAACCCAGCAGGGTTCCATGCTACTTCATACCATTCTACTGCCTGCATCAGTGCACTTGATGCAGAGCAGCTACATCCAAATACAAGATACTACACATCCCTTTCCTTTCAACAAGCAAACACAACCATATTAAAAGACCAGGCTCTCTCCACAACACATCACGTCCACCACAAACCAACCAGACACAACTGGTTAACTCTACATGTCCTAAATAAAAACAGTCTCATGTTATCATATCAGTTTATCAAATTTTCCTCCATTTGCAACTTTAAACAAATGTGCATTCAAAAACATCGTGAACTCTCAATCATTCGCATACGAACACACGCACCTTCCCAGCAAGGGCATCTTTCACTATCTCAAATCACAACACACTATCTCAAGTCATATCACATTACATTAACAAATACAAATAAATATCACTGCATATAGTCCTTAAATTACATTACTCATAGTCCTGTTATCTTCTGAAGGTAACTGGCACTCAAAGCATTTTTATTCTTGGTAAACCCTAGGCACCATGCACATAAAACAGCACTGCATAGTGCACTTGATGCAGAGCAGCTACATCCAAACACAAGATAATACAGTTTAGTTGACATATATTGAGCTGTGACTCCACCCATTTTTGGTTTTGTATATTTATTGCTGTATAATCTTAGTCAAGAGCATGTGAACCCATGAAAGATCCAATGCTGGGAAAGGAACAAGTTACTTACCTGTAACTCCTGTTCTCTAGCATTGGTATCTTTCATGGATTCACATGCGACCCTCCCTCCTACCCCCTCTTGCTCTTCTTGGCTCGTTCTGCCACATTACGCATGCTTCCAAATCTGAAGATGGCCACCAGGGGTGGAGCTAAGGGGACCTGAAAAAATGTAAAGTAAACTGCTTTAATGTTATCAAGGATTCCCAGCCTGACAACAGGAAATAATCAGGAACATGTGAACCCATGAAAAATACCAATGATGAAGAACAGTAGTTACAGGTAAGTAACTTGTTCCTTCTCCGCTGTCTCTCTTTAAACTCCTTACTGTGTCTCCTTCCTAAATAGCCCTCAACCACCTGCCACAACCTCATTTTCCAACCCTGAATTCCCCTACCCCCAGGTTTGGTTTGACCAGAGTGTATGTGAATGTGTGGCCTGATTGTGTGGGACTTCATATTGGCTACCTGTGATTGCTGCACCTGGATCAAGTGTGTCAAATTCACTTGACGATGCCAATACACTGGCCTTATGAAAAGGATGTAAAAGCCCATTTCAGACTGGTGGGGGAGGGGCTACAGAGAAGTCCAGAACCAGTCATAAGTCAGAGGACAACGGCAGCCTAGAAGGACCTCAATTCCTGCCCCCGTACCAGTCTGCCCCTAAGCAGTCCACCTGTAACTCTTGCCATGATTCCTATACATATCAGATGCTTGTCAGTGTGCTTCCATTTGTTTCAGAAACACACCAGAAAGCCATTCTCCTCAGCCCTACAATTTCTGCATTTAAGTGAACACCTACCACCAGCAATGCAAGCACCAGTCTTCCGCAAACACACAGCGAGCAAAGAAAACCAGTAGGGAAAGAGAGAATGAGAGACCAGAGCAGCAGCTCTTCTCTAGCACAACTATGCAGTTCAAATCCTCAACATCATGGCCTTCTGTGCCAAAGTCTCTTTGCCATTCAAAGTCTCTTATTTCAGAGGGCCTGATGCAACACAACAAACATTAAAGCTCCTTTCTTCTTAGGATTTCACATATACAACTTCTTGGGTGATTCACTGTTCACCTATGCTCCCCCTCTGCCGGTCTCAGACCCACTTTGACACAAAATCTTCAATTGGTCTCCCTCAGCCAGGCTCGAACCAAATGTATCTACTCTTCCAAACTTTCTCTACTTCATCAAAATGTTCTCACTTTCACTTTTGCCACTTCTCAGCTGTATACCTTAGACAGACCTTCGATTGAACACCCACGCGTTCCTGCACCACTCTGTCAAAGGTATTGTATCTTGCTTTTAAGGTTCAATCACTCATCAGCGGTTCAACTTTACTTGCGTCTCTTATCACACGCGTTTTAACAATGTTTGTTCCATCGCTCGCCATACAATGTTGCTGCTTGCAACCTTGGCTTCAACACAGACTGGTCTTGTATCAGTCTCCCCAACTCACCGTCTTTGTTGATTTCACTGACGTTGCTTTGTTCTTGTAGCCAAGGACGGTACTACGGCGGCTGGTGATTCTCCCCGCCTTGATTTTTGATGCAGGAGGGCCCGGGTATCTCCGAAACACAATGCAGGATTCTTCAGCCTGGTTTTTCCGGTCTTACACTTTCTATTCTGGAGGTCTCTGGAAAGTAACAGTTCCCTGTCGAAAAGTTCAAGGGACCTTCCCTCTTTGCGATCCCCTTCTGTTTTGCCGTCTTTCCTCTCTCGTTCAGCTGCAGTCTCGAAACAGCTCTTTCCTTGTGTACTTTGCCTCGCTCAGAGGGTGCTCTCGTGCTCTGCCTTTTATCTGTGTGGGGAAGCTTAATGGAAGTCAGGTGTGTGTGATGGTCAGTAATTGCCTTACCTCGCCTGACCATTGTATTGGGACATATTTTTATTTTTATTTTATTGTTTTCATTTGTAAAGCCCCTAAGCCCAGAGGCGTCAGGGCGCTGTTTCAAACCAGTTACTTGAAACCACATCCAACATCAGTGGTGCCAATCCACACCAATACAAACATAAAGACGGAACCACAATGGAAGATATTACGCAGAGAACAGATGAACAACATCAGAGGAGTGTGGGTAAGGTACTTCTCCCCGTTAGGTGAATAGCCACGTTTTCAGGGCTTTCCAGAAGGCCCAGTATGATTCCTCTGCTCTTAGTTCTGGGGTTGCGGGGGGCATTCCAGTGGTTCACCGCTTCTGTAGCGAAGTCCACTCCTCCTCCTTTGGCTCTTTTCACTTTTGGCAGGACCAGGCAATGAGCAAGGAAGGATCTTACCGGTCTGTTGGATTTGGGCCTTTCAATTGTCTGAGCCTGTTAGGCAGAAACCTGTGCAGTTCCCTTAGGGAACACTGCAAAAGATTTAAGACTACAGGTATAGCAGTAAACCCACTTGGTAGCAGTCTGTACCACCCAGATTTACCTGGTAGCTGTGGCTGAGCAGTCAGACATCCCTCAAGAAGAGTTAGGCAGTATGCAAAGTATACACAATATGTACTCAGACACAATAGCACAAGCAAACACTGACCAGAGCTTGGTTTCAAAAGTATATAGTTATTTATTTTCAAGAACACATAAATTGAAAACACTCTAGCAAAATATAGTAAAACACTCCAAACACAGTTATATGGAAAGCAGTCCCAATCCTTATTCCTATCTAGACAACTCTAGGTTAACACCACATAATTCAAACAGAGGTGAGCGCTTAACGTTAGATGACACTCTAGTAGGTAAAAAGAAGGGAGGGAGAAGGAGCAGAATTAGGATAAACACACCACTCTAAGGTTAAGAACACTTTTTGTAAGCTCAAAGAAGCACAAAGTCACAGGTGAGCAAAAGTCACTAAGCAGGGCCCACTCTTAGAGCAGACAGAGCGAAAACGTGCCCAAGATCACACAGTTGGTAGGGATTCAGAGTCTTGCAAAAGAGTTCGGAAAAGAGTTAGAGAGGCTTAGAAAGTTTAGCCAAAGTGTCCCAGGCAATCCCAGGATCGAAAGCCGGGGGCTAAAACTACCCCGTACAGTCGGTGGCAAGGGAAGCCAGGCGGAACACGGTACCTTAACGGAAAGGATCCTCCAGCGGGGGCAGTTGTTCCAGGCAGTGGCAGCAAGGCTCGACGTCGGTCAGGGGAGAAGAAGATCTCGCTGAAGAGCAGAAGAAGAAGATCGTTGCACTGCCCGGGAAGAAACCAGCCGCGGAGTCCTCCGGTTAAAGGGTTGTACCGACTTTCGCGGTTGGGGTAAAAAGTGGTGGGTATTCCGGTTGCCGGGGTGCTTGGCACTGGCAAGGCGGCCACGAGATACCTCGAAGAGCGGAAAGAAGGTGAAAACTGGTTGTCCCCACCAGTCAAGGGAAGGAGCCACTCCGTTAAGAGTTCTCCTCGGTCGTCGGGAAAAGTGGTGAGATGGTTCAGCAGGGCTCCACCGGCAGTGTCGTCGTAGCAGATCAGCTCAGCTCGTCCCTCGTTGGATTCTTAGGTCCTGTGGCGACTTCTGAAGTTCCAGTCCCCAAAGCCCTGCTTTTATGCAGCAAACCCCCATTCACCCAGCCTAGCTGTCACTCAAACATGCTAAGTGGTGAGCCGGCCGGCTCACCACTTGGGCCAATCAGGACGGAGTGCGACTTGAGTTACCTAGGTAACTCAGTCCAGGGTGCCTAAATCCCCCTCCACCCCTCCTAAGTACCCCAGACAGAGTGGCACCACTTTGGAGGGCTTCTGTGGAGAAGCCCGCCAAAAGTGGGACAAAGGGCTCCACTTTGGGTCAGAGTTACAGAGGCGAATGCCAACGCCATTTTAGCATCAAGTTTTGGCAAAAAATCCCAACCGGAGTTATAATAATAAATATATAAACCGGCGGTATGTTTAAGGCTACCGTAAATAAATAATTAAATATGTTAGCCTAAAACAATGGGAAATCCCATAGGAAAATATTCGCGGTCGAATATAAAACGTAGTTTCCACTGCCACCAGCCAAAACTCGATCAGGGGGGACGGAGACGTGCCCCCTCGACTAACAGACCCTGGGGCAATCGAATTGCCCCAGCCAGTACGTCCACAATATGATGGTTTGTACTGGTTCTGTTCAGGATTTAAGACTAGTAAAGTCTTTGGTGACTTTACATGTCCTGGGAGACAGTAGTCAGTCCCAGGGTATGGAGTCTATGTTGGGGAGTCCCTAGGACACCCCTGGGTTACGGCACAGAGGGTGCTGTGTAACCCACATCACAAAAATATATGAGGCCCTATGGAGTAAAAGACCCCATAGCCCATTCAACACAAGGTTTAACCAAGAAAACACACTTCAACATGCCCAAGAGTGAGGGTAAAAGAGTCTCACTCTTGGCAGGAGAAAAAAAAAGAAACCCTAGAAATCCAGCAAAGCTGCTGGGGGACTCACTAGGTAGGGAAATTCAGCCTAAACAGAGAATTCTCCCTAACACTCGCCCCCCCCAGACTAAGGGACAGGAGGATTTAATCCACTCCTGGATGAACCTCATACCTCTAGTCGATGATATACATCCTAGAGAGTCCATCAGCATTTTGATGGTGACACCCTGACCTGTGCTCAATGGTGAAATCAAACCCTTGCAGGCAGATTGACCATCTCAATAGTTTTGGATTTTCCCCTTTCATTTGCATTAACCATCTCAAGGGTTGGTGGTCAGTCTGAATAACAAAAGTAGAACCATACAAGTATGGCCTAAACTTCTTCAGTGCCCACACAATAGCAAAGCATTCTCTTTCGATAGTTGCCCACCTTATCTCAGGATCCTTCAGTTTCCTACTGATGAAGCAAATGGGGTGCTCCCTACCCTGCTCACCCAGTTGGCTTAGAACTGCACCTATACCTACATTGGAAGCATCAGTTTGTACAATGAAAGTTTGGTGGTAGTCAGGAGCTCTTAACACTGGAGCTTGGCAAAGAGCTCTCTTCAGTTTTTCAAAGGCCTGATTGCACTCCTCATTCCATTTTACCTTTTTAGGGAATTTGGGAGAGGAGATTACATTCAGTGGAGAAGCTATGGTCCCATAGTTCTCAATGAAATTCCTGTAATACCCAGTGAGGCCTAGGAAGGCTCTCACTTGGGTTTGAGTAGTTGGTGTTGTCCAATTTTGCACAGCTTCAATTTTGCTGAGCAAAGGCCTTATTTCTCCACCTCCTACCTCATGTCCAAGGTAGACCACTTTACTTTGACCAATCTGGCACTTACTGGCTTTGATTGTCAAATGGGCCTGTTCAAGGGCCTGCAACACATGTCCTAGGTGGTTCACATGTTCCTCCCAGGAGTGGCTGAAGACTGCAATGTCATCCAAGTATGCCATGCAGAAATCTTCCATCCCAGCCAGAACTTGGTTCACCATCCTTTGGAATGTGGCAGGTGCATTTTTTAATCCAAAAGGCATGACCTTAAACTGGTACAAGCCAACTGGGGTTGAAAATGCAGTTTTCTCCTTGGCATGGTCTGTTAGGGCTATTTGCCAATAGCCTGACGTCAGGTCAAATGTGCTGAGGTACTTGGCTGCACCAAGTTTATCCACCAACTCATCTGTCCTGGGCAAAGGGTGGGCATCAGTCTTGGTGACTGCATTTAGAGCTCTATAGTCCACACAAAATCTCAAGTCTTTGGATCCTGCCTTTGGTACTAACACAACTGGGCTAGACCATGGACTAGTAGAGGGCTCTATTACCCCGAGATCAAGCATCTTCTTGACCTCTCCTTTGATGTGGGTTCTGATATGTTCTGACATTCTGTATCCTCTGCTTTTGACTGGCAGACAGTCACCAGTGAGTATCTCATGCTGGCCCCAAGGGGTCAAGCCTGGTGACAGTGAGAACAGGGAGGCAAACTGATTTAACATAGATTTGCACTCCTCTTGTTGCTCAGGTGTCAGGTCTGAAGAGAGATTGACTCCTTCAACTTTTTCATCTAAAGGCACACCTCTGAGGAGATCAGGGAGAGATTCACTCTCTTCTTCCTCTCCTCTGCAGCTGAAGCTAGAAGCAAGGCTCCTACATCAGGTCTGGAGATGTATGCTTTTAGTCGGTTGGTGTGGAAGACTCTAGGAGCTTCCCTGGGTCTGCCCAGATCCACCAGATAGTTGACCTCTCCAAGTTTTCCCACAATCTTGAAGGGTCCCATCAATTTGTCTTGCAAGGCCCTCTGCCTTGTTGGGAGCATAACTAGAACTAGCTGGTCTTGAGTAAACTCAACCATGTTAGCCTTCTGGTCGTGCCAATGTTTGACCAGAGCTTGACCAGCTTTCAAGTTGTCACTTGCTTCTGCCATCATGTGTGACATTCTCCTCCGGAGACCTATCACATAGTCAGTCACTCTGACTGGCTTGAGGGGAGGAGCACCTTCCAATCCCTCCTTAATCAGGGCCAATGGACCTCTGACTGGATGGCCATAGAGAAGCTCAAAGGGAGAATAACCTACTCCCTCCTGAGGGACTTCTCTATAAGCAAAGAGAAGGCATGGCAGTAGAAGGTCCCACTTTTTCTTAAGGGGTTCTTCTAAAGCACCTATCATGCTCTTCATGGTTCTGTTAAACCTTTCAACCAACCCGTTTGTCTGAGGGTGGTGTGCGGTTGAGAACTTGTAGGTAACTCCACAGGTTTTCCACATGGCTTTCATGTAGTGGGACATAAAGTTTGACCCCCTGTCAGAGATTACCTCCTTAGGAAACCCAACCCTGGTAAAAATACCAAGGAGGCCCTTAGCCACAGCCGGAGCTGTAACAGTCCTCATAGGAATTGCCTCAGGGTACCTAGTAGCATGGTCTACTACAACAAGGATAAACCTGTTGCCTGAGGAGGTTGGGGGATCAAGGGGACCAACAATGTCAATCCCTACCCTCTCAAATGGGACTCCCACAACTGGGAGAGGCACTAAAGGTGCCACATTCTTGGAACCAACCTTACAAGAAGTCTGGCAGGTGTGGCAGCTCTTACAATATCTATCTACTTCAGCCCCCATCTTTGGCCAATAAAAGTAGAGAGAGAGCCTTTCCTTGGTCTTCTTGAAACTCAAGTGACCAGCCAAAGGTATCTCATGGGCTAGTTGTAAGAACTGTTGTCTGTTCTCTTGTGGGACTACAAGGCGTTTGTAGTCTCCAGGTTCAGACTCAGTCGGTTCACTGTAGAAGAGGCCATCTTCCCAGTGTAACCTATGCTTCCCAGGCTCTTGCCCATCAGCCTGAGAAGCTGCCTGGTGGCGGAGACCTTCCAGAGTTGGACATTCTCTTTGCCCCTTACGAAAAGCTGCCCTGCTAGGCCCACCTTCTGCCAGTAAAGACTGCAGCTCAGGATGGTCCTCAGGGTCCAAATCTCCAATAAGGTTGGGGCCTCCTTCTAGCTCTTCCTCAGAGTCTAGCTCAACCACACAGGGTTGTACCTCCCTCTCAGCCTCAGCTGGAGGTGGAGTTACAGGTGTAACTTTGGACAACCTAGGGGAAGTCCTTGTTGGAAGTACTGGAGTGCTTGCTGCTGGCTTTTTCCTAGGAGTCTTGGGTTGCCCCTTTGCTCCTGATCTGGTAGTTACTGCAGTAAGTTGCTCCAGTGGGAGAGGAGTGATTTCTGTCATCATCTCCTGAGATAACCCTCTCAGGGTTTTCTCTCTTGCAGGTTTTGTGAGCTCCTGTAACCTTTTGCTAGGTGGTCTGGGGGTATGTGACACAACTCCAAGAGCTTTGAGGTCATTACCCAACAGAACCCTACCTGGCACTTCACATTGTACACTGACAGGTATTTTTACAGCCATATCATTACATTGGATGAGAACTGGTAACTGGGGACACATCTGCACAGGCCCACCAGCTAACTTGGTGAGGCATTTGGGTGCCTTAGCAACATCCTCTGCCTTGAAAAATGATTCATCCACCACAGTTATGCTGGCTCCAGTGTCCCTAATGGCAGGAGTCTCCTGACCATTCACCTGGATACTGTACTTATAATACTCTTTAGTATTATCTGGGATAGAGTTATAGACATCTAAATTCTGTTGTTCCCACAACCCCAGAGAGACTAAAGAAACACTAGCTGAGACTCCAGTGGGTTCATCAGCTAGTAATAGAAAGTTTCCACTTGCCATATGTACTTCCTCTTCTGGAGCGAAGGCTAAGGAGGCAAGCTGGACCCCTGAAGGTTTACCCTTACATCCGGGATCTCCCTTCACATGGTCAGTAGCCTTACAAACAAAGCATGAGCCAAAGGCTCGCTGGAATGGAGGCTTGTTCTGACCTCCTTCTGGTCTGGGACCAGAAGGTACACTAGCCTGATTTGGTTTCCCTTGTGGCTTACCCTTATAGTTTTGTTTGGGGCCCTCTTTGGAATTTGTAGTATTAGAATTCTCTTTGGAGTCCTTTTTAGGCGGTTTCTCCCCATCCTTCTTCTGAGTTACCCCAGAATCCTTGTGAGTGGCCCTGTTGGCAACCCACAAGTCAGCAGCCTTAGCTAGTTTCCGGGAATCTAATTCCCTGGAATCAGCCAAGTGTTGTCTGAGCTCAGGAGAGCAGGCATCATAAATAGTCTCCAACATAAACAAATTCTTCATACCTTCATAAGTGTTCACCTTGTAACCCTTAATCCATCCCTCTAAGTTTTTCAACCCTTCACTCACCCAGGTAGCCCAAGGGGTACCATCATGCTTTTTGAGGCTCCTAAACCTCTTAAGATACTGGGAAGGGGTCTTCCCAAACCTAGCTATTAAAGCTAGCTTCACACATTCATAGTCCTTCTTATTCTCCTCCCCCATCTCCATTACCACATCAGTTGCAACAGGGGGAAGCCTAGAGAACAACCAGGTGAGTAAGTCATTTCCTGTGATGTTCTGGAGCCCATGATTATATTCAAACAGAGACAACCAATCCAACACATCCAACTTAGGCTCATACATACCAACCAATTCTTTAGGCATCCGGGGTCTTTTAGGACTGGAACTTCTAGAGGAGCCAGAGAGAGAAGCATTCTCAACAGATAATTTCTTCATTTCTAAGTCATACTTGAGCTCCATTTCCCCTAGCCTTAGTTCTTTGTCAGTTTGAGCATTAAGTTTCTTATACTCCAATTCTAGTTTCATTTTCTCCAGTTCAAAGTACTGAGGACTAAATGTGGGACCTGGTAAAGGTCCAGTAGGTACAGCAGGTAGAGCAGGCAGAGGCCTAGGGGGGACAGTCACAACAGCCTCACCCTCCTCTTCTGACTCTTCCTCAGAATCATCAACATTTTGCTCCATGTTAACTTCAATACTGTCATCTACAGTTGCTGGAGTGGTAGGTTCCTCTGAACCATCACCCAGACTTTGGTTAGCTAACAATCTTTCAATCAGCTCCATTTTTTTGCCCTTAGTCAGGAGATCCTTATGTTTACAGAGCACTCTTAAACAATCAGCAGTTTTGGCTGCAAGTGACTCTTGACTATAGCTTTCTATAACTGACATGTTAGAGGGTTACTTTTACAGTGCTAAGCTTTGTGGTTAGTTGCACTAAGGTATCTAAAGCACAATAAAATGTATACTCAATACAAATCCCACCGCTGTACACCAGTGTTAGGCAGAAACCTGTGCAGTTCCCTTAGGGAACACTGCAAAAGATTTAAGACTACAGGTATAGCAGTAAACCCACTTGGTAGCACTCTGTACCACCCAGATTTACCTGGTAGCTGTGGCTGAGCAGTCAGACTTCCCTCAAGAAGAGTTAGGCAGTATGCAAAGTATACACAATATGTACTCAGACACAATAGCACAAGCAAACACTGACCAGAGCTTGGTTTCAAAAGTATATAGTTATTTATTTTCAAGAACACATAAATTGAAAACACTCTAGCAAAATATAGTAAAACACTCCAAACACAGTTATATGGAAAGCAGTCCCAATCCTTATTCCTATCTAGACAACTCTAGGTTAACACCACATAATTCAAACAGAGGTGAGCGCTTAACGTTAGATGACACTCTAGTAGGTAAAAAGAAGGGAGGGAGAAGGAGCAGAATTAGGATAAACACACCACTCTAAGGTTAAGAACACTTTTTGTAAGCTCAAAGAAGCACAAAGTCACAGGTGAGCAAAAGTCACTAAGCAGGGCCCACTCTAAGAGCAGACAGAGCGAAAACGTGCCCAAGATCACACAGTTGGTAGGGATTCAGAGTCTTGCAAAAGAGTTCGGAAAAGAGTTAGAGAGGCTTAGAAAGTTTAGCCAAAGTGTCCCAGGCAATCCCAGGATCGAAAGCCGGGGGCTAAAACTACCCCGTACAGTCGGTGGCAAGGGAAGCCAGGCGGAACACGGTACCTTAACGGAAAGGATCCTCCAGCGGGGGCAGTTGTTCCAGGCAGTGGCAGCAAGGCTCGACGTCGGTCAGGGGAGAAGAAGATCTCGCTGAAGAGCAGAAGAAGAAGGTCGTTGCACTGCCCGGGAAGAAACCAGCCGCGGAGTCCTCCGGTTAAAGGGTTGTACCGACTTTCGCGGTTGGGGTAAAAAGTGGTGGGTATTCCAGTTGCCGGGGTGCTTGGCACTGGCAAGGCGGCCACGAGATACCTCGAAGAGCGGAAAGAAGGTGAAAACTGGTTGTCCCCACCAGTCAAGGGAAGGAGCCACTCCGTTAAGAGTTCTCCTCGGTCGTCGGGAAAAGTGGTGAGATGGTTCAGCAGGGCTCCACCGGCGGTGTCGTCGTAGCAGATCAGCTCAGCTCGTCCCTCGTTGGATTCTTAGGTCCTGTGGCGACTTCTGAAGTTCCAGTCCCCAAAGCCCTGCTTTTATGCAGCAAACCCCCATTCACCCAGCCTAGCTGTCACTCAAACATGCTAAGTGGTGAGCCGGCCGGCTCACCACTTGGGCCAATCAGGATGGAGTGCGACTTGAGCTACCTAGGTAACTCAGTCCAGGATGCCTAAATCCCCCTCCACCCCTCCTAAGTACCCCAGACAGAGTGGCACCACTTTGGAGGGCTTCTGTGGAGAAGCCCGCCAAAAGTGGGACAAAGGGCTCCACTTTGGGTCAGAGTTACAGAGGCGAATGCCAACGCCATTTTAGCATCAAGTTTTGGCAAAAAATCCCAACCGGAGTTATAATAATAAATATATAAACCGGCGGTATGTTTAAGGCTACCGTAAATAAATAATTAAATGTGTTAGCCTAAAACAATGGGAAATCCCATAGGAAAATATTCGCGGTCGAATATAAAACGTAGTTTCCACTGCCACCAGCCAAAACTCGATCAGGGGGGACGGAGACGTGCCCCCTCGACTAACAGACCCTGGGGCAATCGAATTGCCCCAGCCAGTACGTCCACAATATGATGGTTTGTACTGGTTCTGTTCAGGATTTAAGACTAGTAAAGTCTTTGGTGACTTTACATGTCCTGGGAGACAGTAGTCAGTCCCAGGGTATGGAGTCTATGTTGGGGAGTCCCTAGGACACCCCTGGGTTACGGCACAGAGGGTGCTGTGTAACCCACATCACAAAAATATATGAGGCCCTATGGAGTAAAAGACCCCATAGCCCATTCAACACAAGGTTTAACCAAGAAAACACACTTCAACATGCCCAAGAGTGAGGGTAAAAGAGTCTCACTCTTGGCAGGAGAAAAAAAAAGAAACCCTAGAAATCCAGCAAAGCTGCTGGGGGACTCACTAGGTAGGGAAATTCGGCCTAAACAGAGAATTCTCCCTAACAGAGCCAAGTATTGTGGGACTGTGTTACTTAAACATTTGTGGGTGATAGAGTTTTGAAGACACTCCTTTCCCTGATTGGCAACCAGTGAACCTTCTTCCTGGCTGCTGAAATGTGGTCTCTTTTGGGAATGTTCATTGCTGCCTGGAGGTCATTGTTCTGGATGATCTGTAATTTGTTGATGTTTTGTTTGGATGTCCCGGCGAAGAGGACATTACAGTAATCCAGCCTCGCGCCAGTGATGGCTCTGGCAATAGTCAGGCAGCTCTCTGGGGTCAGGAATTGTCTGGGTGCGTTGATGAGTTTTGCAGTGTAAGCTGCTGAAGATGCCACTGCGCTTACTTGTTTAGTTAGAGAGAGGGAGGCATCCAGGTGGACGCCTAGTCTTTTTACCGAAGCTGAGACTGGGATGGGGATTCCATCAATTCAGAAGGAGGTTAATTATCGGATGAGTTTTCTAAGCATGCCAGGTGAACCAACCAGCAGGATCTCCGTCTTTTCGTCATTCAAACAGGTGGTTGGTGGCCATCCAAGCCTATGTTATAGAGTAGATTTTGTTGACCAAGCGCGGGAGTCTTCATCATATGAGCCTGATAGGGATAGGAGGATTTGGGTGTCATCAGCGTAGTTGATAGAGGAAATGCCGATGTTATCCAGGAGGTCAAATAAAGGTTTGGTGAAAATGTTGTATAGGGAGGGGGGAAACAAATGAACCTTGCGGGACACCGCACAGGATGGAGGTGGGGGGCACTTGCCATATCTGAAAAAACCCTCATTGACCTACCTTCAAGGAAGGAGGCTATCCAAGAGAATGCTTCCTGGGAGAAGTTTGCAGATTTGGTCAGGTGGTGGCAACGGGTTTTGTGATCTACAAGGTCGAAGGCGGCCGATGGGTCAAGTAAGAGAAGTGCTGGTTTGCCTTCATCTCTGAGGGCATCGAGTTGGATTTTTAGGTCTATTAGAGCTGACTCTGTGCCATGACCCGGCCAGAAGCCTGATTGGTGTATCCCTAGAATGTGATTCATTTCGAGGTAGTGTTGGATCCGGTGGTAGGCTGCTCTATCTAGGATCTTCAGCAAGAAAGGTACAGTTGTGATGGGGCGGTAATTATTTGGAGCTGATGGGTCTAGTTGGGGTTTCTTCAAAGGGAAAGGACCCATGATTCTTTTAGGCTATGTCAGGTATACTGCTCGTGTGTTAGTCTGTTTTCTCTCAGAGCGGGTTGTCTGTGAGAAAGTGTTTTATTTATTTATTTATTTATTTATTTATTTGTGTTGTAAAAGGGGGAGGGGTAGAGTTCCTAAATATCCTACCTGGTAGGATGGGCTAGAGGTGTTACAGGGAATGGGATATCATGTCTCAACATCCGCTGTCCCACTCCCACTCCCCGAAGACCTCTCACCCAGGTGATCCTCCCGCACTGGTCCACCACCAGGAACTGTATCCAAATGCGATGGCCGTGTCCTGGCCACCTGGATGACAGGCTCCCGGAGACTAGTGGATGAGAAACCTTCTGGTTTCTCACAGCTATAACCTGCATACTTCTTTGCAAATAACTTAATTAGGGCTGTAGTAGCCATTGCTTTTGTTCTCCCGTGGACCATCCATTCTAGGCCTCGAATTTTGCTGTAATTTCGTATCCCTAATACAAATAGCTTGTTACCCATTCAACAACCCCTGCCGTTGACCTTACTGACAATGGCCCACGAAGCCTAGGGCCAAAACGCATTAATTTGGTCTTCCCCATATTTACAGTCAGTTCGTTATCCCTTGCATAATTCAACAGTGCATTTATACTTCTTTTTATCCCGACCAGCAAGTGATCCATTACTATCATGTCGTCAGCATAGGCCATGGTAAGATACATGAACATTACCCACCTTATGTGGGTAGTTCCTCTCAACAGAAAGAGCTTTTCCTAAATCAGCCAAGTAGAGATTGAACAGCATGGGCGCTCGAACACAGCTCTGCTTCATGAAACTTGGCTTTCTCCACCGTGTGGCTGTTGCTTCGCTGGACAATGACAAACTGCATAAAGGAGGTGCTGATTTGCGCTGCAAATTGTGCATCTCTCAAAGGGCCAGTAACATTTTGGCTAAGCCCTGCAAAATATCAGGGACTAAAGAAGGGTGACCAGAGGATCTTCTCCAAACCACCCTCAGAGCCAACATCTAATGGCTTGGGGTGGTTGAAGCCCCCGTTGGTGCACCACCAGAAGTACCCAGAATATGCTATGGCTACTTAATCACATATCCCCCCCTCTTCAGTGTAACACAACCAGAGTTCTGCAAGAGGGTACCTACTTATGTACTCCACACTTGCTCAGAGTTTGGCCTACATATGAATAGCCGAAAAAAGATTATAGCCATAGAGTGAGGAACTACCTTTTGTTTTACTTGCTCTCTTTTTTCAAATGTTTTTCTTCTAGCTTTTCTTCTGTCCTTTTATTCTCTTACCTTTGTTCATGCTGTCCTGGATCTGTGACAAGTGGATGTGTGTCCGTCCCTTCTCAGTTGCAATTGGAGGACCATGCCCACTCATTCCTACCCCGCCCTTCAACCCTGAATGGGTGACCTCCCTCCCATACTCACCCCTCCCCCCCACCCCCAAAACCCCACACCAGCTCATCCTCTCAATCACCACTTGCCGTGCTGGTTCCGGGGGCCCTTTGCCCCCCTTGATTTCTGCATGTTCTCAAGTCATGCTTGCCGATGCAGTAAACCAGCATGAGGCAGCCCAGGGCGATACTGGCTTTACTGCCATCCTACTGCACTGTTTTCTTTTTGTCTCTTTTTCTTTTCCCCCTTTCTACTATCTCACCTCTACATCGCCTTGCTGAACCCTCTAGATTAAGAGCCTTGTTTTCTATCCTTAGCCTTCAGTCTGGTCAGCTCTCTCCCTCCTCTGACTTCTTTAACCTCTTGTTTCCTTTTGCTTCTTCTGATATGTTTCTTTCTGGGCTTTCTTCCTTTCCATTCTGCCTTTCCTTGCTTGGAATTCAGTGGCATGCTTTATGCCCCTGCTATCTCCCATTTTATTTTTACTCCCTCGATCTACATTCTCAAAAACGTCACCTCTACTTTTGGTCTTTTATCTCCTCCCTTTTCTGGGACACCAATGTTCCACTCCACCCTGGGCAACCTTGGCTTTTGAATATCTCTCTGTTTAATCTACCGCTTGTTGCTCTTTCCTCCATGAGCGGCACTGTAACACCAGAATTTCTGGTTCATCCATTTTGCACACGGGCAGCCTTGCCAAAAACTCAGCCTGACATCCTTCGAGATGGCCTTCTCCTACTATTAAAAGTCAAGTATTCCCCATAAAAGGTAATTCATCTCAGGGAGCATTTTGAACCACAACCTCCCCACCATAAACATTAACTAGTATAGTCCATCACAGGCTACAAACCATTAAGAAACACTTGTCCTTCCTCTCAAACAATTCCCAATTAAGATGAGCCCCTTTTTGGACTTCAGTCATGTAACCCAATTCGTGCTACTCAAGGTAGAGTTTATGGAACTATATGCAATACATCTTTTCAAAAAATGTATTCAGAGAAGCTGCTTCAACATATTTTAGTCACTAAGTATTGTTTAAGTTCACAGGTTGCTCAAGCTTGGCTTTCCCAACGACTCCACCCTATTTGTCTGATGTGATACAACATTCCTGAGCGAACAACAAGGTCTTATGTTTGTTTCTGATCTGCAAGTGTTCCTTTTGGTGTCTGAGAGCCTCTGGAAGTTAATTTCACCATTGTGCTTGCAAGGTGGAAATTAGTCTTCTGCCTGTCGGCTTCGTCTTACCAATATGGAATAGGCCCTTTGATATCGCAACGAGATTCCTCATAGAAGGAAAGTGTTTCGCTGGTGACCAAGCGCTATAACAGTTGAAAAAAGTAAAGCGTGAAAACATAAATAATTTGGATTCAAAAATTGTGTAGTTGATGGCAGGTTATTAATTGGAATTGTTTGGATGTATTTTGTTTCTTTTAAAAAGCATTCTCTTTAACATATTTGCGGAACTGATATCATATTGCAGTTCCCCTTTCTAAGAAATTGTGAATGTAAATTTAAGAAAAAACACATTTTTCTCTGTAAATTGAAACACTTCTATTGCGGGCATCCTGTTTGTTTCAGAGCAACTTCCTTTTTAATTCGAAGTATTTGTTTTTCACTTATTTTTTTAATTTGCTTCTTCAGCTCTCTGAGACCTGTACGTGTGTAGCACATTATAAGAAATACATTAGTATTATCTTCTGTGCACTCGATGCAACCCACTGCATTTAAATTTAGTTTCAAATGTAGTTGGTAGACTGACATGTAATGGAAAGTCTGTTTCCTCAAGTAGCAAAACCAAACATATATAATGTTCTTGACAATTGTGACGAATCTGAGGATGTCGTCCCTTCTTCCCTACGGGGAGACCTTTCTCATGGGGCCAGGACAGGGGTATCCACAGTACAATAATCCCACTAGGGTTGGAGCACAGAGGGATGATCACATGGAGAGGGAAGCCCACTATGGAGTTAGGGATGATTACTCTCAGGGAACGCAGTATTCCTCCATCTTGATAACCCCAGCCCCTTCTCCAACACCATCCCACCCTCCTTTGTAGGGAGAACTAATATACTCTGTTGCAAGGTTTACCATCTTGATACACTTGACAAACCTGAAATATGCAAGAATATCCAAAAATATCCAAGAATCCTAAGTATCTTAGAAAACTAGTACTGGGACGAAGAAGATCACTCCAAGGAAACAAAGTGAGCGTTTTAGTTTATCTCGACATATCCGTTGCTGTAATGGAGGCAGCTGACTGACGCGGACATTCAAAAGGAACTCCGCTGTCGAACAGCGGAGAGACGAGCCTGAGGGGAGACTAGCCTCCTGAGAATGAGCTTCAAGAGAACCGTTCTCCGAGGCGGCACAGCGGGTTTCCTCCCCCAGGGTGACAGAGGGAGTGAGGTAGAAGAAAGCCTGTCAAAGGTCTGAGCTGGAAGAACCGAGTGGTTTGTTGCTGGTACTTAACTCGAGGCTAACCGGCCTCTGGTGAAGCACTCACAAGGCACAATGCGCAGCCGGGAGAAGCGAGACACCTCCCGAAGCACTGCAGACCCCACCGCTTTCCAGGAAGCTGCTGGAGCCTCCACGAGCACACAGACTGGGTAAACGCTGGTACCGTTTAGGAAGAAGAGAACAGGTATACAGGTTTACCATAAGGTGTTGGCGGTCTGAGGAAGCTCGAGAGTGAATCTAAAAAATGGAAGAAGAGGGTCGGGGACCCAAAAGTAAATGAATGAGAGTTACTCTCTTGGCAGGAGAGTGAACCAAGGGGGAGTTACGCCACTGTGCAAGTCTGGGACCTGAACCCAAGAGAGAGGGTCTGGGACCCAAAATTGAATCAAAGGCAGTTACTCTCTTGACAGGAGAGTGAACCAAAGGGGAGTAACGCTGCTGTGCGTGTCTGGGACCCAAACCCAAGAGAGGGGGTCTGGGACTGAAAGTGAATTGAAGAGAGTTATGCACTTGACAGGAGAGTGAACCAAGAGGAAGTAGCACTACTGTGTATGTCTGGGACCTGCACCTATCAGAAACCTGGGTTTAAAGTCAAGAGGGTCTGGGACCCTGTGAAAGAGACATTTTTTGTGAATCACCCGTTTTGGCAAGGGAAGACGCCAAACCACCTTTGGGAGTCTGAGACTCGCACCCACATAGAAGAATAATGAAGTGAAACCTATGCTGGGCGGAGAGGTATCCCGAGTTAATCGGATATACAGACTGGAAATATAAGAGACTTTAATTTATCTGTGATCCAGCATAATAATAGTGAGTCTAGGAGAAAGGAGCAACCCCCCAGTTTTGGAACTTTGTGTTTTTGAACATTTCTTTTCAACACTTTACTGCCAGCGAACCAGGGAACTTTTCTGTCTATTGAGAACACCAAGAACACAGTTTCCTTTAGTAAAGAATACCCTTGCACAGTTATCTTACATTGTAAGTGTTAGGGACAGAAGTAAGTTTTTGACACGACAGTGACAAACTTTTTACTTTCAGACTTCCTGACATTTTCATTAGTTTACCTTGACGCAGGGAAAACCATCATGGCATTTTGGGATAGATGGCCCTTTTCCCAAACTTTTTGTTTTAGTCTTCGCCCACAAATATGCTACCAGTGTAGTGTAATAGCACGATATTAGTTTTGGTGATGTCCTATTTATTACTAGGGGACGGGGCTCAGGTAAACATTGGGGGCAGGAAATGCTTCTTGCTCAACAATGCAGATTCTGGAAGCGATATACAGAGGATTCCCCTAGAGCCTCTTTCTTCTTCTTATCCTAATTGGCAAAATCATCCCATCACCCCTATATAGAGAGTCATGAAGGGAACATGATGTATCGCAGGAACGGTCCATAGGCAGGGGCTGCATACCACACTGACTTGAGACTGCAATCAGCAAGAGAGATCAAGGCCCCCCCCTCCACACTTGTGTTTGTATTTGTATTTGTTCATTATTTGTATTGCGCTCCAAACCCTGAGGTAACTGGGTGCTTGAAAGACTTAAAAGTTACACACATATTCAGGCAAACAGGATATACACATATACGCAGGCAAGCAGGATACCGACAACAAATGACCCTAGTTACAGGTGAGTCAAGATCTGAGATACAGGCAATAAAGTACAGCATTGGACTGAAGCTAGGCCAGGGCATAGATGAAGATCGGCTAGTCTAGTGAATGTATCTTACTGAGGGGACTTGTTGCTCAGCCAGTTTTTTATGCTGGCTTTAAAAGTGAGGAAGGATGGTTCATGTCTGAGGGGGTAGGGGTAGAGTTCCATCGTTTGGCACCTTGAACTAGGAAGCTGGCTCCACCTGCTATTTTTAGGTTGTATCTTGGAACCACTAAATTGTGGGAATGAGATGATCTGGTAGTGCGTGTGGGTTGATGTGAGCAAATTTTGTCTGCCCGGTATTTTGGAGCCGAGTTTGTGAGGCATTTGTGCGTGATGGCAAGGGTGCGTAGAGTGATTCTGTCACGGATGGGTAGCCAGTTGGCATTGTGTCTGTGAGTGGAGATATGGCAGGATCTCGGTAAACTAAGTGCTGCTCTCAGCGAGTTATTTTGTAATATTTGGAGTTTGTTTAGGTTGTGTTCCGAGGATCCAAGGAATAGTGTGTTGCAGTAGTCAATTTTAGATAGAGCAAGTGCTCTAGCCAGTGTTAAGCAGCTACTTGTGGATAAATAAGATTTGCAGCTGTAGATCAGTTTGTTGGTGTAGGCCGTAGAAGACACAACACTATTGACCTGTTTTTTAAGAGAGAGAGTTGAATCGAGGTATACCCCCAATGTTTTTATCTGTTTGGAGATGTTGATTAAGTTGCCATCAATGATGAAAGAGGAGTATCTAGTGTCGAGTTTATTCAGGCGTGCCTGAGTACCCACGATCATTAACTCGGTCTTATCATCATTAAGACACAGGCCGTTAATGGCCATCCAGGCTTGGATTTCCAGATAGATGTTGAAATGTGCCAAAGCAGGCAGTGAGGCAGTGACCAGTAATTGACTTACCCCAAGTGAGGGACCAGCTGGACTCTTGCAAATGGGCTTGTCCAGGAGCCACGAACATTGTTTGAGAATGGAGAAGGCACACAGTTGAGGGACCACAGGGGAACCGTACAGGGAAGCCAGCTGCCATCTTGAAAGCGTCTGAACTCTAGATGGCAGCAAATCATTTTGAGCTTTCGGCTTCGGAGCCAGTGACTACATGTGAAATAGGATTGATTGGAAGGATATATAAAAGAGACACCTGGCGCTTCTAAAATCCTGAAGTCTGCAATGGCCAGTCACATGACACCCCTGAGACTGCTAAATGTGCCAAAGCAGGCAGTGACCGGTCATTGTCGAGAGAAGCTCAAGGGAAAGGTCGGTGAAAAACAGTCAAAGGAAGGAGCATCTGGAAGAAAGTTACATCAAAGCGGTTGGTGTGATAAAGCAAGGGGCACAAGGAAGACATGAGAGCATGGGATAGGTTGGAGGAGAAGATAAATACAGAGGAGGAGAACACCTAGAGAGGAGAAGAGAGTGGAGAGTAATAGTATCAGCACCACCCACTGAATGAGGTATTTTATTCATGGGTCCTGTGAACTAAGGACTTTGTCCACAGCCTGTTCGAGGCCATAGCTGAAATGCTGGTCTAAGACAGAGTTAAGTTGAATGGGAATAAGGATGCCTATTAGGGTGCAGAATCCCAGTCCCTTAGGTTGAGATAAACCCCTGGAGATTGCATGTCTGTTGCAGGCGTCCATGCGACTACATCGCACTGGCTGGAAGGGATGTGAAAGGAATGGCTGCAGTTGGCAAATCAATTTCAGATGAGGGGAAGAAAAGCAGTCGACTTACTCACCCAGGGAAACCCGAAGACTGCATCAGCCTGGGAGGATCCTACACCTCCAGAACAGTGTGCTGGTGGAACTTAAAAACACCCCTGTGACTGGGTGACTATGAGCAAATCCTCAGGGCATATTTTACTAGATTAGGGAAACCTAAGCTAAGAACAGAAGGCCCTATTTAGATTTGGATACATCTGTGCCTTTTACTGTTTTCTTTATTTCCCTCAAATACCGTTGCACTGCTGTGTTTAGATATGCCCCAGTGATGATCTAGCTTCTACTCAATAGTTCACGTAGCCCCTTTCCCATCCTCTTTGGTTTGAGAATTAAACCAGACAACAACTGACTTTCTGTGACTCAAGTCTTCCATTGATCCTTGCCACACCGTGACATAGGGGAGAGGTCTGACATTGTACTGTGGAACCTAATTAGGTTTGTGTTCCTAACTGTAACCTTAAGTGCCTGCAAGGAGAGAATAATAGATATTTGCACACCAACTACACATATAATGTGATATTGTGTACCAAAATTAGTGGGGAGGAGGAAGTTCTGAACTTTGTGCATATTTTGTATAAGTTTGAAGAGGCCAAGTGTTGAACTGGGGGAGAGTCTTGACACTGCCCTAACAGGTTCCTCGGCCAAACACTTGCTGTCGTCTGACCTTGAGCTTGTGGAAGTTTATAAGATTCCTTCTTCATTTTCCCCTATAAAAGTCACACATGGAACAGTCAAAGGTTACACAATTGTTGAATAGTATTAAGTTACAGTGATCTGCTCCCCCGACGGCCGACGTCACTGGATGTTATAAGTAGGATGCACGACGCCCGTAGCCTCAGTTCTGTTTTTTCCACGAACGTGTTCGCTTCGGAGATCTTGGCGCGCCTCGACTCTTTGGAGTTTCTGTTCTTTATCGGTTCTTCGAACCTGTTAGTTTGTGAAGTTATCCTTCGTGATGCCTACCTCGTCTTCCACCCCGCGTCCGGGCTGTAAGAAGTGCGGGGACTGTGGGTTCAAGATGTCGGTGACGCACTCGCACAACGCCTGCCTCTGGTGCCTCGGGGAGGTCCATGACACGGATGATTGTGTCGACTGCCAGTCGCTTACGTCCAAAGCCTTGCGGGAGCGCAAGAAGAAACTGTCGGTAGGTAAGGTGTCCAAGCCACGGAAGTCGAAGTCTGCAGGGCTTTCGACGGACGATTCGAGGGGCGACTCTCTGCATCGTCGTCGGAAGTCCAGTGGGTCTCGGTCCCGGAGTAGGTCCCGCCACTCCTCTGCCTCTTCGAGGCACTCCCGGAAGCGCTGTCATCGGTCGCCTTCCCCATCCTCATCCGAGGACTCCGCCCGTCGGTGGGTCGCTTATCCCACCAAGCATGCAACGCCAGAGGAATGGGTTTCCTTCGGTAAGAAAATGCTAGCGATTCTTGAATTGCAGGGCACTGGTCCGTCCGCGCCTCCGAGTGGGGTCGGTCGTGATCGGTCGAGAGACACCGCTCGTACGCCTTCGGGCTCGGGTGGTCGGCACGATTCGCGGGAAAGGTCCCACTCGGACAAGGGGAATCGTTCTCATCATGCCCGTTCCAGGTCCCGGTCCTCGACGCGCTCTAGACCGTGTGCACCTGTGATGTCTTCGAGGAAGACGTTGACGCCTGTGGCGCTGAGGTCGTCGACGGACTCTTTCGAGGCTCCGCCTCCGAAGAAGTCTTCGACGCCATCGGCGCCCAGGCTGTCGAGGGACACGCTCGGGGCTCCGACCTCGAGGCCTGTGTCGACGCTGTCGATGCTGTCAGCGCCGCGTTCAGCGTCAACGCCGATTCACTCGACGCTTTTCGAGGCTATTTCGATGGGGGTACCCTGGGGCACGATGGAACCCCCTAGAAAGGCTCTGGCCAAGGTCAAGCATGGCTTTGTTCCTCATTCTGTGCCCTCTTACGGCCATCTTGAGTACATTTCAAAGGTGGATGAGGGCTCTGATGATGGCATGGTTCCTGATACGGTGCCAGATGAGATTCTCTTGGGCCATAGCCAAATTGAGGACCTGTTTCAGTCCCTGCACGACGCCAGTGGTCTGGACACCTCTCCGAAGGTAGAGTTTTGTAGACCTGAGCCTAGCACTCATGCCGACTCCTCGTACTGGCGCCTTATGTCTAGGGTTACCGAGTACTTGGGATGGTCTGCTCCCCCAGGGGATTTTCTTCAGGATGACCTTACGGATATCCACGACCAAGGTCCACCAACTGACCCGGTACTGCCGTTTCATATGGCTCTACAGAGGAGGGTGGCGGCGGCTTGGACTGCTCCGGAGAGTCTCCCGGCAGTGGGCAAGTCTTTGCTGCCAAAATACCACCCAGCCAGTAGCGACCCCTGCTACTTGACGAAGCACCCCACTCTGGAGAGTTTGGTGGTGCAGGCGGCTACAGCCCCAGCAAAGCAGGCGTCGTATCCTACCATCCCTCCTGATAGGAACGACAAGCGTTTTGATGGTTGGGCGAAGAAAGTGTTTTCTTCACGGGGTATGGCGCCTCAGGCTGCCAACTCCTTATGTGCCTTGTCTCGTTTCACGCACACTCTGTGGAACTGTGTTTCCTTAGCGGCTGAACATATTCCCGAAGGGGACGAACGGGATGGTTTCCTTGCTATGGTCCAGGATGGCAAGGATGCTATGTGTGAGGCCGTTCAGTCGGGTTTGGACATGGCAGATTGCGTCAGCCGGTCCATGGCGGCGAGCACCGTCATACGCAGGTTTGCGTGGTTGTGGAAGTCGTGGTTTGCTTCTGATGTGCAGGCCCGGCTCCTCAACATGCCCTTTGACAGTGAACATCTTTTTGGCAGCAAGGCTGACGAGAGCCTTGAGAGGTTGCAGACCTCCAAAGCTGCAGCAAAGTCGTTGGGTGCTGCAGTTGGACAATCTCCGCCTTTTCGTCCTAAGGGACAGCAATGGAGGGGAGGTTCCTTTCGTTATTACTCATCCTTTGGTAAAGTGAGAGGAGCTGCCAGTCAAAGGGGCCCCCGTAGGAGTGCCAGAGGTGGAAAACAAGGTACTCGAGGTGCCAAGGCCGCTTGGGCAGTTGCCTCTTTGCCCTCAGGCAACGCCGCAGCCGTTTCAGCTCATGTCATGAGGCCATGTCCCATGGTTCGTTGGTTGGGGGAAGGCTGGCGCAGCATCTTGTAGAGTGGCGTGCCATTACTTCAGATGTGTGGGTTCTGGAGATCATAGCTCACGGCTACTGTCTTCCTTCCGGCAGAGGCCTCAGGGAATCTCTCTTTGAAGAGTCCGGATCCGCTCCTTGCGCAGGAAATTCAATCCCTGCTGGAGAAAGGCGCCATAGAACTGGTGCCTGTAGCGAAGAGGAACAAGGGATGGTATTCCCCTTATTTTTTGATTTCCAAGAAAGACGGGGGATTGAGACCCATCATGGACTTGCACGGTTTGAACAAACTCCTAAGGAAGGACAAGTTCAAGATGGTTACTCTCTCTCAAGTCCTCCAGGCCCTTCAACTTCAGGACTGGTTGGTGTCTCTCGACCTAAAGGACGCTTATTTTCATGTGCCGATCCATCCAAAGTACAAGAAGTACCTGAGGTTCGCGGTTTGCGACTCGCACTTTCAGTTTTGGGTCCTGCCGTTCGGATTGACCTCCGCCCCGAGGGTCTTCACCAAGCTCATTGTAGTGGTGGCAGCGCATCTCAGGAAAGGGGGATTCACGTCTACCCCTACCTGTACGATTGGTTGATCAGGGCGCGCTCTTCCGAGCAAGTCCTGGATCATCTGTCCGTCACCTGCCACTCCCTCCACAAGCTGGGCTTCTCCCTCAACTTAAAGAAGTCCCATTTGATGCCAACTCAGAGGCTCCAGTACATCAGAGCAGTGCTCGACACGTCCCTGGGGCTGTGTTTTCCTCCCCAGGTGAGGGCTCATCACATTCAGCAGATGGTGCACAAGTTTCAGCTTGCCCAGAGTCTCCCAGCGTTCGAGTTCTTGTGATTGCTCCGCCTCATGGCATCCTGCATTCTTCTGGCGCCAGAGGCCAGGTTGCGGATGGGATCTTTGCAATGGGCACTCAAGCACCAGTGGTCTCAGTCCTCCCGCAGGATGTCGGACCCGGTTAAGGGGCCGTCCTCGGTCGCCCAGGACCTTCTGTGGTGGGCCGTCGAAGGCAATCTGATGAAGGGGGCTCCTTTTTGGCTACCCTGGCCAATGGTGACGATCGTGACGGACGTATCCCTCGGGATGGGGAGCTCATGCCAACGAGTTGGCAGTCAGCGGTCGTTGGTCTCCGTCGGAGTCCAGACTCCATATCAATCTGTTGGAGCTGAGGGCCGTCAGGCTTGCCCTGATGGCTTTTCTGCTGACTGTGCGAGGAAAGAATGTCCTGATCCTGACGGACAACACAGTGGCCATGCACTACCTCAACAAAAAGGGGGGGGCAGGGTCACTTCCTCTGTGCAGGGAGGCGATGCAGCTCTGGTTCTGGGCAATCCAGCAGGAAGTTTCGATCTCGGCAGTTCATCTGGCCGGAGACGAAAACGAGACGGCGGACGCTCTGAGCAGGCAGAGCGTGATCTCTCACGAGTGGGAGTTGGCTCAGGAGATTCTCCTGGAGATCTTCGCCCTTTGGGGGACCCCTCAAGTGGATCTCTTCGCCTCTAGTTTCAACCGGAAGTGCGAAAGGTTCTGCTCGCGGGAATTTCCTCCAAAAGGAGCCTTAGCGGACGCGTTCGTGGTGGAGTGGTCATTCCCACTGCTGTACGTGATTCCTCCAGTGCCCGTTATCCTGCAAGTGCTGCAGAGGTCGCAAATCTTCGGTTCCCGGATGATCCTCATTGCTCCGGCGTGGGCCCGGAGGACGTGGTACCCGGACCTTCTCGATTTGTCTGTCTGCCCTCCACGTCGTCTTCCCTACGGAGACGATCTGCTCTCACCGGAGGGGGGTCAGGTTCTCCATCCAGAGGTCAGATCCCTCAACCTTCATGCTTGGTTTCTGAAAGGTTGAGGTATAAGGATTGGGACCTCCCTGAAGACGTGATGTAGGTGTTGCTTTCGGCCAGAAGGCCCGCAACTAAGTCCCTGTACCGTTGCCTTTGGCGAAAGTTCTGCGACTGGTGCAGGGTTAAGAATGTGGATCCTTTTGCATGTTACATTCCCGTGGTTCTGTCTGTTTTGCTTTCTTTAGCCCACAGGGGCTTGCAAGTGGGTACGATTAAAGGTTACCTGGTGGTGCTGTCCATATTTAAGCGCTCGTCTGAAGAGTGTTCTTATTTTAAAATTCCTTTAATTTCTCAGTTTCTAAAAGGGCTCACTAATGTGTTCCCTCCATCACCTTTCCAGGTGCCCGGTTGGGATTAGAACCTTGTCCTCAAGTTTCTGATGGGTGCTCCGTTTGAGCCTTTGCATTCATGCCCTCTGAGACTGTTAGCTCTTAAAACTGTATTTTTGGTTGCGGTCACTTCCGCTCGCAGAGTGAGTGAGTTACAGGCACTTTCAGTTCAGCCACCCTTCACTGTATTTGAGAAGGACAGGGTTGTCCTTAGAGTTCATCCTTCCTTTCTTCCAAAGATGGTGTCGGAATTTCATTTAGGCCAGAAGGTTGTTCTTCCGGCATTTTATCCTCCTCCACATCCTGGTAAGGAAGAGGAGAGGCTCCATAGGCTCGATCCTAGGAGAACTTTAAGCTTTTATATTTCATGCATGTCCCGGGTCAGAGTGGATGATCAACTCTTCATTGGTTACGCTGGAAAGCGTTTGGGACAAGCTGTGACTAAGCAGACTTTGTCTTGCTGGATTATTCTGGCTATTTCTGAGTGTTACCGCTTGGCGGGTAAGGACCCACCGGTCGGCTTGCGGGCCCATTCTACCAGGGGTATGGCTGCCTCTACTGCCCTACACAGAGGTGTTCCTATTCGTAACATCTGTGATGCAGCACCTGGGCTTCGGTCCATACTTTTGTACGTCACTACTCCCTCGATTACATCCGTGGGCAGGATCTGGCCTTTGGCAAGGCGATCCTTTGCTCCGCAATTTGATTGGGCATTCTAAATTTCTTTTTCTAAATTCTTTTCCCACCTCCTTGCATTGGTACTGCTTTGGGAGTCTGTCATAGATATGGAATACGTCGGAGGACCAAATCCCCTCGAAGAACAAGTTACTCTCTTACTTGGTAACGTTCTTTCGATGGGATGGCCCGACGACGTATTCCATATCGCTCCCTCCCTGCCTTCCCCGCTACAGAATTTCTTATGCGATTGCAGCTTACGTTTCCGAATGGCTTTGTGTGGTCAGACTGGCAGAAGACTGATGCCACACGTTCTGGGGAAAAAACTACAACTGAGGCTACGGGCGTCGTGCGTCCTACCTATAACATCCAGTGATGTCGGCCGTCGAGGGAGGTCCTCGAGGCCGGCGTATCGACGTCATCGACGCAGGACGCAGACGCCGAAAGATTTTCCGAAGCAGCACAGCTGTGGTGATTACTGTCATAGATATGGAATATGTCGTCGGACCATCCCATTGAAAGAACGTTACCAGGTAAGAGAGTAACTTGTTCTTATGAGCCATTGGGATATATGGTCCTAATCCCCGGGGCATTTTCTGTCTTTAAGTGCTTGATCCCATCCCCTTAATGACACCTTGGTTGCTTCTAGGAGTTGTCCTTCTGCCCCTTGAGCGGCAGTACGCATGGCGTGTAGGACCCTCAGAGGAATAGCTGTGACCCCTTGTTCAATCTCGCACCAACCTTTTGGTGTCTCATCTGTCACCCATTTCAGCATGGGCATTTTGTGCCGCTAGGATATATCTTGCCACTTCGGGAACCCCCAAATCTCCCAGAAGCGTTGGACGCGTTAAGACTTTTTTTGTATCCTCGGTTTCTTCCTGTGCCAGATAAGAGATGATTTCCGACTGTAATGTCTTAATCATGCAAGATGGTATTTCCACCGGCAGTGAACCCACTATGTACAGTAAGCTGGGAAACAACATCATTTTAACAGCTGCTATGCGAGCAAACCAGGAGAGTTCCTGGGTGTCCCATCTATGGAGATCCTCCTTTAACTGTTCCCACAGTGGAATTATATTCGCCCCATATAATCCTTTATACTTCTCGTTACATGTATCCCCAAGTACTCTATGCTCTCCTCTTCCCACTGTAGGGGGTATTCCTTGCTCATTTTTATTATTTCTTCTCGGTCTTTAGTTATGTTTAAAGCCTTGGACTTGGTGTAATTTATAGTAAACCGAGAGACTATTGCGATCTCGCATAGCTTCTACATCACTCTGGGTAAAGACGTTTTGGGATTCCTCAAAAATAACAGTATGTCATCAGCGTACAGCGCTATTTTGTGCTTTTCCTTTCCACTCATTACCCCTTAATCCCCTGGTCCTTTCTAATTATAGTCACCAGGGGCTCCATAGCCATGGCGAAGATTAGGGAGGATAGGGGACATCCCTGACACGTACCTCTTCGGATTCTAATCTGTGCCGAAGTTAGTCCTTTCACCAAGAAATTTGTTGTGGGAATTTGGAAGTTTGCTAATATCATTTTAGTAAATTCCGGTCCACATCCAAAGGCTACAAGTGTCCTCTGCAGGTATCCCCAATCTAAGCTATCGAATGCTCGTTGTGGATCTAGTGCGGCAATAGAGAACCTTTGCCCTGTTCTAGTCCCCAGATCTATAATGTCTATGGCTCAACATATAGTGTCTTGCGTGTGTCTTCCTGTGGTAAAGCCCGCTTGATCCACATGAATTATTCCCGGGAGTACCCTCATGCGTCTAGCCGCTAAAATCTTAGCGTAAATCTTAGCATCACTATTTAGTAAAGCTATAGGGCGGTAACAGGCGCAGTCCATGGGGTCCTTTCCAGGTTTGAGGATTAGTATTGTAGTGGATTTCCCCATATCTTCTGTAATCATACCTCCCTCCCTTATTTGGTTAAAGAGTTGTCAGAGGTGCAAGCAGTTGTACCCTGAAGGTTTTGTAAAAGCCATTCCCCAGACCATCGGGACCAAGCGTCTTATTACCTGGTAGGGATGTTGCGTCACTAACCTCCTGTGCCGTAATGGGTAAGTCTAGGGTATCCATTTCCTTTTTAGGTATCTGGGGCAATTGTATTTCTTCCATAAAGCTTGCCTGAAGAATGGGGTCTACACCCTGTAGTCTCAAAATGCCTCCGTGGAATCTTTCCATGATTCAGATTTTATCCGCCTCTGCTGTGAATAGCTTGTAAACAGCATCTTTAAGTTGGGCAATGTAATTCCGGGCTCCTTGCTTTCTCAATTTAGCTACTAGGAATCGGTTGGCCTTTCCTCCTTGCATGTAGTATGTTTGTTTGGTGTTTATTTGGGTTTGTGCAGAGCGGTCTGCCACGTGTGCTTATAGTTGCGATCTAACCTTCCGTAATGCCCTCAATGTTTTTTGTGTCTGCCGCTTTTTATGTTGTGCTTCCGCTTCTTTGACTTCCCGGTCCAGTCTCCTCTTTATTACTCCTTTTTCCGTGACATATATTATGGATTGGGATATAAATTCCCTCCGAACCACTGCTTTCCCTGCATCCCAAACTTTCTTCCAATAGTTTCCCCAACGCCTGGCCATTTATTTCGTCAGTAGGGGTAGGCAACATCGTTTTTATCTAGTACGGGGACCATCACACAATTAAAGTCCCCACCAAGAATTACCTGTCCTTAACACCAGCTTCCTATTTTCTGAAGTATCTCCATCAGAAAGAGATCCTGCTTCTCGTGCGGAGCGTAAGCCTCTAATTTTTTATGTTGCATGTCTCATGGATGGGGGATCAACAGACATGTCAAAACCAAATGATAAGTTTACTTTACCTTTATTTGATACAAAGGAAAACAAGGGATTTAGTTTAGGATGGGTCGCACAGGTCTCTGGTGAAGGGCCACTGGACAGGATTGGAAACTGCAGTGCTGAGACTTAGTATTGAAACAATGACATCTCAATCCTTCTCAAGGCTGCAGGGACAGAGCACAAGAGGCAATTGCTGGAGGCTGCAGGGAAACATAAGAAGTAATTGCTGATGGCTGCAAAGACACAGCACAAGGAAAAGAAGCAAGGCGATTAACTGGAGGCAGATGGAGCACTAAGCATTCTAGGGAAAATGGAGCAAAGCAGTACAGGAGCATGAAACTATCACTGCCAAAGCTGAGAGACATTTAAAATGTTTTCTAGCTGCAAGAGGTACAACACTCCATGTATGGACAGGGATCTTGAGTGTGTGGCAGCTTATAAGCAATGCTAGCCAGGAGGAAACCCAGGATGGAGCCATATGATTGGGCTGCACATAAGCAGTCACAATTGTTTAGCTCAAAGCTCTGACATGGACCTCAGCAGCAGATCCAGTGCTGACACATTCCTGGAGAAATGAAAGCACAGTAATTGCCACAGCATTCTGAGTTGCACAGTCTGCTGAAATTAACTTTGTCATCCATTCTGCAGGAAACCTATGTGCACACAAATCAAAGCCAGAGAAGCATTCTGGGTTAGGTTTCCGGTTTTTCTTGATATCTTGCACGTGCATTGTGAGAATGAGTCAATTTTCCTGGAAACAGGTTTGAGCAAAGAGAGGTCAAATTGTGAGTCAGGGAAATCTCTGGTGATGGCTGCCAATAAGCAGCTGTTATGCAGACAACACCACTAAGAGACAGAGATGCCACATTGTGACAGTTGGGTTGTTGCAGTGTAAACAACTTGTTTTGCTTTCTCTTAAAACGGGTGTCCTCGGTCCTCCCCCTTCTGTGCAAGCACATCTACCTTCTTGATGGCAAACAGAAATCATATCCACATGAGCAGGGATTGAAGTTAAGATTGGTTAACAAGGAGCTAAAGACTACTCCTGGGTAGCCAGCATTAACCAGTGACCAGGAGCTACGACTGAGGAAGGTGGAGCAAATACATAGCATCCCACAAATCTAACTTCCACATAAGATGCAAACTTATCATTGTGTCTATAATTTATGACCACAAATGCTTTTAAATGTTGTATAGGTGTGTCCTGATGTTTATTTTTAGATTATCCCAAATGTGCAGTGTTATATTCACATAGGCGTGTTTGTTTGGCATCAGTTGTCCTAGGCAGTCAAAAGTAGCTCCTGATGGTTGTTGGTGTCAAGCTAACCAGGCCCTGCTTGACTACAAGCAGGAGCTAAATCGCCCCCAGCTCCCCTCAATCTCGAGCCCTGAATGGGGAAGTAGCTGGACCTGATTCAAGAAAGAAACTTGAGCAGTTACCCAGTCGTTCATAAGGTTACCATACAGATGGACCTAAGGCCAGTTTGGTAACCAATCCCAAATTTCACATCATAAATGTAAGCAATTCCCAGGGGCAGGGTTCCTCAGCTACTCCCCATACCAGCTGCATAGGGAGATGCACCTGGATACCCTCATAGGTCAGAGAGAGGCTCAGTAGTGGGGTCAAGGCCCTATAAAAGGAAGCACCTGTGGAAGAAGGCTGTGAAAGTCTGGAGAACAAGCTCATGTACAAGTGTCTGGCAAAGAGTACAGAAGGAGCTAGAGCAGGATACCACAGACTTGAGATGATGGTGAGGAGATAGGAGGCTTGAGGTGATGGCGAGGAGCTTGTGGAAAGAAAGACCATGGAGACCGTGGAGAGAAAGACTAGGTAGAGCTGGGGAGTGGGAGACTCGGGCTGGGAAGATGAAAACCAAGGAAGCTGGGGAGGGGAGGATCCAGGAGGCTGTTGAAGGGGAAGCCCGAGGAGGTTGTGGGGAGGACCCCGGAGGCTCGGGAGGTGAATGATCTGGGAGGCAGGGGAGGATGATGAGGGAGATTGAGGAGGGGGAAGACCCAGGGGGAGGGGCAAGACCAAGGACGCTGCGGAGAGGGGAGGGGGATAGAGAGACGGAAAGCGAAGCAGTTGACAGAGAGAATGTGATGTTAACTCTAGTTAACGATGTGGTTAAGGAGGTGGTTGTGAGATGAACCATGGAGTAAGGGGTGAAGGAGCCAGTACATTGGCAGTGAAAAGAGAAAGATTACTGTGCAAGACGTAGCTTCATAAATAAAACCGAACAGTATTCATTGCTAAGTTGTGAATAGACAGCCTTACTTTAAAACAGATTGTTCAGCAACATTAGCCATTATTGCATTTGGACCCTTCCAAGAATTATTTATTTAAGGAAGAATCATTGTTTGCCTTCTAATGAGGACTCAACATGATGTATTTTCTTGTGAAAACATATTTCTTTGAGGCCAGTAAACAAACATTCCCGTCAGAGCAAAAGAGGGGGACATTCATGTGTCTGAACTTTTCAGTGCAATAAAGTTATTAAGGGTTTGTCAATAAAATATCCACTGACACATAAGGCCACCGATTTATGACACTTTGCAACGTGTGGTACTGATTTTGTTGGCTATCTTACAACATATCTATATGAACTCTTACATGTGAAGGAGGCAACCCGAAGTGTGAAAATCAGAACCATTTAACACAAGAGTAACATTCAGACCTTTCAGACCAAAGCTCCTTTAGCAAGAAATGTCATTGAAGAGGAACAATATCCTGCCACTTTAAGATGTATAGTTCTCCAGCATTGGATCTTTCATAGTTTCACATGCTGTTAGACTATTCCCTGTCATCAGGATGGGAATCCTCAGTAATATTAAGCAGTTTCATAGTATACCAAGAAACTGCATGCACTTTAGTGTTCTCTAAGTTTTGTTTTGCGTCATTTACCCTTCAGCCAATAGTCAGTGTCTCCCTTAACTCCACTCTTGGAAGACATTTTCGGATTCTTTACAGCACGTTCAGAGTTGGGAATGTTCTCCAAAGTTCTCACTTAGTTCAATGTTTTCTTCAAGAAATGTTCAACCTACAGCTTCAACTTGTACATCTTCTGAAAGCTACTGATAGGTACTTTACTATTGTGAGGTTTGTGAATTTGTACACTCTTTTGGTACTACCCTAAAGGGAGGCACACTTTCATTCTGTGATGAATCTAGCAATATCCTCACTTCTTTCCTTAAGGAAGCCTCCCCTTATGTGACCTGGGTATGGCAGCCGTTAACTGATCCTAACGCTGGGGACGGCTATATGAGGGAGGACCACCTCAGGGAGATCTCAGGGCATCATTGGAGGAAACCACATACCCACTTTTCCTTCCAGGGATATTTCTTCTATTCCCCATACCTTAATGGCATATTGGCACAATCCTCCCCAACCTCTTGGTAAATCTACTTGGACTACTCTCCAAACTCCCATTAGGGACACATATTGACAACTGGGAAGAGGCAGGGAGCAGTGAGGATCACTGCCAATCTGGAACACATTTAAGAAATGGTCCCATAACCACTGACACGGGAAAGACCAACAGAGTAATGAAGATCACTAGAAGCAGCATTCAATGAAGCGGTCTAGTTGTTTGAAAAGGTATAATCAAACTGGGAAGTTTAAATACGACTTGGCTACAGCTGAGGAGGAGAAGAGGAGAGAGCTACAGGCACCAGTCTACCTTATAACCCATAACAAAGCCAAACACCACACTGGAGGGAAATACGCCATGGTAGGCAACATGTAGGCAAACCCAAATCCAGAAAAAAGAAGCTGAGGTGCAGACGGTTCACTGCTCGAGGGGAGAGAGCAGTGGGAACTGTGCACTGAGAAAGAAGGCACATTGAAGGTGCAGCACTTAACGGGTTGCACGTGTAGCCAATACGCTGAAGTAGTTAGTAGCGAAGGAACCCTGGAGGTGTCCCGTAATCCCAGGGAACAAAAATGGATTACCAGGTTGCTGGCAAGCGTATGCTGCTCCATAGGAATAACACAAAGTTAAGGTAACTGAAGCGAGGGGACGCCAAATACTATTGGTAAACCCAAAGAACAGAAGTGGGTTACCTAGTTTTCTAACTGAGTGTGCTGCTTCATAAAAACGCAGCGAGAGGCCAAAATCAAAACCATTAAAGAAGTGAAAGTATATATTGAACCACATATGAATGGGTTGTTGAACCTTTTAAGAGAAAGTGTTTGTGTAAGGCAGTCCTTGCAGAAAAGATGTACCATGTGAAGTTAAACGTTTGTGTAATAAAGTCCTGGCAGGGGAGTATACCAGGTAAAGACAAATATGGGTGCATATTCTACTATGTCTCAAGGAAGGATCGTGCCCTCGAGAGTAGGAACTATTGTGTGAACTGTTATAAACTAATATGGATACATATTGTATTGGGTGTCATGGAAGGCTATCCTCTTGAACTTGTGAACTGTTATAAAAAAGTGTACAATGGAAAAAAAAGAGTCCTTAAGAAGTAAGATACTCTTAGGATTTTGAAATGAAGAGAAAGCTCGGGGAAGGGAATGCTTTCCCCCAAAAGAAGTAAAAACACCAAGGGGAAAGTGTAATGTTGGGGAAACCGGACTATTCTTTTTGAACTTCTTTGCTTTAGTACAAGGAAGCCATTCCCTGGAACTGTGAACATTGTCCATTTGGAAACCTTTTTGTTGGATTTGAACTTTTGTGTTGAACTTGATCATTTGAGCACTTTGAGAAATCAAGAGTCAATACATTTTATTTACCTTGGGGTTATTTTAAAGTGTGAATAGGATTATTATTATTATTTTTTTTTTATTAAAATCTTTTGTTTGAATTAACAAACTTCATTTGTCTGCACGTAATCAATAAAGCAGAAAAGAACCTTCAACTTAATCAACTATATTTCCACTAGTAATGTCTGACCAAAATTTGATGACCGTGAATATCAATCGTTGATTGCTTCCTTCGAGGAGTTCCGCCCATCTTTCCTCTGTAGTTGCTTGTTTGCCAGAAATTTTGAAAAAGTCTTATATAAGTCTCTTTTATCCTTCAAGGCCGGACATACCATAATCACATGGAACAGGGTTTCTGGTCTGATTAACTTGCAAAAGCGACAGGCGTCCGATTTGTTGTTTGTTTTGCCTATCAGCGCTTGATATTCACAGGTCGGCAGAATATTCAATCGAAAACGCAAAAACAGGTCACGAATACTGCCACTGGGGAATTGTACTAAGTATTTAGGTAATTGGTTAAGTGCCCTCACCTCTGTTTCTGAGTGTAGGTGTCTTTTGAAAGTTTTCGGTGCTTCTATTGTTCTTAGCCAATCATTCATTTGTAATTTGCGTTTTGCGTATTGTGGTCTATTAAGTAACAATTCGTCTGTGATATCTTCCGCTGTCATTTTCGCTTTAATTTCATTCGACCATTTCGATAGAGCTGCTATTTGGACAGCTTCCTTTTTTTCTTTTAGAATCTCCAAAGCTGGTATTTCTTCTTCAGACATGATTTTTCTTAGCAAGTCCATTTGCTTCCACAATACTATCGATTGAACTGATTGTAGTGCTAATTCAAATCTTAGTCTGGTCATTGGAAATGATTGCGGCAGGGCGAGGGTTTTCCTCCAAAACAGAGCTTCATAGTACGACCATCTCATTATGTTTTTATTGACAATTGTCCCGCTTGCATATGTAAGGATCGGGATTACTTTCTGTCTATACAGCAAAATTGTGGCCTTCAGAGAAAATGTCCCGTATTTTGCATGAAAGAAACGTCCTTGTTTCGCCAGAGCTCTCGCTTTTCCTTCAATGTGCTGTTGCCATTCTGCTTCATTTGATGATGGATTGATTATTGCGCCTAAATATTTGATTGTTTTGGTTGTCAGGAGCACTTGATTTCCTATCTGAATCTTCATTTTAGGTTGGTTCTTTGCTTTTGATTTAATCAGTGTCATTATTCTTGTCTTGTCAATATTAATTTGTAACTTATTAACCATCATGTACTCTTCTGCTTTGTTTACTGTATGTTGCAATCCTTTTAATGTTTTATCCAGAATAATAATGTCATCTGCGTAGATTAACGTTTGGATTGATTCATTATTGATTTTTGGTGGATTCGCAAAGTTGTTTTGGATTTTTTCTCCAAAGTCATACATGAAGAGATTATAAAGACATGCAGCCAATGGGCAGCCTTGCTTCAATCCATTTTCCGATGGAATAAATTCTGTTACTCTTCCCTCTTTCGTCAATCGAACACATATTGACGTATTAGAGTATAATTCTATTACAGGATTGAGAATGTTTGGCGGACAACCCCATTGTCTTAGCTTAGCCCATAACAATTGTCTATTTACTGAATTGAAGGCAGTTTTTAAATCTACGAAGATGGCATATAGTTGTTGTGATTTAACCATTGCTTCATATTTTAACATTTTCAGCAATAGGAGATTGACATTGGTGCCTATTTGTTTTACAAATCCTGTTTGTCTTATAGCTTTTTTGTTGTTATCTCTTGCCCATTGAGTCAGCTTTGTTTGAAGGAAACCAGCAAATAGTTTTCCCAAAGGGTCCAGTAAAGCTATCGGTCTGTAATTAGCAGGATCTTTTCTATCTCCAGTTTTGAAGATTGGTATCAAGACCGCTGTCGTCCAGGTGTGAGGTATCATTTTCGTTTTAGCAATTCATCTTAATAAGTGGCTCATGAACTTAGCCCACTGGACTGGGGATTTTTTTAGATCGCTATTTGCTAATCCATCAGGTCCTGGAGTTCTAGAGGATTTGAGACAATTGATGGTATTAATAATGTCTTCATTCTCCCATTTAAGGTCCCAAGGCTCATCATCAGATGTTAAACACTTCATACTTGTCTGTTCCGTATTATGATAGAATGTTGAGTAGTGCTTCACCCATCTGCTTGCATCAACTTCTTGGATCGTGTTTTGATTAGCCGATTACATGTTTAACATTGACCATAAATTTCGCATATTTTTTTCTTTAAGAGCTCTCAAGATCGCTTCTGCATCATTCTGTTTTAATGAAGCTTTGATCGCTTTTATTTCATTAGAGTACTTGTTCTTTGCTTTTTTTATTTCGATTTCAAAATTAGGGCCCCTTCGTTTCTGCAGTTTTCTTAGGACTTTGTAGTGTTGTTTCTTTTTTGTTTGAATTTCAATATTGAAGTAGTGGGAGTGTATTTGTTTTTGGATCTTCTTTTCACCCTTCTGTTGATATTTTTCTAGTATCCAATCGTATTCCATTTTTATGTTATCTTGTATTGGTGCATCTTCAAAGGTTGCGATTATTTCCTCTATATGGGTTAGTTTTATCCTGAGTCTATTCATCCCATTTGTTAGCTCCAGGTCTAGGAGTATTAGGCGTTGGTCGGTTCTTATTTGAGTGGCCCATTCTATCTGTATTAAATGGTGATTGCTATCCTGCTGAGACAAGTTGGCTGTTGAAAAAATGTATCTATTGATTCTTTCTGAAGTAAATATGAAATCAATGATTGAGTTGGAAGTTTCACTTACCCAAGTTGGTAAAGGTGTACCTTCAGTATCTGTTGGTTGGGTACTTAAGAAGAGGTTCCTCTGGTTCGCTTCTCTCATCCATTTTGCTGCTCTAGTTGAGAGTGAGGTGGACTCTAGCTTTCCACCTTTTTTATCGAATAAATGAAAGTTAAGGTCTCCTACTATGACAAAGTCCATTTCACTGTTAGTAATGGCCAGATTGCAATTTCATCAAATATAGAATCAATGAATCTCGTCTCCGACATTGCCTTTGGGTTCCAGTATATATTAAATATGGATATCGCATAGTTTTCCTTGACAGCAGGTGAAACGTCCTTGTTGTCTGATGAAATTTCAATAGTTACATATTGTGTCCACGGATGAATATTTTTGCTTGTTAAGATTGTCCATGTGGGAACTATTTTTGTTAGAATCAACATACCTGATGCTGGTCTACCCAGTTGGGCTACAATCGCCGGACTGATTAGGGTACTAAATCCATCGCAAATTACCTCATCCTTTATCCATGTTCCTTGCAAACATATGATATCTAAATTCAGCAGGACTTTTGAGTGTTTTTCTAGGAGGTGTTTGTTTCCTCTTGTATTCCACAATCCCAGTGCTATTGAATCCTTTTGGGCTACATTCCTATTTGATTGTTATAAATAGGTTTTGTTACCAGTTTGTTGGGACGTTGAATTTGGTTTCATGTGTGGGGACTCTTGATAGTCACGCCATATGGGGTGCTGCAACAAACCATCCTCCGCGTGCCTCCTTGGTCTTGCATTATTATAATTTTGAGAAGCCTTTGTCCCTTTGGTCCGTTCCTCCTTGTTGGTTGTTTTATAGTATTTAAAGGGAGCCATGTTTTTTGCCTTTTTTTCTGCTGCCGCCCTTGTGACAAAGATTTCCTCTACGCCGAAACCAAGTTTCTCAAACTGATAGTGCGTGGCTAGAACTTTTTGGAATATATCCTGCTTGAAAAAATCAATTTGGACCTCTTCCATGTCTTTCTTATTTAGAAAAAGTACTAGGTCCAAATCATCCGATTTTATTTTCTCCAGTTGTGGAATAGCTTTAAACAGGCGTAAAATATTTGCTCTATTCATTATTACCGGATCTTCTGTATTCTCTGTCATTGTATATAAAGCTATTCTATAGGCAGCTGTTGTGTCGTTTGGGTTTTGAAATTTAGGTCTAATTAAAATTGGACTGGGTTGGGGAACCAAACTTTTAAGGATACAAGCTTCAGGAAGCATCTCACTTGCTAACCACGTTTCATCATTTGAAATTATTGATTATTCCAAATCGAGGTCCACTGCCTCTTCTTCGTGAGATTCCATTAACATTTGTTTGGTTGCCGTGTCATGATATTCATCAACCAATATCAAGGAGTTGTCTTGAGAGTTGATTGATATGAAATTATAATCGCTCATATCGTCAGCTGTTGATAGATCAATTATAGGAGTGGGATTTTCCAGTTGGACAGGAGTATCTTTATTAATTATCTCCAGGAGTGCATCCAATGGTTCGGTTATTACATTGTCATCAACATTGGTATTCTCTGTGTGTGTTATCATCTTTTTAGCTTCTTTAGTTTTTTGTTGAATATCTTTTTGATTAAGAGTCGGCTGCTTGTTATTTTTCTTAGCGTCCTCTGGTAATACTTTGTGTATTAAATGTATTTTTCTCAAAAATGCACGGGATCCATTTTGATTTCTTTTAGTTGTGTTTTTGCCTTTAGGTCTAGTTGTCGGCTCTTGTCCCACAATTCCACGTTTTGTAAGATCAAATATATCAAACGGGGTACACACCAACGGTTCAGTATTGACTGTGTGTGCGGATATAATCAAGTTCGTTGGGACCATCGGGATCAATTGGGTCTCATGTTGAGCATTTTGATCTGCTTTATCTTCTATTTTATCTCTTGATTCCGTTTGTGTATGGCATGTTGCGTATTGTTTGTGTTCCAACAAATACGGCTGTTTTTTCGTTTTCTCTTCCATCAATTTTTTGATCAGGGTTGATACTGTCTCCAAGAGGTTCTGTTTATCTACCCGGTCGACTCTTGCGAGTTCTGCCAAACGAGATTGCCATAGTCTGGATATTTCGGCTTCTTGATTTAGACGATCTTGAATGGTATTTATAAATGTTTCCACATTTGTTTGTTTCGTCATTATCATAGCCAACAGCGTTGCCTGGTCTTTAGTAGCGTCAACCATATATTCTTGAATCTTCAAAAACGGAATCATTGCAGTTGACAGGACTGCAACCAACGTAATTTGCAAATCTAGCATGGTTGTTGGGATTCTTTGTTGGGTTTCGGATGCATGTTCTTGCTGTTCCGGTTGTACCTTTTCCGGGGAGGCATACGGTTCTTCCATCCTGGGCTTATCTAGCACTTTAGTCAAGTGAAATGTCTTTTTGTCACCAAGTGAGCTCGATCTTGGGAGCATAATTGGTGTTGAGGTCTTGATGTTTTTTAGATGCTTTGGGGTATTTACCCCAGCAAAAGGTTAATTTCGTTTTTCCTGAGACTCCATTATGGCCTCAATTTCAGTGATATCGAGTGAAAGTCGAGCAGTTATGCGTGATGCAGTTTTGCTTTGATCACTCTTATGATTTTGTACTGATGAGTAAGTAGATTGCCAATGTAATTTCGCCGCTTTAGCTCGTTCTTGTCGCGACGGTGTAACAAAGGGTTCTTGTTCACCTTGTTTCGTCCTCTTTATATCTCCTGGATGATCTGGTGGAGCTCTCACGTTGCTCTGCACCACTCGTAAGACTCTTTGGCTACCATTTGTTATTGGGACATCAAGATCTAGAATCTCAGAGACATAGTTTGGCGGCATCGATTGGTTCATTTCCACCTGGTGCAAAGGAGACTCTTTTTGGTGCTTACGTTTATAAGGACGACTAGAATCCATTTGGTGTTTTTCAATTAATTTATCTATACTCGGAAACTGCTCTTTCGGGGATTGGGGAACGTGTTCCTCTAGCAGTGTTGCATTTGAATTTTTATTTGTGATTAGTTCATTATTATGTGTGGCTAAGTGTTCAGTTTTATTATCCTCATTAAGAGTAAGTGCCTCAGATGTCGTCTGAGGGACAATGATTTTGGATATATGTGCAGGGGATTCTTCTAACTTCCCTTGTAGCCTGGTTCTTGGTTTTTGGCTTTCCATTGTTTGTATCAGGCCCCAATGTGATTCGATCAAGGGGAAGAGTTCTTACTCTTCAGAGAGTACTTACAACCGCTACCAGCAGCAAACAGCCGACAACAGCGCACCCTTGACTCCTCGCGGGCTTCACGCCGCAAGGGTCGCGCTGCACTGTATTTGTGTGTCACTTCCTGGGGGTGTGTCTCAAATGTCACATGACCGGTGTCACGTGGTCAGGCAGTCAAAGGGCCCGCTCGCGTCAAACTGTTAGCAGCTCCAGGTGATATTGCTGCTAGACTTACGCGAATGGAGCGGGTCGAAGGATTTAGAGATGATTTCACAGATGCACAATTTCACAGGTAACAAAAGCACCAGCAGGGCACCAGATTGAGCCTCCAGCCGAACAGCCGACAACAACGCGCCCTTGACTCCTCGTGGGCTTCACCCTATATTAAATACCCTTGGAGGGGAAGGGTGGCGCAGAGCGATTTAAATGCCTGTCAATCCTTGGATTATGAACACAGGACATACTTTTGTTTGGACATCTTGACACTGGACAGACCTTTTTAGTTTTGCTTGAGGTAGCGAAGTCCCTCCTAGATTAGGGATAGTGAGGCATTTTCCAACCCCCATCTGTTTTAATAAAGGTTTGTAGCCACAGACATGTCTCCTCTGTGTCTGTGTTTCTTCCCTGGCTCCTCATATATGGTGGCAGAGGTGGGATCGGGCTCAGTTGACACAAACTGGGGAATCCCACACAAGTAGTAAGATAATGTTTGCTCTAGTCCCATCATTGTTACAGCTAAAGAAAAGTGGACTAACATTAACTTATCCACCAGTGGGCCAATTTCCTAAGGGATGGAGGACAATCAACCCCAAGGTCAGAAGAGGTTAAGAAGCCATGAACCCCACAATCACCTAGGCCATCGGTTAGGGGTCACTTACCATCTTTTGACCTCAAAGGCCATTTCTCATGTGAGGAAGGCCGTGGAGGGAATCACTTTTCATCTTTTTTGTCCCCAAGACTATCTTGTGCAGGGGAAAGAAAAGGTAATCATCTCCTTTGATTTGCAGATAAGCTTCCCCACCAGTTTCACCATCTATGTTATGCCCCAGAGAGAAAGAGAGTTAAAGCGATTTCCTCTCCTCTCTTGTGGAGATGAACTGAAGTGTGCTCTTTTAAATATTTCTTAAGCCCCAATTGAAATCGGAAGGGGCAAATGGGTGAGAAGTTTAGTGTATGAAACTTTATGGAAACACTTAAAGATAAAGGTAGTCACCCTGAGAGTCTATCTATTGAGAAAATTATATCCCTTCGGAGAGGAGGTGGATTATGAGCAAATCAAAGGTGAATCCTTAAGGGAAAAGACCAAACCTCTCAATGACTTAATATCTTAGAAATGTTTCTCTATCCGAGAAATAGAACCTGGGACCAATGAGAATATCACTGCACTCAGAAGACATTAGAACACCCGAGCAACCAGTATCAGTATTTCACAGAGCCCTCCAAAACACCAGAGTCCCAGCCGGGGCCCCTACTATGGACAATACCAGCATTCCCAGTTCTCCATCCTTTTGGGGAACTTCTTTCCCCTAAGAGTGAGAAAACTGTAAAGCTTACCAGACTCAAAATATCCTGTTCGAGGGGATTGGGTCCTCCAACGTATTCCATATCTTTGACAGCAATCACCAGAGCTGTGCTGCTTCGGAATATTTTCTGCGTCAATGACATCGATGCGCCGTCCCCGAGGACCTCTTCCGATAGCCGACGTCACCCGATGTGATAAGTAGGACGCACGACGCCCGTAGCCTCAGTTCCGTTTTTTTCACGAACGTGTTCGCTTCGTGAATCTCAGTACGCCTCGACGCTTTGGAGTTTCTGTTGTATCCTTCTCGGTTCTTTGGACCTGTTCGGTTTTTGTGAAAAGCCTGTTCGTGACGATGTCTACCTCGTTTTGAACCCCACGTCCGGGCTTCAAGAAATGCGGGGACTGTGGTCCAAGATGTCAGTAACGGACTCGCACGACGCCTGCCTCTGGTGCCTCGGGGAGGCCCACAACACAGACGACTGTGTCGACTGTCAGTCGCTCACGGCCAAGGCCTTCAAAATATCCTGTTCTCCACTCAGACCAACAATCCCATTATGTCTGGGAAAGAATGGGAAGATGGGCTTTCCCTTGAGGAACATCTCTTATCAGAGCTATCTACTTCCCCATATAAACCAGAGACACTTGAAGTAGGAGGAGAGGATGGAGAAATACCATCCCCTGTACCATTGTCTCCTATAAGAGATGAGCCAGATCCCTCATGAGAAGAATGTGGATTCCATTCGGGGTATTGCCCTTTAGACCAGGAAGAGCAAAACCCTAGGTTCATCCTTCTATGGTTTTCAGAGACGAGAGGAACCCATGAGCTTCGGTGATAGTGAACGATTGATCAGCACCCTCGGGATGAGAGGCGGGATTGGAATGTATCATCCCCTAACTTGGGCCAGAAGTTATGTCTCTTGTGGTGAATATGGTCATCCATCAAGGCACTGCCCCTTAAATATGATTGATCTCCCCACCATACCATCAGTGAAAGAACCCAATGGGAATGGGCAAAATAAGGAAGCAAGGACTGAAACATTCTACACGAGTATCCTCTGTGCCCATCTTGGAAAGATACTAGCAAACTGGGAGGAGAATTCAGAGAGTATCTTGGAAAAGGGAAAATAAATAAAAACAGAAAAAGCCACATGCTTTTCTATACACTGGGGGCAAAACCTCATATAGAATTCTGGCTATCTTGGACGGAAAGACTATTTGGGCCCAATTAGATACTGGGAGTAAGGAGTGTGCCATACAGGCAGGGTTACTTCCTCGGGGTTGGAAAAGGATAGGAGAAGAAAGAATAGGATGTGTCCATGGTCACATTGAGAGACACCCACAGACACAAATCCCCATCACCATCTTTGGGAAAGAATTACATCTTACAGTGGCTGTGATCTTCAACTTAATGGCCCAATTAGTTACAGGAAGTGGCATTCCCCAGTTTGACCAGTGGGTCACACAAGTGGCAAAAATAAAAACAAAAACCCATGAGGGTTGACTTCCCTATCCGATAGAAGCATTTAACCCCTCTTGTGTGTTCTCCCCTTTTAACTCCTGAGATGAAGAAGGGTTTGTATCAGAAGATTCCAGTTGGGAATGGCACACCAAACTTGAGAGGGGAGATCAATCTTCTGGAGGGATCCCAGAGTCATAATTAATTGAAGACCCTTGGGCGGGGAAGCCAAAGCATTAGGGAAAGGGTATGTGATTAATCTAGCGATGTCCTCACTTCTTTCCCTAAGGAAGCCTCCCCTATGTGTCCTAGGGACGGCAGCCACTAACTGATCCTAACCCTGGGGGCAGCCATATTAGGGAAGACCACCCGGGGGGAGGTATACCTTGGGGAGAAGACAAGGCAGCGTTGGAGGAAACCAAATCCCCGCCCTTTTCTTCCAGGGATGTTTCCTCTATTCCCCATACCTAAATGGCGTATTGCCACACTCCTCCCCAACCTCTTGGTAAATCTACTTTGACTACTCTCCAAACTCCCGTTAGGGATAATATATTGACAACTGGGATGAGGAAGAGGCAGGGAGCAGCGAGGATCACTCCCAATGAAGTTCAGTATCCACTTTTACAAAGCCATTCAAGAAATGGTCCCATAACTACTGACATCAGAAAGAATCAGAGAATAATGAAGATCACTAGGACTGGGCCTTCAACACAGCAGTCTAGTTGTTGTAGGTAGTTTAAATACAACCTGGCTACAGCTGACGAGGAGAAGGAGAGGAGAGAGCTGCAGATGCCGGTCTGCCTCGTGACCCGTAACAAAGCCAAACACCACACTGGATGGAGTCGACTTGAAGGTAAACCTGAATCGAGAAAGAAGAAGCAGAGGTGCAGACGGTTCACCACTCAAGGGGAGAGAGCAGCATGAACCGTGCACCGAGAAAGAAGGCACAGTGTAGGTGCAGCACTTAACAGGGTGCACGCAGAGCCAATATGCTGAAGGAGCCGGGAGAGAAGGGACCCTAGAGTCAACCGGTAAGCCCAGGGAACACAAGTGGGTTACTGTGTTGCCGGCAAGCATATTCCACTCGATAGGAATAACACAAAGTGAAAGTAACCGAAGCGAGGGTACGCCAAAGATTACTGGAAAACCCAAAGAACACAAGTGGGTTACCGAGTTGTCTAACCGAGTATGCCAGTCATAAAAACGCAGCAAGAGACCAAAAATAAAGCCATTAAAGAATTGAAAGTATTTGCAGAACCAGATATGAATGGGTTGTTGAACCCCCACCTTAAAGAGAAAGTGTTCGGGTAATAAAGTCCTGGAAGGGGAGTATACCAGGTGAAGTTAAGTTAAATGTTTGCATTACAAAGTCCTGGAGAGTATACCAGGTGAAGACAAATATGGGTGCATATTGTACTGTGTCTCGAGGAAGGATCATACCCTTGAGAGTATGAACTATTGTGTGAACTGTTATGAACTAATATGGATAGAAATTGTACTGTTTCTCAAGGAAGGATCATGCCCTTGAGAGTATGAACTATTATGTAAACTGTTGGAAGGAGGATCCTCAAGGAATGCCATGCCCTTGATCTTGTGAACTGTTAGAAAAGTGTACAAAGGAAAAGAGAGTCCTTTGGGGGAAAGATACCCTTAGGATTTTGAAGTGAAGAGAAATCTTGGGGAAGGGAGCGATTTCCCAGAAAGAATAGAAATTGTACTGTTTCTCAAGGAAGGATCATGCCCTTGAGAGTATGAACTATTATGTAAACTGTTGGAAGGAGGATCCTCAAGGAATGCCATGCCCTTGATCTTGTGAACTGTTAGAAAAGTGTACAAAGGAAAAGAGAGTCCTTTGGGGGAAAGATACCCTTAGGATTTTGAAGTGAAGAGAAATCTTGGGGAAGGGAGCGATTTCCCAGAAAGAAGCGAATACACCAAGGGGAGAGAGTAATCCTCTGGGAAACCTGACTATTATTTTTTTAACTTGTTTGCTTTGGTGCAAGGCGTCTGGGGAAGAAAGCTATTCCGTGGAACTGTGAACATTGTCCATTTGGAAACCTTTTCTTTGGATTTGAACTTTTGTGTTGAACTTGCTCACTTGGCAAGGGCCAGAATAGGATAACAGACACAGGACATACTTTTGTTTGGACATCTTGACACAGAACAGACCCATTAGTTATGGTTAAGGTAGGGAAATTCCTCCTAGATTTAGGCTAGTGAGTCTTTTTCCAACACCCATTTGTTTTAATAAAGGTTTGCAGCCACAAACATGACTCCTTTGTGTCCTTGTCTCATTCAGGCTCCTCGCAGTTCCTTTAGGGTAGAGTCCATTTAAGTGTGTCTTCCTCTCCTTACCATGATTGATCTTGGAGAGCTTTTCCAAATTTGCTCTACTTCCATTTTTAAACACATTGATGTGTAATGCAGTCACAAGGAATTTCTTACCTGCGTTTGCCCTGGCCATAACATTGATTCAGACTCCTTTTGTCAGTCTTTGTTCAAAGAGTTTTCCCACAGTAGAAAAGTTTGCACATCTAATCTGCATGGTGTTTATGGAGCCTTTGATTGAATTGACATTGGTCTGATCAACCTTTCATTTTATTTCAAAGGTATTCTGAAGTGAATGTCCATAGCGTGGCTTATTTATTCAAAGTAAGGCTATTGAAGGAGAAGCCTTGTTTACCACTGGGCTTAGTCTACGATAAAGGCTAGTCTATGAGAAAGACTTGTCAATGATAGGCTTGCCTATGAGTGAGCCTTGTCTACGAGAGACTTGTCAACCACAGGCTCGTCAACGACAGGCTCATCTATTAGAAAGCCTTGTCTATGGTAGAGCCTCGTCTAAGAGAAAGGCTCATCTGCGAGAAAAAGGTTTGTCCATATGGGAGCCTTGTTGATGAGAGAGTCTGATCTACCGAAAGTGCTAGTCGGCGACAGGCTAATCGACTAAAGTGCTTTGTCTACTAGGGAGCCTGGTCCATGAGAAGACCTAGCCTATGACATTCCAGTCTACTTTAGACCATCGTCAATGAAAAAGCTAGTCTAGGAGTGGACTTAGTCTACGGGGGAGACTTGTCTACAAGGGAGCCTCGTTTGCAAGTAGACTTGTTCTACAAATGGACCTAGTCGATAGAAGCCCTCTGTATGACAGAGCATCATGTACAAGAGGCATACTTTAACACACGCTTCTCTAATATAGGCCTGATCTACAAGTTTTTTAGTGCAACTTCCTCGAGAGGCCTAATCTGCGAATGAGGACTCGCCTACGACAGCTTTGTCAACTATCAGCCCCCTACAAAGCCGTAATCTACAGGAGTCCTGTTAATAGCCTTGTCTGTGAGAGGTTTCAGCCAGGACAGGCTGCCCCATGAGGTGCCTATTTTTGAGATCAAGACTCGTCTATGAAAGAAATTCAATAACAAGATAGCTTGCTCTCTGCTACTTCACTGATTATAAACACAGACCTCACCTTGGAGGGCTAGGAAGCCCACACTGCCAATTCACATAGCAAGGGCCTCTCGTCAACCGAGAGAAGACTCTGCATATCACTGCTTTAGAGATTGGGGCTGTATTCTGGGCTCTCAAGGTTTTTTCTTCAAAGGCAACATAGACTTTGCATCTGCTCCAAAAAAAGTCTACATTCAAGCCTGCATGTCTGCGGCGTCTAACAACACGGCCAAACTCTTCAAAGTCTGCAAGGAACTGGCCAACCCTACTGCAGCCGCATCCTGTACTACACATAACCAGGACCTTTGCTAGGCCCTGGCCGCACACTTCACCACCAAAACACGGGACATCCTGTCCTCTCTCTCTTCTGCTCCCCGCCCCGCACCAACATCTCTTGGACCCCCTCGGCTACCCCCACCGCTCCCCCTCTTCTCTCCTGCCTCTCCCCTGTCAGACATGATGAGGTCTCTAGACAAGTCCGGTCTATGAAAACCTCCTCCAAACGGGTGGACCCCTGCCCCTCCAAAACCATCAAGGACAATATGGACACTCCCGCTCCAGCCTTGGCCGACCTCTGCAACCTCTTTCGTCAATGGAGTTTTCCCCTCTCCGCTCAAGCACTCTCTTGTGCACCCTCTGCTCAAAAAACTCTCTGCCAACCCGTCCATTCCGGCAAACTGTCGCGCGATCTCCATCACCCCTTTCCTGGGAAAACTCCTGGAGAAGCTGGCTATCACTGAACTTACCCTCCATACTGAATCTGTTGGTTGTCCCCATGACCATCAGTCTGGCTTTTCAGCATCCAGAGGCACGGAAACTGCTCTTCTGAACACCTGTGAAGACCTGCTCTCAAATCTTGACTCCATCTCTCTCTCTGTCCTCATTCTTCTCGACCTCTCTTCTGCCTTCGATACGGTAAACCACAACATCCTGATCCCCCGTCTCCGCGATATCCTGCACATCACAGATCAGGCTCTGGCGTGGCTCGCCTCCTTTCTCTCTCCCAGGTGGAACTAGGGCCCTTTCTCTCCTCTACTACTCTCTCTCTACTTGTGTCCCCCAGGGATCTAACTTTTCCCCCGGTTCTTCAATATCTACATGGCCCTCTTGCCACACAGGATTTCTACCTTTACCTTTAACTTTGTGTCATGCGGATGACACACAGCTCTCTTTTAGGCTACCCTCGGCCTGCTCCTCATCCTCGCTCATCCCTGACTGTCTATCCGCAATTCAAGCTTGGTGTGCTGCTAACGATCTATGCCTGAATGCAAGTAAGACAGAGATCATCCTCATTGGGGACCCCTGCTCCCAATTTCCCAATTTCTCACTGGCCTGCCTCCCTTGGTCCTGTGCCCTCACCTATCAATGAGGCAAGAAATCTTGGGGTAATCTTCGACTCCACTCTCTCCTTCTCTTCTCAAATCTCAGACATCTCCAAAAAGTTCAGCCACCAACTGCACCTTCTCAGGGGTATTCTATCTTTCATCACTTTCCCCCAGAGGCTCATCACCTCGAGAGCCCAGGGTCTCTCTAGGCTGGACTATTGCAACAGCCTCTTTCTCAATCTTCCTACTTCTACTCTCCGTCCTCTACAACTCATCCAGAACAGAACCGCAAGATGTATCCTTGGCCTCAAGCCCTGTGGCTGGACTCCCCAGCGCTGAAATCCCTCCACTGTTTCCCTATGGCTGCAAGGACCAGGTTGAAGACCCTCTGCATAATCCACAAGGCTTTCTGGGGCTGGGCCTGCACTATCTACAACAGTCTCTTCTTAAATACTCTCCCTCTAGAGTCTGCTAGTCCGCCTCCAACTCTCTGCGGGTGAGCCGCTTTCACAAACAGAGATTTGGGGGTAGATCTTTATCCTCTGCAGGTGCTTCACTCTGGAACCGCCTCCCTGCCTCTCTCCGTCTTGAGCCAGAGCAACTTGCGTTCCAGAAACTCCTCAAGACCTTTCTTTTCACTGTCTTCTTCTCTCTCCCTCTCCCCTGCTAACATCCTTTATTTTCTCCCCACCCTCCTTCTCCTCCCTAACTATTCAGTTTTTGCTGACTGGTTGACCTCCACAGCCTACAGGTCCCAGGCTCCCCCGCCAGTCTTTTGCAGTTGCCTGCGGCCGCTGCACTTTGTTCAACATTACTGCACTTTCAGCTTACGCTCCTTGAGTGGGGCAACCTCTCTGCACTTAACCCAGGGCCCTGGTGGACTGGACTCTTTGCCCTCCCCCTCCCCCCCGTCTCTGCACCTCCGTCTGTAGGTTTGCATGACCTAAATGTACTAGGACCAGTTAGTTCGTCTGTCCTGTCCTCCTCCCCACCCCACCGTTTTTGCCCCCCCCCCTTCCTGTGCTTGGTCTCAACTGTACCACTTCATGCACTAGTACTAGTAGAAATGCCGTCAGGCCTAGTATGCTAGTTTTCAAGGCCTAAGAATAGTCACCTTCCCGCCGTGAAGCACTTCACCTGTGTATAAGGGTTTAGGACGTTTTGACCGCATGCAAAAGTTTGCATGGTCAAAACGTCCTAACATACCTTTGGTGGTAGCATTATAGGTCAATATAAAAAAAAGTTAAAAAAAGACCGGGGGTGTCCCCTGCAACACCCCGCTCACTATACTGTGTGGTATAGTGAGCGGGGTGTTGCGGGGGACATTCCTGCAACGCACCCGCAAAAAAAAAGGGGGCTGCAGGGGTGTCCCCCGCAACACCACACTCACTATACTTTACAGTATAGTGAGCTGGGGTTGTGGGGGAAACCCCTGCAGCGCCCGTAGCATGTAAGTGTGTTCGCATGAGAAAGATGCAAACTTTTGGTAGTTCGCAGTAATTGCCCGCAGTAATTTCAGGCACTGGCAAATCACTCGGATTCGTGTATAAGCGCTATATAAACAATCAATCACTGATATTTCTTCCTTTACCCCCACCAACCCTGATGATATTTTTGCCCTATTTCTCGAGGCTACCCCTTCCTGTACCCCCAATGTCCCCACACATTGTGTAGCACATAACTCCCATTGTTGCTCCACATCTCAATTCCCTATTCAACTCCTCTTTTGAAAATGCCACTTTCCCACATCCTATAAAACAGCTGCCGTCGTCTTCTTCTCCTTTCACTCCTTATCTGACGAGCTGTTGTCATAAATGTCAAACTGTCTCTCTGCCATCAATTATTGAATGGCTACTCACTCGCTCATTCTCAACTCCACTAAGACTGAAGTTCTCTACTTCCTAGCCAAACTAGCTATCTCTTCCTCTTCTCCTCCTCTCCTTACATCCTTCCTTACTTTGCTTCGCTCATAACCTTGGTGTCGTCTTTGTCCCATCACACAACTTCCCGCTTTTCATAACCAAATCTGCCACTGCAGCAAGAGTCAACCTCCTCAATATCAGAAACATCTGTCATCTTCTTCCTTTCAGTACTGCTAAACAGCTAATCTTCTCCTTAGTCCTTTCAAGATTTGACTATTGTACTACTGTGCATGTACTTGGTGCCTGTCTCCACAAAAAAGATGGCTTCTAAATTCAAAGGTTTTATCCTGTAGAACCTACATCTCATGTATTTGTGTTTGTGTCCCACCTTGAATCTTTTGATGAAAGTTATCCCCCCTCCAACTTTCCATCCATCACACTACCTAATAAGTAGTCATGGAATGCAGATTACACCTGTTAGGTGTCTCCAAAACCTTTCTTTTCCATTGCACGATGCGCGCCCCAGTAAATGCCTTGGCAAGTGCCTGCCAGAAGCTCTGCCAACAGCCTTGCTGGTCTTTTCGTGGATACAGACGTTATTTTCTGAAGATTTCATCAGCGGACTGCCCTGCGCCCATTTACATCATTGGAAACAGTGTGTTCTGATTTAAGATTCCTGCGAACGCCCTAGGATGTTTGGAGATTACTGACTTAGTTTCTTGGTCTCTGGGTCTCTTGGGACTTGTGTGGACTTTTGTGTGTATTGTGGTCAAACACAATTATTTTGCATCTAATTTGGGTTGTTTTTGTCTTTGCCAGATCTGAGTGTAACTCCGCCCCCTTGGAGGTCAGCGTTACTACAAAGGCACCGGGCACGCGCCCCTGTGCGCGTGCCCCAGTAAGTGCCTTAGCAAGTGCCTGCTAGAAGCCCGTTTGCCTGTTCGCAGTCTTCGCAGGCTTGCAGTCTTCAGTTTCTTTCTTTGTGTAGTTTTTTACTTTGGGCACTATTGTGACTGTCTGTCCCCATTTAAATCTAGGAGTGTTTGGTCCTCGTGGAAGACGGTAAAATATACCTATACCTGCACAGGGCCAGTTACTAGGAAAGAAGGTATGTCGGGTACAAGGCAGTTTGAGGATATACTGTTGGCACCTCTTATTTTCACACTGGTTAAAGGCACTTTGAGAATGGCTATGGCAATGCCACTGCCTCTTTCCCCGCCAACACCTATGGACAAAGCCTCATTAGCCACGACGGAAGGCGACTGCTCTCTCCTGCTTATTGAGGGAGGAGTTCAGGAAATTAGTCCTAAGGAGTCGGGTATAGACTTTCCTAGTTTTTCAGTCAAAGATACAGATACTTGTGTAGGGAAGGTCCCGGTTCCTGCCCTTTCCCCGGTGGGCATTGAAAATCTGGATAGTTCCCTACTGGCCCTCTGCCAATATTCTCTGAGTCAGGAGAGTGTATGGGAGATATCGTCAGGTCAAAGAGAGGATCAAAAGGTTGTCGGAGGTACCAGAAGGGAAGTGGAAGAGTCCATACACAGGTAAATCCTAATAGAACTAAAACTGCATACAATTTTGTTGAAAAGACTTCTATCGGCATTAGTTAAGAAGAGTTGCCTTGAAAATGTGGTCCCAATGTAGAATTGTCCCAATATGGGGACTCAAACAGACTTGTGGGTTATTTCCATTGACAGTCCCTCCAAGGTCCCTAAAGTGGACATACCAGTGGCTTCAGTGATTAAGAAAAAAAGCAATGAGGTTCCTAGAGCTACTAGCCCTCAGACAAACAGCAACATTCCTGAGTGTTCTTCCCCTTTAAAGAAAAAGTGTCCAACGGTAAACAGGAAAAAACACAATTATAGCAAAGGTGAAAATAAGATTTCCAGAAATTAATGGCGAAATTTGATAAAAGTAAATATGTTATGCCCGGACAATTCTTCCTGTTTAGATACTTCTGGGGATGGTGATGTCTTATTAGACCAGGAGGGAGGCACATTAGCGGCCAATACTATTACTGAAAATATGAAAAAAAAACCTCAAAATAATAATCAAAAAGTAATTAGAAAAAGCCCTATATTTGCAAAAGTATCAGAAAACAGAAGGGCATCATGTTAAAGTTCTTTCCTAAGAAAGCGCTTATAGACCAAGACACAATTATAACTGATATTTCCACCAAGTCTATTTTACCTCCTATGGATATAATAGAGGTTGTGACAGGAAAAAAGCATAAAAAACATACAGGGGGTCAACTTACAAATAACAGGGTGCCCAGTAAAGCTGGACCTGTCACAATAGTAACACCTATGAAATGTGCGGACTAAGTGATATTTCTCGTGAAGCACATATGCAGGTGGTGTCTCCTACTGTTAAACAAGGCACTAGCCCGATACTGCAATCTCATTGCTCTTGGGCTAAAATAGATCAGGGGACTGTGGCTTCTATAGCCCATAAAATAACAAAATCCCCAACATCTGTAGGAAAAGACTCAATAGGGTCTTCGGTATCCCAAGAACAACCGACTGGGTCGTTTTCCCTAATGGACAACATTGTTAGGAGGGTTGTGAATGAAACAAAGGCTGATTGTTCTGAAAAACATAAGAATGATGTGGTTCAGGAGAAAGCTTTAAAACTAGGTGCACAAGAGCAAACAACAATAGGAGTTGATTTGCATTGTGAAGATCCAGTGGAATTTGTGAAAACGGTGGAGATTGTTAATGTCTTGGGTTCATTGGGATCAAAAACAACTGAAGTGGGATGTCAGGCGGATAATCCACTGCTGAAGCAAACAATTGACAAGGAACCATTGTCTGGGGGTAAACAAATTGGCAGTAGTATAAACCACTTATTGACTGCAAATCCTATTGGTAATAATCAACAACATTTATGGAATTATTCTGTCAATCAAACTCATTCTAAAAACTATAGCCCAGCAGTGGCTCCGAGGCCTGACTCTCCCAAGTCGGTTCAGAATAGTGATTTGAGGGCTGTGAAATGGAGGCAGCCTTGTCACCTGAACCATCCAAGTGTTCTTCTATACTATCTATTTGAGCACAGGGGTCCTGTATCATTGCATAGAGGGAAAGTGCTTGCACTATTGAATGAAATTCCCGCCTTGAGAACCATATCAGTGGATATAAGGTTGGTGGATTTCATTCATCCAGTGCGGTATGATCAAATTTGGCTAGTTTTTAACACAAGACTGGTGTATGATGTTTTCCGACAGCAAGTTGAGCTTTTCAATAGAATGGGCTATGATGTGTTGTCTTTCTCCCCGGGTTTTTCAGAATCTGATACCCTGATTATCGCCCCTGGAACAAGAGAAGCAAATGCTGTAGGCTGTCATCCTCAAAACATTGTTAGATCTCATAACCGTGGGAAAGATGAAACAAGCTGGCGTTGGCTGGCAATGACCTTCAGGGATTCTGTTAATCAGCTGAAGAATTTAAAGTCTAACCTTTAATAGTGGGGTAATTTCGCTTCTTTCATGGAACACGAGGGGCCATGTCCACTTAGTTAACTCTTCGGATTTATGTGCTAGACTTTTACTTATTCGCTCTTATGTCTTCAGGAAACCTGGATGACTTTTCTCTATGATCTTGATGGATTTGAATGTTATTCTGAACCCGCCATACGGGCCCCTTTAGGTAGCCTGGCGGGTGGTCTCTTAACTGCCATGAAATTGGATAGTAATATTAAAGTTGTTGAATGTATTAACATTGCTCAGGGGGTTTTGGCAATTAGGATTGACATAGAAACCTCAGTACGCATTTTACATTTACTGTTAGTAAATATTTATTGGTCTCCCAAAAGCAACTTGACCTTACACTTACATCTATTGAACAATCTTATCTCCGAAGAAATGTCTAATTGTGTTGGGTTGCAGATTGTTGTGGCAGGAGACTTGAACACCCATATTGAACAAGTTCAGAACCCTGTGGTTTCAGATGAATCCTTGGGTGGTGGCAGGAGTACTGGCAGAATAATTAAGCAGGTAAAATTATGGGGTGCATTTTTTTACGATTGGGGTTTGTTCTCAGCTAGACAGAGTGAACATTCACAATGTCGACTTCCGACGTGGTCGGATGGGTAAAAGCTCTTCAGTGATTGACTATATTTTCATGACCCAAGTTTTACTTAATGTAACATCTACTTTTAGAATAATGTTTTCTGAGTTGAGTGACCATTGCATGCTGGCGTTGACGTGGGATCTGTGTCTAAAACAGAAATCTATTTTCTGTCAGGTATCCAACTTAACGGTGAATCCGGCTAAATCAAGGATAAAATGGCATCAAGGGAATGGTAACAAAGTAAACAAAATGTTTCTGAAAGAGAATTCCAAAACCACAAATCAGGAGAAGCAAACTCTCTATACTCATGATTCTTTTGGGCAGTATATAGATAAAATAATCAATACTACAGCAAATAAAACTGCAAATAACTCTGTGTATGGGAGCAAGCACAGACACAAATATAACAACCAAGTTAGAGATCTAAAAAATGCTTGCAATAGGGAAATCGGGCGTCTTAGAAATGCGGTCCTTAACGGGGTGAACATTGCCTTGCGCATAAAGAAATTGAAGCAAAAGCAAAGAAATTGGCTAAAGAATCATAGGATGAGTCAAATGCAAGAGGACAATGACAAAATGCTGGAAGCCATGAAGGATGGCTCCAATAAAAATGTCTGGCTCTTAATGAATCAATTAGAGTCTAGCCAAACTACTTCACAGACCAACTCTATCAGTGAACATGCTTGGTCAGGACATTTTGGGGAACTGTATGTTCAGAATGTAGAAATAATGGAAATTATATCGGGTAAAGGGTCTACTAGAGTATTCATTCCCCGTCGTTTTTGTAAACATCCAACTGAGAAGGAAACATTAAGACATCTGCTCCTTCATTGTAAAGTTTTATAAGCGGCTCGTATTAATGCCTTCAGACAATTTGTTTTTAATCTGGAATGGGTAAACTTGTACAGTCTATGGTGGAGCATAATGCATGGTCACTCTATATCACTAAAAATTGCAGTAGTTGACTTCCTCTCGCGAATTTGTGGAGTCGTTACAATTGCAAACAGAACTAATGCTGTCAGTCTCTCGTATGAGGGATAACTTAATGACATTGATATATGGTACTGTCATGACAACTAACAGCTGGTCGTGGGCTCCTTGTCTTTAACCCTTTAAGTGCCATGGGTATTTCCCCGCAGTGCCAGGACCTTTTTTGGTGATTTCGGTATGTGGCCATTCAAAGCCTTGTAACTTTTTTGTTACATGAGATATCTCGGCCAAATTTAGCTCCTTTTTTTCCCCACATGTAGGCGGTCGTACCGCCACCCAGGAATCCTAGGTTGCTGTAGGGGGGGTTAGAGAAAATAAGCAAAAAGGGCGAATATTTGGTTTTTTTTCAAAAAATGCCAATAAAATTATGTACAAAGAAGCCTGTGGTTTTTTCCTTGTAAGAGCTAGGAACAAATGGTTTGCTGTGCTGAATTCCCCAATTTCCTGGCTTTCAAGAACAGGTTGAGTGGAAACGAAAAAAAATTATTTTGATGTGGTTATCAACTGTTTTGTGAGAGGTAGGCGATTTTGGCCATTTTTGCCAATTGGACATGCATGGACGGAATGGAAGAAAAGGGTAGGAAAGCCAAATTGGAGGACAGAAAGGCATATATTTCTGAACAGTAGACAAAATTCCAAGTTTAGGAAGGGGTGATTTGCGTAGGTCAGGCAACAACCAGGTAGGGGAAAATGCCATAAATTGGGGGAAAAGCAGGAAATTGACCGAAAAAAAGGTATGTGTTGGACATGGTTGGCTTGGTACGGCAATGGCTTCTATGAATTTTGAGAAAAGCAATGCTCCACTACATTCCCCTGACTCTTGCAGTTAGGAAAGCACACATTTTTTGTAGTGTTTTACAAAACAAGCAATACCACAAGCCAAACACTGAGCCATGGTACACAGGAGTTTTATGCTCACGGCCTGAACAGACGCACTTAGCATGTGTAAATCGGGAATGTGGTGAGGAACGGCAAGCATCCATTTTTTGAAAGAGCACAGGAAGAGCTTTTCAAGGGTAGGTGACTTGTGCAGGTTACAAAAGTGCATGGTGCCTAAAGCAGCGACTAAATGTAGGTCACATTTGGGAAATGAAAGGTTTGTGTGACAAAGGGCACCAGCACATGGGTCAAAACGTTATGAAAACCACACAAACACAACAAATGTTATACCTTCCTGCGTTCCCACAGTTGCCCCGATGAAAACGGTACCTCACATGTGTGGGTGCACCTACCTGGGCGCCAAGGGGAAAACCTAAAACACAAGTAACCCCAAGTCTGTTTTCACACCTACATTTTACACTTTCTCCAGACAAGCACAACATACAGATATGGGCCTCGGGTGTCCAAGCCACCAAGGAAAACATGAAACCCCATGCATTTCCGAAAAGAGGACACCCGTGGGAATCCGCAGAGGTATGATTTGCGCAATTCGGCCCAGAATGTATTACCCAGACACCCCCGCAAAGTCTGAAATGTGGGAAAAAAATGCATTTTTCGCATATTTCACTCGGCTCACCCATCGAAAAACACGCCGCCAACAACACATGGCCTACCGTCCCGCGTTCCCACAGGTATCCCGATGAAAACGGTACCTCACATGTGTGGGTGCACCTACCTGGGCGCCAAGGGGAAAGCCTAAAACACAGATAACCCCAAGTCTGTTTTCACACCTGAATTTGACAATTTCTCCAGACAAGCGCAACATACAGATATGGGCCTCGGGTGTCCAAGCCACCAAGGAAAACAGGGAACCCAATGCATTTCCGAAAAGAGGACATCCGTGGGAATCCGCAGAGGTATGATTTGCGCAAATCGGCCCAGAATTTATTACCCAGACACCCCCGCAAAGTCCGAAATGTGGGGGGAAAAAACTCATTTCGAGGAGATTGGGTCCTCCGACATATTCCATATCTATGACAGTAATCACCACAGCTGTGCTGCTTCGGAAAATCATTCGGCGTCTGCGTCCTGTGTCGATGACGTCGATACGCCACCCTCGAGGACCTCCTCTGACAGCCGACGTCACTGGATGTTATAAGTAGGACGCACAACGCCCGTAGCCTCAGTTCCGTTTTTTCCACGAACGTGTTCGCTTCGGAGATCTCTGCGTGCCTCGACTCTTTGGAGTTTGTTCTTTCGGTTCTTCGAAACCTGTTCATTTGTGGAGTTATCCTTCGTGATGTGTACCTCGTCTTCCACCCCGCGTCCGGCCTTTAAGAAGTGCGGGGACTATGGGTCCAAGATGTCGGTGACGGACTCGCATGACGCCTGCCTCTGGTGCCTCGGGAAGGCCCATGACACAGATGATTGTGTCGACTGCCAGTCACTTACGTCCAAAGCCTTGCGGGAGCGCAAGAAGAAACTGTCAGTAGGTAAGGTGTCCAAGCCACGGAAGTCGAGGTCTGCAGGGCTTTCGACGGACGATTCGAGGGGCAACTCTCTGCATCGTCGTCGGAAGTCCAGTGGGTCTCGGTCCCGGAGTAGGTCCCGCCACTCCTCTGCCTCTTCGAGGCACTCCCGGAAAGCGGGTCGCTTCCTTCGGTAAGAAAATGCTAGCGATTCTCGAATCGCAGGGCACTGGTCCGTCCGCGCCTCCGAGTGGGGTGGGTTGTGATTGGTCGAGAGACACCGCTCGTACGCCTTCGGGCTCGGGTGGTTGGCACGATTCGTGGGAAAGGTCCCGCTCGAACAAGGGGAATCGTTCTCGTCATGCCCGTTCCAGGTCCCGGTCCTCGACGCGCTCGAGACCGTGTGCACCTGTGGTGTCTTCGAGGAAGACATCGACGCCTGTGGCGCCGAGGTCGTCGACGGACTCTTTCGAGGCTCCGCAAGGATGCCATGTGTGAGACCGTTCAGTCGGGTTTGGACATGGCAGATTGCGTCAGCCGGTCCATGGCGGCGAGCACCGTAATGCGCACGTTTGCGTGGTTGCGGAAGTCGGGGTTTGCTCCTGATGTGCAGGCTCGGTTCCTCAACATGCCCTTTGACGGCCGCATCTTTTTGGCAGCAAGGCTGACGGGAGCCCTGAGAGGTTGCAGACCTCCAAAGCTGCAGCGAAGTCGTTGGGCGCTGCAGTTCGACAACCTCCACCTTTTCATCCTAGTGGACAGCAATGGAGGGGAGATTCCTTCGTTATTACTCATCCTTTGGTAAAGCGAGAGGAGCTGCCAGTCAAAGGGGCCACGTAGGAGTGCAGAGGTGGAAAACAAGGTATTCGAGGTACCAAGGCCGCTCGGGCAGTTGCCTATTTGCCCTCAGGCAACGCTGCAGCCGCTTCAGCTCAGTCATGAGGCCATGTCCCATGGTTCGCCGGTTGGGGGAAGGCTGGTGCAGCATTTTGTAGAGTGGCGTGCCATTACTTCAGATGTGTGGGTTCTGAAGATCATAGCCCACGGCTACTGTCTTCCTTTCCGGCAGAGGCCTCACGACAATCCACCAGGGGATCTCTCTTTGAAGAGTCTGGATCCGCTCCTTGCGCAGGAAATTCAATCCCTGCTGGAGAAAGGCGCCATAGAACTGGTGCATGTAGCGGAGAGGAACACAGGATTATTTTTTGATTTCCAAGAAAGACGGGGGATTGAGACCCATCATGGACTTGCGCGGTTTGAACAAACTACTCAGGAAGGACAAGTTCAAGATGGTTACTCTCTCTCAAGTCCTCCAGGCCCTTCAACTTCAGGACTGGTTGGTGTCCCTCGACCTCAAGGATGCTTACTTCCATGTGCCGATCCATCCCAAGCACAAGAAGTACCTGAGGTTCGCGGTTGGCGACTCGCACTTTCAGTTTCGGGTCCTGCCATTCGGATTGACCTCCGCCCGAGGGTTTTCACCAAGCTCATGGTGGTGGTGGCAGCGCATCTCAGGAAAGAGGGGATTCATGTCTACCCCTACTTGGACGATTGGTTGATCAGGGGGAGCTCTCCCGAGCAAGTCCTGGATCATCTGTCCGTCACCTGCCACTCCCTTCACAAGCTGGGCTTCTCCCTCAATTTAAAGAAGTCCCATTTGACACCAATGCAGCGGCTCCAGTACATCGGAGCAGTGCTCGATACGTCCCTGGGGCAGTGTTTTCCTCCCCAGGTGAGGGCTCTTCACATTCAGCAGATGGTGCACAAGTTTCATCTTGCCCAGAATCTCCCAGCGTCCGGGTTCTTGAGACTGCTCGGCCTCATGGCATCCTGCATTCTTCTGGTGCCAGAGGCCAGGTTGCGGATGAGATCTTTGCAATGTGCACTCAAGCTCCAGTGGTCTCAGTCCTCTGGCAGGATGTCGGACCCCGTTCAGGTGGCGTCCTCGGTCACCCAGGACCTTCTGTGGTGGGCCGTCGAAGGCAATCTGATGAAGGGGGCTCCTTTTTGGCTACCCTGGCCGGAGGTGACGATCTTGACGGACGCATCCCTCACAGGATGGGGAGCTCATGCCAACGAGTTGACAGTCAGCGGTCGTTGGTCTCCGTCGGAGTCCAGACTCCATATCAATCTGTTGGAGCTGAGGGCCGTCAGGCTTGCCCTGAAGGCTTTTCTGCCGACTGTGCGAGGAAAGAATGTCCTGACGGACAACACAGTGGCCATGCACTATCTTAACAAAAAGGGGGGGGGGCAGGGTCACTTCCTCTGTGTAGGGAGGCGATGCAGCTCTGGTTCTGGGCAATCCAGCAGGAAGTTTCGATCTCGGCAGTTCATCTGGCCGGAGACGAAAACGAGACGGCGGACGCTCCAAGCAGGCAGAGCGCGATCTCTCAAGAGTGGGAGTTGGCTCAGGAGATTCTCCTGGAGATCTTTGCCCTTTGGGGGACCCCTCAAGTGGATCTCTTCGCCTCCAGTGTCAACCGGAAGTGCGAAAGGTTCTGCTTGCGGGAATTTCCTCCAAAAGGAGCCTTAGGGGACGCGTTCGTGGTGGAGTGGTCATTCCCACTGCTACACGCGTTTCCTCCAGTCCCCGTCATCCCGCAAGTGCTGCAGAGGTTACGAAGGTTCGGTTCCCGAATGATCCTCATTGCTCTGTCGTGGGCCCGGAGGACGTGGTACCTTCTCGACTTGTCCATCTGCCCTCCACGTCGTCTTCCCTACCGAGACGATCTGCTCTCACAGAAGAGGGGTCAGGTTCTCCATCCAGAGGTCAGATCCCTCAACCTTCACGCTTGGTTTCTGAAAGGTTGAGGTATAAGGATTGGGACCTCCCTGAAGATGTGATGGAGGTGTTGCTTTCGGCCAGAAGGCCCGCAATTAAGTCCCTGTACCGCTGCCGTTGGCAAAAGTTTTGCGATTGGTGCAGGGTTAAGGATGTGGATCCTTTTGCATGTGACATTCCTGTGGTTCTGTCTTTTTTGCTTTATTTAGCCCAGGAGCTTGCAAGTGGGTACGATTAAAGGTTATCTGGTGGCGCTGTCCATATTGAAGCACTCGTCTGAAGAGTGTACTTATTTTAAAATTCCTTTAATTTCTCAGTTTCTAAAAGGGCTCACTAATGTGTTCCCTCCGTCACCTTTCCAAGTGCCCGGTTGGGATTTGAACCTTGTCCTCAAGTTTCTGATGGGTGCTTCGTTTGAGCCTTTGCATTCATGCCCTTTGAGACTGTTAACTCTTAAAACTGTATTTTTGGTTGCGGTCACTTCCGCTCGCAGAGTGAGTGAGTTACAGGCACTTTCAGTTAAGCCACCTTTCACTGTATTTCATAAGGACAGGGTTGTCCTTGGAGTTCGTCCTTCCTTTCTTCCAAAGGTGGTGTCGAAATTTCATTCAGGCCAGAAGGTTGTTCTTACGGCATTTTATCCTTCTCCACATCCTGGTAAGGAAGAGGAGAGGCTCCATAGGCTCGATCCTAGGAGAGCTTTAAGCTTTTATATTTCACGCATGTCCCGGGTCAGAGTGGACGATCAACTCTTCATTGGTTACGCTGGAAAGCGTTTAGGACAAGCTGTGACTAAGCAGAATTTGTCTCGCTGGATTATTCTGGCTATTTCTGAGTGTTACCGCTTGGCGGGTAAGGACCCACCGGTCGGCTTGCGGGCCCATTCTACCAGGGGTATGGCTGCCTCTAGTGCCCTACAGAGGGGTGTTCCTAATCGTAACATCTGTGATGCAGCCACCTGGGCTTCGGTCCATACTTTTGTACGTCACTACTCCCTCGATTGCATCCGTGGGCAGGATCTGGCCTTTGGCAAGGCGGTCCTTTGCTCAGCAATTTGATTGGGCATTCTAAATTTCTGTATTCTAAATTCTTTTCCCACCTCCTTGCATTGGTACTGCTTTGGGAGTCTGTCATAGATATGGAATACGTCGGAGGACCCAATCCCCTTGAAGAACAAGTTACTTTCTTACCTGGTAACGTTCTTTCGATGGGATGGTCCGACGACGTATTCCATATCGCTCCCTCCCTGCCTTCGCCGCCACAGAATTTCTTATGCGATTTCAGCTTACGTTTCCGCAAGGCTTTGTGTGGTCAGACTGGCAGAAGACTGATGCCACATGTTCTGGGGAAAAAACTACAACTGAGGCTACGGGCGTCGACGAGGGGTGGAAGACGAGGTAGACATCACAGAGGATAACTCCAGAAACGAACAGGTTTCGAAGAACCGAAAGAACAGAAACTCCAAAGAGTCAAGGCACGCCGAGATCGCCGAAGCGAACACTTTCGTGGAAAAAACGGAACTGAGGCTACGGGCGTTGTGCGTCCTACTTATAACATCCAGTGATGTCGGCTGTCGGAGGAGGTCCTCGAGGACGGTGTATCGACGTCATTTACGCAGGACGCAGACGCCGAAAGATTTTCCGAAGCAGCACAACTGTGGTGATTACTGTCATAGATATGGAATACGTGGTCGGACCATCCCATCGAAAGAATGTTACCAGGTAAGAGAGTAACTTGTTCTTTCCGCACATTTTACTCAGCTCACCCATCGAAACACGCCGCCAACAACACATGGCCTACCATCCCGTGTTCCCACAGGTGTCCCGATCAAAACGGTACCTCGTGTGTCGGTGCACCTACCTGGGCGCCAAGGGGAAAGCCTAAAACACAGGTAACGCCAAGTCTGTTTCCACACCTGAATTTGACACTTTCTCCAGACAAGCGCAACATACAGATATGGGCCTCGGGTGTCCAACCCACCAAGGAAACCAGGGAACCCCATGCATTTCCGAAAAGAGGACATCCGTGGGAATCTGCAGAGGTATGATTTGCGCAAATCGGCCCAGAATTTATTACCCATACACCCCCGCAAAGTCCGAAATGTGGGAGAAAAAAAACGCATTTTCTGCACATTTCACTCAGCTCACCTATCGAAACACGCTGCCAACAACACATGGCCTAACTTCCCGCGTCTCCACACGTCCCGATGAAACGGTACCTCACATGTGTGGGTGGACCAACTGGGGGCGCAAAATTAAAAGGGTAACCCACTGGTAACCCCAAGCCTTTTGCCACTGACCATTTTGTTCATGTGGGCAACCTACAGATTTGGGCCTAGGGTGTCGAAGCCAGCAAGGAAAACAGGGAACCCCAATCATTACCCAAAGGAGGACACCCCTGGGAATCCACAGAGGTCTGCCTTTTGCAAATTGCCCCAGTTTTTATTAGCCACAATCCCCGACAAAGTGTGATACTTGGTGGGGAAAAAAACACAATGTTCACTTTGTCTGGGGTTCTGGGTAATAAATTCTGGGCCGCTACGCGCAAGTCAGACCTCTGTGCATTCCGAAATGCATGGGGTTACCTGTTTTCCTTGCTGGCTTCGACACCCTAGGCCCAAAGAGGTTGCCCACATCAACAAATTGTGCTGTGGCGAAAGCTTGGGGTTACCAGCGGGTTACCCTTTTCCTTTTGCGCCCCCAGTAGGTGAACCCACACGTGAGGTGCCTTTTTCGTCGGGACACCTGTGGGAACGGGAGAAGGTATGACATCTGTTGTTTGCGACGTGTTTCGGTGAGTGGACACAGGGAAACGTCTCTGAAATTGGCTAGAAATGAAGACAATTCTCAGACATTTCGCTCTGGCCACCCACCGAAACACACTGCCAACAACACATGGCCTACATTCCCGCGTCCCCACATGTGTGGGTGCACCTACCGGGGGCACAAAAGGAAAAGGGTAACCCACTGGTAACCCCAAGCCTTTCGCCACTGCCCATTTTGTTCATGTGGGCAACCTACAGATTTGGGCCTAGGGTGTCGAAGCCAGCAAGGAAAACAGGGAACCCCATGCTTTTCCCAAAAGAGGACACCCGTGGGAATCCACACATGGCCAAATTGCAGGGGCGGGCCATCTCATTTAGCCCTCCCCAGGGGCAGATAAGGGAGGGGTCTGTCCTGCATTCCTCCCTGGGTTCAGGCGTCCGTTCCTAGGAGCAGATGTCTGATCCCAGGGAGGGCTGCATAACATGGCACCCATTCCATTGCGGCTGGGGGGAGGGGTCAACGCCCCATCCCATTAGAAAATTCCCAGACCCTTTGGGGTGCCCCACAGCCCCCCCTAAAAAGCGTTCCACCATTTTCACTTTTTTCCTTTGGTAACCCAACTCCCCTTGGTGCAGAGAGGCACATTGATGTGCCATTCTGGCGCCGTGGTGCCCAAACCTTACTGCCCCACCCACTGGGGTGCCTGTCCCACCATTTTTGGGGGCCCTCTCCCCCCTCGCCCCAAATGGGTGGTGGGGGCACCTCATGCAGGCCTCCCTGGGCCTCCTACAAACGGCTGCGTGAGGTACACCCCGCCCTCCATTTAGAGTGGGGGGGAGAAGGTTCCCAAAAATGGTGGGACAGGCTCCTCAGTGGGTGGGGCAGTAAGGTTGGGGCACCCCGGCGCCAGAGCGGCACACCAATGTGCCCCTCTGCGCCAAGGCAAGTTTCGTAAACAAAGAAAAAAATGAAAAATGGTACACTACACTTTAGGGCAGGCTGAGGGGCACCCTAAACTGCCAGGTAATTTTCTAATGTAATGGGTTGACCCTCTACCCCCCCCCCACACCAAATGCAGTGGGGGCATCTCATTCAGCCCTCCCTGGAGGCAGATAAGAGGAGGCCATCTCATGCAGCCCTCCCTGGGGTCAGATGCCCCTTCCTAGGAGCAGATATCTGCCCCCAGGGAGGGCTACAAGGGGTGCCCCCATTTCCCCTTGGGGAGAGGGCCGACCACCCTTTTCTGTAAAATATATCCCTGGTGGCTATTGGCCCCCCACTCACACCCAAAATTCCCTTTTCGTTTTTGTGCTTTTCCTTTTTTATTTTCCCCCTTCCCTGGGGGCAGATGATCAGCCATCTGCCCCCAGGGTTGTACACATATGTGCCCCATGCTTTGGGGGCCGGGAGGGGGCCAGGGCTGCTTACTGTAAGCAGCCCCCACCTCCCCCCGCAGTCAAAGACATCCCTTGTGTCTAGTGTGTATTGCTGCCCGCGCATCGAGCACCCTGCGCCCAATCCGCGGGCAGCAATGCTGTCACATAGGGTATCCTTGGAAAGGGGAGAATCTCCCCTTTCCAAGGACACAATTTCCGAAAGAATCCCTGGTGGCTAGGGCCCCCAAACCCACTCCCCCTTACCATCACGTTTTTTTTTTGTTTTTTTTTTGCCCCCTTCCCTGGGGGCAGATGATCAGCCATCTGCCCCAAGGGTTGTACACATATGTGCCCCCATGCTTTGGGGGCTGGGGGGAGCGAGGGCTGCTTACTGTAAGCAGCCCCCACCTCCCCCCCATTCAAAGACCTCCCTGTGTCTAGTGTGCATTGCTGCCCGCGCATCAAGCGCCCAGCGCCCGATCCGCGGGCAGCAATGCTGTCACATAGGGTGTCCTTGGAAAGGGGAGAATTTCCGGAAAAATCCCTGGTGGCTAGGGCCCCCAAACCCCCTCCTCCCTTCCCATCACGTTTTTTTTTTTTTTTTTTTTGTCCCCTTCCCTGGGGCAGATGATCAGCCATCTGCCCCCAGGGTTGTGCATATATGTGCCCCCATGCTTTGGGGCCTTCCCCCAAGTCACAAACGGATCCATGGTGGTCCAGTGGGTTGCTGGTCACGGATCGAGCGCTCTGCGCTGATCCGTGACCAGCAATGCCTCATATATGTGGTGTCCTTGGAAAGGGGAGACCACTTTTTCCTCGATCCTTGGTGGCCTAGTGTATCCACTCAATTGGCTGCATCATATGTTCCTGGGACGTCTGTGCCCAGGAGAGTGTCCTTCAAATCACCTATGGTCGTAGGGTAATGTAAAGTGCCCATAGACACTTCTTTGTCTTTGCTTTGCATTGCATATTCTTGTGGGATGCTGTAGCACATATGAAACATCAGTCAACTAATGTCCTCCATTAAAATCACATCGGGTAAATGGATGAGAATAGGACTGAGTAGTGTTTTCGAAAATAAATGTATCAACTCTTTCTACTCCATTTGAGCCTATTACAACAGCTTGCCCAAGTTTCATTTGGAAGACTGCCCCATTAATGTTTAGCCCTAGCTAGGGAGGGATTTAGTTCTCTGACAGAGCTTTTGTAGAAATATGTAGAGGGACCCTTTCCTAGTTCTCACATATGCTTCACAATACAATGATTTCAAATTCATACTGTGAATGTTTACTTTCTACTTAAAATCCAGCAGTACATTGGCAGTAAGGGTTTTGTTGAAGACTAATGGTATTAGGAAGGTGGCAGTAAGGGTTTTGTTGAAGACTAATGGTATTAGGAAGGATAGCAAAATGAAGACACATTTTAGGGTAGACTGACCCATATATCTACTTAGTGTCATGTGCTGAATAAATATTCAGAAATTATCATGATGACAAAGGCATCAGCGGTGGGTACATTGTTTCACGACAGGTCAGTTGAGTCTTTGTTCCCTTCCCCCTAGAGTATATGTTGGTTCATGTTTGTTGAATCTGCCAACTCCCCAAATGGTAACTGCTGGTAAAATATAAGTTTAAAAAATATGCGATTGTGGAAAGTTGTTCACCCTCCTTCCCCGCCCCTTCTGTTGTCATTGTAATCCCTTCTGAGGGACCATAGAGATATTAAAGCATGTGTATTTATTAGAAAATGTTACCCTTTTCCCATTACTTGTATTGGGACTTGGATAGCTCTGGCTCACAGCAACATTTGTCTTTGACATAGTGCCATAGAGGGGCTCATTATGAGTATGGCTGTGTTCTCCAAAAAAGGAATTCTTTTATATTGTAAATAGTCTGTGTTTGCCGGCCATAATTGTAATGAGTAGTGGGATATTCATCTCATGCAGTATTTTGTTAATACTGCGTTTTGTAAATATTACTTAATTAGAGATTATAATACCGTCTAGAATTCTGGGTATGTCTGCCTTCTCAAAAATAAGAAGGATTTTATATTTTGAATAGTGTGTCTTTGCCGACCATAATTGTTATGAGTAGTGCTATATATATATGTTTTGCCCATTTCTCAACTAACCTTTTTGTCCCATAAGGGAAGGGATCTAGTTTGCTTGCAGGCCAAAAAGATGCAGGGGTGTCATGCGGGCGGACAGAATGTGAACATCTTGTATCTCATATTCTCACGTCCTTTGTGTGGCGAGGCACAATATGCCGAAGGGCTAACACTTAAACAGGGATGGAAATGCATTTTTATACTTGGGCATGGTGTGTTTCTGAAATACTACATGCCCGGAATGAATATACCAATTCTGCAGTTGCAGACCAAAAAGCTGACTTCCTTTGACAAAACCAACTCATGGGTTAATGTTAAAGGACATGTGTATCGCACACTATCACCCCCGGAGTGGTCCCCTGGTGCTCAGGCGGATCTGAAAATGAAAGGGGGTAGGGCGAGTTAGTAGGACCAGGTAGGACCAAGCGGGAAAAGTGTAAGAGTGCTGTAATGTGCTGTTGGCAGCTTCAGTTCGGTTAAAACTGTTTGCTGAGCCTAGGTGTGCTTTCCCGTTGGTAGCCGTTGTGTTCTGTTGTGTGAGGCTATGTGTAATTTTTTTTTGTACTTGCAGTGTAGTGAAGTGGGTGCGGTTTGGTGTGCTTTAGAGTTGTGGTTGTGTTTGGTTAAGGTATGAGAGGTGTATGCAGAGGTGAGATTTTTTAGTGGGTTGGTAAGTGGCATTGCTATCTAGGTGTGACGCATGCTAATCTTCAAAATTCTTTCCTGATCCGGTGCCTGCCAATCTCCAAGATTCTATCTAGATGTCGAAAATCTCCCCATTTCTGTTTAAATGTGATGCAAGCCAACAATTACACTTCTGTCTAGATGTGACGCAATCCAATATTTACCGTTCTGTCTAGATGTGGAGCAAGCCAACACTCCCATTTCTGTTTAGATGTGACGCAAGCCCACGCTCACATTTCTGTCTAGATGTGACGCAAGGTACTATTCACATTTCTGTCTAGATGTGACGCAAGCCCACGCTCACATTTCTGTCTAGATGCGACGCAAGCCCACACTCACATTTCTGTCTAGACGTGATGCAAGCCAGTATTCACAATTCTGTCTAAATGTGACGCAAGGTATTATTCACAGTTCTGTCTAGATGCGATGCTAGCCAATAGTCACAGTCCAGCCCAGATGTGACACCGGTCAATGCTCACAATTCTTCTGGAGTTAATGTACAGTTCATCTAGCTGTGAGATATCGCCAACCACCAGTTCTCCTAAATGTGAGAGATGGCTAGGCAACACAGTTGACAACTCAGTGGATATATATGGGGTTAACAGTTGCTAAATAAAGATCAGTACATGCAGGCTACAAGCTCTTGGGTGGTGGGAAAAATAAGACAAGAGAGAGGTTGGCCAGTTTGAAGTGTTGCCCACTTTGCCTCTAAGCTACAAAATCATATGAAAGATGGAAGTTGCACACCAGGTTTAAGCTGTGGCAAGGGATCTTGAGGTTTTATTTGCAGAGCCTGTAATCAAACATTAAGACCCATGAGCATAAAGAGTGCTATTTAGAGTGACTTGATTAAAACTGACCCCAGCCACTGGTGCCAGATATACTGTCTACTTCAGGCTTTAAGTGCAGGTTCTGACTCCCCAAATCGTAAATAGATTGGCTGAGTTTACAAGAGTTTCAACCTGATATGCTCCTGTCCTATTCAACGGATGGTGGGAGTGGCGTGTTTCACAGTGCTGAGGAACATCTCTTCTAGTGTCAAGCAGAAGCTGGGTCATATTCATCATAATGACTGACTACATTGTTGATAAGGTTCGCTTAGCCTTGTATTTACTTTACAAATGGTCGCCAAATCCCTCTTAACATTAATGGCGTCATTAGTGAAACATTTTTTTGTACATTTGGAAATGTTAATGTGTGTTATGTCTGCGCCCAGTGATTTCAGGGGGCTTTGGCAGGCAGTGAGAAAACCGTTTTCTAAAACCCACATAATTGTTTCTAACATTGCCCCTTGTTTCATTTTTCATTTTCCAGTTTTCTCAGTGTCATGACAAAGTAAATGAATTGGAGAAAAGTCTGGAGAACCCCGCCACAGAGAACAGAACACGCCTGCTTGATGGGAAGGACCCCTCAGTAAATGATCTGCTGAAAAAAACAGACGAGGTATTATTATTCTGCTTTTTCTGAGCCTTGATATTCCTAGCTTCAAGAACATTTAGTATTGAAACTTTGTCATATTCTTTAACTACATTTTTGCAACTTGTAAAATAAATCCATCATACATTAGTCTGTGTTTTCTCACCACATAGGCAATATGGTATGTGCACGCGAGTAGGGAATTCTATGAGGTCCACAAGAAAGGGATTGGATATATTAGCAATGTTTGTCTTTTGCACTCAGTATCAATTACATTTATGTGCACACAATTTTGGAATTTTAGTTCTAATGGGCTCATTCCTGCCACGGATTCCTCCTCTATTACGTCCATCTCCCAGCACAGCTGCTCTTCGAACCCCTTCTGCCGCCAAGGGGTGCAGCAGCGACACCATGTTTGCTTCATGCAACACCTCTGAGGGACCTCGACGCGCGAAGCACCATGGGTACAGTGGACGTCACACTAGGGGTAGTATTACTGGCACACCTTGTCGATGTCCCTTTTTTCGAATTTCGAAAACAACAATTGTAATACTCTGCAGCTTCCACTAGATGTTGGCCTATGCATAGCATGTGAATCTAAGCAGATACACGCATCAGAAATTTCATTACAGTGAGTAATGTATCCCATACATACATATAAAGTGGCCACGACCTCTGGTCTTTTTTTCCATGCACTATGCTCGCTTTCGGAACATTGCTCTTGCAATTTATTTGATTTTCTCAAATCTTTCGCCTCCGTCCATCGTTATTCGATGCAATGCCCAATTTAAAAAAGTCCTTGGGATTCAAACCCTGCATATTGTGGGTGTCAAATGTCCATTTCAGAACCGCACCACATTTGCCTTTTCTGTCTCAGAGAAGGCCATGCCACGCATGACTGTGTTTCGTGACAATCGATTCCTCCAAAGGCAGTTAAAAAACGAGAGGCACATTTTTGTATCTTCCTCCTCAAGGAGAGAGGTGATAAACTGATCCGTTTGAGGTAGCTGGGCACAGAGAGTGGCACTGAGGAATGGTACCCAGTCCGGAAGTACAAGAAAAAGAAGAAACACAAGTGGGTGAGGTCCCCTGGTGGTTGAAGATGAGAAGCCACCACTCCAAGGATGCCAGAGGACGAGGCCCGCCAGGTACCTTTTCCCCACTCAGTCCACTACCCCCGAGGAATGGGAGGCATTCATGATGAGGATGCTTGACATCTTCATCAAGTCCCTGGCACCGGCTGCTTCGGTGCTGCAGCATCATTGCTGTTGACTCCGGATCTTGCGCAGACAGCTCCAGATCAGGCCAAGCCGATTGAGCTTACCGTGCCAAGGCATGCCAGCAGGAAGCCACAAGCAGACACAACACGGTCACGTTCAAGTGTTAAGACGGTCTCAAAATCCCAAATAGACCCAGAGGAATCGGAGTCAGTCCAAACCAGACTCAATAACGGAGTAGACAAAGTGCAAGGAAAAATCCAGGTTCATTATCATCACAACAAAGCCGGCACAGCATACAAATATTCAAATGTCATCGCTCTCAACATGTTAATCAAAAAGAATTGCTTAAGTACTACAAACATGTCATCAATGATGTTGCAGCATAATCTCAGTTTACAAAACCTACAGGGATAGGTTAGTGGGTTTGGCTACATATAGATTCCATAGCGCTTAAATATTTTATTGGGTTACAAGTATCCGATGGCTCCACCTGGAACCACCCCTATATTGATAAAGGTTAAAATACATCATCTAATACAACAAGTGGTTGGCTGGCATACCACTCCATGGGCGGCATGACAACAAGGATTCTGTTAGGTTGGCTCTCTGCTAACCAACCTTGGATACTTGACAGGTCGTCAAGATATGAGTAAGACATATAGTTGGGGGAGAGAGGCCCATGGACTGTTCTTCCTTCATTTAAAATGTTACCATCCCTCATTCTCAGACAGTGAGACCGGGTAATCTCTATTTACTTGGCTTTGTGAAGCACTGCACCTCTGTGTGCGTTAGGAAGTATTGCTGGTGTTTTATGTTCACTTGTAATGAATAGTCAGTGTTCTCCAATTATGGGATGGGACCATGTTTGGAATATATTTACCCTTTATTTATTGAGATTTCAGCTATTACCAACGTGTGTTATGTTTTCTTTTACCTCTAGGGGCACTCTTGAGGCATTCTTCATGGGGTCTTTTGGCTTACTTCTTTACTGCACCTGGCTAACAAAGGCTGGTCGTGCCCTTATGAAACTTAAATTAATCTGGGAGTATACTGCTTGCGTCTTGGGAATTGCTTTCTCGTGCCTTAGTTCCGCCGTTCCATTAATCCCTTATTTCACTCTTACCTTGGCAATAGTTGCTAGCTACTGTCTGAGCTCTGCACAATAATGTATTTCGAGGGGATTGGGTCCTCCGACGTATGCCATATCTATGACAGGTAATGTCCACAGCTGTGCAGCTTCGGAAAATCTTCGGCGTCTGCGTCCTGCGTCGATGACATCAATGCGCCGTCCCCGAGGACCTCCGACGGCCAACGTCACCCGATGTGATAAGTAGGACGCACGACGCCCATACCCTCAGTTCCGTTTTTTCCGCGAACGTGTTCGCTTCGTGAATCTTGGTACGCCTCGACTCTTTGGAGTTTGCTGTTTTCAATTCTCGGTTCGTTGAACTTGTTCGGTTTTTTGTGAAGACCTGTTCGTGGCGATGTCTACTTCGTCTTCAACCCCGCGTCCGGGCTTCAAGAAATGCGGGGACTGTGGGTCCAAGATGTCGGTCACGGACTTGCACGACGCCTGCCTTTTGTGCCTCAGGGAGGCCCACGATATGGACGACTGTGTCGACTGCCAGTCGCTCACGGCAAAGGCCTTGCGGGAACGCAAGAAGAAGCTGTCGGTAGGTCGGGTGTCTAAGCCCCGGAAGTCGAGGTCTGCGGGGCTTTCGACGGATGACTCGAAGGGCAACTCTCTGCGTCATCGTCGGAAGTCCAGTGGGTCTCCTTCCAGGAGTCACCTTCCCCGTCCTCTTCCGAGGGCTCCGCCCGTCGGCGGGTCGCTTATCCCTCCATGCAAGCGACACCGGAGGAATGGGCTTCCTTCGGGAAGCAGATGCTAGCGATTCTTGAATCGCAGGGCACCGGTCCGTCCGCGCCTCCGAGTGTGGTCGGTCGGCACCGGTCGAGAGACACAACTCGTACGCCTTCGGGCTCGGGTGGTCGGCACGGCTCGCGGGAGAGGTCCCGCTCGGACAAGGGTAGCCATTCTCGCCATGCCTGTTCCAGGTCCCGGTCCTCGATGCGCTCGAGACCGCATGATCCTGTGCTGTCTTCGAAGAAGACGCCGACGCCTGTGGCGCCAAGGTTGTTGACGATTTCTCTCGAGGCTCCGCCTCTGAGGGGGTCGTTGACGCTGCCGGCGCCTAGGTCGTTAAGAGACACGCTCAGAGCTCCGGCTTCGAGGCCTGTGTCGACGCCGTCGATGCTGGCGGTGCTGCAGCTGACGTTGACGCCGATTCGCTCGACGTCAACACCTTTTCTGTCGACGCCGGCACCGACTCGTTCGCCGCCCTCAACGCCTTTCGAGGCGGTGGTGTCGGAGGGGCCCCATGGCACGGGGTTAGCCCCTAGAAAGGCTCTGGCTAAGGTCAGGCACTGCTTTGGTCCCCAGATGTCTTCCTCTCCTCGCCTGGAGTACATTTCAGAGGGTGATGAAGGCTCTGATGACGGCTTGGTTCCGGTTACGGTACCAGATGTGCTTATCTCGGGCCATAGCCAGTTTGATGACCTGAGGCAGTCACTGCATGATGCCAGTGGACTGGTCACCTCTCCGGAGGTGGAGTTTTGTAGGCCGGAGCCTGGCACTCATGCCGATTCTTCATATCGGCGCCTTATGTCTCGGATCACCGAGTACTTGGGTTGGTCAGCTCTCCCAGGGGAGTTTGTTCAGGATGATCTCACGGACATCCTTGATCTTGGTCCCCCCACTGACCGGTTTTGCTGTTTCATATGGCTCTGCAGAGAAGGGTGGCAGCGGCTTGGACTGCTCCGGAGAGTCTCCCGGCAGTGGGCAAGACTTTGTCGCGAAAATACCATCCACCCAGTAGCGACCCCTGCTACTTGTCCAGGCACCCCACTCCGGAGAGTTTGGTGGTGCAGGCGTCTACGCCCCCGGCAAAGCAGGCGTCGTATCCTACCATTACCTCCGGATAGGGACGACAAACGTTTGACGGCTGGGCGGAGAAACTGTTTTCTTCAGGGGGTATGGCGCTTCAGGCGGCCAACTCCATATGTGCCTTGTCTCGTTTCACACACACTCTGTGGAACTGTGTTGCTTTAGCGGCTGAACGTATTCCCGAAGGGGACGAACGGGATGGTTTCCTTGCTATGGTTCAGGATGGCAAGGATGCCATGTGTGAGGCCGTTCAGTCAGGTTTGGACATGGCAGATTGTGTCAGCCGGTCCATGTGTAACGCTCACCTGATTCCCACGGAGGCGCTGGTCTTGGCAGGGTGGTAACTGTATCTTGAAAAGTGAAGTGCAGGACTCGATTGGCTTCCGGTGCTGGGCCTCTTCGCACGGTGTGTCTAACTCGAAGAGTAAGATGTCTGCAGGTGAAAGAATATGGGGTTAATGACCTGGGATCGTCGGGTGTCTCTCTTTCTCCCCCTCTCACTTTTCCGTGGAGCCCCAAGGTCAACGTGCTCACCTTAGATAGGTGAATGCTGGACTCTCCATCTGCGTCTGGTGCAGGGTGCCGTTACCAGTTCCTTCACTGGGTTGAAACGTAGGCCTCTTGACTTCAGAGGATTGCTAACCGTCGTTAACTGCACGAACGGTGAGTTTCCGGGCACCTTGAATGGGCACGTTAGTATGGAATAGGGCTCTGTATAATGTTCTTTTCAAATGGTGCCTTTTGTCTTGCAGGGCTCTTGAGGCAGAAAATGGTGGTTTGAAGAGAGCCGGAGTTCGAGCCAGCGCATAGGAATGAAGCGCTTGGGAGTGCGTAAGTAAGTGCCTGTTGCCTGCTTTCGAAATGCACTCCAACTGTCTCTTTTCTTTTGCAGGTATGAGTTCGGATGCTGAAGAGACTCTGGAAAACGCCGGGTAATTGTGGAGGGCGCGATGGCGCGTGAGTAAATAGCCTGCCTAATGTCTCTCCTTTTCTCTTTCAGGTGCAGGAATGCAGCGTTGAAGAAAACCGGAATTCGAGGGGTGCCGGTAAGTAAATTCCCCACAGGAATAATTATGCTTTTGTCTTCACAGGCTTTTATAATGGCGAAGGAGCAGCGCGAAGAGTTGGTAACTGCCGATGGATCAGGTGAGGAAAGCGCTGCGAGTGAGGGTTGCTGTGCTAACCTGTTGTTTCTTTGTCTTTGCAGGTGCTTCTGAAGGCTGGATACCAGAAAGGTAAGCTTTTGTTCTCACAGGTTCAGGATCGGAAGAATGAAGACTGGAACCGACACGGTGAGCGTTCTGCTGCAGATGCAGAATAACGCGAAGCACGTTGCATCAATCGGGTGTGGTTTAAATAGCCTTGGAGTGATGAGGCGTCTTCCTCCACTGCCTCGCCCAGGAAAGAAAAGAGTTCCTGTTCTAGAAGAGTTCCAGTGTTGTATCCAGGGAGTGGAGTCTGCCCCACCCAGGTAAGAAACTAGTCCCGGCTCGTAGAGGATTCCCATATGGCTGGTAAGTAAGCAGCATGGTCTGCTGCAGGTAAGTCCACCCAAGCATCTTTATACATGTTATAAGCCCGGCGCTTCCAGTGCCGGGACCAGTGATTTTGATGAGCCTGGTGCCACCGGCGCCAGGACAGGGTCCAAAAGGTCCCAATGGGGACCGGCTGGTGCCTAGGATGAAGGTTAGAGGCCTGCTTCCAAGGACGTTGGGCTGGTCCTAGCCCCTTGGAAGCAGTGATCATGACACCATGGCGGCGAGCACCGTAATACGCAGGTTTGCGTGGTTGAGGAAGTCTGGGTTCACTCCTGATGTGCAGTCCCGGATCCTCAACATGCCCTTTGACGGTGAACACCTTTTTGGCAGCAAGGCTGACAAGAGCCTTGAGAGGTTGCAGACCTCCAAAGCTGCAGCGAAGTCGTTGGGCGCTGCAGTTCGCCAACCTCCACCTTTTCGTCCTAGGGGACAGCAATGGAGGGGAGGTTCCTTTCGCTATTACTCGTCCTTCAGTAAAGCGAGAGGAGCTAGCAGTTAAAGAGGCCACCGTAAGAGTGCCAGAGGTGGAAACAAGGGTACTCGAGGTGCCAAGGCCACTCGGGCAGTTGCTTCTTTGCCCTCAGGCAACGCCGCAGCCGCTACCACTCAGTCATGAGGCCAGGTCCCATGGTTCGCCAGTTGGGGGAAGTCTGGCGCAGCATCTTGTAGAGTGGCAAGCCATTACTTCAGATGTGTGGGTTCTGGAGATCATAACCCACCGCTACTTACTTCCTTTTCCGCAGAGGCCTCACACAATCCATCTGGGAACCTCTCTTTGAAGAGTCTGGATCCGCTCTTTGCGCAGGAAATTCAAGCCCTGCTGGAGAAAGGCGCCATAGAACTGGTGCCTGTAGCGGAGAGGAACAAGGAATGGTATTCCCCTTATTTTTTGATTTCGAAGAAAGACGGGGGATTGAGACCCATCATGGACTTGCGCGGTTTGAACAAACTCCTCAGGAAGGACAAGTTCAAGATTGTTACTCTCTCTCAAGTCCTCCAGGCCCTTCAACTTCAGGACTGGTTGGTGTCTCTCGACCTCAAGGATGCTTAATTCCATGTGCCGATCCATCCCAAGCACAAGAAGTACCTGAGGTTCGCGGTTGGCGACTCGCACTTTCAGTTTCGGGTCCTGCCGTTCGGATTGACCTCCGCCCCGAGGGTTTTCACCAAGCTCATGGTGGTGGTGGCAGCGCATCTCAGGAAAGGGGGATTCACGTCTACCCCTACCTGGACGATTGGTTTATCAGGGGGAGCTCTCCCGAGCAAGTCCTGGATCATCTGTCCGTCACCTGCCACTCCCTCTGGGCTTCTCCCTCAATTTAAAGAAGTTCCAATTTAACACCTACGCAGCGGCTCCAGTACATCGGAGCGGTGCTCAACACATCCCTGGGGCAGTGTTTTCCTCCCCAGGTGAGGGCTCTTCACATTCAACAGATGGTGCTCAAGTTTCAACTTGCCCAGAATCTCCCAGCGTCCGAGTTCTTGAGACTGCTCGGCCTCATGGCATCCTGCATTCTTCTGGTGCCAGAGGCTTGTCTGCGGATGAGATCTTTGCAGTGGGCACTCAAGCTCCAGTGGTCTCAGTCCTCCGGCAGGCTGTCGGACCCTGTTCAGGTGCTGCCCTCGGTTGCCCAGGACCTTCTGTGGTGGGCCGTCGAAGGCAATCTGATGAAGGGGGCCCCATTTTGGCTGCCCTGGCCGGAGGTGACGATCGTGACGGACGCATCCCTCACGGGATGGGGAGCTCATGCCAACGAGTTGACAGTCAGCGGTCGTTGGTCTCCGTCGGAGTCCAGACTCCATATCAATCTGTTGGAGCTGAGGGCCGTCAGGCTAGCCCTGAAGGCTTTTCTGCCGACTGTGCGAGGAAAGAGTGTCCTGATTCTAACGGACAACACGGTGGCCCTGCACTGCCTCAACAAAAAGGGTGGGCAGGGTCACTTCCTCTGTGCAGGGAGGCGATGCAGCTCGAGTTCTGCGCCATCCAGCAGGACGTTTCGATCTCGGCTGTTCATCTGGCCGGAGACGACAACGAGACGGCGGATGCTCTGAGCAGGCAGAGCACGGTCTCTCACGAGTGGGAGCTGGCTCAGGAGATTCTCCTGGAGATCTTTGCCCTTTGGAGGACCCCTCAAGTGGATCTCTTCGCCTCCAGACTACCGGAAGTGCGAAAGGTTTTGCTCGCGGGAATTTCCTCCAAAAGGAGCCTTAGGAGACACGTCATTCCCACTGCTGTACGCGTTTCCTCCAGTCCCCGTCATCCCGCAAGTACTGCAGAGGTTACGGAGGTTCGGTTACCGGATGATCCTCATTGCTCCGGCGTGGGCCCGGAGGACGTGGTACCCGAACCTTCTCGGCTTGTCCATCTGCCCTCCACGTCGTCTTCCCAACCGAGACGATCTGCTCTCACGGGAGGGGGGGTCAGGTTCTCCATCCAGAGGTCAGATCCCTAAACCTTCACGCTTGGCTTCTGAAAGGTTGAGGTATAAGGATTGGGACCTCCCTGAAGACGTGATGGAGGTGTTGCTCTCGGCCAGGCGGCCGGCAACAAAGTCTCTGTACCGTTTCCGTTGGAGAAAGTTCTGCGACTGGTGCAGAGTTAATAATGTGGATCCTTTTGTATGTGACATTCCCATGGTTCTGTCTTTTTTGCTTTCTTTGGCCCACAGGGGCTTGCAAGTGGGGACCATTAAGGGTTACCTGGCGGCGCTGTCCATATTTAAGTGCTCGTTTCAAGAGTGTTCCTATTTTAAGATTCCTTTAATTTCTCAGTTTTTGAAAGGGCTCACTAATGTGTTCCCTCCGTCACCTTCTCTGGATCCCGGTTGGGGTTTGAACCTTGTTCTTAAGTTTCTTATGGGTGCTCTGATTGAGCCTTTACATTCTTGCCCTTTGAGACTGCTAACTCTTAAAACTGTGTTTTTGGTTGCAGTTACTTCCGCTCGCAGAGTGAGTGAGTTACAGGCACTTTCAGTTAAGCCACCCTTCACTGTGTTTCATAAGGACAGGGTTGTCCTTGGAGTTCGTCCTTCTTTTCTTCCGAAGGTGGTTTCGGAATTTCATTCGAGCCAGAAGGTTGTTCTTCCAGTGTTCTATCCTCCTCCACGTCCTGGTAAGGAAGAGGAGAGGCTCCATAGGCTTGATCCTAGGAGAGCGTTGAGCTCTTATATTTCGTACATGTCCCGGGTCAGAGTGGACAATCAACTTTTCATTGGTTACGCTGGAAAGCATTTGGGACAAGCTGTGACGAAACAGACTTTGTCTCGAATTATTTTAGCTATCTCCGAGTGTTACCGCTTGGCGGGTAAGGACCCTCCAGCTGGCTTGCGGCCACATTCTACCAGGGGAGTGGCTGCGTCCATTGCCCTGCAGAGGGGTGTTCCTATTCGTCACATCTGTGATGCAGCCACCTGGGCTTCAGTACATACTTTTGTACGTCACTACTCCCTCGATTCCCTCAGAGGGCAAGATCTGGCCTTTGGCGAGGCAGTCCTATATTCCGCAATTTGATTGGGCATGCTAAATTTATGTTCTAAATTCTTTTCCCACCTCCTTGCTTGGTACTGCTTTGGGAGTCTGTCATAGATATGGAATACGTCGGAGGACCCAATCCCCTCGAAAAACAAGAACAAGTTACTTTCTTACCTGGTAACGTTCTTTCGATGGGATGGTCCGACGACATATTCCATATCGCTCCCTCCCTACCTTCCCCGCTGCAGAATTTCTTTTGCGATTGCCGCTTGCATTCTGCAAGGCCTTGTGTGTCTGACTGGCAGAATACTGGTGGCGCACGTTTTGGGAGAAAAAAAACATTGGGGACGTCAGCCGGAGGTCCTCTGGCCGGCGCATCAACGTCATCGACGCAGGACGCAGACGCCGAAAATTTTCCGAAGCAGCACAGCTGTGGACATTACCTGTCATAGATATGGAATACGTCGTCGGACCATCCCATCGAAAGAACGTTACCAGGTAAGAAAGTAACTTGTTCCTCTGTGGATTCAACCTTTTGAGCTCTTCCGAGGCCTTGATGCCTGTGCTCATTCAAAGACATGATGCGGCTTCCATCTTTGGAAAGATGGCTGCCCAATTACATTTTCATATTAGTGAGCTCCATTCGCGTGTCGTTCATGTTGCATTCACCTTATACATTAGTCATGTTAGTGTTCTTCATGTCTGTGGATTCTATGTTAATATTCTTCATGTTTAAATGGATGTATTATATTTTATGTGTTCTTCATGTGGAATGCATGTTTGCTTCATGTCTAATGCATGCTCTTTTAATGTTACAATGTTAGTTTGAATGCTGTTGCCATCTTCAGCTCACATTGTCCGCAAACCCTGCTGTACATGTGGAGGATAAGGCTGGAACGGCTGTCTCAGTCTCTCACCTTTTCAGGACTGGTGCAGGGGACGTGCAGAAGCTAAGGATAATGTATTCATCTGCCTCCCAACATTCCCCCCTGTCCACCTCTGGTCCAGTCCGCGACCACACTCATTCTTCTGCTCTCACCCAGATAGGGCACTTTGGGTATCCATATTTATTTATTGTGCATTTGTTAGGCGCTTATACAACAAGTACATTGTGTATCAAAGCGCTCACAGGGCAACAGGGAGGGAACATGGGCTTGAAAAAGAATTCATACACTGGAGGAAAAAGACAGACCTACTAGGCCTTGTGAGCATTCAGAGTGTGCAAGTGCAGGGAGAAGAGAGGGGAAGGGAGAGTGGGGGTTAAGTGCTGGAGTGTCCGTGCTGGTGGGTGAGCAGCAGATGTAAGTGCCCAGTGTAGGAAGTGCTAGGGAGTGATCAGCTGCAATACATAGGTAAGTGCAGGCCTACAGTGACATAGGCCAGTGGGTGGCAAAGCAAGTGATGTGGGCGGGCAGATGTTGAAGGCAATTGGGTGTGGGAGGCCAGGGCCCTGGTCACCAATCTCAGCAACTATGGTGTTAGCAGACGAGGGAAGAAAGGAACGAGGGGGCGAAAATGAAAGTCTTCAGGAGCTTCCGGAATTTGAGGAGATCAAGCTCAGGACAAAGAAGAAGGGGGAGGCTATTCCATAAGAGGGAGCCAGCTTAGGAAAGAGAACGACCACCGGCCCTCTGGTTAGCGAAACGCTTGACGCATAGAAAGTTAGTACCAGAGGATTGTAGAAGTCTAGATGGAGAGTATTTAGTAAGAGCAAGTTGCAGATAGTGTGGTCCCCGGCCCCAGGCAGCCTTATGGATGATGCAGAGGGATTTGCAACCGGGAAACAGTGAAGAGTTTTAGGGCAAGAGAGATGCGGTCCCTGGGTTTGAGGCCAAGGGCAAGTCTTGCTGCCCTATTCTGGATTAGCTGTCGAGGTTGTAGGGAGGAAGAGGGTAGATTCAAGAGAAGGCTATTGCAGTAGTCTAGCCTAGAGAGAACCAGGGTCCTGGTAACATTGAGCTTTTGGGGGAAAGTGAGAAAAGGGAGAATTCCTTTGAGAAGGAAGAGTTGAAAGTGGGACTTCTTGGCAATGTCCTGAATGCGAGGTAGGAAGGAGAGAGAGGAGTCTAATATAATTCCAAGGTTTCCGGCTTCTGAAGAAGGGGGCGAGCCCATAGAAGATGGCCACAGTGATGGGAAGAAAGGGGGAGCAGGGGTCCCAATAAGAATGATCTCAGTCTTACTGGCATTGAGGCAGAGATTGTTGAAAGTGCACCAGGACTGAATGGCAGATAGGTAGTCCGTGATGATGGAAGAAGTAAGAGCGTCAATAGAATGTTTGACGAAGAGTTGTGTGGCATCTGCATAGCACTGGAAGTTGTGGGAGAAGGTGGAGATGAGGAGTGCTAGTGGAGCAAGGTAAGTGTTAAAAAGCCAGGGGGAGAGGTTGGATCCCTGGGGGACACCACAGAAGGAGAACGTGGTAGGGGAGGAGAAGATGCCCAGAATAACTTGGGATGGATGGTCACTTAGGAAAGAGGTGAGCCAGTCCAGTGCCTGTTCCGAGATACCCAGGGTATCATGGAGCCGTTTTATGAGGATGGAGTGGTTGACCATGTCAAAGGCAGACGAGAGATTAAGTAGAATGAGGACAGCTGGAGAGTTAGGATCCAGGGATGCAAGCAGTTCTTCACGGGTGTTCAGAAGAGCAGTTTCTGTGCCTCTCGATGGTCGGAATCCAGATTGATGATCGTGGAGATAGATAACTTGCTCACCCCCCTCAAGCTATCTCCACATCTCACATGTTCGTCTGGACTCCAGGTCATGTAACAACATTGCCCATCTTTGCTCTGTGTAATTGTGGGGGTCTGGAGGATATGTGAATTTTGACCCAGTACATGAAATGGGGTTCTCCATTGTTTGGGTATGGGGTGTGAGAGAGGCATGGTATCGCACGTAGACACTGACACAAGAGTTGCAGGTTTCAAAACCTTTATTGATGGTTTAAAAGGGGGTGGAAAACTCCTATCTTGCCTCATAACTAAGATGGGAGTATTCTCGACCATCAAACAAAAGAAAATACAGTCCCAGTCAGTCCTTGGCCAAAATAAAATGGCCTATACTAATAAACCTAATGCTTGGCCTCTTTCTAATGCAATAAATGTGTAAAGGGAATATGTGTAATGCAAAAAAGAAAATCAGTGTTGAAAAGAAATGTCAGTATGGCTGAGTAAACTCCTTTCCCCACGTTTTGTAGCATGGGGTAAGGTGGTACACTTGGACCTTAAGACACACTCTGGCTTTGGACACAAGGATGCAGTTTGTTTTGTGGACCAGGGCCCACTTGTCCTTCCACGAAAAGTAATTGGTTTATCTGCTGGATCTCTCAGCTTTCTCTCACTCCAGCCCAAGTCTCCTTTTAGCTTGTAATACTCGTTCTTGTCCCTCACTGGCGGGACCGCACAACACTCACGTGGCGCAGCTTCCTAACAGCTCCGGCCTCTGCTCAAGTTGGGGCCTGGTGGCAGGATGGCTCTCCTCCCAACACGGGTTTTGGGGGGAAATCTCCACCAATTTTCCTTTGGGTTGGACCTGCAAGGGGCTGACTCTTTCCGCCGCATATGCAGATTCTTTATTTCTGTCCCGGTCTGGGCAATTTCTAAAGCGCAACCATTCTTCGTGGGCTGTCGGGCGGCGACCGCTTAGGCACCCATTGTGCCTGCGCCCCCTGTGGTCTCTTTAGTGAGCTTCTTTAAGCTGCGGGTAAACGCTAGGGCCTTGGGCAAAGATTAAATCTTTTGTTTTGTATGATGCACGATGGAGACAAGTATGATGTGGTGTTCCGCCCAGGGGCAAGGTGTGTTGGAGATGACAGTGATCCTGCAGTTAAGGTCAGTAATCCAGTCCAGGATGCGACCTTTAGAGTGGGTAGGGTTAGTGATGCTCAGATTAAAGCCTATGGTTTCAAGGGCTTTTGCTAGGGATGTGGCATGTGGCTCCTCAGGATCGTCAAAGCCTAGATTTATGTCCCGTAGCAAGATTCATTTCGAGGAGGTCTTTGTTATATTCCAGGATGTGGAGAAGTTAATTTAAGTTGTGGGGCAGGTCCGGGGGGTGGTAGATGATATGGAATGCGATGGTGCAGGTGGCAGGAGGGGACAGCTTCAGGGTTAATATGTCTGCATTGCCTGGTAGTGAGGTATTCACTTGTCTAAAAAGGAGGTCCTTTTTGGCTATCAAGGCCACACCACCACCTATAGCGTTCGGCCTCTCTTTCCAGTATATTGTCAAACCTGGGGGAGGGCTAGTGTAAGGGCAGGGCCAGTGACCTCATGAAGCCAGGTTTCAGTTCCGGCTAGGGCGTCAAGGTTCTGTGACGCGAGGAGGTCCAAAATGCCATGGGCATGAGCAGGTAGGGAGCAGGCATTGATGAGGGCACAGTTTAGATAAGGTTCTTTTACTGGGCAGAAGGGTTGCGTGACCTTGTGCTTGTTGTGGGCAGATGCTAGCCTTTTCGGTAGTTTGATATTGGACGTCAAGGCAGGATTGAGGTTTGCATATGTAGAGGCCTTAGGGAGGGTTATAGTCTGCAGTCAATGACCAGATCTTGGGGCTTTAGTTAATGAGTCTAGTGCCTGGGGTGGACATTTAGACAGCCCTTCTTGACGTGCTTTAGCATATTGGTAGTGCTAACTATAACTTTCAAATTAGCGGTGTTGACATGCTGAGGGGTATATGGGTGGCTGGTATTAACAATGGTAGATGGAATATCTGTGTTCACAGGCACAGGTATATACACCGGATAGATTTTGGCAGTAGAATTGTCTGGCAGAGGAATTATTGGGCTTCTAACTTTGGCAGCAGTAGGTACATTGCAAACATTGTCATTCACAGGTATAGATGCAGACATTTTTGGGCAGCAGTAGATGCTGGACTGATCCAGGTAGAGGCAGTAACGTTTTGTTTCATAGTCAGTCAAAAGGTTTTAGCAGAGTTAAGAGTGTAAGCTGCATAGGCACTCAGTGGACTGTTAAGGAGGGTACCTACAGCAGAGGCCATAGTGCTGGCCACATCATGATGGGCAAGTTCGCTGATGGTAATGGAGTCAACCGTGGAGGGACGTATGGTAGCTTATACAGATGGGTTTAAAGAGGAAGTGAAGTGGGGAGGAGTGTAACGTCGATGAGCCAGTTTAGCTCGAGTCTGTAAGGGAATATGCGCTCAGAGGCGGCTGTTCCTAGCTTTAGTTAGGATGGGGAGGTTCGGCAGCTGTGCAGGGTTAGACCGTGATCTCAAGTTGAAGTTGCGGGACTTTGTTGTGGTTATATCGACCAGGCCAATGACAGTAGACCATTCTGTGTGCTGTTTTGGAGGTTGGTGAAGGAAAGGGAGGGAGGGATCAGCAGGCCTGTCACCTTGGGAGCTTGAAGTAATAGTTTTGGATGTTATGCGTGCATGCAGGCTTTCTGTAGATACGACGAACTCTGTTGATGTTGTGGTGGTTTGTGGACTGTGTAGTCCCGGGTCTGGGGCCAGGGTGAGAGGCCTTGCTTCGCTCTGGTCCTCAGTTCCTCATGGAGCCTGATACGTCGAAGGGGGGCGGTCGCTGGGCAATTTACTCGTATCACTGAACTTTGAAGTGGGCCATAGCGCAGGTGTGAGGAACTTGGAGGGTGACAATAGGGGGTTGACAAGGACACATGAAAGATTGAATACCCTCAGTTTAGTAGGGATCCCTTTTGTGATGGCGGCAAGGGCAGGGTGCTTACTTACAGTTAGAAGGACTGGTGACAATATAGTGCCTGGCTCACTGGAGGTGCTAATGGAGGGAGGTGCCTAACGTCCTCGCCGGCAGAGACCGGTAGAGACAACTGACTACGGCCTTAATGTCTGGCCTTGCTGGATGGCCGGCTTCGCCTCCCGGCTCTGAGTAGAGTGCTGGATAGGTGGGCACTCCATCCAATCAGCACAAGGCAAAAAGGAGTACACAGGCTGGGAGCTCAGCGGAGCTCTGTGTCCTGCGGTGGCCATGTTATGGTGGTGTTTGTAGTGGGAGACTCCGGTCTCCCTGGTGTTTTGACAGTGATCAGTGCAGGGCTCCCTAAGTGGAAGGGGGCCCTGTAGACATAACAGTGGACATAGAGATGCAGGCAGTAGAACTGGTTCCTCAAGCAGACAGGGGCTCTGGCTTCTATTCCAGGATTTTTCCAGTACCCGAGAACAACCAGGCTGGCCTGAGGGTTGTCCTGGACCTGTCATTTCTCACTCTGTCTTAACCGCTAGAAAACTTCAAGAGGATTACTCCTGCGCACATAGCAGTCTCTCTGTGTGCAGGGCATTGGATTTGTTCCCTAAACCTCAAGGATGCGTACCTACACATCCCCATCTACCAGCCGCATTTGAAGTTTCTGCGGTTCACGAATTGACATACCACTTTCAGTACAAGGTGCTGCCTTTTGGCCTGAACTCGGCCCCTTGTGTCTTCACAAAGCTGATGAACACGGTGGCGGGTCTCCTCCGCTTGGAGGGCCATCACCTATACCCTTAAGTAGACGACAGACTGGTGAGAGCGAGCTCACCCGTGGGGGTGCTACACTCCTGCCAGAGATTGGCAGATATTCTCCATCAGCTGGGGTTCAACCACAGGAAGTTCCAGCTGTGCCCCTCCCAGGATCTGATTTTCCTAGGGGTGCATTTGAATACTTCAATTCAGCGGGTGCTCCCCATGCCCAAGAGGCTCCTCTCCCTTCGCAAGGCGATAGAGCACTTTCTGGCCAATTCGACCACCTCGGCATGGGGGTTCCAGCACATCCTGGGGCTGATGGCCTCCTGCCTATCTCACTGTCCAGCACACCCGCTGCAAGATGAGGCACATACAGCTCCACGTGGTGGCCAATTGGGATCAGTAGACAAGGGCTCAGTCGGACAGGAGCCCAATACCCCCGCTGCTCCTGCCCAAGCTTCGCTGGTGGTTGATGGACGTCAGGGTTGCATTGGGCGCCTTCTTTTGGGATGGTGGGTCTACTCTGGAGGGCTACTGCGATTCATGGCGCATGGTCCAGGACCTCCTGCCTATCAACCATCAGGGAAAGGTCTGTTTTCGTCAGGACAGACAATTCTACTACAATATTTTACCTGAACAAGCAGGGTGGCACCCGTTCCCCAATCCCCTCTTTTGCATGGAGGCGGTTTTAATCTGGGAATGGGCCCTGTCAGAGGGGATTTTGATTTCAGCAGTCCACCTCCCGGGGGACAGCAATGCAGAAGCAGACCAGCTGAGCCGCTTAGGTTTCAACACCAATGAGTGGGAGTTGCACACCGACTCCTTGTTGCCTCTGTTCCAGCGGTGGGGTTTGTGGACCTAGACTTGTTTGCATCTCTCCAGAATTACAGGTGCCCCCAGTTTGCTTCATGGGCAGGACAGGGTAGAGGGTCTCTGGGAGACGCTTTGCATATCTGTTGGCACGGCTGCAAGCAGCTGGGTGTCTGGTCAATTGTTCGAAAACAAAGGGTCGAATGACCTTTTGTTCGAAAGTAAAAGGATTGAAAAAAAGGTTCGACATTTTATTTATTTATTTATATATATATTAGTTTAGAATGTAAAAAAAAGTTTTTTGTAAAAACAAAACGGGCCTGGGGGGGAACCCCCCCCATTTAAAAAAAAAAAAAACGATTATTTTTTTCGGTCCTTTGACTGTCGAGAAAAAGGCATTCGAGCCTTTTGTTTTCTAAACTTTGACTGTGAACCCTGCAGCTGCTATGCGTTCCCGCCCCCGCTCTGCTGCAGTGGACCCTCCGCAAGTTCCAGGCTTCAGTGGGCTGCAGCCTCATCCTGATCGCCCCACACTGGCCTTTGAGAGCCTGGCTTTCAGATCTGCTGCAGTTGTACTCCCAGGGGCCCGTCCATCTTCCGATCCCCAACCAGAACTTCATTAAGCAGCAGGGCGGGGCAGTGAAACATCCGGACCCGGCCAGGCTGGCGCTAGCAGCTTCGTTCCTGACCAGCTTGAGGCTACAGTATGCTCAATTTTCGGATGACAACTGGGACATTATTCAACAGGCCAGGAGGCCCGCTACTCGGTCCTAGTATAAGAGCAAATGGACCAGGTTCTGCCATTGGGCTTGTAACACGGGTCTGGATACTGTCACCGACATACTAGCTTTTTCGGTGCATCTGGCACGTTCTGGGGTTGAGGTGGATACCCGTTGCACTTATCTGAAGTTCATTGGGTTTTACAAGAATTCCCCTGAGCATGTGTTTTTGGAGGCCAACCCGGTGGTTAAGGGCCACCGCAAGGGGTTGTCTAGGCTTTTGCCTCCGGTGCTTAGACCGCATCCCGTCTAGGAGCTCAACATGGTTCTTGAAGCTCAAACCCTTAGAGCCGATGGCCTTTGTGGATATCCGGCTTGTAACGCTAAAAACTGTTTTGCTGGTAGCTCTCACCTCTGTGCGCAGGGTGAGGGAGCTGCAGGCTTCGTCTTCGTGCGATCCGTTCACCACAAAGTCATCCTGCGTACTCACCCAAAGTTCTTGCCCAAGGTGGTGTCTCCATTTCATCTGAATCAAGAGGTCTGCCCACAGTGTTAGAGGCAGAGAGGGCCCTATATTCCATGGACCAAGTTTTACCTCTCTCAGATGAAATCCTTCTGGAAGTCCAAGGCATTATTTGTCATGTTTGTGGGTTCTTCCACCCGCTATCAGGCATCTAAGGTGTCTATCACCCATTGGATGGTTCAGGCCATTTCTGAGGCTTATAAGACCATGGGCAAGCAGGTTCCCGAGGGGGGATTCAAGCCCATGTGGTAAGGGCTAAAGCCACGGCAGTTGCTTTTCAGAGACATGCTTCCTGGGATGTCATCAGCAGGGCAGCTACGTGGGCCACTCCGCCGGTTTTCTGCAAGCACTATTCCCTGGATACCAGTTCCAGGCACGATGCTGAGTTTGCTCAGGTGGTTCTGAAGAACCTTTTTGCTTCGTCCTAGATATGAGGCAGGTTGTCACAGCTCCACCCTATGGTATCACCCACAAGGATGGAGAAAAGGGGACGGGACTTATGAGGAATTAAAGTTACTCACTGTAGTGACTAGAGTACTCATAGTCCATAGACTCCTTTCCTCGATACGTCCCACCCACCTGCACTGGCTTGTTGCCAAGTGCTAATAAATTCAGTATAGGCAGGTATCTAAGTGTCAGATGTGTTAAAAGGGGACTGAGGTGTGTTAGGGAGAATTCTCTGTTTAGGCTGAAATTCCTAACCTAGTGAGTCCCCCAGCAGCTTTGCTGGATTTTTGGGGTTTATTTTTTTCTCCTTCCAAGAGTGAGACTCTTTTACCCTCACTCTTGGACATGATTTGAGTGTGTTTCTTTGAATCTAGATGTGTTTAATGGGCTATGGGGTCTTTTGCTCCATAGGGTTTCATGTGTTTTTGTGATGTGTGTTACACAGCACCCTCCGTGCAGTAACACAGGGGTGTCATAGTGACCCCCCAGTATAGACTCCATACCCTGGGACTGACTACTGTCTCCCAGGGCATGTAAAGTCACCATTGACTTTACTAGTCTTAAATTCTGAACAGAACCAGTACAAACCATCATATTGTGGACGTACTGGCTGGGGCAATTCGATTGCCCCAGGGTCTGTTAGTCGAGGGGGCATGTCTCCGTCCCCCCTGATCGAGTTTTGGCTGGTGGCAGTGGATACTACTTTTTATATTCAACCGCAAATATTTTCCTATGGGATTTCCCATTGTTTTAGGCTACTATCTTTATTTAATTATTTAAGGTAGCCTCGAACATACCGCCGGTTTATTTAATTAATATTAATTCTCCGGTTGGTATTTTTTTGCCTAAACTTGATTGTAAAATGGCGTTTGTGTTCTCTTCTGTAACTCCAACCCAAGTCGAGCCCTTTGTTCCACTTTTTGGCGGGCTTCTCCACAGAAGCTCTCCAAAGTGGTGCCACTATGTCTGGGGTACTTAGGAGGGGTGGAGGGGAATTTAGGCACCCTGGACTGAGTTGCCTAGGCAACTCAAGTCGCACTCCGTCCTGATTGGCCCAAGTGGTGAGCCGGCCGGCTCACCACTTAGCATGTTTGAGTGACAGCTAGGCTGAGTGAATGGGGGTTTGCTGTATAAAAGCAGGGCTTTGGGGACTGGACTTCAGAAGTCGCCACAGGACCTAAGAATCCGACGAGGGAGAAGCTGAGCCGACCTGCCACGACACCACGACCGGTGGAGCCCTGCTGGACCATCTCACCACTTTTCCCAACGACAGAGGAGATCTCCCGCCGGAGAGTCTTCTTCCTTTGACTAGTGGGGATAACCAGTTTCACCGACTTTTCGCTTTCCCGACGTATCTCGTGGCCGCCTTGCCCGTGCTAAGCACCCCGGCAACCGGGATACCACGTTTTACCACGACCGTGAGATAAAGGTACCACCTTTTACCGGAAAACTCCGCGGCTGGTTTCTGCCCTGGTAGTGCAACGACCTGCATCTTTCCACCACGTCGAGATCTTCTCTTCCCCTGGACGACGCCGCAACTTGCAACCACTACCAGGATCAACTGCCACCGCTGGAGGATCCTTCCCACTTAAGGTACCGTGTCCCGCCTGGCTTCCCTTGCAACCGACTGTACGGGGTAGATTTAGAGCCCGGCTTTCGAACCTGGGTTAGCCTGGGACACCCTGGTTAAACTTTTCTAAGCCTCTCTAAACTCTTTTCTGAACCCTCTGCAAGACTTTCTAAGCCTAGTGTAACTGTGTGATCTTGGGCGCATTTGTGCTCTGCTCCCTCTAAGAGTGGGCCCAGCCTTTGGACTTTGGCTCACCAGTGACTTTTTGCTCTCTGCCTTGCTAATAGTGTTCCTGAATCGTAGAGTGGTGTAATCCTGCCTATTCTGTCTTTTTCCCTCCCTTTTTCACAACCTTAGTAGAGTGCAATCTAGTTAAGCGCTCACCTCTGTATGAAAATAAGTGGTGTCTTACTGTGATTTTCTAATAAGGGAAAAAGGGGTGTATATATCATAATAGTAACTGTGTTTAGAATATTTTAAGAGTGCTGGAGTGTTTCAACTGTGTGTTTATAAATAAATAATTATATACTTTGATACCAAAGCTCTGGTCAGTGTTTGCTTGTAGTATTGTATCTGAGTGCCTATTGAGTATACTTTGCATACTGCCTAACTCTTCTTGAGGGAAGTCTGTCTGCTCAGCCACAGCTACCAGGTAAATCTGGGTGGTACAGACTGCTACCAAGTGGGTTTACTGCTAACACCTATAGTCTTAAATCTTTTGCAGTGGTCCCTAAGGGAACTGCACAGGTTTCTGCCTAACAAGGTGAGGCACCAGATGGCGGGGCCTCAGCAGGGCGTTCCAACACCCAAGGCCGCGCTCCCGCACGCTGTACTAAATTTAAAGGGGAAGCTCAATTTTTCACTGCCAAAGGTTCTGGTACCGTCCCCATGTTGGGGGACGCCCACAAGGATGGAGGAAAGGGGACTATGAGTACTCTAGTCTCGAAAGTGAGTCACTTTATTTTTTTAATAGTTTTGGCTTGTCAATAGTTGGGAGTATTTTCACAGGATTATACATTGGTGCTTCCCAATCAGCCCTTTTCTTGGGGTGGCATTTCAGTGACTAAGTCAAATACTTATTTCGTTCCTGTAACTGTTCCACCGACATCAAGTCAGGGTCAGCAGAAAACACAGAATACCATCCCAAAGTATTATGATTGGCAGAAAACTGTGGAAAGTAATTGGTACGGAGATACCCATTCTCTCTAAGGAGGGTGTTTATTTGTAATTATGAATTAACTTTAGGGGTAACAGATTCATGAAACTGGCTGTTGGAAATGGGAGCTGGTTACGCCTGAGTAGCTGATGTTTTCAAATAATCACACACGAATACTGAATTCTTGGAATGGTCTGAAAAAATAGCATCACTAAAGGGTGGGTAGTTATTTTGTGGTACTAATAATTGGCACAGGAAATCATTCTCACCTTGAAGTTCATATGCAGCCATCAATTGGGGCTCTAGATTACATATTGAATGGAGAAGGCAACATATCATGATTAACACATCTTTGCAACTTATATTCGGTAGGGAGAATTTCATTGCCTTTCAAAATACTGACTCAAGACATTGTGCTGGCCATTTGCTTGGAGGTTGTAGCTTGAAAAAGAGGTTTTTTAATTTGTCTTCAGAGGCAACTTGGATCGAACTATGATATCAATCTGTCAGGAATGCACAGGGCAATAGATATATGTTGGAGTACAGACTATGGTTTTTGGGTGACTCAGGAGGTAACACTTAGCATATAACAGAAACAGGGTATACCAGATTGATCTTTGTGTAGACAGGTAGTCACAGGAACTGTAGGGGCAGGAGCTGGCTGAAAGCAAAGTGACACAGAAAGAGGGAGAAGGCAGGCAAGTATACTGGGTATCGTGCATTGATCAGAATAAAGGGTGTACTGGAATATGATAAGGAGTCTCCAGGGAGGTTAGGGAAAGCCCTTGGGATCAGTACCAGTAGATCACTCTTAACAATCATGCAGCAACATCATGGGTAGGATGTGCTGATGAGATGGTTGTAGTCAGTGTAAGCGTAAAGCTGGAGATGATATACTGAGACAGGTGAGACGGCAACAGAATAGAGTAAGTCAACAGAAGTTTTTCCCTTATCTAATCTTAATGGAAGCCAATCCAGGCTCACACTGTATACAGATGCAGAGCTGAGAAACAACAATGGACCAATTGATAATGAAAGACAGAAAAGCAGAGTGGGTAGAAATAACCAAGTGCAAGATAGGCAGAGAAAAGAAGCAAAGAGCAGCAACTGTAGACAGAGGCTGTAGATGGAAGCTATACAAGCACTACTTAGAAGGCACATGTGAATTCTTGCATAGAGGAAATCCTGGACCAGGAATCGTAACAGGTATCATAGGCTTAGGCAAGGAAAGTTGCCAGACATAAACTTGGAAACCTAGCATTCTAGGAATATCATGAAACATAAAGCATTAGTCATAGGTAAGGCAGTCAGTCACTGCCAACTAATGGTATACGTGGTTCAGAAAACTAAGTACACCAAAGAGCAGGTGATTAAACTATGGACAGAAGTCTAGTAAGTAAAGCATGAAACTTAGATTGCAAAGCGACATGGGAAGGGAACAGCTTTGCCAGAAAAAAAGTGAATCTGTGAGCTGGGGTGGAGGGAGGGAGGTGGTGCTCATAGCAAAATAAGGTTTTGAAGAAAGTCAGTAAGGCAGCACAAATACCTTCAGAAGAAGGATTAGCTTTAACAGCAAACAGGACAGAAGGTGAAAAGCAAAAACAAGATAACATGGAAAGGTTCAAAAGCTGCATAAAGCAAGAACTCCAGGTCAATAACATTTGCTAATCCTCAGAGTGAGCTTATGAAGCACTCTCGGCCCACAGCCGAACAGGGTGGAGCTGATTGTAGCCTGAGGCATCTGTGTCCAATTAAGCCCAGTACAGGCTTTAGTAGCTTGCAGCAGTGGATTGTAATTAAGGCCTCTGCGTCTCTTGGTAGCCTAGCCTGAAGGAGCATGTAACAGGTGAATGCAATCGGGGCCTCTCCAGCTCTTAGCAGCTTGTTGCAAGTGAATGTATTTAGTATGCTTCCCCGAGCCCTTTGCCTCTTGGACAGCATACAGCTACCCGAATGCCTGGTTTTACCCAAAACGCAGAATAGAGCATAACATAGTTCGGTCCAAAACTGCAGCCAGTAAATATGGTAAATTAATACTATGGCCGTTTGTGGGTTTGAACGAAGTCTATGAATGAGTGCATACAGTGGTACTGGGTAGCAGGCAGGAAGATTCCTAACACAGGAGTCGGGGCAGACTTGTTTCTAGGGGAGAGTTATCGGCCTCCGCTGTGCCCTGAGCAGCCTTAGGTGCAAAGCACCTGTGAATCAGACTCCCACCGCTTCTCTCTTCCCCCACTGTGGGAAGCAGGATGGCCCGATTTGGTAATGAATGGATTCTGACCACTTCTGATGCCTGGGCCTCACTGGTCTCCACCTGGGAAACTGTCTCCTTTTCGCTCAACACCCTTTAGACCACCCACTGGACAACAGGTGCTTGCCTACGGACCCCCCTCCTACTCGACGCAGTCGAATATGGCAGCCACTAGCAAAGCTTTGCATTGCGATTAAGGCATAGAGATCATTAAATGTATAGCAGCACATTTCAAATTTCGCCCACACAGAGGAACAACCTAACGGGGGCTTTGTTTTCGGCAACCCTGGCTCCAACTGACCCTAGGCACAGACATGTCGCTGAAAGGCTGGGGCGCACACCTCCAAGACCTGATGGCGAACGACCTGTGGTCTCGATCAGAATGGCGAGAAGGCATCAATTTGCTTGAGTTTTTTTTTTAACTTTCTTTTATAAAGCACGAGTCTTCCTGCATGCGCACCAAGTAGCACTTAAAGGGTTGCCAAATGTCCACCAGGCGGTTCCCTACCGGCTGCATTGTGGCCCATTGGTCTTCAGTATCACTGACCCAAGTAACTGCACGCAGCCACTACCCAATCATCAGTGCTGTGGGCCTGAGCCAAAGTAACAGTATGTAGTGCACTGCCAGTAATAAGCAGAGACTAGTAAACCTACGCACACGACCAATTAAGTCCTCAAATACATGGAAAAGCATTGCAATCGGGTGATATCCAGCTTAGAACCAATCATATCAGTAAGGGTGGCACATACGTCTTTCCAATACCCATCTAGCTTTGGACAACTCCACATCATGTGGAAGTAACCAGCGTCCTCTTCTCTGCTTCTGGGCAGGAACCTGAACTTGTTTGGGAGAAGAGCTTCAATCTGGTTGGGTGTAGTGATATCTGTGAAGCACTTTGAGTTGTATTAGGCGGAACCTGGAATTGTTGGAGACCTCACGGGTTTGTGTACACATGTTGTCCCAGATCTCATCAGTAAAGTTCATGCTTTGTGCCCGTCTGGACTGGGTTTTGGTAGGGGCCGCTTGGGCACGACCCTTAAACAGACCATATAGAGTAGAGACAATACCCCGGGTACCATGTGCATCCATGATAAATTCAAGCACAGAATCATTGGCAAGTATAACAGGAAACCCGACCCATAGCCCCTTAAAAGCCCTGCGCAGCCCAATGTATCGAAGCCATTGCGACAATTTGTGGTGTGTGAGCACATGTATATCCTCCAAGGACCAAAGTTCCCATCAATATTCATGTGCCCCAATAGGCCAAAACCATTTTTTAACCACTGCCACTATGTAGCAGTATCTACCCTGGGAAGGGACGGGGTGCAGTTCCATAACGGAAAGCCTTAATGAAAGGATTGGAGTACACCCAGGAGTTTCCACATTTGATTCCAGGCTGGGGCAGTCACACTCGCAGGGCAAAATGGACATGAGTCTGTAAACAACTGAGCCAGCATCAGTGAGCTAATATCCCACTCACACGCAGAGTATCTCTCGAGCTGCATGTTAGGGAGAATTTTCTCTAAGGCTAATTTCCCAAACTTAGTGAGTCCCCCAGCAGCTTTGCTGGATTTCTGGAGTTTGTTTTTTCTCCTGCCAAGAGTGAGACTCTTTTTCTCCCACTCTTGGACATGATTTATGGTGTTCCTTTAACTGTTAATGGGCCTCATTACGACCCAGGCGTTAAGGGTTAACGCTAACGCCGTCGTTAACCCTTAACGCCTATTCTGATTTTAACGGCTGCCATGATGCTAATTACGCCACCGTAATTAGCGCCTTCCCCACTCCCATTATGCCCTATGGGGCAAAAATGGGAATGGGGAAGGGAAAATGGGAAATGGGGATTTACCACCCCACTCACCTTGGAATGGGGCGGTAAATCCGCCATCCACCATGGTGTAAACGTAGTGGTGCATTAGCGCCTGGGTCGTTTTTACTATGTGTGTTACACAGCACCCTCTGTGCAGTGACACAGGGGTGTCATAGTGACACCCCACCATAGACTCCATACCCTGGGACTGACTACTGTCTCCCAGGGCATGTAAAGTCACCATTGGCTTTACTAGTCCCAAATTATTAACAGAAACCGGTACAAACCATCATATTGTGGACGTACTGGTCGGGGAAATTCGATTGCCCTGGGGTCTGTTAGTCGAGGGGGCACGTCTCCGTCCCCCCTGATCGAGTTTTGGCTGGTGGCAGTGGATACTACTTTTTAAATTCGACCGCAAATATATCCCTATGGGATTTTCCCATTGTTCGAGGCTACCAACTTTCATTATTTAATTCTCATAGCCTCGAACATACCGCCGGTTTATTTATTTAATATTAATTCGCCGGTTGGTATTTTTTGCCAAGACTTGATTCTAAAATGGCGTTTGTGTTCTCTTCTGTGACTCCAACCCAAGTCGAGCCCTTTGTTACACTTTTTGGCGGGTTTCTCCACAGAAGCCTCCAAAAGTGGTGCCACTCTCTGGGTACCACAGGGGGTGTGGGAGGAGGTTTAGGCACCCTGGACTGAGTTACCTTGGTAACTCAAGTCGAACTCTTGTGTGATTGGCCCAAGTGGTGAGCCTGCCGGCTCACCACTTAGCATGTTTGATTGACAGCTAGGCTGAGTGAATGGGGGTATGTTGCATAAAAGCAGGGCTTTGGGGACTGGAACTTCAGAAGTCGCCACAGGACCTGAGAATCCGACGAGGGAGAAGCTGAGCCGACCTACCACGACGACACCACCGGTGGAGCCCTGCGGAACCGACTCACCACTTCCGACGACAGAGAAGATCTCCTGGCTGGAGAGGCTTCTTCCCCTGACTGGTGGGCACAACCAGTTTACCTTCTTCTCTTTGCACCCCAGACCGGCTTGTGGTCGAATTGCCCGTGCCAAGCACCCTGGCAACCGGATAGCCACTTAGCACTGGACCGCAAATTACAGGACCGCTCCTTTTACCTGAGAAACTCCGCAGCTGGTTTCTTCCCTGGCAGTGCAACGGACTCCTGTCTTCCTCCCCGACAAGATCTTCTCTTCCCCCGGACGAAGCACCGACTTGCATCCGCTGCCAGGAACAACTGCCCCCGCTGGAGTATTCTCACCACTTTAAGGTACGGTGTCCGCCAGGCCTCCCTTTCTAAAGATTACAACAAGGTAATAATAACCCCTTAACCTTCTGGACTGGGCTGGCCGCCTTGACCCTCTAACTGGTCCATTTCTTTGGTCCAACTCCTTTTTGAACCGCTACAAGACTTTTGTGCACTGCAACCGTGTGACCTTGGACACATTTCGTTTTGATCCTCTTAAAGTGGATCCAGCCTATTGAACTCTAACTTCACGGTTTTACTTTGCCTTCCTCTCTTGTTGTGTTCTTGTAAAAGTGTTGGGACCTGTTTCAATGTATTCTCTGTTTTTCTCTCCCTTTTAAAAACGAATTATTAGAGTGCCATCTACGTTAAGCGCTCACCGCTGTCTGAAAATAAGTGGGGCTTTACTTAAGACTTGTCTAAAATTCTTTTAAGGCAGTGTATATCTTTTAGTGACCGTGTTTGTGGATTGCTTACTATTAGTGCCCGTGTGTTTTTCTAGATGTGGTTTTAAATAAATAATTATATCTCTTTTACACCAAGCCCTGGTCAGTGTTTACTTGTTCTATTGTGTTCTTTTAACCTATTGTGAATACTCTGTATATTGCCTAACTCTTCTTGAGGGAACTCTGACTGCTCAGCCACAGCTACCAAGTGAATCTGTGTGGTACAGACTGCTACCAAGTGGGTTTACTGCCAAACACCTGTAGTCCTAAATCTTTTGCAGTGGTCCCAGAGGGAACTGCACAGGTTTCTGCCTAACACTGCACATGCGGGAAAGTTAAACCGCTTGCGAACCAACAAGCTTCGTATTGCGCTTGTGCTTCCAGCCAGTATATCCTGAAATCGGGGCGGCGAACCCTCCCTGCGGGTGGGGCATAGACAGTGTGTCCCATTTGAGGCGTATCGACCCAGAGTACCACATAAAAGTATTGATGGTGAGGTCAAGCTCTTTGAAAAACTTCACCCCAGCCCATAGCAAGATGTTTTGGAAAGAATAGGAGTTTTGGGAGGACTACCATTTTGAGCAAGGCTATATTGCCTGCAATGATCCGTGGTAATCGCGCACAGGCCTTAAGCTTAAGGGAGGTCTGAAATGTATGTAGCGTCGTTGCGGTCAAACAAAGTAGTGTGGTCCATGGTTACTTTGATCCCTAAGTGTGTACTTGGATTCCTACTTAACCTTCTCAAGACAAGTCAATTCCATAATCTCTTCAGCAGCATACACAGCCAAACTCATTAATGCCTGTAGACCCTACTTATCTGCAGACAGCTCCCCAACATTAGCAAAAGCCCTCATTCTGTCAAAACTCAACTATTGTAATATCCTCCTGGCCGGCACTGCGTCTACCAACATCAAAAATCTACAGGCTACTCAAAACAACGCCCTACGAGCAGCACAAAACATACCAAGAAGAGAACACATCTCTGAAATCAGACGCAAAGTGCGCTGGCTTCCAGTTCAGGACCAGATTAAATTCAAAACTATAGCAACCGCCCACAAATGCCTCATTAACATAGCTCCTAAATATCTTACCAACCTGTTAACTCCAAACCAAAACATCAAGACCACTCGCTCAGCTTCAGCCTTCCTTCTCTCTGTCCAGAAATTCAAAAGAACTAAGGCTGTGGGATGTAGCTTCCCAGTTGTGGCAGCCAAAGGCTGGAACACCCTACCTGTAGACATTCGATCTGACCCATCCCACACTTAATTCCGCAGAAAACCTAAAGCCTGGTTCCTCACCTCCAATGTGTAGCCTTTGTGACTAATTATCACAGTCTCATCCTACACAACCTGCTCATGTGAATATATCTGCGCTATATCATTTGCTTATTACTTATGTTAATAATGTTGCACATGTAAATATTACTGAGTATGTACAAACGAGCAAATGTATATGTAAATATCTTATGTCTGTAAATATGTCTAATATTATTTATGCCAAGCCATTGTTTTTTAAGGTTGCCTGTGGTAACCCTGTAATGTGTATTTCCTGCTTTCCAGCACCCAGATACCTACGGGTTTGGCGCGTGCTACAAATGCTAAATAAATAAAAATAAATAAACAAATAAATAAAGTACCTAGTCTCCCATGAGAACCAGGGGAACACAAGCAGGTAATGAGGCTCAATTGTTGCATCCGTCACAGGGAAGATTTCTGATTTGGTGTAGTTGACTCAGAGTCAGGATAGTTCTCCAAAAGCGAGAATGTCCTGCATAATCCAGGCCAAATGGAGTTGATGTTCCCCTACATAGAGTATATTGTTGTCTGTGTAAAGGGATTGTAATGCTTGTGCGAAATGCGAGTTAAAACAAAATGGCGTTGCTGCGCAGCCATTTTGGACACTCATCTCCCATCACCGTAATAAAAGCCTGCGTCCCCGCGGGCCTCGGAAAATAAACAAGCATTTCAGTAACAAAAGCAGAGCAAGGGTCACATAACTACATAAATATTGTTGCTGAGTGGACTTACTGTGGAGAATAGTTATTGTATTGTCCACTGAAAGACGATACGAGGATGGAGTCGGAGCAGTCTGCAGGTACATGATAAGGGGTTCTGGGAATTAATGCAAGGAGAGGGGCGCTGGGTTTTTCCACTCCTGACTGGTTTTTTCCACTCTCTGCACCTTCCACTAGTGATCTGCTCTTCGGCCGAGGGTAGTCATTACTGAGAAGGGGGGGGGGGGGGACATGCCCCATAAAGAGAAGAAGGCATTCTGTGGAAAAGTTAGTTAGAACTGGAACCCCCGGGTGATGCAGTATCGCTGAGAGCGAAGGTGCTCCGCCTCATACCCGGTTAGTACAAGTGATCTCTTCGCCTACCTGCTTTGGGACTAAGAAGTGTCGTAGTGGCCAAGATGAAGGTGTGTTCTACTTCCTTGCTAATGGTGATGACATCTTCTTATATATTTTTATATATCTGATTATATGTTTGTTTATGTATGCCAAGTTCATACATATCGAGTGAATAAAGGGCCTATAACGAGCCATTTTCCTTTTTACTATAACGATTAGTCTAAGTGTGATTTTGTGCCTATCTGAGTCCAATAACTTGTTTTGCCAGGAGCTGGGGAAACGCAAGTGTAAGGGTTCTCCTCATGTGGCCAAGCAAAAGCAAAACATTTTGGCTCTGTGAGTAGGGTCTTTGTGCTGATATTGATGCCAAAGGATCCTGCTAATAAATTGAATTTAAAGTGTTGGGCTCTGAATGGCGAATAAAAAATATATATATTTTTTTCTTTCTTCCCTTGGTGTTGAAAGAAAAAAGAAACCAGTATATACGTGTGTATGTGTTGACGTATAAACGATAGGGAAGTGAAACATCCATTTGATACAGTGAGTTCCCTATTTAGGAAAAAATGTAGCTCCGCAGGCGGAGACTGTCCTGAGGTAACTATCCCAGGGTGGACTAAGGGCCCATATGATAAAATCGCACAAACTTGGGCATGTGGTGCACGATTAAGTGAGACCTGGGATTACAAGTATAGGAGAAGCGAGTCCAGCCGAAGTGGTGAAATGCTTGTAACAAGTGTCTGTAGAGAAGGGAAAAGAATGTTAGCCTCAAGGGAGAAGAGGTTGGATTCTATTGCATGCTTTTCGAAAATTTCATCAACAGAATATGGAATTCCAAGCGAGTGTTGAAAAACTGGAGAAGGAACTGGCTGCTGAAAAAAAAAAGCGTTAATGCAGCAGCTCCAAATGAAATTGTATCATGATAAGGCAGACAAATATCAAGCGGTAGCTGAACGGGCTGGGTAAGGGTTGCTTGTTATAAATATCGAAAGAGAAGAGGAAGGGTTAATTCTCGTAAGGTGGCAACTGTGATTGCTTCCGCAGGTGTAGATTGGGACCCCGATCAGTGGGATGGGGATGTGTTCATTTGTACTACTACTGATAGTGGTTCCGAACCGGAAGTTGTATCCAAGCCGGAACCGGCCTGTAAAGAGGTGACTGTTAAGCCCGTAATATGCAGAAAGATGGGTCGTCATCCAATGAATCTGAGAGGAGGTGTGGTGGATATGACAGCACTTGAGGATTATTGACAGCAGGAGGTCGGTGAGATAATTAACCGAGTGAAACAGAGGGCTGGTGAATCTTTGCTAGCCTGGATGGTTAGACTTTTAGATGGAGGGGCGGCGGGTTTCTTAGTAGTTGCAACAGATTCTGCCAGGTTCCTGCCCTTGACGCAAGATGTTCAGATACAGGAGACCCTGCGTGCAGGCCCTCCTTGAGATGATAGCCGGTCAAGTGGCACAGCGAGTAGAGCGCTCGCTTTGACATCCGTGCAGAGCTTGCTAACGCAGGTTCGAATCCCAGCAGGGCCAAACTCAGCCTTTCATCCTTCCGAGGTCGATAAATGAGCACCACACACCGTGGGTAATAATAAGCAGCGCTCAGATACCTGAGGGTTCGTAGCGCTATATAAGTGCCAAATTATGATAATGGTGACACGGGACAAATGTATCTTTTGCAGTTAGCAGCACAGGGATGTAATCATAAATACCAGATTACATTGGATTGGCCGACAGATGATAAGGAATAGTAGACGTTGAAAGAAGCTATTCAAAGAGTTAGGGGACATGCTATGAAGGAGGCCTTTCATATGGAAACTCCAGAGCATATGGGGTTGGTAAACCTATCTGTTTCTGCTAGAAACACCCTTATTCAAACGTCCGCTCCTGCATATAAAAACATCATGATGACCCTATTGGTGGGAATGACGGGTAAAATAACTGATGACGTGGTCAATGCCATTAGACAACTAGGAGAATGGGACAGACCAGAGGAACTATATAGGGAGAGGGAGGGGCGAAATGAAAGACACACTCCTGGGAAGAGGTTTGACAGCTGAGATTCTCGCGTGTCTAGAAAGGACATGTTTCTAGCTTTATTGAAGGATGGTGTGCCACAGAAAGATATTGATGGGATTGAAACGCAGGAACTGTACTTGTATAAAAAACGGGGCCTGGATGCTAAGGAGCGTTACCAATAAGTGAAATGACAAGACGTACATAAGCCAAAAAAGGAGATTAATTGTTTTGGACCGTCTCCAGAGGAGAGAGACGATGACTCTTCCGACAGATCTGTCCCTTCCCAGCCAACTTATGCTGACTTAAGAAAGATGATGAGTCCGATGGTGGAAAGGGAATCTAAACACACGCACTCTAAATACGAATAGGATGAGGGTCAAACTCCATTAATAACAGTCAGACGTAGGTAGACAGACAACCTCATGTGAAAGTGAAATTGTTTTGGCATTCAGGAAATGCACAGGAGGTTTGAGCTTTAATTGATACTGGGGCGGAGGCCTCCTTGATATATGGAAACCCTTCCAGATTCAAGGGAAGACATTTTATGATTACTGGAATGGGAGGAAAAGAATCCTCAACAGTTCAAACAGAAATTGACATGAAAATTGGTCAATTAAAAAGATGACACATATCAAGTATTCATTGTTCCCCTTGCTGAATATATTATTGGATTTGATATTTTGGAAGGATTGACCCTCGGATTAGGGTCTAAAATTTACCAGTTTGGGTGAGTGCATTCACTTGTACACCTGTAGTATTTGGACAATTGAAAATGCCCCTGGTGCAGGGTCCGATAGCCACAAAAAGAGTGTCCATGAAACAATATCAACTTCACGGGGGGCAGAAAGAAATTTCAGAAACCATCAAAGGGTATCTTGAAGCAGGTGTGTTGCGTTCCGTAACCACAGCTTGAAACAATCCAATCTGGTCCATTAAAAAAACAGACTGTAGCTACAGAATGACAGTTGATTATCGTGAGTTGAATAAATACACTCCTCCGCTAGTACCTGCAGTACCGAATGCAGTAACATTGGTGGAAAATGTACAAACATTTGAGGGAACATGGTATGCAGTGATAGATTTGGCTAACGCCTTCTTCACCGTACTGATTGTGGATGAATGCCAAGAGCAGTTTGCATTTTCGTGGAATGGGGGGCAGTATACGTTCAAACGTTTGTAAATGGGCTACATGCATAGTCCAACAATCTGTTATTGGCTGATGGCAGAACATCTAGATAAAATTCCATGCAAACCAGACATACAAATTGTTCATTTTTGCCTTGAATCAATATGTCATCAATGTAAAGCACAAAGTGTGCAGTTGCACTTGGCTCTCATTAGAGAAGGATTGCGCAAGAAGGGATGGGAGATTAATGATGCTAAACCCAGTGTCTGGCAGAAACCGTGATTTTCCTGGGGATACAATGGCATAATGGTCATTGTGAGACGGTGCCAAAAGAAAAACAGAAGTTTTTAACTCTGAGGACCAACAAACAAGCACAACAGTTCATTGGGCTGTTTGGAATTTGGAGACAGCACATACCATATTTGGGGCCGATTTTGGCATCCCTTTACAGAGTGGCACGTAAAAAGTTTAATTTCGAATGGGGTGAGGAACAAGAAACAGCGTTCCAATTAGCCAAAGACACCATTCAAAAAAGTGCTTGATTTGTGTCCATTGAGGGATGGTGAGGTGGAGTTGAACGTGTCCACACAGGAGGCCTATGCCAACTGGAGCCTATGACAGAAACAGGACAGAAAAAGAGTACTCTTGGGATTCTGGAGTAGAAAGTTGCCTGATGCGGGTGACAGATATACTCCCTTTGAAAAACTCTGCCTCAGACCCCGTTAGTACGAGTGATCTCTTCGCCTACCTGCTCTGGGACTAAGCAGCGTCGTAGTGGTCAAGATGAAGGTGTCTTCTACTTCCTTGCTAATGGTGATGCCATCTTTTAAAAATGTTTTTATATGTTTGTTTATGTATGCCAAGTTCATATATATCGAGTGAATAAAGGGCATATAACAAGCCATTTTCATTTTTACTATAACGATTAGTCTAAGTGTGATTTTGTGCCCATCTGAGTCCAATAACTTGTTTTGCCCGGAGGACGGGGAAAACGGAAGTATAAGGGTTCTCCTCACGTGGCCAAGCAAAAGCAAAACAGGAATATAATTTCAGGCTTGCCAGACAGCCAAATGCCTCTGTGCCTGTGCCTGTGTTTGTCTAAGTCTGCCAGCGGCTCTATAATTGGGCCGAACCGCAGGGGTGATAAGGGGCAATCCTGGTGTGTTCCCATGGCTGTGTGAATTGGAGCTGAGAGCATCCCATTCGAACTGACCCTGCCAGATGGAGAAGCATAAAGTAGTCGCACCCATGACACAAAACTGGGGACAAAGTTACATTTGCTCAAGGCTGCATACATAAATAGCCACGCAACTGAGTCAAATGCCTTTTGTATGCTGTGTAGCCGCCACTGCCTGGACTGTCTGATCTATCTGAGCGAGAATGTTAAATAATCGGTGCAAATTGAGTGCTGTGAACATCCAGGGATAAAGCCTGATTGGTTTGGTTGAATTATGTTAGGCATGTATGGTGTCAAGCGAGTGGACAGAAGTTTGGAAAAGATCTTGACGTCGGAATTTATCAATGAGAAGGGGCAGTAAGAGCTGCAGCTTTCGGCGTGTTTGTTGGGCTTTAGCAGTAGCATGATGATCGCTCCTCTCAAGGTAGGGGGAAGTACATGCAACTCAAGGGCCTCTACCCACACCTTATGGAGATAGGGAGCCAGTTTGTAAAATTCGGTAGTAAGGCTGTCGGGAGCGCAAACAATGTCGTCAAGAGAGAGGGGAAGATCCAACTAAGCCCTACCCTCTACTGATAATTGTGTGAGTGGGAGTAAAAACTGTCAATGTCAGTGTGAGAGCAATTATCTTTGCTTGAATATAAATCCGAATAGAAGGCTTCAAATACTCGATTAACCTCGGTCAGCGTGTGCACCAAGGTGCCAGAATAATCCTCAATGAGCGGGATGCAGTAACTACCACTTACCTGGAAAACTACACAAGCAAGTAATCTATCCGGCCGTTCGCCCTCTCCATAGCGCCTCGCTGCCAAAGGGGTGTTGAGGAACCATAGCTCTCACGCGGCATTCTCTCTAAATGTGTCTAATGCTTATTTAACCTGCGAATAAGAGGCAGAGGAGGGGGCAAGCCAACTGCTGTTGTTCCAGACGGCCGAGGTTGTCCTCACTATTTTTAATGTCTCGTTCTATGGTCCTAAGGACCCAGTGTTCCGTAGACATCGCAATGCCTCTGATATAGGCTTTAAAGGCCTACCACATACACTGCTCGAAGACACAGACCCCACATTCGTCTTAAAATATAATTTAACATGCTCACTGAGGTTAGTCTCAAAAGCAAAGTCTAACAGCACTTGAGTTGAACCGCCAATTAGTACAGGGTTTAGGGAGCCCATCAATCTGGAGAGTGACTAAAACAGGGGAACTGTCAGAGTGTGTCCTGGGCAATATGTCCTCGCGGGTGATGCCACAAAACAAGGTATCAGTCAGTACGGGAAAAGGAATTATCCCGAAGGAGTAAAAGGAGTATGCACGGTCACCTGAATTAAGGGCCCTCGATGCATCCATCATGTGCAATCTGAGCGGCCTTAGTAAGGGTACCTACAACTCGGACGAGATCTATCCAGGTCTACATCTAGAATGGTATTAAAATCTCAACCCCACAGTGTGGGTATGAGGGGTAGAGAGCTAGCATGCCTGTGATTTCTTCATAGAACGTTGGATCATCCACATTAGGACCATAGATATCCAGCAGATTAACTCCCTCCTGGCCAACACCCCATAGACCATGACATGGCACCCCATGGGGTCCATGTAGACTAACCCTATGTGTGAATGGTAGAGAGCTGTGAAGCAGTATCATCACTCTCGAGACTACGTGGAATAAGTGGTAAAGAACCTATTTAGTGAACCCCTAGCATCATGCAGCTACAGCATGGGTCTCCTTGCAAAAACAAAAGCTTAGCCTTATGGTGCTCAACATGGCGCATGAGCTTGCCCAGGGTGGCCCAGTCCTCGCACATGAGTTAACCCATCACCGCAATGGCAAGCATGCCTTTGCCCCTGATGAATAGGCACCGTCAAACCAGCACATCTTAAATCTCTCCTCAACAACTGCCCGTCAACCCGGAGAGCTTCTACAGTAGAACCAAGTGCATTTTGAAACCTCAACATAACCCCTGCACTCCACATCCTCATCTTATCCCCAATCAGAAGGATGCATCCCCAATCGTACTCATCCCCCAAAACATTTTACAACATTGCATGAGGAGGCCGGCGCACGGGCCACGACCCAGGCTCTACCACGACCATTGAAAAAAACATGCAATCAAACAGCAATATTTCTCCTGAGGTACAGTAAGGAAGATAATAAGGCACAAGGAAAAATGTCATAATCATGGTGGTGTCATAAACACCCTTCGACAGTGCCGATCCGAAGACAGGGCACCATTTGTGGAAAGCGCTAGGAATGGGAATCAAAGCAAATCATGGCTAAGCTTCAAGGCAAAAGTAAGTGCGTCACGACCCAGTAGAGCATTCATCCAGAAATGTCATGGCCTCTTCTGGGAGCGTAAAGAATTAAGTCTTGCTGCCACTCTCAAGGCGTAATTTGGCTGGGCACAACATTGCGTAATTCATGCCCTGCTTGCAAGGTCTCTTCTTCACTGCCAGAAATTATTTTCTCTCCTGCTGCACCACCACAGAGAAGTCAGGGTAAATGTGCAGCCTACTAAAGCCCAGGAAATGCTCCCCCTTTTCACAGGCAGCCCGAAGGACAGTGTCCCTGTCATCGTAGTCGAGCAATTATTGGACAAGGTGGTGCGCCTGGCTTAGGGTTAGGCGCCAGGGACCCGTGGGCTTGCTTCACTGCAAATTGTGGACAGTTTAGGATTATCGAGCAGAGTGCAAATGGTGGGTTCCACAAAGATGTTGAGGTTGTTCTCTGGGACCCCGATAATCCAAATATTGTTACGGCGCTATCCGGGTTAGAGTTTGTCATACTTCCTGGTAACCACTTGTACCTGCTTGGTTAATGAGGCGGCATTAGCTTTCAGCAGGGAGACACCATCTTCCACAGTACCCACTCTAGTTTCTGCCTCAGGCAACCGCAGGTCCGTTTTCTCCAGGCGAGACTTGATGGAACTGATCGTGCCGTTCATGTCATCCAATTTAGTGTTGATAGCTGAGAAACCCTCCTGCATGCAGGCCATCATGCGTTGCATTTCCATGGGTTCACTTAACTCCATGGCTCCCTCTGTCATCGTAGCGCTGCTTGCGACCTCTGACGCCCTAGGGTTGGCCTTAGCAAACATGTTCACCGGGCTCTGCTTCCTCCCGGCCCCTTACATCATCTCCAGCTCCGAGGTGCACAGAGCTGCCGCAGCCTAGCCCCCAATGAGAAAGCACCCACCAACCACACAGGGAACAACAGCTTGGGGAGTCGAGCTCCAGCAGACCCAGCGTCAGTACCATGCAGGAGAATATAGAGCAGTAGCACAGGAGTAAATGTAGATGGTTCATTCGCAGGGGAGTAAAGTATGGTCAGTAGGCCTGTAACCCACCTACATCTGGGACAGGGCATCCAAGAGCCCGCTTCGCAGGACATATCACCGGGAAAATATACAGGAAGCACTTTGGACACAACACAGTGCTCACTAGAGTGTTGATCAACATTTTATCCTAGCTAACGTTATACTACATAATTTGGGATATCACTTTGCCTGTGCCTCACTGTGTACCGTAGTTATTTAGTCTACACGTTACCTATCTCTGTCACTTATGATCTCTAATCTTTTTATTGAAAAACTACAGTTTTGACAAAAAGAAAAAACTTTTGTTTCAAGACATCGACACATCATTTCTTTGCAATAGACACAATAGTCTACCGGCATCTTTATGTGCTGCTGAGATTTCAGTTTAGAGTGTCTTTATGGTCCAAAGGAAACTTCAGAAGCATAGTTAGGTAATTTACAATGGCGCATACATGTTTGTTGTTTTGTCCAGAGGAAATCATGTCCCACCATGTCGCCATGTTCTCATCCAAGGGGACAAATTCGCCTAAATAGGCAGTGCGCTGGTCGCATATTGCTGGACAATTTAGGATTAAATGTTTCAGTGATTCTACAGCAGCAGCACAAAAGCGACATAAATTATTATTTACATTGGGGTGTTTCCTTTGATATAGGATATCCTTCGATTGCAAGGTGTTTAGCCGGAAGCGTAGGAATTGCTCACGATAGAAGCGAGTATAACATTGTGACAGATATTTGGCTTGGCAGTTGAGTTTTTTTTTAGCATTACCTAGCCATTGAGAAGTTGGAATTGCTGAACGTTTTTCAACATTAACGATCCACGACCATGCATCAAATTTTCTTTTGGCAAGTTTGGGACGAGAAAATAAATCGAAGTTATTGATTTCTGCAGCCACGATCCACTCTTGGACTTTATTGAGCCATTGGTCTAACAGTCGGCTGGTGTGTGAGTCGTCAATAGAAGTAAATATTTTATAGGCTGGTGCCCCACTCACCTCTTTTATTTTCCGCCATAGCAAGATGGACTTCCATATCATATGGGTGAAAAGGGAATTCAATGATAATTCATGGCGTATCAAGATGATTGACACACAGTCTGGAAGATTCAAAACTCGTCTCCAGAAAAGCCCCTCTATTTGGTTCCATTTTTGCTCACTGATGTTCCAACCGGCTTCTGCGCCGAATGTTAAGATAGGAACTACCTTATGAAGGTAGAACGTTAGAACCGGAGTTAGCGAAAATTTTCCAAAGGTATTATTGAGCTTTGCCGCTTGGATCACCAATCTTGCTGCTTTCAGTTTTAGGACACTTAGCCACTGCTCTTCACAAATTGAATTGTTAAACTGGACACCCAGATAACGGATTGAATTAGTTGTGGATAATCGCTGTCCTCCAACGGCCCAATTAAATGCACAATCTTTTTTGCTAGTTTTTGTACCTATTGATAGGATTTTCGTTTTGTCTGGATTGATTACCAGCTCATTAATGGTTAGGTAATCAAAAAGACAATCTAAGAGCCGTTGTAGGCTGATCTGAGTTTTATCAATCAATACCAGATCGTCTGCGTATGCAATATAGCGTACAGAGGACAGATTTAATCTTGGGGGGAAACAGTGTGCCTGCTCAAGATGATTCGGGAGATCTGCTAGAAATAGTTTGAACAGGTCGGCGGCAAGCGGACAACCTTGCTTCACTCCCCTTGTCGTGGGGATACTGTCTGATAAGTCGCCGTTGTTATTAAGGCAAACGCGAAATGAAGTGTTCGTGTGGAGAGCCATTATTGGGGTAAGGATATCTTCAGGGCAATTCCAATCAATTAGTTTTTTCCAGAGCAGTTCGCGATTAATGCCATCAAACGCTTGCTTCATGTCAATGAAGGCTAGATGTAGTTTGGATTTTTGTTTTAGGGCGTCTAGTTTCAGGGCTGTTAATATAGAGAGATTTACGTCTACTCCTGTGCCCTTCGAAAACCCTGTTTGACGTACATCAGGAATTCCTGCTTTTTTAGCCCAGGATGCCAGTTTCACTCTCAGATTGGATCCGAATAGTTTACCGATGCAGTCTAACAGAGCAATGGGCCTATAGTTTTCGGGAGCCTCCCAACTACCCTTCTTATGAACCGGGATCACAATTGCAGTAAGCCAGGACTCAGGCACTCTTTGTGCACTTGCGATGTTTTGAAAAAGGCGCTCAATAAAAGGGGCCCAGATTTGTGGATTTTTTATTAGCATCACATTGCTAATCATATCTGGCCCAGCAGCACGCGAGTTTTTGAGTGTCTTAATAGTATCCACAATTTCAGTTTGACATTTGAACATCCCACCGCACTAGTTTAGCTTCAAGAGCTAACATCGGCACCATAGACTGGTTATTAAAGACTGCTGTGAAGTGCTTGCACCAACTGTCACCAGTGATCGTATTCTGTGTTAGGTTTGTACTTATTGACGGCCCCATATTCAAGATTTTCCAAGTGTCTCGTGTGTTCTTGGTGACCAACAACTTCATCATGAGTTCAGCGCGGTCTTGCTCGACGATGAGTTTCTGGGATCTAATCCAGTTTCTATAGGTTGCTCTTCTTGTTTTGAATTCATTGCGTATAATTGTCCATGAGACATTTTTTTGTTTTTTTAAACTGCGGATGTCACTTCTTAACTCTTTTTTTTGGCATCCATCACTTTGCTAAACCAATGATTGTGAATTGTAGGTTGACTAGGTACCGCGTTGTTTGTTGTTTTATGTATTGCTAACAGCGGCATGTAGTCGACCCCACTTGGCAGGTTTATCAGGTTTTCCGTTAAGGCGCATATCTTCTTGATGCTCAATCTTAGGCGATTGCCACTTGGATGTGCCTCAACTTGCACCGGATATCAGAGTACAGATTTGGGCCCTGGCAATAGGCAATCTAGTTTTAGTATCCTATGATCGCTCTTTGTTGAGCTTATGGACTGCAGAGAGCTTGTCTTTTCTTCAAGATTCCTGGACACCCAGAAGTAATCAATAATACTGTGCAAAGATTTACGATGCCATGTTGGTTGAGCCGGCATATCACCTCTCACTCTACCATTCAACATCACACAGTTATGCGTCTCCATTAGAGTGGACCAACGTTGTTCCTTCGCACCTAGATCCTCAAGTGCGAGATGGCTATAGATGTTAGACTGAGGATCACACTTGAACCAAGACCCATTTAAGTCTCCACAGCAGATGATTGTCAGGTTATGATATTTCATCAGCGCGTCATCCATTAGGCCACTGATCGCAGAGATGTAGTCCGCTTCTTGTATTTTCGCTGGATTCCAATAACAATTTATCAGTAGCAGGGAATAAGAGATGTTTGGATTTTCAGTCTGTGAGTGCATTATGGAGCCTTGAATATATGGGTTTGGATTGACACAACTTGGACTAGACCAATTTTGCGACAGTCGTATCATGGTCAATAGTCCTGCACTCGGGCGCCCTTGTTTGTTTTTAATGGCCGGGTTGATCATTGTGACAAATCCATTTCTCATTGGTGCATCGATCAACCAGGTCTCTTGCGAGCAAATAGCAAAGACATCATCTAAGGGGACCTCGAACTCCTGAAGCAGATGATGGTACCCTTGTGTGTTCCACGATATGATGGAAGAGGTGACGTCCTGGTGGCATAGTCGTGGCTAATCCTGGTTCCGATTTCTCTGGAGACTAGCTTTTTTTTCTTTTCGGGTGTTTGAATCAGATGGTTTCCCCTCAGAGAACATGCTATGACGTAGAGATCTCACCTCTGCTGGATTTATGTCGGCCGAACTTAATACCGACTGATTGGAATCACTGGTCCAGGCTTGCTTTTCTGGTTCGACTGAAATATCAAAACCAAACAGCAGTAGATCTTCAGCTGCTTTGAGGAGTGTATTGCGTACACCTGCTGCGTCTATGTGTAACAGCACAGCATCAGAGCAATGTTCATTCACATATTCGACGATTTTAATGTCATCCGAGTTTATCAACCGCATGGGGGTTATGTTTGAATAGACGCAAGACATTTGTTCGATTCAGATTCAATTCATTGTCGTCTTTATGGATATTTTGTAGCCTCAATTTACACTTATGATTGTTTTGTCGCTGTAAGTGCGAAGCTTGAGACCTCCAAGTAGGACAAATTTGCTGGTTACGTTGCTTTGTAGTGTTGGGTTTAGACTAGATGTGTAGCAGCCATGGAGTCTGAATCAGCCTTATGAGAAATGGTTGAACATCGACTTTTCACTGCTTGCCACTTCTCAGGTGAGCGACTTTGCCTTAAGTGAGTAACTTTAGAAGACCTCTCCATCTCGAGCGGATTTTCTTCACTGGCATCATGCGATAGTTCATCATCGCTCAAATTTGAGTACGTAGAAAGATTGCATAGGTCTGGCGCGTCTGATTTCACCGAGATAACTGAGGAACTGTCGTCTGAGTTTAAATGACGACGCTTGGCACCTTGTTTCAGAGGTGGTTTCAAAACACACGTTTTTGCTGCTGAGAGACCATTCACATCCTCAATGTTTAAAAAGACCCAACCGCGGGGAGTAGTCAGGTTTCTAATGAACCTTTTCGTGGAGGTGTGTGTTACCGGTTTTACTTTTTTTGCCATTGTAGTTTGATTTACAGTTTTGGCTTGAACTATAGGCTTGGATTTTATGCTAGCTGTATTTGAGTGTGCAGAGCAGCTTGCAATTTCGTTCTTTTTTACAGGTCCCCCAATTATGCCGGCTATGGAAGGTACACTTTCCTGCACATCAGCTTGTATTGCGGCTGATGTTGCTCGCGATGTAACTTGAGATGGCGGCTCCACTGCCACTACTGCCGACATGGCGTCTGACGAACCATGCTGGTCGACCCTAGCCAAGATGTGGGAAGAACCAGCTGCAGCTGAGTGAGAGACATTTTGACTTGTCACCTGCGGGACAGTGGGTGAATCATTTTGAAATGTCACTGAAGCAGAGGAAGCACTACATTGCTTCTCAGCCTGCGACCTAAAGAAAGCGTTCAGCGATGGTACCGTACTATGCTTGTCAGCTTTAGACTGGGTTGAACAATGACCTGAGTTGAGTAGGGGCGCAATCTCAGTCAGGACTTCCAAGATACATTTTAACTGAAGATCGTGTCTCTCCTGTTGTAAGGTGACAAGGTCATTTAGACGAGAATGCCAGTGCGAGCTTGCGTCTTTTCCTGCTTGCACATCTTGCTGGATGAACTTAGTAAAGGAATCAATTTGGTCCAATTTAGATGTGAGATTCACTAATATGGCCCCTTGGTCTCTGATTGTTTCATTTAGCGACTCATACAGCTTAACAAACGGAATCATGGCTTGTGACGACGCCGCTAGCACATTGTTATGTAGCTGTATTGCAGCACCCACAGTTAGATTGATTTTTGAGTTTGGTGTTTTCTGTCCATCTTTAACTGGAGTTGGAACTATTGGGTGCTCGAGGCCGGACGTGGAAGCTTTTGATGGAGTGGTTAGTAGTGTTGAAAAATTTGGACCTGGTAAACAACTGCTGCCTTCTCGTTGTTTCGCTGTACTCGACAAGTACAAAGGTTTTACTTTTTCTTGGAGACCGGGACACGGGGTTGTTTGAGGTGTCAATGTTGATGTGGCCAACAGGGTTGTAATCGGATGTGCCACAGGTTTCTGGCCCACGTGAGTCGTCCGAGGATTGAAGTTCGGACGATCATTGGGCAGGCGCTGCTGGACTGGAATATTGTCAGACAGCCCGTTTTGTGGCCGATGTTGTACTTGCCAGTCCACTTTAGATGTAGAAGGGGCCAATATTGCCCTCTCGGGCATGCCACCAGAGATTTGAGAGGGCAATGCTGGGGCTACAGCAGACTGCAGCATGTGCACCTTAGTATGAGTGCTTGATTCGCTGAACTTTAATACTGGCAATTTCAAGGCCTTTGATGCCTCAAGCAGATCATTGTTTTCCACCGGCCCTGTTGTCGGCCGCAAGATTTTTTTGGGGTCAGGGTTTTTGATGCCTGAAACAAGGGAAATCCGATCTGTTGTGCCATCAATAGGAGCATGCTGCGTGGTCAGTGTGGAACTTAAATCAGCTATGGTGATGAGGTTTTCCGGCTCATCATTTGCATGCATTTCAGAACGTTCGCATGCATCAACCACCCCCCCCCCTGGTCCGCCGGGCAGATAGAAAGTGCCCCCGTTACTCCTGCTACGTTGGCTTTGTCTTGCCTAGCTGACGTGGCGCTTATCATTTCAGCGTCCGTAAGATCAAAGGGGGAAAAATAGAATTCAGGTAGAGGAGTTTTCGCAGCATGCGGGACCTCTGCCATCTCACCATCGTCTGGTAGCGTGGGGATCGGTGCAAGGTCAGTAAGGGAGAGTAATACCAATGGTCTTGATGTGGATTGGGGGGGTACTGAGCCTACTGTGGTAGGGATAGGAATTGGAATTTGATCGCAAATGTCAGATCCACCTTGCGTAGCAGTAGGCTCAGAATGGACCATAGAGTCATCAAGGTGCACTTGGGCAATTGTCTGAGGCATAGCTAGAGAACCCACAGTCATCGCGCAGGCAACAGGCTTACCTTGTAGCTTTTTGCTTGCAGCAGCAACTACAGCAGAATTAGCCGGCAGGGCAGTCCAGGGGTTTAACATCCGACGTTGTTGCAGCGTCTTGTGGCGTGTCTGCGGCCCGCTCGAGAGTGAGGCTTTTGGCATGGCAACCATCGCCCCCGGTCGCCTCCAGGCAAATTGGTAATCAACCGGACTCAGCACCCAAAGCCCAGCACCAAACAGCAACAAAACAGTTCTTGCCGCCGAAAAAATGCGCCGCCCTTTACTCCGCGGCCAGGCTTAACGCCGCAAGGGTGGCTGGGGCTGCAATTTCTGTCGGGGAACAAGTCACGTGACCGCACACTTGAGCGCCGATGCGCTCCGCCTCCTCCAGGAAACGAGCGTGGATTTTTCACGGCAAGAGTCTTCCAAGACTCGCAGTGCCAGCGCCAGGAAGCAGAGTTAAAGTAAGTAAACGTTCCTTCAAGGAAAAGCAGCTTCCTCAGCTACACCAACGTGCCGCTCGGGCTGCTGGGGCTGCAATTTCTGTCGGGGAACAAGTCACGTGACCGCACACGTGAGCGCCGATGCGCTCCGCCTCCTCCAGGAAGCGAGCGCAGATTTTTCACGGCAAGAGTCTTCCAAGACTCACAGTGCCAGCGCCAGGAAGCAGAGTTAAAGTAAGTAAACGTTCCTTCAAGGAAAAGCAGCTTCCTCAGCTACACCAACGCCCTATACTAAGAAATTAAGTCTATGCAGTCTTTATTCTGACAGGGTAAAGGAACCTTTCACCAGCATTATTTCGCACTGCAATTGTTTTATACTTGACCATGTAGCTTACCAATGTTTTAACTGGGTCACACTGCATAATTTACTATACTGTAATATGACGGTTTGTAAATCACACCTGTAATTGTATTCATGCTATAGCTAACCAGCCTCTAGCGCCAGCATATGCCTGCGATCTCAACTGTTCTATGCAGCCATCGTAACAGTCCTGCAACACAAATTCGCATTGGCCCTAGCATTTCATGGCTAACACCCATAAGCCTTAAACCTATAGCCTAGTCCAACGCAAGATCATAAGGTGCATACCCAAACACCTGCTTAACCTTATCAGAATTAGCCATGCCGCTATCTTGCCTAGTGCTTCTTTTCATCTTCTACTGCCTCAACTCTTTAGACATGCCCATATCAGCACTCGCGACAGGCAGCCTTTGAGACCTATGGACACTTCAACCAATCAGAGTACTCACTACTCGCTTGACCATGGCAACCAGTCTCCCGCCTTCAGTCCACATACCACATTCTAAATTCCTACAACCATGCCTTCATTCTGAACTCTACCACCCTCAGAGACTACCCTCACTAGACTTAAATACTGATCACAAAGCCCATCACTCGACCTATGCACCCTTTTACGTCACACCAGCACAACCACTTCCAACTTTGCCCCTATGCAACACCAATCTCCAGCCACACCAACCATTCACACCCACTTCCACACCTTGCCCCACCTCTTCTTGCTCTATACCACTTAGAAATCACAGACTTAGCTCCAGATCCTCACGTCAACACCACACACTGATCAACAAAGACAGTATTGCAGTAACCATCACTCCAGCCAATACAGTTACGCCATCCACTACATCTGAAAGCAGTCGGAGGTTACCTAAGGCTAAACAAAGTAACCCTACTCCCATTATCAAAGCTGGCCTCATTAATGCAAGATCGCTTCAAGCTCAAGCATTAGATATAGCCGACATTATAACACTCAATGACCTTGACTTCATTGTCATCACAGAAACTTGGCTTCATCCAGCATCAGGCCCATCACTCGCCCTTGCCATCCCGGATAACTAATCTATCATACGATCTGACAGAGATGCCAACACCTCGAAAGGAGGAGGCACTGCATTCATCTATAAAACGGCTTTAGGCCTAAGAGTTGTCAACAATCAACCTATACCGTCAGCAGAATTATTCTCTATTAAACTGTCCACTTCTACCACTTCTACTAACACAATCCACCTGATTTACCGCCCTCTCGGCCCAACCACTACTTTTTAAAATGATATATCACATTTGTTATCAACCAATATCAAAAGTAACTCTCAAGTCATTATCCTGGGAGACTTTAATTTAGGTCTTCAAGATCCTAAAGACCTCAAAGCCTGTGCCCTTAAGGATACAATTACTGAATTAGGGTTCACACACCGGATAACCAATCCTACTCACAACAAAGGAAGAACGTTAGATTGGTTAGCAGACCTCAAATGTAATATCGATATACTCTCCAATATCCCATGTGCCTGGACCGACCACCACCTAATTACGTTAATTATCAAAGACGTTGTGCCACCTACTTCTCAAATTCAAGCACCTGCCATGATGACTAGAAATAAACGGAATCTCACTTTAGAGAAACTCTTACCAGTACTACAATCTATCACTTACCCACTACAATGCATTCTGACCCTACAGCACTAGTAGACCTGTACAATGAAACTATCCTTAAGGCTATTAACACCATAGCGCCCCTTAAACTACGTAAATCTAAACCTCGTGCTCACCCAACAACTGGTATACCCCACACCTCAAGACTCTCAGGAAACTGAAAAGAACGGCTGAAGCATTATGGAAAAGCCCCCCTTCGGCATTAAATAAGGACAAGTTCACTGCAGCCTCATTCAACTATAAGGTAGCCATTGTCCAAGCTAAAAAAAACAACTTCAACGATCGCATATCCAAAGCTAAATCCAGTACGAAGGAACTATTCAACATTCTGAAAGAGTTGGAATCACCTGCCCCATCTCCTGATACTTGTACTAAAGACACCTTATGGTGAATTAATATACAGAATGCACTTCAAGACAAAATTACCATGCTCCTAAATAAAATAGAAACTAAGAAAACCCTTATCACTGATATTGATCCTACTCAGGACGTTCCCTCCCACATAAAAAACGTTTTGCCCCAATTTAACTTCACACCCCTTTCTATCAAAGAGGCGGAGACCATCATCCTGAAACTCAAACCATCTAATTGTCAGGGAGACACTTGTCCAGCCTCGCTTATCAAGGAGGCTGCAAATGGACCAGCCCCCTTCATCACCTCTTTCATTAATGCTTCATTCAAATCCAGCACAGTACCTAATAATCTGAAAGACGCTTGGGTACTCCCGTTATTAAAAAAAAATATATATATATATATATATATAGGCCCCCAACAACCCCTCAAACTACAGACCCATCACAACGGTTCCTTTCTTGGTAAAAATCTTAGACCGAGCAGTTTATCTGCACATCAAGCAACACCTTGAAACCAACAACCTGCTAGGGCTGAGACAATCAGGATTTAGACCCAGGCATGGGACAGAAACAGCGCTCATTGACCTGATGACTCAAATCCAGACTCTGAAAGATAAGGGAAAATTAGCCTTGCTCCTGTTACTTGACCTATCAGCGCCATTTGACTTGGTGAACCATAAAATACTATGCAAACACCTCTCATCTGCTGCGCACATTTCGGACCATGCAAATGCTTGGATTGAGTCGTTCCTTAACAATAGATCCATGAGAGTCTTTGCACCCTCAGCCTCTGCCCTACCCACGCCAGTTACCTGCGGAGTTCCACAAGGATCCTGTGGGTCCCCTACTCTCTACAATGTGTTCACTAAGCCTCTTTTTGATAAACTTGGCTATCTCGGGGTCATGTACACCAACTACGCGGATGACACCCAGATACTCATCCCCATTACTGGTGATCACATTGTATACAGTCAGACCCTTAATGACATCTATAGCATTATAGAAACCTGGATGGGGAAGCATGGGCTCTGCCTCGGTGACGAGAAGACTGAGTTGCTTCTCTTAGGGTTTTCAGACAAACTAAACAAATTAGGTACCCTATTCACCTGATTTAATATCGATGGTAACATTATTAAAGTAGTCAACGTGGTGAAAACACTAGGAATCTACATTGACTCGCTCTAACTTTAACGAGACAAACTAGCGCCTTGTCATCATCCACAGCTCACACCTGAAAGCTCATTACGGCCTGCTTCCCATATCTTACTACAACTAACTGCATATCAGTAGCTAAAGCATTAGTCCTATCAAAGCTCGATTATTGCAACGCGCTATACTTGGGCACATCACAACAAAACCTCAACAAAATGCAAGTCATGCAAAATAACGCTATTAGATCAGCCCTTAACATTCCCAGAAAGCAACATATTACCACAACCAGACACACAATAAAATGGCTTAACATTAAGCAAAGAATTGACTTGAAAACACTCTCCCTCACCCATAAGTGTCTTTCCAACCAGGTGCCTATATACCTGTCCAACACTATCTCAAGTTATTCCTCTACACAACCCACCAGAACAGCTCAGTCGCACTGTGTCTCCATTCCACGTTTTAAACAACAACGTGCAGGCGGGGTTAGCTTCCATGGCCTTGCTGCGAAGAAATGGAACGCACTCCCTGTATCATTAAGAGAGGAACCATCTTTCCTTTTATTCCAAAAAAAAAGGTTAAAGGCTGGCTCCATGAGCAAGACTTCAACTTGGCTGCATAAATAGTTAGACTAACTGTATGCAATCATTTCCTGTTGTATATATGTTACCTTTGTCCATTTTGTAATGCTGACCGATGTATATTTGTAAATCTTTGTATGTAACCTTTATGTGTATCATTACTGTAGGCCAGATCTGTATTTTTATCTTTGTAACTTGTACGAATAGTACCCAGATGCCTCTGGCTTGGTTGTGCTCTACAAATAAATAAAATACAAATACAAATACATCCCTGTGAGCCGCTATTTCAGAGCAGGCAATGAGATACCAATAGTATGTGGTGAAGTGTGGCAAAAAGGAGCACACCTTGCCTCGTAGTGTGAGCTCAAACTTAAGTCATGCTGGCGGTGGTGTACTCACCTGGGCAGGCGCGTGGTCTTCAAACAGCAGGAGTGCAGGAGTCCTGCATATAGAGCCTTTTAGGGTTAATCTCCCATAGAGGCCAGGCCTGCACCGACTCAGCACACCCAGCAAGGGTGTATTCACTTTCAGTCCTTGGGCCAGTAAAGATGTAGGGACTGCCGATGCTGGACAGTATTTCAGCAGCCAAGAGCGCCGCAGTTAATGTCCCAGCGCCCAGGGCATGTAGAACGCCTGAAGGGAGTCAGAGAAGGCGGATCCGAGCGGCTAGCGAGGGCAGGATGAACAAAGGTCCCCCCCCAATGGGCCAGCGATAACTGGAACGCGCTGCATGCACAGTGCTATGAAGACAGCCCAGCCCAGCTGAAGGTCATCATTCTCCACTTGGTGGCCTCCACTACGGGTGACAATAAACGCAGCGGTTAGGGTGTGCAGGGAAGCTCTCTCAGCGAAGAGCAAGGATCGGCTGGTGTACCCCTGGTCGCCACAACCACAGCCACGCGCTATGTCGAACTCTTCACTGCCCCAGACCAGAGCCGACAGCGATGCGTTGCGGCATCGTGCCGGGGCCTCGGCTTCCCGGTACAGGCAAGAGACACAGTCCTGTTGGGTTTTGGATGGCGCAAATGCTTGCCGACCCTGTCCGGCATCCAAGTCAGCTTGCGAGCGGAGAGTGGGACAGGTTCAGGACGAGGTGGCAGTCGTTGCGAGCTCCATGTCACAGGAGCTCTTGTACCTGACGGCCAGCTTGGTTCCTGCACAACAGCGTCCCCCCAATTTGCTAGAGTTAAGAGTGATCAGGCTTGGCCCTGGTCCCCTTCCTCCATTGTGTATGGGGTAAAACCGTGCTGGTCCTGATGGACAAAACAGTGGCCATGCATTAATTCAACAAACCGGGTGGAGCAGGATCCTTGCCTGCATTCAGGGAAACAATTCAATTGTGATTCTGTACTCTGGAGAACAGTGTATCTACGACAGCAGCTCAATTGGCTAGCAGGGAGAACACGGTTGTGGATGCCTTGAGCAGAAACACTTCTACCTCCTCTATCAGGAAGATCAATGGGAGGTGTTCTCCCATTGGGGGACTCCTCAGGTGAACCTCTCTGCTTCCAGTGTGAATACGAAAGTGCAGGTGGCTCCGGTCCATGGAATCTCTTTGACAGAGCCCCGAGGGACGCTTTGATGGTTGAGTGGGAATTCGACGTGCTATATGGGTTCCAGAATATCCCTGTAATTCTGCTAGTTCTGAGAAGACTGTGCCTATTTGGTCAACGATGATTCTTATTGTTCCGGACTGGGCCCAGAGGACATGGTGCCGGAGTTGCTGGACATGTCCATCTGCCCTCCCTGGTGCCACCCGCAGAGAGTGTTGGGTGGGGTACATATGGGATAGCCTTTCGGGGATAAGATATTCTCTGTGTAAGAGATTATATTGGATCAATTTAAACCGTTGATTGAGTGGTACTATCCTACAGTCTGTAGGATCAATCTGATGGTGTCAACCACTAGATCTGGGGACCACCTATTTAGTAAAAACACCTCCACTTAAAATATTTTACATAACAAAATCACACAAGCCTGGCTTTGTTTTCTTTGTGACAGTCTTTAATGGTGTGCACGGTATCATCATTAACACAAGTGGCAGGGTAAGTAGCCTGATGCATTTTTGACTAGCAGTCCATCATCAGGGCTAATTCTTTCCTTTCGTGCACTAATGTCACCAGTGTTAAAAATCCCTTATTTGTCAATGTGTAGTGCTTACAGCCGTGAAGATCTGGCTTATTTTCTTGACCGCAGCGATCACTTGCATTAGCTCTCCTGTCTTGGAAGTCAGAACTCTGTTCTACCTGATGAGATCTTCATAGTTTAGCTGCCAATTCTGAAAATTTGCTTTCAAGGGCTGAGAGAATAACTCGGTGGCAACACGTATGTCTTGGAAGCAACACAGCGCAGAGCAACTCAGGGTTGAATCCTAATCCCGTTCTTAGAGACTGGTCTGGTATTAAGCGCTTTACAAAAGATTAATTAGTTAAGCCTTTCTGTCCTGCAGCTACCTGGAGTAACGTTGTCATGCTTTTTTGTAGAAGTCACCAAGCAACCAGCAGCATTTAGGAAGACCGTAATACAGGTATTTCTGCAAGTCCTTGTTTGTTTGTTTTATTATTTGTATTGCGCACCAGACCCGTGGGTATCAGGGCGCATAGCATAAGATAACTTACAGCTTAGTTACACATCAGGGTAATACAATACATATGAGTTATACAAAACAGAAACAATGTACAAGCAGAGAGATCAAGTGGAAGCGTGGGCATGACATAGTCAGAGATAAGGACATATACAATGGACAGTCAAGAATATAAGTAATGATGTTTAAGATCATGGGCAGGTAGACACTCTTAAGTTATATACATGGAAGCAGAGAGGGTCAGTTATAGGTGTCAAGGCGCAGGCCTTACTTGTCTGAGTCTTTGGCTGAAGGTTTGGTAAGATTGATCCGCTCTCAGTGGAGGGCGTAAGGACTTCCCTTAAATGCTTTATGCAAGTCTATGCAAATAGGATGAGCGTACTCATCCCTATCACTAAAGGGGATAAATACACTTTCAATGGATTGCTTTTCTCCTGCATATTCCTCATCAGATAGATATCCCCTTCCAGCTTCAGCTGCTTGGAAAGATCTTTGACAGGGGGCGTAGTGGACCTTGACTTGGCCATCGATTGTCAATCCGCCTTGACTCAGAGCTCGATCGTCAGCTCCAGACGTGACGTCGGGCGTCGTATATATACTGCGTCACTACGCCCCGAACCTCAGTTCCATTTTTCCGCACACTCAGCACGCTGCTCTTGAGGAACGCTAGCAAATACTTAGATGCTCGACTTTCATTCAACGTTTTTTCATCAGATTTTGTCATCGTGAGCTGTCATGTCCGTGCCTTGAATTTCAGGATTCCTTCACTGCTCCGATTACAGCTCCAAGATGTTGGTGACCGACCTGCACGACAACTGCGTGTGGTGCCTCGGCATGGGTCACGACACTGACAAATCTTTGCATCCTGTGGCAAAAAGAACTGGAAATCTCTTCGGGAATGGGCAGACAAGCTTGTATTAGGCCCACCAGGTCACTGGCCCGGTCAGCCATTCTGTCTTCGGAGGCCGAAATGGAGAGCCCCACACCTCAGAAGGAGAGTAGGCACCGGCGCAGGGTGAAGAAGAGATCCCACTCTCTGAGCCACTCATTGTCCTCGCACAAAAAGAACAGGCGTCACTGACACCGACATGACTGAGTCATCGTCGGGAATGCGGTAAGTCATCGGAAGTCATTGGCGGGCCAGTCTAGAGGTAGGAATGGGAGGACTTTAAGTCCCAGATGTTGGCCATGTTGGAGAAGGCGGCTGTGGGTGCAGGCCAGGCCCCGAAACAGCAGGCACCGGTAGCTCCAGTGGCACCCAGTGATTCTGGCCTTAGGATAGCACCGATACCAACGCCGGCAGCAACAGGGGAGCCTTCGGGCTCGGTGCTGAGTAAGTCGGGCCGGCCTTCGCACCGGGACCTTCCTGCGCGCCCGATTATTCTGGGCTAGATACTTCTCCAAATGTCGAATTACAGCAGGCCCGTCCATATGCCCATAGTCCTGCAAAGTTCAGGACCCTCGTGGATAGGGTAGTTGACACCTTGGGGCTGAATACCCCTGCTGTACATGTACAGGGCTATGAGCTAACAGACATTATTGATAACGGTCCCACCACGGAAAGGAATATGCCACTCAAACCGGCTACAGCCGACCCATTCGCCTCCTTGTGGCAACAGCCTTGCTCCATTCCCTCAGTTCATTTGAACCTGAGAAACAAGTATAGGCTGGCAAGAGGAGACCCATTTTTCTCTCCTCTCACCCCTCGCCAGATGGTTTGGTTGTTCAGGTAGCCACAGTCTCCACCAGGGCAGCTTCATCCACATCCAGCTTACCAACTGACAGGGAGGGCAAGAAAGTGAATGCCCTTGCGAAGAAAATGTTCCCCTCTGGGTGCATGGCTTTGAAGGCTATTAATGTCTCCTGTGGCTTCGCAAAATATTCATTTGGACTATGGAAAGCAGTGTAGCATGCAGCCCAGTTTGTCCCTGAAGGGGAAATGCAGGACGAGTTCATGCAACTGGTTGATGGCGGGATGGTTGCGGCCAGGCAGTCATTGCAAATGGGCCTGGATGGGGTGGACTGTGTTGGCCGGTCGATGGGCTCAGCCATGTTTCTTAGGAGGCAGGCCTATCTGCACTCCTTGGGCTTCTCTCCTTATGTCCAGAGTAAGTTGTTGGACATGCGCTTTGTTGGGGAGAACCTCTTCGACCCGTAGGCCGATGACTCCTTGGAGAAATTCAAGGAGTCCAAGCTTGCCGCAAAGTCGCTGGGCCTAGCTACACAGCATCTGGCCAAACCTACCTTCCGCTTCTAGGGGGAGAGGCTACAGGCGCTACGTCCCCAATGGCATGAAGGCTCATCTCATGCATGCCAGGCAGGGGTAGAGGTGTTTCTCGTGCTCCAGAAGGAGCCGGGGGCCTCTAGAGGCCGACGGGAAATTCCGTCCTCAAAGCCGATTCAATTTTCCCCTCCCACAACTCAACGGTTGTGGACAGCTGTGCGAGCATTGGTCCCAATGGCAGGAGATTACCTCTGACACCTGGGCCCCTGGAGTTCGTGCGGTGGGGTTATTGTCTGCCCTTCTTAAGAAAACCTCTCAACAGACCCCAACCACCTCCTTGCCAGCCGGAACAGGTGCTGCAGGAAGAACTGCAAACCCTGTTGAAGTGTGCCGTGCAAGAGGTACCGCCTGACCAGAGAGGGTCGAGCTGGTATTCCCGGTATTTCCTGGTACCCAAGAATGGGGGAGGTTGCCATCCCATCTTGGACCTCAGGGCCTTCAACAAGTTCCTGAGGAAAGACAAATTCAGGATGGTGACATTGAGAGTGATTATTCACGCTCTCAAGTTACAGGACTAGCTGGTGTCCATAGATCTTCAGAACACTTACTTCCATGTGCCGATACATTAAAAGCACAGGAAGATTCTGTGGTTTCTCATAAGGGACAAGCACTATCAGTTCAAGTTGCTTCCCTTTGGTTTGACCTCCGCAGAGAGGGTCTTCACCAAGCTCATGGCGGTAGCCGTAGCTCACCTCGGGAGATCCAGTGCCCACGTATTCTCGTCTTTGGACGACTGGCTGATCTGAGGGAGGTCGGCGGAGCAGGTCTTGTCCCATCTCTGGGACACTTGCTCACTACTCCATGGGCTTCTCCCTGAATTTACAGAAGTCCCACACAACATCAGCTCAGAGGCTCCAGTTCATCGGGTCAGTCCTGGACACTCGGGCAGGGAAAGCCTTTTCACCCGAGGCGAAAGTAGCCAGCATTGCACACCACCTTAACTGCGGCTTCTCCACCTCCTTGACTCATGGCCTTCTGTTTGTTTCCAGTTCATGAGGCCAGGCTGCTTATGAGATTGCTACAATGGCTCCTGCAATATCAGTGGTCCCAGTAGCTCGGAACCCTGAAGGACGTCCTCACAGTGTCGAGGTCCGTGGCCACTGACCTTTCTTGGTGCGCCAGCAGCAGCAACTTGCTAGCGGTAGCCTTTCTGGCTTCTGTGGCCTCAAGTTCAAGTGGTCATGGATGTGTTGTTGAAACGTTGGGACGCTGACTGTGGGGACCTGCAGGTGAGTGCCTTTGGTCAGCAATGAAAGCCAGGTGGCACATCAGCAGGCTGGAGTTGTGAGCCGTCAGGTTAGCCCTGAAAGCATTTGCTACGTCTCTGAAGGGGAAACATGTCCTGATCTTGATGGTCAATACGGTGACCATGCACTACTTGAAAAATCAGGGTGGCACATGCTCCCTTCCCTTCTGAAGAGAAGCGATGCAGCTTTGATTCTGGCTATTGGAGAACCAGATTTCAGTCTCTGCAGTTCATCTGGCGGGGACAGAGAACAGTTTGGCGGATGCTCTGAGCAGGCGCTAAGTGTGCCAGAAAGTCCTAGAGGAGTACTTCTCTCTCTGGATACGCCATGGTGGATCTGTTTGCCACAGAGTTCAACAGTTTTGTTTGAGGCAATTCCCAACGAACGACGCGCTAGGGGATGAGTTTCTGGTGTACTGGACCTTTCCGCTCCACTATGCCTTCCCTCCGATTCCCGTCATTCGATGGGTTCTCAGGAGGTAGATGAGGTTTAGAGCAATCCTGATCTTGATCACCTCGTATTGGGTGAGGAGGACATGGTACTCTGACCTTTTGGGGTTTGACCATCTTCCCACTGAGAAACCTAAGGATATCCTCATTCCTACGCCCCCTGCATCCTCTGTGAAAGGCCATCGCTGTTTGATCCCGACCCTGGGGGCGGAGAAGCGAAGGAGGATCACCTGGATGAAGGGTCCTTGGGGATTGGTAAAAGGGTACCCAAAGGCAGACATGGTATCCCCCTTTCTCCAGCATTGGACCTTTCATAGATTCAGATGCTTAAATATTCCCTGTTGTCAGACCGGGAATCCTCAGTGATTTAAATAATTATTAAAAAATTAAATATATATACATTATTTCCATAGAAAATGAATGTAGATTGGCCATTATGGCCAATGAGCCATTCAATTGTGTAGTCCTGCCACCTCACTTTGGTCCTTTATGGCCCTAACCAATGAGGTGGCAGGGCTTAAGCTCCGCCAGCCATCTTCAGATTCTCTGCAGTCTAACAGACAGAGGGAATCCTCAGCTCTCTGGACTTTTCGTTTTTCTATTGCTAGCTGTTTTCAAACTATTTTTCAAAATATATTCCATCTTGATGTCCTGATCAAACAATACTCGTGTGTTTCTGGGCTCAGAAAACGCAAAAATTCAACCTGTTTTCGTCGAGTGAAACTTCACTTCACACCATGGCTGAAGAACCAACTGCCAAAAAGCCTTCCCTGTTCAGGGACTGCACCAGGTGCAAGAAAAAAACTTGTTTATATGAGCGATCCCCATGAGCACTGTATTTACTGCCTCTACCCTCAAGACATCCACAAATGCGACATTTGCAAGACCTTCACCAACAAAACCTTGCAGGGCAGATACAGGAGGCTTTTGCTTCACCTCAAGTCAAAAGGACAATCTTCTGATGAGGAATCTGTCAAGACAGCTCATTTCCCATCAATAAAACCATCTGAGAGGCAAACTTCAAAGCGATGGGCCTCCTCAATGAGAAGGAGCACGTCCCCTTCACATAAAAGCAAGGGAAAAGTGGAGATGTCATCCCTCACACCTTCTCTTAGCTCTGGGGACCAGAAGAAACAGCATCCTGAGGAAAAAACGACCTCCAAAAGGTAAGGAGGCATTTTCTAAAAACTTTTCGGGCGGGCAATCGTCCACGAAAACGCAGCACCAGTCATAAGGGCTTGTCAAAGACCAAACCGTCAATGAAGCCGAAAACGTCCACGACAACTCTTCAAACCTAGTCATCGACGCCTCATCGTTGAAATCACCTTCCACTAAACAATCGTCGACGAAAGAATCGCATCACTCGCCCACAAAGCTCTCGTCGACAGAGCCAAGGGATCATCAATCGTTGACTAAATCGTCATCGACAAAGCAACCAGTATCGTCGACGAAACCGCCAACGAAGCTATCAACACCCACGATGACGGAGAAAAACAAGCCTAAAACACCGTCCACAGACATCCCAGTTGCGCCGTCCAATGAAGGCAGCACAGATAAACCAATGGGTACGATTCCTTACACCCCAGAGGTCCTTGAGGAACCAATAGGAGCGCAGCTATCTCTCTTAAGAGAGATGACAGAGCTGCCTGACATCATTTTACAGGAAGAATTTTCGGACACCGAATTCATACGTGAACGTATTCTCACTCCTAAGGAGAATAGCCCACCCCACTACGGAGGAACCCACGGACCCATACGACCCAACACTCAGCCAGTGCAAAGGATTATTAATAAATTCAACAGGCATCAGAGACAGAGAAGAACAAGTTACTTCTTACCTTGTAATGTTCTTTCGACGGGATGTTCCTTCGACGTATTCCTCATCTTAGATATCTCCTTCCAGCTCTGCTGGCCTCGGAAAATGTTTTCTCTAGAGGGCGCTGCGCGTCGACGTCCTCCGAGTCGATGTCCCTCGACAGCCGCCGTATCGACGTCGACGTCATGCTGGCTATAAAGGCTGCGCGCAGCGCCCAGCTCAGTTCCGTTTTGTAGCCCACAAGAATGCTTTCTGGACTAAACTAATCACCCTGAAGGAGCGTAAGCTGCAACAACAAGGGAAGTAGAACTGCAGGGATGGATGGGAGGGTCGATGAGGAATACGTCAGAGGAACATCCCGTCGAAAGAACGTTACAAGGTAAGAAGTAACTTGTTCTTCGAAGGGATTGTGTCCTCCGACGTATTCCTCATCTTAGATAGGCTCCCATAGCAGTATTCTATTATTGGAGGAGGGAGTACTGACTTCACGCTGTTTTCTATTGATGAATAGAATGCAGTACAGCCCTTCCAAACCTAGTCTCTTGACTGGAGGAGGAATCCAAGTTGTAAAATCGTGTAAAGGTATGGACAGACGACCATGTAGCGGCCGCACAGATGTCTTTAACTGGCACACCACTTTTGAGGGCCGATGAAGCTGCAATACCTCTGGTCGAATGAGCCCTAAGGTTTTGAGGGGGCTCTTTTCCTGCCAGTTTATAACATTCCAGAATGGCTAGAATGATCCATCTGGAAATGGTCTGCTTAGTTATTGGTAACCCCAGCTTGTGACCTGTGTAACCTACAAACAGCTGGTCTGCCTGTCTTATCCTGGCTAGTCTACTGATGTAAAAACTTAAAGCCCTTCTAGGGTCTAGCCTGTGTAACCTCTCTTCCTCTTTTCCCGGGTGAGGAGGAGGCTAGAAAGATGGTAGGGTAATCTTCTGAGTGATATGAAATTCAGAAACCACCTTTGGGAGGAAATTAGGCTTCACTTGCAGGACAACTTTGTCTTTGTGAAAGATAGTGTGAGGGGGTTTACAATAAAGAGCTTATAATTCGCTCACCCTTCTAGCAGATGTAAGTGCTATTAATAAAACAGTTTTAAGGGTAAGGAATCTTAACAAACAAGAATGGAGTGGTTCGAAAGGTGTGCCCATCAGGAAAGTTAGGACTAAGTTTAAATCCCATAGGGGAACCTGGAATGGTCTTGGGGGATAAAAATTTGGTTAACCCCTTTAGAAATTGTATTACCAAGGGTAACTTAAAATTGGATGGTTGTTCCGCAGTGCGCTTAAAGATGGATAGCGCTGCGAGATAGCCCTTAATGGTGCCAACTTGAAGGCCTGAATTTGCCAAATATAGTAGGAAGGACAAAACCATTGGTGTACCACATGAAAAAGGGTTGATATTCTGTTCTCTACACCAGCTGCAAAATCTGTTCCAACGGCAGCGGTATAAAGACTTTGTTGCTGGCCTTCTTGCCGAAAGCAACACCTGTAACGCTCACCTGATTCCCGTAGAGGCGCCGGTCTTGACTGGGCGTATACCGTATCTTCAAAGGTGATGTGTAACACACGGCTGGCTCTTTGGGCTGGACCTTTGTGCACTGTATGTTTGACTCGAAGGGTAAGATGTCTGCAGATAGAAAATATGGGATTAATGAACTGGGTTATTGAATGTCTCTCTCTTCTTCCCTTTCTCTTCTCCTGTAGAACCCCGAAGGTTAACGCTCTCACCTTAGGTAAGAGAACGCTGTGCTCTCCATCTGCCTCGGGGCAGGGTGCTGTAACCAGTTTCTTCACTGGATAAGGGGAGCAGGCCTCTTGACTTCAGAGGACTGCTGTCCGTCGTTTACTGCACGAACGGTAAGTTTCGAGTAATTCTAATGTCTTTAAAGTCTTTAGTAATGATGTCTCTTGTTTTGCAGGGTTCCGGCGATGGTGGATGACGGGCTGAAGTGAGTTGAAGATGGAGCCCGTGTGATGAATAGAAGCGCCTGGAAGCACGTAAGTAAGCGCTTGTTGCCTGCTTCACGATGCGCTCTAACTGTCTTTTTATTTTGCAGGTACAAGTTCGGAGCGGCTGCAGGGTGCCGGAATACCCACTGGGTTAGATGTGGAAAGGAGTAATGGCACGTGAGTATTAAAGTTCCCCAATGTCTTTAAACGCACCTTGTTTTGTCTTTCAGATGCGGGGTGCAGCGCCGAAGGCCTCCGGAGCGTGCGAAGAGTTGGTAAGCTTTTGTCTTTCAGATGCCGGAATGCAGTGTGAAGACCTCCGGAGCGCACGAAGAGTAGGTAAGCCTTGGTCTTTCAGAATGCAGCGCGAGGCGTTGGTGACAGCTGATGGCCCAGGTAAGTGAAGAGCTGTCACTGAAGACCGTAATGCTAACCTGTTCTTTCTTGTCTTTATAGGTGTTGCTGAAGACTGGATTCAGGATGGTAAGCCTTTTTCCTTAGGCCCAGGATCAGATGCAGAAGACACGATGAGCGTTCTGCTGCAGAGGATGCAGAATAACGCAAAGCAAGATTCATCCATTGGGTGTGGTTTAAATAGCCTCCTGTAGTGCTTAGGTGTCTCTTTCCACAGCCACGCCTAGGTAAGAAAAGAGTTCCTGCTTTCCAGAAGAGTTCCAGTGTTCTGAACCTAGGGAGTGGCTCCTGCCCCACCCAACAGGAAAAGTAGTTCCAAACAGAAGAGGATCAGAGGCTCAACTGGCAGGCAAGTAAGCAGCATGGTCTGCTGCAGGTAAGTCCACCCAAGCATTATGAGCCCGGCGCTTCCAGCGCTGGGACTGGGCATATTTATGAGCCTGGTGCCACTGGCGCCAGGACAGGGTCCAAAAGGTCCCAATTGGGACTGGTTGGCACTCGGAACCTGGGTTATGAATCTGCTTCCAAGGGAGTTGGGAAAACCCTGACCTTTTGGAAGCAGAGATCATGACAGTACCCCCCCTCAAGGCCCCTCCCAAACCGGGCTTCTCCGGGGGTTTTGGCTTGTCAGGAAATGTTCGGTGAAATCTTTTGATTAGGCGAGGAGCGTGGACATATTCAGCAGGTTCCCAGGATCTCTCTTGGGGGCTGTAGCCTTTCCAGTCAATTAGGTAAAATAGTTTAGATTTGGAGATCTTGGAGTCCAGAATGCTTTTGACTTCAAACTCGAGTTCCCCATCAACTAGGATAGGTTTTGGAGATTTAGTTAGTCGGGTTTGAGGTTGCACGGGTTTTAATAGAGAGACGTGGAAGACCGGATGTATCTTCATGTGCGGGGGCAAGTCCAACTTGACCGCTACTGGGTTTACTATGGTAGTGTGGAATAGGGACCAAGGTATCTTGGGTTGAATGTGCATGGACCTTTTAGAGGTAGATATTTGGTGGATAACCAGACTTGATCCCCTACTCGATATTGAGGGGCTTCCTTCCGATGTTGATCTGCTCCTTTCTTGTATTGTTCTTTAGCCCTTTGAAGGTGAGAAACAGCTTCCTTAAAGGCTTGGGTGATTGTAGAATGCAGGTAGTCTATTGCTGGTGTTTCAAGATCTTGGAGGGGATCCAACTCCGAGGTTCGAGGGTGACTGCCGTACAAAAGAAAAAACAGGGTTTTCCCAGTTCCCGAATGGACAGAGTTATTGTAGGCATATTCGGCTATCCAAAGGATGTCTTTCCAAGTTTTTTCAGTTTGTTGCAGCATGCAGCGTAAATACTGTTCCAGAGTTTGATTGGTCCTCTCGGTTTGTCCGTCGGTCTGAGGGTGGTGACTGGTCGATAGTCTCACATCAATTTGAGCCGACCGACAGCAACTTCGCCAAAAATGAGAAATAAATTGACTACCTCGATCCGAAATTAGAACCGAAGGAAAACCGTGCAGTCGGACGATGTTTTCGAGAAATTCTCGGGCCAGAGTTGCTGCTGTTGGCAAGCCTTTGAGCGGAATGAAATGCGCCATCTTGGAGAATAAGTCCACGATTACTAGAATCGTATTGTATCCGGAGCATGGAGGTAGATCGGTGATGAAGTCCATAGAAAGCATATGCCAAGGGCGAGGTGGGATGTCAATAGGGCGTAAGAGGCCTGCTGGTCTTTCCTTTTGACTCTTGTTTTGGGCGCATACTCCACAGGACATTATAAAGTCTCTGATATCTTTTTTCCAAGACGGCCACCAGAAGTAGCGCTTGATCTTTTCTGAGGTCTTGGCTATACCGGGAGAATCGTGATAACAAGAGATTACTTCTTTCTGTAAATCTGTGCTGGGTAGGTATAATCGTTCTTGGAAATACAATAAGTTGTCCTTTACTGCAAAGTCCTTTCCTTGCAGATGCCAATTCTGTATGTCTGCTGGAGTTACAAGTTGCCTGGCTTTATCCTTAACTTCCTCTATGGATTGTGTGGCGATTACACCCAGAATTCTTTGTTCGGGAATGATTGGTACAGGTTTAGGGTTGATCAAGTGTTCTTCCACTCCCATCCGAGAAAGGGCATCAGCTTTACCGTTTTTTGTACCAGGTCGATAGGTAATTATGAAGTCAAACTCGTCAAAGAATAATGCCCAACGGAGTTGTCTAGAGGATTGGGCTTTTGCGGTTTTCAAATATTGCAGGTTTCGGTGATCCGTAATCACAGTAACGGTGTGTCGGGCCCCCACCAGATAATGCCGCCAAGCCTTAAAGGCAGACTTGATAGCTAGAAGTTCCTTGTCAGTAATCGTGTAATTGATTTCAGGAGGCGAGAATTTGCGGGACCAAAATGCCACGGGATGCAACTGATTGGTGACCGGGTCCTTTTGTGATAGAACTGCCCCCATGGCAAGGCTTGAAGCATCAGTTTCCACGATGTAGGGGAGTTCGGGGCGAGGGTGTTTTAAGATTGGTGCAGAGATAAATTTAGTCTTCAAATCCTGGAAAGCTTGTTCCGCCTCGGTAGACCATTCAAAACGTTTGTTTTTCTTTAACAAGGCAGTGATGGGCTGGACTATTCGAGAGAATTCGGGGATAAACCTGCGGTAAAAGTTAGCGAAGCCTAACATGCTTTGCACACCTTTTACGGAGGATGGTGATGGCCATTTGAGAACTGCATCGACCTTCTTTGAATCCATACGCACTCCGCCAGGTGATAATATGAATCCCAAGAATTCAACTTCAGTCACGTTGAAAACACATTTTTCCAACTTAGTGAAAAGTTTGTGTTGACGCAATCTTTCGAGGACCATTTTCACGTGTTTCCGATGTTCAGATTCCGATGAAGAATAAACGAGGATGTCGTACAATGTAAACAACAACACACACATCTATGAGCTCTCTGAGGACATCGTTCATAAAATATTGAAAGGCGGCCGGGGCATTGCAAAGTCCGAAGGGCATGACCTGATATTCAAATAGCCCATACTTGGTGCGGAAGGCCGTCTTCCATTCATCGCCCTCTTTTACTCGTACCAAGTGGTAAGCTCCTCTAAGATCCAGCTTTGTATATATGCATGCTTTTCTGACTTGGTCCAGGAGTTCAGGGATCAAAGGTATCGGATATCTATTCTTAACGGTGATCTGGTTCAGGGAGCGATAATCTATACAAGTTCTAAGGTCTCCTTCCTTTTTTGGAACGAAGAACAAAGCTGAAGAAGCAGGGGACTTGGAAGGACGAATAAACCGATTTGCAAGGTATTGATCCAGGTATTGTCGAAGGTGAAGGTTCTCAGGCTCGGTGAGGGCATAAATTCTACTACAAGGAGGAGTAGATCCAGGTATCAGGTCTATCTGGCAGTCATAAGACCTATGAGGAGGTAGAGAGTTAGCCTGATCCTTCCGGAAAACATCTTGGTATTCTAGGTATTCGGGAGGTAACTGGGGAGTCTCTGAAGAAATTGCTGCCAGTGCAACACCAGGTGGAGGGTGACAAGTAGAGACACATTCTGGAAACTGGACCGTTCTTGCTCGCCAATCGATCAGAGGATTGTGTTTCTCTAACCAAGGTATTTCTAGAATAATCTGAAACTGAGGGGCCTTGATCACATCGAACACGATCTTCTCATGGTGTCCATCTTGACTTATTAGCGTCACTTCTTGAGTTGTATGCGTTACTGGCCCGGAGGCTATCTCCGTACCATCCACCGTAGTAATGACGTCCTTTACAGCCTTGGGACAAAGAGTTAGATTCATCCTCAAAACCATTTCATGATCCACATAATTGCCGATGGCACTGCTGTCGACGTAAGCTTCAATTGCATGTAATCGATCCGGATTATCAGGGCTAATGAGGACCATAGGTATCACGAAATGCGAGGTCACGGAACTGGTTTTCACGCTCGGCAAGAGGACCTCTATTCTTGTCGGGCGAGGTCGTTTCCCTGCTCAGAGTTTGTAACTTTGGTAACTGCAGCTCCTACTGCCTTCTTAGCAGGTTTCACCGGACAGTCTCGAAGAAAGTGCCCTGAGTTTCCGCAATAGAGGCATAATTGCAACTGTTTTCTCCTTTCCCGCTCCTTTTGTGTTAGAGGACCTTTCAGACCCCCTATTTGCATGGGTTCCCCGGAGTCTACTCCTTTGGAAGGAGTTGGCGGTTTGGAAAATACTCGAGTATCAAACTTGGAACGATCGGCCTTCCTGTTCTGCAGTCTGTGATCTATTTGAACGACTAAGTCTATATAGTCCGAACAATCTTGTGGGGGATTCACTACTTGGGCTAACACATCTTTGAGCTCTCCACGTAGACCTCTATAAAACACCGTAATCCTTTTGTCCTCAGGCCATTGAGTTTCCACTATCAGTCTGTTGAAAGACGAAATATAAGCCAAAAGGTCTTGATTACCTTGTCGCAACGAAAGAAGCTCATTGTCCAAGGCCTGCCCCTGTGAATGTCTTGCGAACAGTTTTTCCATACTGAGCTGAAAAGCTTGAAAATCATGGAGGACCGGATCATCTTGATTTACTAGAGGGATCGAACAGTCTGCCGCATTGCCACTAAGGTACGAAAGCTACTTTAGCTTGATCAGTTGGAAAGGCTGCTGGCCGGCATAAGAAATGCAACCGGCACTGATTGATAAATACTGCAAACCTCTTTGGGTCACCAGAAAATCGTTCGGGCGGAGCCAGAGGTACATTCCCAGGTAGGTTGATCTGCACTGGATTCATAGAGGATGTAGAAGGAAGATTTCCCCCAGATGCGGGTAACGGGGTCTGTCCGGCTTGTGACTGTAGCAATTGTCTAGCGAGATCATCTGTTCGCTCCTTGGAAATAATCAGTTCCCTTCTTAGAGCGTTCGTTTCCTGACGGGCTGCATGCACTTCTGCCCTTAGTTCCCCAAGTAACTGGGCTAGTTGGTCGGTATCCGAGGTTTCCATAGCGCCTGGACGGGAGTTTTGTGGTAGGCTTTGCGTTCTGTAACGCTCACCTGATTCCCGTAGAGGCGCCGGTCTTGACTGGGCGTATACCGTATCTTCAAAGGTGATGTGTAACACACGGCTGGCTCTTTGGGCTGGACCTCTGTGCACTGTATGTTTGACTCGAAGGGTAAGATGTCTGCAGATAGAAAATATGGGATTAATGAACTGGGGTTATTGGGTGCCTCTCTCCTCTTCCCTTTCTCTTCTCCTGTAGAACCCCGAAGGTTAACGCTCTCACCTTAGGTAAGAGAACGCCGTGATCTCCATCTGCCTCGGGGCAGGGTGCTGTAACCAGTTTCTTCACTAGATAAGGGGAGCAGGCCTCTTGACTTCAGAGGACTGCTGTCCGTCGTTTACTGCACGAACTGTAAGTTTCGAGTAATTCTAATGTCTTTAAAGTCTTTAGTAATGATGTCTCTTGTTTTGCAGGGTTCCGGCGATGGTGGATGACGGGCTGAAGTGAGTTGAAGATGGAGCCCGTGTGATGAATAGAAGCGCCTGGAAGCACGTAAGTAAGCGCTTGTTGCCTGCTTCACGATGCGCTCTAACTGTCTTTTTATTTTGCAGGTACAAGTTCGGAGCGGCTGCAGGGTGCCGGAATACCCACTGGGTTAGATGTGGAAAGGAGTAATGGCACGTGAGTATTAAAGTTCCCCAATGTCTTTAAACGCACCTTGTTTTGTCTTTCAGATGCGGGATGCAGCGCCGAAGGCCTCCGGAGCGTGCGAAGAGTTGGTAAGCTTTTGTCTTTCAGATGCCGGAATGCAGTGTGAAGACCTTCGGAGCGCACGAAGAGTAGGTAAGCCTTGGTCTTTCAGAATGCAGCGCGAGGCGTTGGTGACAGCCGATGGCCCAGGTAAGTGAAGAGCTGTCACTGAAGACCGTAATGCTAACCTGTTCTTTCTTGTCTTTATAGGTGTTGCTGAAGACTGGATTCAGGATGGTAAGCCTTTTTCCTTAGGCCCAGGATCAGATGCAGAAGACACGATGAGCGTTCTGCTGCAGAGGATGCAGAATAACGCAAAGCAAGATTCATCCATCGGGTGTGGTTTAAATAGCCTCCTGTAGTGCTTAGGTGTCTCCTTCCACAGCCACGCCTAGGTAAGAAAAGAGTTCCTGCTTTCCAGAAGAGTTCCAGTGTTCTGAACCTAGGGAGTGGCTCCTGCCCCACCCAACAGGAAAAGTAGTTCCAAACAGAAGAGGATCAGAGGCTCAACTGGCAGGCAAGTAAGCAGCATGGTCTGCTGCAGGTAAGTCCACCCAAGCATTATGAGCCCGGCGCTTCCAGCGCTGGGACTGGGCATATTTATGAGCCTGGTGCCACTGGCGCCAGGACTGGGTCCAAAAGGTCCCAATTGGGACTGGTTGGCACTCGGAACCTGGGTTATGAATCTGCTTCCAAGGGAGTTGGGAAAACCCTGACCTTTTGGAAGCAGAGATCATGACAACACCTCCATAACATCATCAGGGAGGTCCCAATCCTTGTACCTCAGCCTTTCAGAAGCCAAGTGTGAAGGTTGAGGGTTTTGATGTCTGGATGGAGAACCTGACCTCCCTTCTGTGAGAGTAGGATCTCTCTGAGTGGAAGTCGAATTGGAGGGCAGATGGACAAGTCTAGAAGGTCCGGGTACCACGTTCTCCTGGCCCAATCCGGGGCAATTAGGATCATGGTTCTCCGGAATCTTCTCAACCTCCTGATCATTTGAGGAATGACAGGGACCGTTGGGAACGCGTACAGAAGCGGAAACTCCCAGTCCACTATGAACGCGTCTCCCAGAGCTCCTCTCGGGGGAAATTCCCTTGAGCAGAACAGATCGCACTTCCTCTTGAGGCTGGTGGCGAACATATCTACCTGAGGGGTTCCCCAAAGGGCGAAGATCTCTTGAAGGACTTCCTGAGCTAGCTCCCACTCGTGGGAGACTGTGCTCTGCCTGCTCAGAGCGTCCGCTGTCAAGTTCTTCTCTCTGGCTAGGTGAACTGCCGATAGAGAGATTCCTTCTTGGATTGCCCAAAACCAGAGCTGCATCGCCTCTCTGCACAGCGGTAGTGATCCTACGCCTCCTCTTTTGTTGAGGTAATGCATGGCCACCGTGTTGTCCGTCATTATCAGGACGTTTTTCCCTTGTACAACTGGCAGGAACGCCTTCAGCGCAAGTCTGATGGCTCTCAGCTCTAACAGGTTGATATGTAGTCTGGACTCCGATGGAGACCAACGACCGCTGATGGTCAAGTCGTTGGCGTGGGCTCCCCACCCCGTGAGTGAGGCATCCGTGACTACTGTTATCTCCGGCCAGGGTTGCCAAAACTGTTCTCCTTTCAGAATGTTCTCCTGACAGGCCCACCACTGAAGGTCTCGAGCCACCCTGTCTGGAACCTGAAGAAGATCTGTCATTCTCCCTGAGAATTGTGACCACTGAGTCCTCAGTGCCCACTGGAGGGATCTCATTCTCAGGCGAGCCTCTGGCACTAGGAAAATGCAGGATGCCATGAGGCCTAGCAACCTCAAAAAGTCGAAGGCTGGGAGACGTTGGGCATGTTGGAACTTGGTAACCATCTGTAGAATATCTTGAGCCCTCACCTCTGGTGGCGAGGCTTTTCCCAGGGAAGTGTCCAGGATCGCTCCTACGAACTGGAGTCTCTGCGATGGTATCATTTGTGACTTCTTTAAATTGAGGGAGAAGCCCAGTCTGTGAAGGGAGTGGCACACGTGATTTAGCTGGATCTGAGCTTGTTCCGAAGAAACACCCCTGATCAACCAATCGTCCAGGTAGGGGTAGACGTGAATCCCTTCCCTCCTTAGACTTGCCGCCACTACCGACATTAACTTGGTGAAGACCCTCGGGGCAGAGGTCAGCCCAAATGGCAGCACTCGAAATTGATAGTGAGAGTTGCCAAGTGCGAACCTCAGGTATTTCCTTTGTTTGAGATGGATAGGCACATGGAAATAAGCGTCCTGAAGGTCCAGAGATACCAACCAGTCCTGGAACTGAAGGGCCTGGAGGATCTGAGAAAGAGTGACCATCTTGAATTTGTCTTTCCTGAGGAATTTGTTCAATTCTCGCAAGTCCAAGATGGGTCTCAGTCCTCCGTCTTTCTTTGGAATGAGAAAGTAAGGGGAGTACCAGCCCTTGTTCCTCTCCGCTACAGGTACCGGTTCTATGGCACCTTTCTCTAGCAGGTCCAAAATTTCCTGCAAAAGGAGCGGATCTGGAGCTTTCTGAGAGCTGATCCCCGTTGGATGACTCTGAGGTATACGTAGGAAAGGTAGGCAGTAACCTTAGTCAACTGTCTCCAATGCCCAAGCATCTGACGTGATAGCCTGCCATACCGCCAGATGTTGAGTCAACCTGCCTCCTACAGGTGTCCTGTGAGGGAAGTCCTCAGAGTGGTTTTGGGGCGGCTGATGCAGATGCCGATGGTAAAGAGGCACCTGCTGTTGCTGCGGCTTTTGAATATCTACCCCGTCCACCTCGGGTAGTTCTTCTTTGTCCCCTTTGAGCCAGTCGTCCTCTACCTCTTCCGAATGCGGAGTAGAAGCGAAAGGACTTGCCCCTCGCAGAGGTTCCTGTGGGGCGAAAAGGTGTCTGACGGATTGCAGCGCCTAGGGATTTTGCTGCTGCTTTTGAAGTTTGCAGTTTCTCTAAACTGTCATCCGCCTTTTTCCCAAACAAAGAAGAGCCATCGAATGGCATGTTCAAGAGCCTGGCTTGCACATCTGGGGCAAAACCAGACTTTCTCAACCAAGCGAATCTCCTGGTTGTTGTACTTGCCGCCATTGCTCTGCTGATACTGTCAGCCGAATCAATGCCCGTCTGGAGGGATTCGCGCATAGCGTCTTTACCGTCCTGTATAATATTCAGGAACGCATCCCTTTCTTCTCCCTCCGGGATGCAGTCAGCCGCTGTAGAAGCACACTCCCAAAGTGTATGGCTGAATCTAGCAAGGGTGCAAGTAGCATTAACATATTTTAACGCCATGCTACATGCCGAAAAAAACTTTCTTTGCCATAGCATCATATTTTTTATCGTCCCTGTCCTGTGGGACGGTAGGATAAGCCGTCTTGACATCGGTAGAGGATGCTGCCTGTACCACCAGACTTTCTGGGGATGGGTGTTTAGACAAAAACTCCGGGTCTGTAGAGGATACCCTGTACTTTGTAGACAGTTTTTTATTTACTGCCGGTACGACATCTGGGGTTTCCCAGTTCGTCATAATCTTCCTCTGAAGAGCTTTATGAAAAGGCACCACAGGATCCTCCTGTGGGCCTTTGTCAAGAATATCCGTGAGGTCATCTTGTTGGAAAGATTGTGAAGGTGTAGACCACCCCATAAACTCTGTGATCCTGGCCATTAAGGCTCTATAGGGGGTTTCAGCATGTTCCCCCGGGTCTGGCCTAGCAAACTCCACCTCAGGGGAGGTGTCTAACCCACTTGCCTCATGTAAGGAATCATGAAGATCCTTTAACCTACGTTCTTCAGAAGAAAATTCCTCTCTAATTGGGGTTACAGGTCCCTGCAACTCAAATGTGTCTTCCCATTTAGACAATTCACCCTCTTCCATAATTGAGGACATAGTTCTCAATTGTTCTGAACTCATAAAGGGTGTAAACCCCATTTCCAAGGCAGAGGGTGCCGAACTTGTCATAATCGGCCTCGAAAACGTCGATGTCGCCGACGTCGAAGGCTTCGAGCGTGGCGTCGAAAACAAAGGCGGAGGCCTCGAAGACCTCGACAGAATTGGGATTCTGCTCGACAATCTCAAAGCCATCGACGTCGAGGACCTGGGGATAGTCACTGGGTGTGTCGTAACCGTGACTTTTCTTGGCGTCGACACCGGTGTCGAAGCTGGCGTCGAGTCGACAGACTCGTGTGTCGAAGGTCCCTTCGACAACGGCGTCGAAGACATCGATGTCGACGGAACCTTCGTCAACGGCGTTGACGGAACCTTCGAGGAAGGTTTGGAGGTCATAGTCCTACTCGGGTTCGTGACGCGCTCGAGAGGTTTCCTTCGCTGGGTACTGCGACTCGCGGCGTTTTTGACCTTCGGGTCTTTCGACCAGAGCATCGCTCTCGGCAGTCTTCGAGGGGGTCGAGGCCGCTTTCTCGAAGACGCTCATCACATTTTTGCGGAATTCCTCCTATTCAGCCCGGGAACTATGTTTCGTGGGGCACGGGATTCTCTTTGGCGAAACAGAGGAAGAGGAAGACGGAGAAGGGGATCTTCGACGTCTCCTCTTCGAGTGCTTCGATCTCGAGGAGTGATGAGACCCACTCCGAGATCTGGAGCGCGAATGGTGACGAGGAGACGAATGTCTCGACTTCGTCGACGAAGAAGAAGCTTTAAAAGTCTTACCTTTCGAAGGGATTGTGTCCTCCGACGTATTCCTCATCTTAGATATATCCTTCCAGCTCTGCTGGCCTCGGAAAAAATTTTCTCCAGAGGGCGCTGCGCGTCGACGTCCCTCGAGTCGATGTCCTTCGACAGCCGCCGTATCGACGCTCGACGTCATTCTGCCTATAAAGGCCGCGCGCAGCGTCCGTTGCTCAGTTCCGTTTTTCCGCGCTACTCGGTGCCTCGGAATACCGTTGCTCAGTTCTTAGTCAGATAATCCTATTTACCTCGAGTTATTCGATCCGTACTCGATGGCTTCCTCGTTGGAACCGACAACTCCTCGATCCGGCTTCAAAAAATGTCGAGATTGTGGGAAAAAGATGTCGTTGACCGATCCTCACAGAAATTGTCTGTGGTGCTTGGGAGCCGAACACCATTGTTCGGAGTGCGAGGACTGTATGTCCATGACAGCTAAGGCCCTGAAGGAGCGTAGGGGGAAGCTGGAGAAAGGTAAGACTTTTAAAGCTTCTTCTTCGTCGACGAAGTCGAGACATTCGTCTCCTCGTCACCATTCGCGCTCCAGGTCTCGGAGTGGGTCTCATCACTCCTCGAGATCGAAGCACTCGAAGAGGAGACGTCGAAGATCCCCTTCTCCGTCTTCCTCTGTTTCGCCAAAAAGAATCCCTTGCCCCACGAAACATAGTTCCCGGGCTGAATGGGAGGAATTCAGAAAAAATATGATTAGCGTCTTCGAGAAAGCGGCCTCGACCCCCTCGAAGACTGCCGAGAGCGATGCTCTGGTCGAAAGACCCGAAGGTCAAAAACGCTGCGAGTCGCAGTACCCGGCGAAAGAAACCTCTCGAGCGCGTCTCGAACCCTCGAGTAGGACTATGACCTCCAAACCTTCCTCGAAGGTTCCGTCGACGCCGTCGACGAAGGTTCCGTCGACGTCGAGGTTGATGTCTTCGACGCCGTTGTCGAAGGGACCTTCGACACACGGGTCTGTCGACTCGACGCCGGCCTCGACACCGGCGTCGACGCCGAGAAAAGTCACGGTGACCACACATCCAGTGACGATCCCCAGGCCCTCGACGTCGATGGCGTCGATATTGTCGAGTAGAATTCCAATTCTGTCGAGGTCCTCGAGGCCTCCACCTCTGTTTTCGACGCCACGCTCGAAGCCTTCGACGTCGGCGTCGACGACATCGACGTTTTCGAGGCCAATAATGACAAGTTCGGCACCCTCTGCCTTGTAAATGGGATTTACTCCCTTTATGAGTTCAGAACAATTGAGAACTATATCCTCAATTTTAGAAGAGGGTGATTTGTCTGAAAAAGACACATTTGAGTTACAGGGACCTGTAACCCCAGTTAGAGAGGAATTTTCCTCTGAAGAGCGCAGATTAAAGGATCTTCATGATTCTTTACATGAGGCAAGTGGGTTAGACACTTCCCCTGAGGTGGATTTTGCTAAGCCAGACCCGGGGGAGCATGCTGAAACCCCCTACAGAGCCTTAATGGCCAGGATTACAGAGTTCATGGGGTGGTCTACACCTTCACAATCTTTCCAGCAAGATGACCTCACGGATATTCTTGACAAAGGCCCACAAGAGGATCCAGTGGTGCCCTTTCATAAAGCTCTTCAGAGAAAGATCATGACAAACTGGGAGACCCCAGATGTAATACCAGCAGTAAATAAAAAACTGTCTGCAAAGTACAGGGTATCTTCCACAGACCCAGAGTTCTTGTCTAAACATCCATCCCCAGAAAGTCTGGTGGTACAAGCAGCATCCTCTACCGATGTCAAGACGGCTTATCCTACAGTCCCACAGGACAGGGACGATAAAAAATATGATGCTATGGCAAAGAAAGTCTTTTCAGCATGTAGCATGGCGTTAAAGTCTGTTAATGCTACTTGCACCCTTGCTAGGTTCAGCCATACACTTTGGGAGTGTGCTTCTACAGCGGCTGACTGCATCCCGGAGGGAGAAGAAAGGGATGCGTTCCTGAATATTATACAGGACGGTAAAGACGCTATGTGCGAATCCCTCCAGACGGGCATTGATTCGGCTGACAGTATCAGCAGAGCAATGGCGGCAAGTACATCAACCAGGAGGTTCGCTTGGTTGAGAAAGTCGGGTTTTGCCCCAGATGTGCAAGCCAGGCTCTTGAACATGCCATTTGATGGCTCTTCTTTGTTCGGGAAAAAGGCGGATGACAGTTTAGAGAAACTGCAAACTTCAAAAGCAGCAGCAAAATCCCTAGGAGCTGCAATCCGTCAGACTCCTTTTCGTCCCACAGGAACCTCTGCGAGGGGCAAGTCCTTTCGCTTCTACTCCGCATTCGGAAGAGGTAGAGGACGACCGGCTCAAAGGGGTCAAAGAAGAACTACCCGAGGTGGACGGGGTAGATATTCTAAAGCAGCAACAACAGCAGGTGCCTCTTTACCATCGGCATCTGTATCAGCCGCCCCAAAACCACTCTGAGGACTCCCCTCACAGGACACCTGTAGGAGGCAGGTTGACTCAACATCTGACGGTATGGCAGGCTATCACGTCAGATGCTTGGGCATTGGAAACAGTCGCCCAAGGTTACTGCCTGCCTTTCCTACGTATACCTCAGAGTCATCCACCGGGGATCAGCTCTCAGAAGGCTCCAGATCCGCTCCTCTTGCAGGAAATTTTGGACCTGCTAGAGAAAGGTGCCATAGAACCGGTACCGGTAGCGGAGAGGAACAAGGGCTGGTACTCCCCTTACTTTCTCATTCCGAAGAAAGACGGAGGACTGAGACCCATCTTGGACTTGCGAGAATTGAACAAATTCCTCAGGAAAGACAAATTCAAGATGGTCACTCTTTCTCAGATCCTCCAGGCCCTTCAGTTTCGGGACTGGTTGGTATCTCTGGACCTTCAGGACGCTTATTTCCATGTGCCTATCCATCTCAAACACAGGAAATACCTGAGGTTCGCAATTGGCAACTCACACTATCAATTTCGAGTACTGCCATTTGGGCTGACCTCCGCCCTGAGGGTCTTCACCAAGTTAATGTCGGTAGTGGCTGCAAGTCTAAGGAGGGAAGGGATTCATGTCTACCCCTACCTGGACGATTGGCTGATCAGGGCTGTTTCTCCGGAGCAAGCTCAGATCCAGCTAAATCACGTGTGCTACTCCCTTCACAAACTGGGCTTCTCCCTCAATTTAAAGAAGTCTCAAATGATACCATCGCAGAGACTCCAGTTCATAGGAGCGATCCTGGATACTTCCCTGGGAAAAGCCTCGCCACCAGAGGTGAGGGCTCAAGATATTCTACAGATGGTTACCAAGTTCCAACATGCCCAACGTCTCCCAGCCTTCGACTTTTTGAGGTTGCTAGGCCTCATGGCATCCTGCATTTTCCTTGTGCCAGAGGCTCGCCTGAGAATGAGATCCCTCCAGTGGGCACTGAGGACTCAGTGGTCACAATTCTCAGGGAGAATGACAGATCTTCTTCAGGTTCCCGGCAGGGTGGCTCGAGACCTTCAGTGGTGGGCCTGTCAGGAGAACATTCTGAAAGGAGAACAGTTTTGGCAACCCTGGCCGGAGATAACAGTAGTCACGGATGCCTCACTCACGGGGTGGGGAGCCCACGCCAACGACTTGACCATCAGCGGTCGTTGGTCTCCATCGGAGTCCAGACTACACATCAACCTGTTAGAACTGAGAGCCATCAGACTTGCGTTGAAGGCTTTCCTGCCAGCTGTACAAGGGAAGAACGTCCTGATAATGACAGACAACACGGTGGCCATGCATTACCTCAACAAAAGAGGAGGCGTAGGATCACTACCCCTGTGCAGAGAGGCGATGCAGCTCTGGTTTTGGGCAATCCAAGAAGGAATCTCTCTATCGGCAGTTCACCTAGCCGGAGAGAAGAACTTGACAGCGGACGCTCTGAGCAGGCAGAACACAGTCTCCCACGAGTGGGAGCTAGCTCAGGAAGTCCTTCAAGAGATCTTCGCCCTTTGGGGAACCCCTCAGGTAGATCTGTTCGCCACCAGCCTAAACAGGAAATGCGACCTGTTCTGCTCAAGGGAATTTCCTCCGAGAGGAGCTCTGGGAGACGCGTTCATAGTGGACTGGGAGTTTCCGCTTCTGTACGCGTTCCCACCGGTCCCTGTCATTCCTCAAATGATCAGGAGGTTGAGAAGATTCCGGCGAACCATGATCCTAATTGCCCCGGATTGGGCCAGGAGAACGTGGTACCCGGACCTTCTAGACTTGTCCATCTGCCCTCCAATTCGACTTCCACTCAGAGAGATCCTACTCTCACAGAAGGGAGGTTAGGTTCTCCATCCAGACATCAAAACCCTCAACCTTCACGCTTGGCTTCTGAACGGCTGAGGTACAAGGATTGGGACCTCCCTGATGATGTTATGGAGGTGTTGCTTTCGGCAAGGAGGCCAGAAACAAAGTCTTTATACCGCTGCCGTTGGAACAGATTTTGCAGCTGGTGTAGAGAACAGAATATCGACCCATTTTCATGTGGTACACCAATGGTTTTGTCCTTCCTACTATATTTGGCAAATTCAGGCCTTGAAGTTGGCACCATTAAGGGCTATCTCGCAGCACTATCTATCTTTAAGCGTACTGCGGAGGAACCATCCTATTTCAAATTACCCTTGGTAATACAGTTTCTAAAGGGGTTAACCAATGTGTATCCCCCAAGACCATTCCAAGTTCCCCTATGGGATTTAAACTTAGTACTAACTTTCCTGATGGGTACACCTTTCGAACCTCTCCATTCTTGTTCGTTAAGATTCCTTACCCTTAAGACTGTTTTATTAATAGCACTTACATCTGCTAGAAGGGTGAGCGAATTACAAGCTCTTTCTTGTAAACCCCCTCATACAATCTTTCACAAAGACAAAGTTGTCCTGCAAGTGAAGCCTAATTTCCTCCCAAAGGTAGTTTCTGAATTCCATATCTCTCAGAAGATTACCCTACCATCTTTCTATCCTCCTCCTCACCCGGGGAAAGAGGAAGAGAGGTTACACAGACTAGACCCTCGGAAGGGTTTTAAGTTTTTACATTAGTAGACTAGCCAGGATAAGACAGGCAGACCAGCTGTTTGTAGGTTACGCAGGTCACAAGCTGGGGTTACCAATAACTAAGCAGACCATTTCCAGATGGATCATTCTAGCCATTCTGGAATGTTATAAACTGGCAGGGAAAGAGCCCCCTCAAAACCTTAGGGCTCATTCGACCAGAGGTATTGCAGCTTCATCGGCCCTCAAAAGAGGCGTGCCTATTAAAGACATATGTGCGGCCGCTACATGGTCGTCTGTCCATACCTTTACACGTTTTTACAATCTGGATTCCTCCTCTAGTCAAGAGACTAGGTTTGGAAGGGCTGTACTGCATTCTATTCATCAATAGAAGACAGCGTGAAGTCAGTACTCCCTCCTCCGAATATAGAATACTGCTATGGGAGCCTATCTAAGATGAGGAATACGTCGGAGGACACAATCCCTTCGAAGAACAAGTTACTTCTTACCTTGTAACGTTCTTTCGACGGGATGTTCCTCCGACGTATTCCTCATCGACCCTCCCATCCATCCCCGCAGTTCTACTTTCAATTTTGTTGCAGCTTACGCTCCTTCAGGGTGATTAGTCTAGTCCAGACAGTAATACTGTGGGCTACAAAACGGAACTGAGCAACGGACGCTGCGCGCGGCCTTTATAGGCAGGATGACGTCGAGCGTCGATACGGCGGCTGTCGAAGGACATCGACTCGAGGGACGTCGACGCGCAGCGCCCTCTGGAGAAAAATTTTTCCGAGGCCAGCAGAGCTGGAAGGATATATCTAAGATGAGGAATACGTCGGAGGAACATCCCGTCGAAAGAACGTTACAAGGTAAGAAGTAACTTGTTCTTCTCCAGCTTCCCCCTACGCTCCTTCAGGGCCTTAGCTGTCATGGACATACAGTCCTCGCACTCTGAACAATGGTGTTCAGCTCCCAAACACCACAGACAAACTCTGTGAGGGTCAGTCAGCGACATCTTTTTCCCACAATCTTGGCATTTTTTGAAGCCGGATCGAGGAGTTGTCGGTTCCGACGAAGAAGCCATTGATTACGGATCGAATAACTCGAGGTAAATAGGTTTAACCTGACAAAACTGAGCAACGGTATTCCGAGGCACTGAGTAAGCGCGGAAAAACGGAACTGAGCAACGGGCGCTGCGGGTGGCCTTTATAGCCAGGATGACGTTGACTGTCGAGGGACATCGACTCGGAGGACGTCGACGCGCAGCGCCCTCTAGAGAAACATTTTTCCGAGGCCAGCAGAGCTGGAAGGCGTTATCTAAGATGAGGAATACGTCGGAGGACACAATCCCTTCGAAATCAGCCTTCTACTCCGACAGATGCAAGGCCCCCTTCGAGGAACAAATCGCCTCATTATAGCACGCCTAGAAGCTCACCTTCTAAGAGCAGAGCTCATAAAAGGCCACGTTCACCCGAACCTCCTCGCAGATCTACGAGCAGGACACGTAGTGCTTCACCAAAAGTCCCCCCACCAAGGTCTTCACCTAGACCAAGACCACGCTTGCCTATAAGGGATCCTAAAGTTATACCATTGACTGACTGCTTGCTTTGGTTTCAGACTGGCAGGAATACCCATTCAGAGATTCTTCAAACCCCGAAGAGGGAGAGATTACTCATGAACCTGACACACAAAGCGAGTTGCATAACAACATCATAGAGAAACTCAGGAAGAAGCATTCTCCGGGAGATACTTCGCCACCTGACAATTTGGTATCGTTGCATACGATTATCGGCAAGACCGCAGATCTTTTCAAGTTGCAAGTTACGACAGAAGAAAAGTAGTCCGTTTCATATGAACAAAGGGATAAGCATAGGAGAACAATCACCACTATCCCTATTTTAGACACCATATGGGACTCACGAGCAAAGATATTGTCTACACCTCTGTCCACACCTGCACTCATCGCGCTGCCAGAAAAGAAATACAAGGCCCCGGACACGGCATACTAAGTCAGATTCCATAATCACAGTGGAAGTCAGAAAGAAATTGGCTAACCCATCATCCCCCTTATCAGCCCCACCTGATAAGGCCGTAAATTGGAGGCTATGGGCAGAAAAGTGTCCTTGTCAGCTTCTCTTACCATTAGGGCAGGCAAAGATCTGGCCATGACAGCGCGATTGGACCGTGAGCTATGGCTTTGCATGGCTAAGTTATCCAAACACTTACCAGCGGAATTACAGGAGGAGGCTAGGGAAATCATATCGGACGGTGAGGCTGATCATGATTGACGCAGCGGTAGACGTAGCAGAATCAGGCTTTCGGCAAATGGCCCATGGTACGGTCCTGAGAAGACAAGCCTGGATGAAAGCAACAAACTTCAGGCCGGAGGTCCAAGCTCAAATATTGGATATGCCCTTTGATAGACAAGATCTCTTTGGGGAAAAATATTGATGACCATCTCAAGGGAATAAAAAACGGACACTGATACAGCCCGAGCCATCAGTTCTCTTAAAGATAAGGACATATCCTTTCATGGATAATCGTCCAAGTACAGAGGTTTTAACCGCCCATCCTACGGTCAAAAGACACAGGGCAACACCTTTCAAGACAACAGATACCATAAGTCGACAGCCAGGTACAGCCAAAGAGGGAGACGTGGCTCAAACCGGACCCAAACACAAAGCAAACAAAATTGACTTCTATCTTCCCCTCCCACGTCACACCCCGCTGGGGGGAAGAGTAAGCCGCTATTACCAAAGTTGGTGGGCAATGACATTTGGACAAGTGGGTGTTGGAAGTGATTTGAGAGGGTCAATTCAAACCCCATCCCTTGCTCCCATCCCACGCAAGGTATATATCATGAAACATATCATGTTGGAAATTCGCAAGTTGCTTCAAAAAGCAGCTATAGAACTGGTTCCAGATCAACAAATGGGGAAAAACTCCTGGTTTTTCCTCGTGAGAAAAAAGAACTGTCAGTGGAGACCTATATTAGATTTAAGAGCGCTAAACAAATGTATCAAGCACATCAAATTCAAGATGACATCCTTACACAAGGTCCTCCTGTGGTTGAACAAACACGATTTCCTAGCCACCCTGGACTTGGAAGACACCTATTTCCATATTCCCATTCATCATGCTCACAGAAAAATCCTCAGATTTGCAATAGGGGAGTTACATTTTCAATTCTTTGTTCTTCCATTCAGACTAAGGTCAGCACCGTGAGTCTTTACCAAGTGTCTGGCACCAGTGCCAGCAAGACTCAGACGAACAGGAATGGAGGTTTATCCATACCTGGACGACTGGTTAATAAGGGCAAGCTCGTTCAAACTTGAAACCTCGGCTGTGACAAAAACAATGAACCTACTGAAGGGTCTAGGTTTCTCAATAAACAAAGACGCAAAGACGCATCCTGTCCAAACCCGACAAGACAGTGCTCTTCCTGGCAGCGGAGCTCAACACCATTATACCCAGGGCATGGCATTCAGCGGACAGAATATCGGCAATGATTCAACTAACATCTTAGTTCCACGACAACGTAACAGCCACGGTACGCACTTTGAAGTCACTCCTGGGCATGATGTCCTCATGTATATTTCTCATACCAAATTGCAGACTTCATATGAGGCCAATCCAAGAGAACCTAGATCGGCAATGGAAACAAGCACTCGGGTCATGGGAAGATACCATCCAGCTCCCAGAAACCTTCCACAAGGCACTCCAGTGGTGGAGCACACCTCAAAATCTGTTGCAGGGAATGCCTTTTCAAGCTCCGACATCTATGCTTCTCCTCAGAATAGATGCATCGCTAACAGGCTGGGGAGCCCCCCTGGCAGATCTGCAAACAAAGTGCACGTGGTCAGGCTCAGAGTCCCGGCTACATATCAATGTATTGGAACTCTGGGCAATACGCTGGGCACTGAAAGCCTTTCTTCTGGTACTAGCAGGGCAAGTAGTAACCATCCAGATGGACAACAGAACCGCCATGCATTATACCAACAAGCAGAGAGGCACGAGATCGGAGGTGTTGTCCCAGGAAGCGTAGAAGCTATGGACCTGGGCACTACAACACAAAGTTCACATCAAAGCAGAATATCTACCGGGAGTGGACAATGTCTTGGCAGACAAACTGAGCAAAGACTACTCTGCATCCCACGAATGGGAACTGGACGAAACAGAAGCTCAACGGATATTCCACAAGTGGGGACAACCGGGGATGGACCACTTAGCCACCAAGAGCAACGGGAAATATCACATGTTCGCTTCCAGATACCCAGAACACTGATAGCACAAGTAATTTGCAGATTGAAGGAACAGGCGTGCACGATGATACTGATAGCACCGGATTGGGCTCGTCAGGTTTGGTATCCAACCCTCCAACACTTATCCCAGTGGCCCCCAATTCACCTCAAAGCTCACCGAAACCTTTAAACACAACAGAATCACAAGGTTCTCCACCACGACCCAGCAAGCCTGTCACTCAAGGCGTGGTTCCTGAGCAGCGAAAACTAGCTAATCTGACTCTTCCCCCAGAATGCTGGGACATAATCAAAGCCTCTAGGGCTCCGTCCACACGGACCACATCCGGAAATGGACTTGTTTCACCAAATGGTGCGAGGCGTCACTGATGAATCCATTCACTGCGTCAGTAGAACAAGTGCTACCCTACTTATTGCACCTAGCTAAAGCAGGGCTCTCCCCGGCCTCCATCAAGATGCATTTATCCGCCATATCCGCCTACACTACAAATCCAAATCAACCTTCTTTGCTTACCAACACAGCTATCAAGGTATTTCTGAAAGTATTACTGCATACCTTCCCACAAACACCAAAGCCAGTTCCTTCTTGGAGCCTGAACACGGTCCTGGCAGCGCTCATGGAATCAACATATGAACCCATACATAGGTGTGACATGAAATTTGTATTCTGGAAAACTGCTTTCCTGGTAGTCATCACATGAGCCAGGAGGATTAATGAACTGCAAGCTCTTTCATCAGAACCTCCATTCACCATGTTCCAAAGGGACCGTGTCATCCTAAAAACGCACCCTAAATTCCTACCTAAGGGGCTATCAGAAATGTCATTCTCAGAGCGTATCCTGCTTCCAACTTTTTTCGCAAGCCACACATCTAATGCAGAGAGATCATTATACTTGCTAGATCTAGCGTGAGTCCTAACATTTTACATACATTACTGCTTGGCCGAAGATGCCAACAAAGAATCAGAGGTTGGACAGGCGGTCCTCCGCCACCTCTTTGCGTAAGGTAGGAGTAGCCTTCTTTTTCCCACCTCTCCCTTGTAAATGTGACTTGTTGAGCTGCTGTATGCTAGACGCACTTAAGACTACTTCAGAATATATAATGTTGTGGGCATGCTTAACTGCTTGGTATTCTATTCAAGCATCTGAATCTATGAAAGATCCAATGCTGGAGAAGTCTTAGTTACTTACCTGTAACTGTATTTCTCCAGCATTGGTATCTTTCATAGATTCAAATGCGCCCACCCACCTCCCCTGAGAGGTTGCTCCAAGGCCCGGCAGTCATCATACATGTAGTCTACTCACGGCTCAAAATCTGAAGATGGCTGCCTGGGGCGGAGCTTTAGCCCTGCCACCTCATTGGTTAGGGCCATAAAGGACCAAAGTGAGGGACTACACAATTGAATGGCTCATTGGCCATAATGGACAATCTACATTCATTTTCTATGGAAATAATGTGTATATATTACATTTTTCTATAATTATTTCAATCACTGAGGATTCCCGATCTGATGACAGGGAATATTCAAGCATGTGAATCTATGAAAGATACCAATGCTGGAGAAATACAGTTACAGGTAAGTAACTACGACTTTCCCTGTGAAAACCAACCTAACCCTCCCCCGCCCTTTATGGACTACTGTAAGACATCTCCCCTCATTTTCCCCCATTCAATCTGCTACAGTACTGGGAGGAGGAAGAGGCAACTAGGAGTAGTGAGCACTAGTAAGTATTTTCACCACTCTAGTACTGAGACGAAGAAAACGACTAAGAAAGAGTACCATTGGGGAAGTCAGGCATGTTCCACAAATAGGCTGTATAGAGGCCAGGCAATCAAACCTTCTGACCCACACCTGTGAACCTTTAACACTCCTAGGGAGTATAAAAGGTGGGGCTGCACACTATGGAGGAGAGCAGGGAATGGAGAGAAGCATGTCTGAGCCAGGATTGGGAGCCGCGTGAGACCAGAGAAGGAGAGAGACACACCCAGGACGAGTGCGGGCCACGAGAGGGTCTAATTGTCCGGCTGAACTCCGGATGCCGACAACCACAGCGGGAAGCTGTGCTCTGCCAAGGCCGACAGCCGCAGCAAGCAGGAGAACGAGGGAAGCTCTTGGTGGCCGCTGTGAGAGAGGCAAAGCTTGTAGATCCAGGAGGATCAAACAGACACCTGACGAAGCAGTAGAGAGCAGTCGCGCACAGCCTGTGAGTACAATCCAGGAAAAACTCTCTCTGGGGTGCCCCGCTAATACTGACACCTAGCTGGGAATGATGAACGAACTGAAACAAGTAATCTGTGAATGACGAGTGATCTGAAAGTAATGGGACATAGTCCTGAATAATATATTGAACACTTTTGAAAGCCAAGCAAGTAATGAACACTTTAGAATTAGATTTTATGCAAATATTGAATACCAAACTGAATGAAAATGTTGCGTGCAAAGCTACAAGCGGATGAAAGTTAAATGGGAAAGTGTCCATTTGAAAGCAAGCGTACGAAATAAGAGCGCAAGTATGAAAGAGCCTGACAGAAAGGTGGGGAATAAATGAGACCTCCAGAAAGTGAACTTTATGAATGAATAAAGTGCGGCAAGGCCAAAGACTGGCATAGGATGTGTGACACGTCTCAGGAGGATAGCTCAGGGGCAGCGTGCTCACCTTGGAAGCAAGACCACGCGGAGCAACACAGGTTCGATCCCCGGGTCCGCGCTTAGACACCTCTGGGTATTAAGCGCGTTATAAATAGGAATTACACATTGTGGCAAAGCCAAGAGGCTAACCAGGAGAAGCCAGGAGAGGGAGGCTGCACATAAAGCTAAGAGGCCGAAAAGGAGAAGCTAAGTGAATGTGAATCTGTACACAGGGGCAAATACAGAAGAGCCTGTGTGGGCTGAAGTGCCTAGGGTTCCTGGTTGCGCGACCTATGATGGGTGGACTGTGTGGTCTGACAATCGCGCCTAGACCAGAGAACCCTCAATTGTGAAAACCAAAGACATTGTTAAACAAACCAAGAAGGAGCGTGTTAAGTGAACTGTGAATGCAATCCAGAAGGAGTGTCATGTTGACCTGGAGTTGTGTTGAACATTGTAAGATTGAAATCAAGTATAAGTTGATTCGTTGCAGTCTTGGGGAAGGGAACCCTGACACTTGATGAACTGCAATGCTGTCTTGAGGATGAAGCCCCCAAGACCCTTTTGTGTTGAACTGTGTTGCCTTGAACTTGTGAAACGGAACCCCAAGGATTTGAGGAACTGTTTGAACTTGGGAAAGGTATTCTTGAGACTTTTGTGTAAGTTTCTTGTACTTGGGAGGGGGAGCTGAAAAGGAAGCTAGGAGCTGGAAGAAGCTTGGAACTTTGTTTTGATCACCATTTCTTTTATTGACATCCTGTTAGGCAGAATCCTGTGCAGTTCCCTTAGGGAGCACTACAGAAGATTAAGACTACAGGTATATGCAATACATCCCCTTTGGTATCAGTTTGTAGCACAAAGATTTAGTTGGTAGCTGTGGCTAAGCACTCAGACTTATCTCAAAAGGGAGATGAGCAGTATTCAGGGTTTACACATTAGGACTACCATACTATGGAACAAGGAAACACTGACCAAAGCTTGGTATCAAAAAGAATATATATATTTATTTTACACACTCTGATGTTCATACACATCACTATTAATAAAAGCAAGTTAATTCAGTCAAGAAAAGTATACACAACACCCTATTTAAATTGTAGACAAGTTTGAGCAGGAGTGAAAACTGAGCAAAACGGCACAGTGAAAACCAAGCAGAAATGGCACTCGTAACAATTTCTCAAAAGGGAGGGAAAGGCCAAGTTATACAGGAATATACTCTTAAACACACCAGAAACACTTCCCAAGAAGATTGTGAGCAAGTTAAGCAAGGCAGTACTTTAGAATGTATAATACTGAGGTGAAAACCGAGCCAAATGGCACTTCACAAGTTTAAAAAGAGGGAGGAAAAAGGTGGTTATAAGAGTTAGGTGCACCAACACATTTCTAGGTGAGAAGCAATCTAGAGAAGGCAGTTGTAACAGATTTAGCCAGAGTCAATAGGCCTGTGCCAGAGTCAGTGGTACAGGGCAAAGTGCCCAGGAGCAAAATGTTCTTGAAGCTGCAGTCAAGTCTTTGTTAAACGATTCGAAAAGGCGGTTCCAAAAGGTGAAAGACAATGTTAGATGATAGGGGCGTCCAACCCAGTAGGTAAGTAAAGTATTTAAAACACCTTTAGCAGTGCCCAACGAAAAGGGAGGCCTGGCGTAACAATGTACCTTAAAAGTGGAAGAGGCTCCTGCGGTGGAGGTAGTTCCTGGCAGTTCCTGCCGTTTGGGAGATCCAGCAGAGGAAGAGAGGCTCTCGTCGTGGAGGAAGTGTCGAGTTACTGCACTGCCCAGGGATGAAACCAGCTGCGGTGCTGCCAAACGAATAAAAGGTATGCTCCTTTAAATCGTGGTCCGGGTGCCTGGCTATCCAGTCTCCTAGTGCTTGGCACTGGCAATTCGACCAAGGCAGGTCCTGCAAGGCGATTGGCGAACTGGTTGGTCCCACCAGCTCAAGGGAAGAAGACTCTTGCAGGTGAAGATCTTCTCGAGTTGTTGGAGAAAAGTGGTGAGGATCTGCAGCAGGGCTTCACCGGTGGTTCAGTCGTTGCAGATGTCTTTGGCTTCTCTCCTCTCCGGCTTCTTAGTTCCAGTGGCGATGTCTTGTCCTCCAGTCCTCAGGACCCTTGCTTTTATGCAGCAAGACCCCCATTCATACAGCCTAGCTGTCACTCATACAGTGGGGTGGCTCTCCTGGCGGGAGAACACCCCAGCCTATCAGGGCAGGGTGCGACTTGGGTTGCGTAGGCAACCCTGTCCAGGGTGCTTATTCCCCCTCCCACACATCCTGTCTACCCCAGACTCAGTGGTGCCTAGAGGAGGGCTTCTGTGCAGAAGCCTGCCAAAAGGACGAACAAAGGATCCCCGACCTGGGTTAGAACTATAGAGAAAGACACGAGAAAGAAATGAAATCAAAGTTCTGGCAAAAAAAACCTACTGGAGTAAAGTTAATATTAAAATAAACCGGCGGTATGTTAGAGGCTGTCAGTAAAAGTGGTAGCCTCGAACAATGGGAAAATCCCATAGGAAAATATTTGCGGTCGAATATTTACGGTAGTAACCACTGCCACCAGCCAGAAACTTTTGAGAGAAGGACTGTACGGTACTCACTCGAAAAATGAACACTAGGGAAAAACTATTAACCCTTCCCAGTACCTCCATAGTAAGATGGGTTGTACTGGTTTTGTTCATAAGATTTGACTAGTAAAGTCAATGGGGACTTTACATGCCCTGGGAGACAGTAGTCAGTCCCACGGTATGGAGCCTATGTTTGGGTGTCGCTACGACACCCCTGTCGTACGGCACAGAGGGTGCTGTGTACCACACATGTAAAAAGATGATTCCTTTGAGGGTGAGAAAAACCCCATAGACCATAAGCACACAAGGTAGCCTAAAACACACACTAGCAATCTGCCAAAGAGTGGGAAAAAAGGGTCTCACTCTTAGCAGGTTTAGTTGTGAGGGTATGGATAGGTTTTGGACACATATGTTTAAGATGAACTTTCTGACTCAAGCTTGCCTTAGTTTCTTTCGGGTAGGGAAATCCCACCTTCGCAAAGGGCAAGTTAGGCCTTCAACCATCCTGACATTTGATTGAATAAACTATTTTATTTTGAACTTTGAATCTGTTGTCTATCTTGCTTCATGATGCCGTCAGACCACCTCTTTGGTTGCCTCGTCGCTTGGATCTCCGAACCCAGTTGGAAGATCGGGTGCTCCACCCGAACCCGGAATCCCGCAACCTACATGTGTGGCTCTTGAGAGGATGAGATATGAATGGAATCTCTCTGAGGAGGTGCTTTGGGTGCAGCTGGCTGAACGCAGACCATCTGCAAGATCTCTGTAAGCGTGCAAGGGGAGAACATTTGAGGCATGGTGCAGGGAACACAAGATTGACCCCATCTCCTACCACAGCACTACAGTGATGGAGTTCCTTCTGTCACTGGCTTCTTCCGGCCTTCAGGTCATCACAGTCAAATGATACTAGGCGGCTTTGTCTGTGTTCAAAAGGTCTCCAGATCAAGGCTCGTTCTTCACGATCCCGGTTATGGACCATTCCTGAAGGGCCTTGTGAAAACGTTTCCGCCTATCCCTTTTGTTGCCCCTGATTGGGATTTGAACCTGGTTCTCAACTTTCTCATGGAAGCTCCTTTTGAGCCGTTACATTCTTGATTTTTGAGGCTGCTGACATTAAAGACAGCCTTTTTGGTTGCCATCACTTCGGCCAGACAGGGCAGCGAGCTGCAGGCCCTTTCTTGCAAACCACCCTTTCTTCATTTTTTTCTGGGAAAAAGTATCTCTGAAAGTGAGACCATGGTTCTTGCCTAAGGGGTTTCAGAATTCCATCTTTCTCAGGCAATAGATCTGCCTCTGTTCTACACACCCACCCACGCACCCCTCCAAGCAGGAGGGGCGTTTTCACCGGTTTCACCCCATGAGGTCTTTGAGATTCTCTGTAGCAAGAACGGCGGAATACAGAAAAACAGACCAGTTGTTCGTAGCTTACTCTATTTCCAGAAAAGACCTAGCTGATTTCCAGAAGAGACCTGGCTGTAACGAAACAGACAATATCATGATGGACTACATTGTCTATTTCAGCATGCTACCATACTGCAGGCAAAGAATTGCCTCCTGGGACTAAAGCCCATTCTACCAGAGGGGTTTCCACCTCTACGGCTCTGCAAAGGGGAGTACCGGTTAGGGACATATCCCGGGCTGCTACCTGGTCCTCGCTTCACACATTTACCAAGCATTACAGCCTGGACGTTGGCCGTGGGGCCGACGCTCGCTTGGGAAGGGCTGCGCTGTAGACATTTCTGCTGTAGAGCTTTTGGTCAACCTCCATTCCTTTCCACTGCTTTGGGAGTCTATCTGATGAGGAATCTGTAGGTGAAAAGTAATCAATAGAAGAAGAAATTACTTACCATAATGTTCTTTCTATGGATTCTTCTCCTGCAGATCCTTCATCACCCCTCCCATCCATCCCCACTAAGAAAGCATTGGCAGTAGGTGTCTGCCTGTTCTCAAGAGATGGGAGCTTCGGGTATGGTTCTAGGGTTGGTTGCTCTTCTTACTTGCAAGCCGCATTTCAATGGATTACCTTTCCCCCGCAGATTCCTTATCTGATAGATATTCCCTCCAGGTTCACTGCTTCGGAAAAGTTTTGACAGGGGGCGTAGTGGACCTTGACCCAGCCGTCGACCATCGATCCGTCTTGCTCGCCGTTGGACATGATGTCAGGCTTCGTATAAATTCATCACTACGCCCCAACCACAGCTCCTTTTTTTCTGCATGCTAACACGCTGCTTGGGAACACAGAGCTTTGACTCTCTCGATGTTTACATCAGAAACCGCACTTTTTTCTAAAATTCTCGACGCAAGAAGTTGGTTGCTCAGGTATTAGGTTTCAAACGGTGCTACGATTGTGGCACCAAGATGTCCATCACTGACTGACACAAGTTGTCTCTGGTGCCTCGGCATGGGTCAGGGGACTGACGGGTGTCAGTTGTGACCCAAAATGCAACCTAAATCCCTTCGCCATCGAGCTGGAAAACTCGCTCTGGATCGACCGACTGGCGCGGTCGATGGTTTGGTCTTCGGAGGAAGAAACTGAGGGGCACACCCCCGAGAAAGAACACAGGCGGAAGAAGAAACGGTCCCAGTGGAGGAGCTACTCTTCCTCATCCTGAAAGAAGAGAAGGCTTCACCGCTCCCGCCGGGACTCCGAGTCGTCGGATAAAGGTAAGCCATTGGTTGGGCCTTCCACCCGCCAAGAGTGGGCAGATTTCAAATCCAATGTTGCAAATCCGATTGCAATGTTCAAGCAGCATGCTGCAGTCAGTGTGGCTAACCCCCTCATGCAGCAAGCTTCGGAGCCAAGAGCGGCGCTCTGTATACCCAACCCCTCTAGTTCCCCGGTACCGACAATGTAAACGCTGATAAATCTTTCGACGTCAAGAGATCCAGTGAAAGCCAGATTAACCCTGTACATCCAAGGATATCAACGCTACAGCATCTCGATCGTGATCGACACCGACAGCCACCATGTCGGTGCTGGGAGACAAACCATTGACATCAAAGGTTGTAGAGAAAACATTTACCCTGCAACCTCAGTCCGAAATTTTCGATACCAGGCAGCTATCTTCAGTGGTCATGACGCCGATGACCAGAGGGATGTCGACCCGATTTACTTGGGTTCAGGAGGGGTCGATTATTTTGATGACAAGAATCAGCTTTTACAGCTGGCTCAAGGCCGCCAGGACGCCAGTGGTCTGGACACCTCTCCAGACCTTGAATTTCAGCAGTCCCAGCCCTATCTTCATAATACCTCTAAATTCAGGGCTCTGGTAGAAAGGGTGCGATTGCACTCATCAGTGGCGCCTGTACACAGTTGTGACCTTACCCGACATTTTAGATGAAGGCCTTAACACTGAACAGTAATATGCCTTTAAACCCTGCCATTGCCAATACTTTAGCAATTATGTGGCAAAACCCCTAATCCATCCCTCCCGTCACCTCCACCATTTCCAGGATATACAGACCGACCTGAAGAGGTATTAAGAGGAGACCCTTTATACATCTCCTCTCACCCTTCTCTGTAGGGACTTGTTATGCAGAATGCTATGGTCTCTTCTAGACCTGCATCTTCTACATCCATTCTGCCTCCTGACAGGGAAGCAAAAAAGTAGATGCCTTGGCGAAGAAGGCATTCACTTCAGGGGTCCTCAAAGCTACAACTCTGGCAAGAAGTTTGGCCAAGTACTCATTCGGTCAATGGACAGCAGTGGAAAATGTTGCTCAGTATGTTGTGGAAGGAGAAATGCGCGAGGGCTTCCACAGCTAGTGGAGGATATGATATTTTATTTATAGAGCACCTATACAAAAGTGTTTCAAGGGGTGACGAGGCAAGGGGGGAACAAGGGAGGATAAGACAGCGATCTTGCTAAGCTAAGGGACATCGAGATCGCACAAGTGCAGGAGAGGGAAGGGGAAACAGGGCAAGGGGAGGAGGAGAAGTGCGAGACATAGTATCAAGACATAGGAAAAGAAAGTGCGCTCAACAGGTGGTTGTGCAGGGGTTAAGTGCAGACAAAAGGTGATTAGGTAAGTGCAAGTGACAGGGACATTAGGGATGCAGAATACAGCCCCCAAGTGCAGAGTTGCCAGGAGGAAGTGCAAGTGTGCAACTGGGAGGGATGAACCTGGGTCTGAGATTCAGAGGGTAGCCAGGTAATCAGTGCATTTCTGGGCAAGAGTTCAGCAGGAAAGTGGAAGAAAGACGGCAGAAGCAAAAAGAAAAGTCTTGAGCTGCTTCTGAAACTGGAGATGGTTCTCAAGTTTCAGAGAGGCAGGGAGGCTGTTCCAGAGGGAGGCACCGGCCGAAGAGAGAGATCTGCCTCAACTCGTTGCTTAGAGAAGCGACTGGCCCTCAGGGAGTTGGAGGAGGAAGAGTGAAGAGCTTGAGAAGGAAGATACTTCTGAAGAGACAGCTGGAGGTATTTTGGTCCCAGGCCCCAGAAGGCCTTGTGGACAATGCAAAGGGTCTTGAATGTTATCCTTGCAGCCACTGGGAGCCAATGAGAGATTTCAGTGCTGGAGAGATACGATCCATGGGCTTAAGGCCAAGAACAAGTCTTGCTGTCCTGTTCTGGATGAGTTGCAGGGGACGGAGAGTAGAGGAGGGTAGATTTAAAAAGAGGCTGTTACTGTAGTCAAGCCTAGAGAGAACCGGAGCTTTGGAGACAGTGAGCTTCTGGGGGAAGGAGAAGAAAGGAAGAATACCTCTGAGGAGGTGCAGTTGGTAGTTTGACTTCTTAGAGACTTCAGAAATGTGAGGGGAGAAGGAGAGGGTGGAATCAAAGATAACCCTGAGGTTCTTCGCCTCACAGGTGGGAGTAGGAAGGGGGCCAGGCCAGGCTGGCCAGAGGGTGGCGGGAAAGGTGGGTGCAGGTGTGCCGATGAGGAGGATCTCTGTCTTACTGGCATTCAGGCTGAGATTGTTGGTGGCACACCACTCCTGGATTGCAGCCAGACAGCCATGGATAAGTGAAGGAGAAGAGGCAGCAGAGGGGAGCCTGAAGGCGAGCTGGGTGTCATCCGCATAGCACTGAAAGTTGGAGCAGAGAGCAGCTGTGCGGTGGGCAAGGGGTGCCAGATATTGGTTGAACAACCAGGGAGAGAACATCACAGCTGGGCTGGAGAGAGAGATAAAGGAGGGGAAGGACCCAAGTTGGACCTGGGAGGGTCGGTCGGAGAGGAAAGAAGTGAGCCAGGCCAGTGCCTGATCGGTGATACCCACATTATCACGGAGCCGGTGGAGCAGGATGGTATGGTTGACCATGTCAAAAGCAGAAGAGAGATCCAGTAGGATGAGGACAGAGGGGAGGTTAGAATCAAGGTTTGGAAGCAGGTCTTCACGGCTGTTCAGGAGAGCTGTTTCCATGCTTCTGGCTGCTCTGAAGCCAGACTGATGGTCATGAAGACAACCAACAGATTCAGTGTGAAGATTAAGCTGGGAGATGGCTACCTTTTCCAGTAGTTTGCCCAGGAAAGGAGTGATAGAGGTCAGGCAATAATTAGCCGGAAGGGAGGGGTCAGCTGAGGGTTTATTGAGGAGAATGCCTAAGGGGTGAGGGGAAGGTTCCAGAGGTGAAAGAGTGGTTGCAGAAGTCAGCCAAGGCTGGGGCGAGGGTGCCAATGTGGTCCTTGATGGTTTTGGAAGAACAGGGAAGAACTTGCTTAGAAGAGGTTTTCATAGATCGGACTTGTATAGAAACCTCATCTGGGGAGAAGAGAGGAAAGGCAGAGGGAATGGCTGCGACGGTGTCGGAGGAAGAGGAGAATGTGGAGGGAGAAGCAGAGTGTGTGGACAGGACAGAATGTCCTGGGTTTTAGAGATGAAGTGAGAAGCCAGTGCCGTACAGAGGGCCTGGGAGGGGACAGGAGAGGTAGAGACTGTGGAAGGATTGGCAATTCCTTGCAGATTTTAAAGAGTTTGGCCGAGTTGTTAGATGTTGCAGAGATGCAGGCTTGGATGTGAGCTCTCTTCTTGGTAAGGACAGAGAGTCGGTATTGCCTTTGAAGCGGCAGGCCAGTTTGTCAGAGGATGTACATGATGCCAGCCATTTCCTCTCAGCCACCCTACACTTGCGTTTAAGGGTGACAAGGTCAGAGTCGTACCAGGAGTTGCAGAAGGGGGAGAGAAAGATGTGGCGAAAGCCTCAACTGACACACCCCCATAGGTCGAATGACTGAGAAGGTGGGTGGCAATTTGGGGGTAGGATTGGCCTGGTGGGGCGGGGGGGTGTGTGTGTGTGTGTGTGTGTGTGAGAGAGAGAGAGAGTGAGAGAGAGAGAGAGAGAGAGAGAGAGGTCAGAGGAGATCAAAACATCAAGAGTGTGCCCTGCTGAGTGAGTCGGGCCAGAGGGTAGAATAGAGAAAGTCGCAGAAGTCGTGAAAGAGTCAGAGGGGTCACGAAAGAGACCCGTGGCGGGATCCAGATGAATGTTGAAGTCTCCAGGGAGGAGGAGTTGAGTGGTCGAGGCCAGGAGGGAGGAAAAGCGGTCCACCCACTCTGGGAGGAAGGAGGTGATCTGACCAGGTGGCCGGTAGATAGTGGTGAATGTGAGAGAGTGGCCTGGACAGAGAGAAAGCCAACAGACAAGGCATTCGAAGGAGGAGTCGGCCTGCATAGGAATGATGGAGGCAGGGATCCTCTCTGGAAAGATCAAGGCTACACCACCAACGGCACTGTTGGATCTGGGCATGGAGAGGATCTTGTAGCCATCAAGGAGGAGAGTGTCAAAGCTCGTGACAGAGCTGGCTGTGAACCATGTTTAGGTGAGATCAAGGACATCAAGGTCCAGGTCTTCCAGGAGATGGCATATGTCAGAGGAGTGTTTGACAGCTGAATGAGAGTTAAGAGTGGTGAGGTGGAGAAGGTTGCCATCCTTGAAAGACTTCCACGGAGGGGTACAAATTAGACGTACACCCTGCGGAGGCGAAGAAAGAGCCCGAGGGAGGGCGGAGGAAGTAGGAGGAGAGGACAAGGTAGCCAAGTGGGAGAAGGAGGGTGCCAGAGAGGTGGCAGAGGGTGGAGGCAAGGAAGCCGAAGTAGGGAGAAGGGGGTGTGATTCTGGAAATGCATCGGAGGGACAGGGCCTCCATATCCTTGTCCTTTACTGCTTTTTATCGTGTGTTCTGTCATGTTTTCCGTGCATGAGTTCAGGTGGGACTCCTGGCGGTGCAGCTCTCTCTCTTTTGGTCTGGTGAACAGACCTGTGGGATACCCTTATGGCACCCATGGGTGGGGTTGCAACCCTGTGCCCCTAGTGTATGTTTTTGGCCACCTGTGGGTGGTCCGCAGAGCAGGGTATGGGCTGGTGGCAGCTCTATGCTGAATTTGACAGGTGCACAGAGTATCCTCCATTTTGGGATACCCCGGCCCTGCCATTGGGATCCGTTGATTCCTGATGGAAAACAAGATGGCCCCTGTGGCCTCTTGCTTTCTATTACCCATTAACTTGTTTTCCCAAAGTCCTGGGAAGCCCTGGCTCTGTCCCTTCCCCCTGACTTGCTGTTGGATGGAAATGCCATATATGGTGTTGTTGTGAAGGCCCGGCCAGACTAGCTGGAGCCTTCCCGGTGATGTATGTTGTGGGTACCTCCTGTGGGCGGGACCTGGGTGAATAGAGTGTGAGACGAATATGCATTCTGTGCTGGGGATGTCTAGCATCTGGTGGTTGACACAATGACTGAGACAGCCCTGCCCGAAACCAGTATGAATGCAGCGTGGAGTGTTGAATGGCTCGGTACTTGTCCCAATACACATAACTTGTTGTGAGTGTCTGGAGAGAAATGAATGGCCTGAATAACTTGTGTGCCTGATTGGCTGCCTGCCTGCATGAATGCCCTTAGTCGTGATTGGATGCTTGAGTGTGACCCAGCGGAACGAATGGGAGATCAACAGTATATCTGGGGACCTCTCACTGCTAGGAATCGTGTTCAGAAGCTGAAGTCCACTACGACGAGTAACTGGAGTAACTGAAGCTTGACCTTGAAGCCCCGCTGGACGAGAAGAAGTGCTGTTGCTCTCCTTCACAATCTGAAAGCTGCTGTGCCTCCAAGGACTGACCCAGAGAGGACCTGGTAAGGCGCCCTCTTCCCGAGCTACGAGGGACCATCGTGCACAGCTGATCTTTGCCAAAGCTCCCTGGTAGACAGACCTTCGACAGGCTGCCGACCCGAGACGGGGACTGCCGCCCCGAGACGAGGACTGCTGCGAAATCTCAGAGACGCACTCGGACTGTTGTCTGCCACTGTCGACGACCGCTGTCGCTGACCGGAGCCGCCGTGCTCCCGTTTTGCCTAAGAACTTCCATTGATCATCGGACGCTCTCGTCTGCATCGTCACGCGTTTTTCTCCCGCTGGAGAAGGCCCGACCGTCGACGCGCCGAGGAGCATCCGCCGGTGGGTTTCCCGCCACCAAAAGACCACAGAGACGCCGACGACTCGATGTCCTTGCTGGGCCACAGTTCTTCATCATCTCTTTGCGGTCCCGAACTATCGTCACTGAGATGCCCAGCACGCCTCTTCCTTGCAGGACGCCATCGCTCTGTCGTCGACGAGCACCGCTAGGAACGAAGCTGCCACTTCACTGCCGTAGTTCAACCTGTTCACCGTCGGACGTTCGACGACCTGTGAATCCTGCCTTAAAGGGAGGGCACTCAAGAAGGGCCGTCGATTCCCCGACACCGAACGCCAAGTTCCCCCGACGCCTCTCGACGATCCATGGCTCCTGCTTTAAAGGAAGGCACTCAAGAAGGATCGGTCGACGCATCTGCGGAGAACTCTACTCCACCAGCTACATTGGGGGGTAAAACCTTAATAGGAGGAAGTAAGACTATTGAACATATGGACTGGGCTTGTGCTTTATATCTTTATTTACAGGTTGCCCTGGTGGGGGGATCTCCACACAGAACTGTGCCTAGTGGTAGGGGTCAGCATTCTGCCTACTGTTTCAACCATCTTGCGTTCCTTCCTATCTCTATTGCTGGTTTCCTCGTTATTGATCTGTGTGACATTTTAACCGTACAGTTGATGAACTTTAATGAGATTCGATAACATTGGTGGTACCACTTTAGAATTGTATATATTTATCATTATTGACTTCCGAGTATAAAGTGCGTTATTGTGATTGTGTACATACCTTTGAATATTAATTATATAAAGACTGTGTTTTCAGTAATACAGTGTGTGGGCATTCCTTTGTGGGGGCTCGGGGACTACAGTGTACTTAAGAACCAGCCTGCATCACCTCCTGAGAAGCTAGGCCTTGATTGCTCGACTACGTTACCCATAATAGAGAATCTTGGCTGGGGTCCTCTGTGCCTCTCCTCTACCATATAGAGAGCGGAAGTACAGACACCCCCTACCAGTATTTACAGGGGGATACAGCAGGAGAAGAAAGGAAATTGATAAGTCACAGGAAACGTCTGTCACAGAGGAGGAGGTTGGCATGCTGGCCTTGGATCAAGACGGTGCCATTGAGGTAAACATTAATGATGACCTTAGAGTAGTGGAAGGAAGCCAGGAGGGCCTCCCAGCGGGTGCCACCATTAATGGGAGAAGAAGAGAAAGGAGAGAGCACAGAGACTATATGAAGAGTCCATAGGGCTGGCGAGGGAAAGACAAAGAGGATGTTGGTGAGAGTCTGTCTGGAGGAGGCGCTGGTGTAGGTATCAGCGATAGGGAGGCCAGGGTTGGAGACCAGGATATCCTTTTTTAATTTCTTCCTACCAGACTTAGTGAGAAAGGTGGGCTAGTCGATGGTGAAACAGTTGGAGAAGATAGGAGAAACGGAGAGAGCCATAGATGATGTGGAGGAGGTTGAGGAGAGTGAGGGAGCTAGTTGAGGATGAGAGAGGTGTGGAATGGGGGTGCAAGCAGAAGAGACAGAACAGGACAGGAACAACACTGCATTATGAAACACAATGAAGCCCCTCAGCACAGCTAAGTTCGAAAATTAAACAGTGCAGGATCAAACACAATGCAGTGTGTGAGCACTAGGCACAGCCACATTCAAATTGGCAGGACAAGGAGAAAGAAAACAGTCCTGCAGCTAGGGGAGATATGGAAGATGGTCGAAATAGATATTTGAGAGAGCCAACCTTCACAGAAGTTAGGTCTTCATTGATTTCCAGTGTCCCAAGAATATGGAGTTGACCTCAGCTTCCATGTGCACTTGGTAGGGGGTGCAGGGAGCCCCCAGACCTGTCAGGCAACGGACAGGGGAACAGACAGGGCCTTAGGATGTGGCCCTTCGGCAAGGGCTGGGGGCCGGATGGAAAGAGGTGGCCAGGCAATCACTGTGAACGGGCCTGGACATCACCGACTATGCAGGCCGATCTATGGCGTCAGCCATAACACTAAGAAGGCAGGCGTACTTAAAAACCTCTGGTTTTTCGCCTAATGTCCAAGTCAAGCTTCTGGACATGCCCTTTGAGGACGATCTTCTTTTCGTCCAGAAAGCCGACGATTCCTTAGAGAAATTTAAGGAATCCAAAATCGCAGCCAGTCAAACCTGAATTCAGCTTTGTCTCTAGGGCACGGGGCTACAGGAGATATGCTCCTTACGGCATGAAAGTATAGCTCCCACAGGCCAGGCAAGGGCAGAAGCGTTTCTCGCGCTCGTGAAGGGGTTGAGGGGCTTATACAGGTCAACAGGCAGCGTCAGCGGCGGGGCGACCCAGCCTCCGAAGCTGCTTTGATTTTCCCCTCTCACAGCGGACCGGCTGGAGGACGGTTGACTGAGCATTTGCTCCAATCGTAGGAAATTGCTTCCGATGCCTGTGCTCTACAGCTTACTCAATGGGGTTATTGTCTGCCATTTGTAAGAAAACCACCTGACAGACCGCCCCCACCTCCAATCCAACTTGGACAGGAGCTCCAGGAAGAACTGAGAACCCTGTTGCTGAAGGGTGCTGTGGAAGAGGTACCGTCCAAGCAGGGAGGATCGGGTTGGTGTTCCCGGTATTTCCTGGTACCCAAGAAAGGAGGTCTCAGTCCCATTCTGGACCTCAGGGCCTTGAACAAGTTCTTGAGGAAAGACAAATTCAGGATGGTGACATGGAGAGAGATTCTCCACGCTCTCGAACTACAGGACTGGCTGGTGTCGATAGACCTACACGACGCCTATTTCCATGTGCCAATCCATCGAAAGCACAGGAAGTTCCTAAGGTTCACCATAGGAGATATGCACTATCAGTACAAGGTGGTTCCCTTTGGTCTAACCTCCGCCCCAAGGGTCTTCACCAAGCTCATGGTGGTAGTTGCGGCTCACCTCAGGAGATCCGGGGTCCGCGTATTTCCATATCTGGATGACTGGCGGATCCGAGGGAAGTCTGTAGTGCAGGTCTTGTCCCATTTAGAGGACACCTTCTCCCTAAACTTAAAGATGTCCCACATGACACCAGTCCAGCGGCTCCAGTTCATCGGAGCAGTCTTAGATACCCAGGTGGGGAAGGCCTTCCCTCCCGAGGAGAGAGTAGTCTGCTTGACCCAGATGGACGACTTTTTCCGGAACCATGCCACTATACCAGTGGCTTCCTTCCTCTGCCTCCTAGGCCTCATGGCCTCCTGCATTTTTCTAGTGTCAGAGGCCGGATTGTGCATGAGATCCCTGCAATGGCTACTGAGGGATCAGTGGTCTCAGTACCACGGTTCTCTCTCTGATCTACTCAGGGTGTCCGCATCAGTGGTCGCCCTGTCCTGGTGGGCGGACTGCAAAAGTCTTTTGGCGGGGAACCCTTCTGGCCTCCTTCCCCTCAGACCTGAGTGGTCACGGATGTGTCTTTGAAGGGTTGGGGCGCTCCCTGCGAGGATTTGCAGGTGAGCAACCTCTGGTCAGCGACAGAAGCCAGGTGGCAGATCAACAGGCTAGAATTGCGAGCTTTCAGGTTTGCCCTGACAGCATTCGCCCTGTCTTTGCAGGGGAAACATGTCCTCGTTCTGATGGATATCACAGTGGCAATGCACTATCAACAAGCATGGTGGTTTGCACTCCCGCACTCTCTGCACAGAGGCGATGATGCTTTGGTTCTGGTTGCTGGGGAACAGGATCTTGGTGTCGGGAGTTCATCTGGCGGGCACAGACAATAACTTGGCAGATGCTCTGAGCAGGAGAGCCCAGTCTTGCACGAGTGAGAAGTGCGCCAGGAAGTGCTAGAGCACGTCTTTCCTCCCCGGTGTATCCCACCAGTGGATCTGTTCACGACAGAGTTCAACAGAAATGCGAACAGTTTTGCTTGAGGGAATTCCCAGCGAACGGTGCACTGGGGGATGCATTTCTGGTGAATTTGACCTTCCCTCTCCTTTACGCATTCCCTCTGATTCCTGTCATTCCATGGGTTCTCCGGAGGTTGAAGAGGTTTCGAGTGACCAGGATCTTGATCGCCCCGGACTGGGCGAGGAGAACGTGGTATTCCGGCCTCTTGGATCTGTCCATTTGTCCACCTCATCGGTTGCCTCGGGGTCGGGATCTCCTAACCCAGTCGAAAGGTTGGATACTCCATCCAGCCCCGAAATCCCTCAACCTACATGCGTGGCTCTTGAGAGGGTGAGATATGAGGAAGTACTTTGGGTGTTGCTGGCTGCACGCAGACCACGTACAAGATCTTTGTATGCGTGCAGATGGAGAAGATTTGAGACGTGGTGCAAGGCACGCAAGATTGACCCCATCTCTTGTTCCACCACTACAGTGATGGAGTTCCTTCTGCAGGCCTTCAGGTCACCACAGTCAAAGGATATTTGGCTGCCTTGTCTGTGTTTAAGAGATCCCTGGATCAAGGTTTATTATTTATGATCCTGGTAATGGCACAATTCCTGCAAGGCCTTGTAAATAAGTTTCCGCCAACGCCCTTTGTTGTCCCGGATTGGGACCTTTATCTGGTTCTGACATTTTTTATGGCGGCTCCTTTTGATCCTATGCACTCTTGTCCCTTACGGCTTCTCTCTTTGAAAACATCCTTCTTGGTGGCTATTACATCCGCTAAGCGGTGAGTGAACTTATGCTGTAAGCCACCCTTCCTGCGTTTTTTGTCCGGGAGAAAGTTTCACTGAGGGTAAGATCTGACTCCCTCCCCAAGGTTGTCTCAGAATTTCACCTGTCGCAGTCCATCGACCTTTCGGTCTTCTAGCCTCCTCTGCACTCTTCTAAGCAGGAGGAATGGTTGCATCGCCTAGTCCCGAAGAGGGCATTGAGTTATATCGCCAGGGCAGCTGATTTCAGGAGAGCTGACCAGCTCTTCGTGGCCTTTTCCTTAGCCTGTAAGGGCTGCCCATAACCGAGCAGACTTTATCCCGATGGATAATTTTCTTCATATATGAATGCTACCAATCTGCTGGGAAGGAATTGGCAGCAGGCATCAGGGCCCATCGACAAGGGGAGTCTCATCATCCACAGCATTGCAGAGGGGAGTCCCTGTCCGGGAGATTTGTCGTGCTGCAACATGGTCATCCCTGCATACCTTTGCAAAGCACTACAGTCTGGATGCGGCTTGTGCATATTTGGCAGGGCAGTGCTGGAAAATGTCTTGGTATAACTTTCTGCCTGCCTCCTTCATTTACTGCTTTGGGAGTCTTATCAGATGAGGAATCTGCAGAAGAAAGGCAATCCATTGAAGGAGAAATTACTTACCGTAATGTTCTTTCTATTGATTCTTTTCCCGCAGATTCCTCCTCACCCCTCCCATTCATCCCCGCTCATAAAGTCGGTAGTTAGCGCAGATCTTCTCTTTCAAGTTGACTTGGTGATGGTCCTCTGTGTCTGTTTTCTGTCTTCCTGCAACAGTTTTTTAAAACAAAGATTTTCTAACGCTACTTGTAGTGTTTGTTCAATTGTTCCTCCTCCGGAGGTCTATAGTTACTTTCTTTTTAAGGGCTCACTAGCCCGTTTGTTCTCGGTTTTCCTATGCAACGTGTGGTGCTCGGGGTGGAGGGGAACTGAGGTTGGGGTGTAGTGACATGGTTTTATACGACGCCTGACGTCACGTCCGGAGCCGACGACCAGACGCCGAGCAAGACGTATCGATGGTTGACAGCCAGGTCGAGGTCTGCTATGACCCCTGTCGAAAATGTTCCAAAAGCAGCGAAGCAGGAGGGAACATCTATCAGATTAGGAATCTGCTGGAGAAAAATCCATAGAAAGAACATTATGGTAAGTCATTTCTCGTCCTCTCTCTTTAAAAAAAAAAAAGACAAAAATGTGTCTGAGATTCTGAATATCCAGACTGGGATCCTTGTTTTTCTAATCCTTTGGCTGGCTGGCCATTCTTTGTCTAATTGGTTTTCCTCTGCAGGGACTGAGCTTGGGGGGAAAAAAGGTGGGATCTGAGGTAGGGGGCTTAGTGACGCAGTATATATATACGACGCACAACGTCATGTCCGGAGCCGACGATCGAGCAACAAGTCAAGGCGCATCGACGATCAACGGCTGAGTCAAAGTCTGCTACGCCCCCTGTTGACGTTTTTTCCGAACAGCTAAAGCTGGAAGAGGATATCTGTCCGATCAGGTATCTGAAGGAGAAGAATCCATAGAAAGAACATTACGGTAAGTAATTTCACCTTCTTGTTATTGTCAAGTTTACAGATTGAATTGCTCACATCACAGTCAGAAAGTAACTCTTCCGAAGCAAGGCCTGCATCTTGCTTAACAGTGATATTGACCACAGGTTTTACTGTATATTTATGAGCTCAAACTCCATATATTCTAAACTTGGGCAAAAATGAATGTGAACTTTTAAAACAATATTTAATGTAATTATTTGAAACAGTTGGAACTGAGTCTTGCAGAAAAAGAGGAGCAGTTATTGGAGAAAGACTTCATCTATGAACACGTTTCAAGACTTGCAGACAGAATCCGCAAAAAAGCTGAGAACGGAAAGCAGGACACACTTTTGCTAGCTAAAAAGGTGAGTCGATCTAGTTTCAGTTGCCTAACCCCTTTGAACTTGCTTCATTGTGTTCTTGAAAAGCAATGTATTTGATAAAATGGTTGCAAAGAGATTGATGATACAAAAACTGAAAATAAATGAAACTTATGACACAAAATATGATTATTCTGGCAGCAACCCAAGGTTATTGTGCTTGCTAGATTCTGGAGTACTTTTTTCAGTGGAGCATTGCATTTTAGAGAGAACTAATTATTATCAATCCAAAAGCCAACAGTAGGTGTTAGAAAACATAGGTAACTAACTTTGTTGCTGTCCAAGAGCAACATGAATGATTACTTAATAAGTGGTTTTCAAAGCATCTCAAGCCTTTACTCGCTTAAGAGTAATGTGCCCGTTGGAAGAAAGGGTATTATTGCATGTTGATACTTGATGAATATGCATTTATTTAGTTGTGCACTACATGTTGCCATTTGGCCTTGTCAGATCGCCAACATTTCAAACGGATGTTGTAATGATGGAAGTTTGGATACCTATTTAATCAGTTAGGGTGTTCATCAAATGAAATGGGAACAAGGAGCAATAGGTTTTCCTGATTGGTTGAACCCAATCTTTTAGCAGAGGGGTGGTCATACCCCTACTCACTTCCTAGCCCAGGAATGCCCATGTTCTAAGAACAAGATGAAACTATGGGCACCTCCTAATCAGGACGCTGGATGCCTCATGCCCTCTAAGTGTATTTCTATCACCATTGACTGTGAGCCAATTATGGCACCTGCCTGTAGTGTTATGGGGGATAGCATGGGCATTGTGAGAAAAAAGCCTCTCTCAACATGCTTCTCTGGGAATTATTTGCAAGACCCAGCGTTTTCCACCTTATTCTCTAGGGCTGCAGTTGCCTCTGTAATGGGCAAATAGATTCTAATGCTGATAGGAGGAAGTAGTCCCACCTGAAGGCAATACAAGAACTATGAGTGAGTACCATGTGTGCAGGGGAGTGGAACCAGGATCGATTACTATGCTCAATTGTTCAGGAGAAAAGGTAAGGCGCATTCCAAAAACACCAGTAGGTACAGCTTCTGGTGCAAGCATGACATTCAGTAGGACTGATACAACATTAAAACTCAGTCGGCTGAACAGTAAATGTAAATCACAAATGGATGATTGTTTCTCATAGCAACATTTAACCTCACTCCACACCTTCCATGTCTTTTGCATTATGCTCCAAAGTCACATGTTCAACACATGGTTTGTTTCTGTGTATATTGGTTCAATGGTAGGCATAGCAGCTGAAATGCTGTGACTAATTTCTTGTAGGGACCTCTTCTGCAAGGGCTTTTATTTGTTAGTGAATTGTTTTGATTGTCACTGAGTAAAAGAAACAACAGCAGGGATCAGGAAAGAACAAAAATTCCAATTAAATTATACAAAATCTAATATGCCTGTTAGGAGCCAGGAATGAGACCTGGACACAGAGAACTCGTGATTATGGTTACAAACCTTTATTCAAAATAATAAAGGGGTTGGAAAATGCCTCACTGTCCCTACTCTAGGAGGTATTTCCCTACTACAACCAAAACTAAGGGTCTGTCCTGTGTCAAGATGTCCAAAGCAAAATGTCCTTTGTCTGAAATCATATTCTAGCCCTCACATTCTAAAAGTAACTCTGAGGTGCTAAGTGTAATTTCTTTGGCCTTGAAAAGTGCACAAATGTTCAAGTTCAATAGAAAGATGTAATTCCAAGACAAAACTTCCCAATGGATAGTGTTCACAGTTCCAGGAAATGTCTCCCTTCCCCAGGTTTCGTTTCACCAATACAACTGATCGACAAGACAATCACAGTTCTTTAAAGCCCAAGAGGATAACTCCATCCTCTTGGTATTGCACTCCACTCCTACGGAAATGTCTCCCTTAACCTTGTCCTTTCAAACAATTCAAAATCCTAAGGGCATGAGTCTTCCTTGTTCAACAAAACAACTTGGATGCAGGTGCCAGCCTCCCAGAACACCTGGTCTACTCCCCTGCCAAGTTCTTCTGCACATTCAATGTAATTTGACTCACAAGCTTGTCTTTGCCTGGTGTACTCTCCTGCTAGGACTTCCTCATGTGGTTCACTTAACAGACTTGCAAACTTGACCCTGCTTGGTATATTCTCCTTCCAGGACGTTCTTGTACAGTTCACTATATACACTTGAAAACTTGACTTCTGTTATTATTCCTTTTCATATATTGGGTTTCAGATCCATTTAATTCACTTCACTGGTTCTTGATAGGGTTGCTGAAGCGCCCCAGTGTCCCAGCTTCCCTCCTTGGGACTTACTGGCTTTTTGTGGCGTTCTCTGGTCCTCCCGCAGGAAAGGTGAAGCAGCGCTGCAGTGTCCTGTCGCCGCCTCACAGGCTCACTGGTTTCGCAGAGCGGCTTCCACATCCTTCGCTGCTCCCCCTCTGCTGCTGAGCCCTTCTCAGTGTTCAGGCAGAGCTGGTACTGCTTCTCAGTTCCCGTGGCCGGCAGGAAGACTTCTCTTCTGTTCCTGCTACTGTCTCAGCACGGCAAATCCACTCCAATCTACCTTCTCCTTGCGCCATCTCCCCAAGCCGCCAGGCTCCACAGTCTTCTATGGGGCTCGGCAGTCCCTCGGTCAGCACTGAGAGGATGAAGCTTCTCCAGACAGCGTCTCTCTTCTCCATGCTGGTCGGGGTTTTTAAATGTCCTGGCACCAATCCTGCGCTCGCAACCAGTAGAGCGTTTCCTCGGCTTCTCGGCTTCACCGATCCTCATTGCTCCATTCAGCCTCCCCGTCCCAGTGTTTCTATATACATGGCGATGATAGGCAGTCCTTGGAAATTCTATTCACACAATATTGAAAGATGTTATAAGTAGGTTTTATGGGTGGGTGAAGGGGACTATCACAGTATGCCATAAATGCATGAGAAATGGAGGGGATATCCCTAAAAGGGAAAGGGGGATATGTGTTTTCATCCGATGATGCCAGCTCATCGCCCCTTAGGATCGCATCCCCGATGTGGTCCTCCCTCATATAGCCACCACCAGGATCAGGTAACGGCTGCCGTCCCCTGGCCCCATGGGAAGCTGCTACCTCTGGGAAAGGAGTGATGACATCATCAGATTCTTCACACATCATAGGATCAAGTAAACCAAAGATGCATTTAACTCAGCCAGAGCAAGTAAGTTCCTGAACCATTGGCTCAAGTATAAACCATAGAGAATTGTTCATAGCTGTTGCCTGTGGATTCTTGCTCCAGTGGTCGTATGGGCTATAAACAGGGGACTTGCCGGATAATAGATGAACAAATGACATACCTTCAGTATTATTTATTCTGATGATTTAGTCCTTCCTCTTACATATTCTTCATTTAGAAAAGTACTCCAGTTATAGGTCTGCATTCAGATATTTTTCAGCCACCAGCTCTGCTCAGCAAATTATTCTGGGGAGTTCAATTCATGGGTGGTATGTATGGATCTGGCTATGCCCCATGACCATTCACCCACTTTTCCCTGCACTCAGGGGCTGAGGAAAACCAGAACTACCACAGGTTACAAGCTATCCATAATGAGGGGTATGCTCAGAGGACAATGAGCAATCTGCAGGGGAACGGGAAGGGTGGGGATCCATTAGGACTAACATTAATGAAGGTAAATAATATGTCCTTGTAATGGATCCCACTTCCCACGTATTCTTCATCTTAGAAAGTCACCAACTGCAGTACAAATCCTGAAGGAGGAAGAAGAGTGAGGAACCATCACATGGACCAGGAATTTCTTGAGCAAATCATGACCAGAGTAGGCGTTCTGATCTGATGAAGAATCCAGACATTTGTGCTTGCTGAATGTGTGCAGCGGCACCCACCTAGGTTACTGACTGATGTAAAGGAGATGAAGGGCCCAGACTTCTAGTTGAATGAGGCCTTAAGCTGCTGTCACTTCCCTGTTGGACAGATTGTAGCAATCAGAAATATACAGAGGAGGATTGCTTAGTAACAGGCCTACTAAACCGAGCACTGGCAAAGCTGACATAGAGCTGCTTGTCCTTCCTTCTGTGCCTGTCATGACCTTGACAAGAAGGAAAAGACAAACCCTTAAAGTCACATTCTCCTTTGTAAGGAGATTTGACAGAAATAACCTGGTGCTCAGTCATCTGTTGCTGGGAAGTGATGGCAAACTAGAAAATCACCTTCTGGTTGAGCAACCTCCAAAGGCTCAAACAGAGCCCCATTATAAATGTAAGCAAGGGGGGGCCACTGCTGGCCTGGGTGCCTTGCAGTGTTGAGCCCAGCAAACTATTTTGCGACCCACCCTATTGAATGAGGTGGTTGGCTCTGGGGCCCCCCACTCCTGAAGCAGGTGTCAGGCTCCCCCAGGTTTATGATGTCCTGGAGCATGAGCTGAGTAAGTCTATGAGAACTGAGATCAGGGCATTGAGCCTCGCCGGCAGAAAGAGAGCTGAGCAGCGCTGGCAAGATGGTTCTACCTGCGAGGTGTGTTTCCCTGGCATGTCTTTGCCATGCCACCGGGACAATCAGGATTAAGTGCCCCACTGCTTGAGGGGGCTGGTGAGGGAGGCGCTGATGCAGCTCCCTGTGCCACATTAAATGAGGAGAGCGGCCATTAAGAAGCCCTGGTCTCAGAGCGACTGCAGGTAGCAGAGGCAGGATGGTGGCGGGGTGCTGAAGGAGGCTTCTGACATTATCACCAGAGAGTTCCCTAGTGCTCCCCACCTTCGAGGGCCCTCGGCTCCTCTTTTCCTCACTGGGGTACGGAAGAGAGGGAGAGTGCCCTAATTTATAATCATGGGCCGCTGCACATTCTGAGCTGTTGTGGTGCTCTCCTCCCTGATGGGCTTTATATCCAGGATAGGGTGCAGGAACTCCCTTTACCCCCATGTGAAGTCCTTAGAGCTGCCAACTGGTTCTCAGATATCAGAAACGGGAGAGCCCATTTGTTGACGGGGAGCCCTTCGGATGGATTCAATAGAGCCCTGGCAGTTTAGAAATGGAACCACTGAGGCAGTCTTAGAAGTCTCAAGCTGTGTTATTGGGCTGAGGACTCTGAGGGTCTTGCAGTGCTGGCCTTTTCTTCTGGTGTGTCTTTCTGAATCTTTAGTCAGAAAATTAGCCTTTTTAAGGGGAAGGAGCAGAGTGGCAAGAGGCTGTAGGGGAACTGCAGGGGGACAACTGAACAGGTCTAATAACGCTATGTAATGCAAGAGTCACAGAGGCACATGACCGGGAAATGCTATCTCATCAAGCTTAGCTGTTGGAGGAGCATTTAGAGGAGCAGACATATACATCCGCAGGAGATCCTACCCCCTACCTCCCCTGTATTGGAGACATGAGACCGTACCTTGTCTGACACCAGCTATCATACCAATACCGCAGTGCGTATTTGGAGGAAAATATCCATTGAGACAACTGTATCGAATGTATCCACGAGGTAATGACGGCCTGCAGGAAGAGATCCCTGAAGAAATATGAGAACGAACAAAGAAAACAGACAGATGATGTCGCAAGAAAGTGTGAACAACGTCCGGAGATACTGAATGAAGATGATGTATCCTAGAGAAGAAATAACGAAGTCAAGAATTAAGTGAACCTTAAAAGTGTAATAAAGAAAAATACACAATAGAATAGCTCTGCAGAAATCAGAAACATGAAGAATGTACACACGCTGAAACGCAAGATAGATCAAGTCATTGTATAGGCTAGTATGAGTAGTAAATAGAATGCAGGTCGAAGCTGCCATTGTACAGAAGCTGAACAATTGGTATCATGAAATAATAAGCCAAAACCCATGAAAGGAGAATGAAAAGCTGTGTCGCAGTAGAATAACAGGTTGCTGAAGCTGCGTGGTGAGGCTGTCTGGCCTGAAGTCAAGATCCTAGAAATCGAGGTCAGTTATCTACCCCGAAGAAGAAAAAATGTGAGGAAGATGAATCATTTCACGTTAAGGTGCAAGAAGAACAAAAGGGATTCCAAGTTTAATCCATTTAAAGCATTTAAAAGGCTGCTGAATGAACCAAATTGTGGTCTATTGTCACGTGAATTAAGGATGGAAATAGAGTTTGAACATGGAGTACCAGACACGATAGCGAGTGCCCTCACTCCTGTGCATTCTCAGGACGAGAATACTCTGCAAGGCCAAGTACAAAGACAATTTCATGGCAGAAGGCATGGGTGATGAGAGATGCTGGGCTAATTGGGTGATGAGGTAGCTTCATGTCCTATCTCCCTGCACCTGGGTCTTGGTTTACGTGCTGCTAAATGAACTGAATGTTCCAGACATGGCACAAGCATGCCAAACCAATTGTATTAGTCCATATAATGAAGGACCTTTGTAGCTGGAGAAACCAATGAAACATGGCGTAACTAGTGTTTCTGAAGTGACATGTTTGAAGAGATAGGCATCAGTTGTCCACTTGATAAAGGACAGCCAATAACAATCCTAGCTCCTATATGATTGTATATTTAGATGTCTCCCTTAACCAATCCCGACCCCTGATAGTTTTATTTTACTGTTGCCATGTAGTATGACGTCACTCTGACGCATAATGAAGTATATGAAGTGTATTATTTGTGGAAATCATTGACTGAGCGTACGCCCGTTGATGTTCGTTGTAACCTCCCTGTTTTAGTACATTGTTAATAAAACAGTAACTTGCCATCCTCTTGAGTTTGTTCGGTTACTTGTACTCACTGGATGTCTCTAAGGAGGTTTTGGAGGGCTACTTCCCAAATGGCTTCTCCCATATTCTTGTGAGGGGGCTCTGCTTTACATTTGATGCTTGATCTCCCCCATAGAGTCTTCACTAATTATCAACATTTGAAGAGTTTGATCCCGGACATCTTTACAGGGGTTCATTTTTTCATCACCATAGAACATATAGCCAAGATTCACGGGGCAAATCATGTTCAGTTCTGCTCTGTACAGCTCCAGCTGTTTCATGTTCTGCTCTGCACAGTGCCTGCTGTTTCAAGATCTGCAAGAGATATGCATAACATTCTCAAGCACTGGATCTTTCATGGATTCACATGCTCCTGAATATTGCCTGTCATCAGGCTGGGAATTCTCAGTAACATTAAAGCAGTTTACCATTACATTTCTAAACTGCTTGTCACTTTAGTGCTCTATAAGAGTCATTTTTGAGTTATACTACCCACAGCCAATTAGACAGATCCCCTTAGTGTCTCCCCTGATGGGCATCTTCAGATTTTTTATCGTCTTGAGAAATCTCTGTTCAGATATTCGACGACTTTGTCTATTTTTGATTAGTTTTTCCCATATTATTATCTGGTTTGCTGCTGTGTCGCTTCCTGCCGGGTGGTGTGAACGTCTGGCCCATTGCATCCCCTCCAGAGTTGCTGTATTTTTTCCGTCCCGTTTTGAGGCCTTCAGGAGTCTGTCGACAGCAAGACAGACCCGAGAAAGAAAAGCCTATTTAAGGCTTGCTCGACTTGTCACCTAAAGAACGTGTACTTTGAGGATCTTCATGAGCAATGTCTCTACTATCTGTACCCGGACCACGACTTCAAACAACTGTACAATCTGCCAGTCATTTTCATCCAAAACCTCCAAAGACCGCCACAAGAGGTTAGTGGCCTGGTTGGATGAAGGTGCCAGGGCCTCTGACTTTGACTGTGTCCGTAGTTATGCCTCTGCCAGGCACAGGAGACCCCTAAAGCACACTCCCTCATCAAAGAGGTCGAAGTCCCATGAAGAATCTTCCTGTTGGAAGATGGTGAAAAAGGGGCATGGATCACAAGCTCAGGCTGCTCTGTCGTCAACGATGTTGTTGATGTCTTCATCCATGCCAGCGGTCACGTCGTTGACCACAGCAGCGCCGAAAATGCCTTAGTTGGCAGCTTCCTCATCTAAGCACTCTTCGGAGAAGAGACGCTCGTCGATTACAGTCCCTCCTTCTACGCCATCCTCATCAATGACCCCATTGATGGCTCATGATCAGTCCAAGTCCTCTTCGTCAATGACAACACCCATCATCCCGCTGACAACTCCATTGACCATCTCGTTGATGATCCAATCCATTACTTCATTCCCATCGACCACCTAGTTGGTGAACAAATCATCATCTATGTCTAAACACACTATGCCAACTGCCTCGTCATCTAGACCTACCTCGACACCAAGTACATCATCTTCTTCCACGACACCTGCTCAGAGGCACTTAATCCCCTCTTTTCCAAAGGGAGTTGCTGTGGACAGGGATGTCTGTCAGCATTGTCTTACCTCCCCAGGCCTACTCATGCTCAGCCACTGTTTTCACTGGCTCCATATGGACTGCCTGCACTCCCCTGTCTGGCCATGGCCCCTCCTGTCGACTGTTACAGCAAGGTGCTGAATCTGACATAGAGGCACCGAAGTAGGCATTCTCCAACGAGGAGGAAGGACATTACACCACCAGCTCTGAAGCAAGATCCTTCCCTTCCTAAGCAATGATCGGTTCAATCTTCTCCAGTGTCCATACTTTCCAGGGGGGCCCCCAGGCTCTTGTAGCTCCTACGCCCTCAGGATCAGGGGACGCGTCTGTGGACATCTGTCCACTCTACAGACACTGGTTTCTGAACTCCAACGACGACTCCTAACTCCACTGTTGCCTTTTCCAGCACAGCCCTGTGAGTTTGCTGCAAAGGAAGGGTTGGCTCCACCACCCTTCGGAACCGCTCCAGGGACTCCACTTTTGCTGCCATCACCCTCACAGATACAGGCACTGATGACGGCTATCCAACAGTTGGTTCTCCACATATTCGCTCTACAGGCGAGTTTGAGGATCTGGTGCTAGGTGACGTTGAGCCACCAGATCTAACTACAAGAAATATACCTCCATATGAGATTGGCTCCTTTTCTGCCCTCGTGTCGTGAGCAGCAGAGCTCTTTGATCTCCTCCCAGAGGAGCAGAAAAAAGAGGGATTCCTTTATCAGAGGGTGGGAATCCACTAGAAAGTCGACGATAGCCATCCCAGTGCTAGAAGACTTCTGGGAGGACAGCATTCTGGTAATGAGGATACCATTCTCGGGGCTGCCCAAGAAGGATCGCTTTGAGAAGAAGAACAAGGTCCCAGATTCTGCATCCAAATGTCTACGCACACAGCCGTGCCCGGATTCAGTGGTCTCAGCTGCCCCCGGGAAGAGCTCCCCTTGCATGGTACCTCCAGACCAGGAAATCAAACAACTAGATGCTTTCGGCAAGAGGGTAATTTCTACAGCCGCTACCACCATCAAAGCAGCTAATTCACAGGCAATCCTCTCCCACTATGACCGGGGAGGTTGGTTCAAGCTGGGGCCGATCATTGATTTTCTTCTGGATGTTAAACGGGATGAAGCACTCGCACTGCTGCATGAGGAGAAAGTGGCATCAGATCATGCCATCGCTATTGCTGTCGACATCGCAGATACAGGATTCCACCAGATAGGTAGCGATGCAGTGTTACGACGTCAAGGTTGGCTTGAAGCCACCAATCTCCAGCCAGAAGTCCAGTCCAAAGTTGTTGGTATGCCATTTGATGGCATCGATTTGTTTGGGAAGAAAGTAGATGAAACCCTAGAGACCATCAAAGCTGATAAAGAAAGAGCACATTCGCTAAGAATTATTGCTTGGCTTCTATGTCTAGTCAGGACACTCCTTTTGGCAGAGCTGTCCTTCAGAGTTTTCTGGTTTAGGTGGTGTCTGTTAAGATGGATTTCTGAACTCTGACCTTGTGGGCAGAGGTTCAGAAGGCCAGCATAGTTTCTTGGAATAGGGTAATCTTCTGGACAAGTCAGACCAATCAAGGTAGCAATGGTGGCGGTCAAGACTTGCTCTCAGGAGGGGTGAGGGTGATCAAAAGCCCACAATGAGCACACACAGTAAACAACACCACACATTACTCTGTCAGGTGTGTATATATTAAAAATACACATGTGTATTTATTAAAGGCTTTCTAAGTCAAACACAAAGTAAAAATTCAGCAGTATTAACAAAATCAACACAACACTAACCATTAAACATATACACAGTAACCAATGGCCTAATGGGATATTACACAGTACAGATCCATAACCTGCAAAGAAAGGCGTCACACAGTGCGAATATCTTGCAGGCAGTCCTTCACAATTCAAACCGTAGCTAAGAGGCAGACCAGTCCCTAAGATGAGTGCAGCCTTGAGTTCGAAAGTACATTCGCTGCTGCGGCACGCGGTTGTGCGGTTAAGTTCAAAACAGGGTCACTTCAAGGGGCTGTAGCGACTCAGGAAGGTTGGTGAGGCAGTGAAGAACAAGTTCCCACTACTCGGGAAGGGTCTCCCCAAGAGGGTAGAACAGGATCCAATAATTGGGAATAGCTTGGTAGTGCAGGTTACCTTGATAAAGAAGAGTGGCCCTCAGGGGACACTTGTGCGTAAAAGTCTATGGATGCACCAGGGGCCACCGATAAGGGATGCAAGTACTTACCGACCCTCAGCGCACTGCAGACCAAACTTAGGCAGTCCAGATCGGTCGCAGGTTCAAATCCTGCAGTTGCGCGGCTCTGCGACTTTCAGGGGCTGCGTTCCAGAATCGATTCCGTGGCGGGACAGTGGCGATTTCTCCACTCCTGGTGAAGGCATAAGGCCAGTTCCAATGCAGCGAGTCTGAGGGCACAGGGGGGCACAGCAGCAAGGCACCCACAATGTTTGTCACCACAGCTGGGTGACACAGTGACTGCGTATGCTCGAGTTCAGGCGTACTCTCCTAATTCCAGACCTAGGAATGCTAGGTGTACGAAACTCGGCGGGAGTGTGCCTTACAGTCTCCAAAGGCTCAAGTCGAAACTAGAGACAATGGCGGTTCCAGGGCAAAGGTCCTGTACGAGCTGGTCAGTTTACTGGGCGGTCAGGAACACTTCCGGAAAGGCTTGCTTACAGGATAAGCAGGAGGTGGCGGGAATAGTTGGTCGAAGCACACAAACGGGGTCTGATGGGACAACAGCTGTGTCAGGGTACCAAACCTTCCAGTTAGTCACCAGCGGTTCCACTGAGCTGTTTTTTCGTTTCAGGATACTTGGCTCCTTTACTAAGTTTGGTGTTATCATGCCATGTTCATTCTGGAGAGGAGCACCTGCTACCCTTTTTGAAATAAGTTGGGTGTGAACTCAGAGGATCGACCTGAAATGGGTGTAAGATGCCTTCTCTTATCCAAAATCTCCTTTGCGCCAAAACAAAGAGAAACTAATAAGAAATCTGCTCACATACAGCCATCGCAGATGTGGACCAATCATGGACCACGGTCGTCCCAGTCATCCCAGCACACCAGTCATCCTGGCACCCAGGATGTGGTTTGGAACTAGACAGCTCCAGCCAACATCCTGGGCCCACACACACACAAGGCATGCAGAAGCCCACGAAAGCTTCGGTTTGCGTGGGAGTCTGCATGACGAAGTAAGGATATTCCCAGGTCTGCTCGACCTGGGGAAGGCAAAGGGACAAGATGGCCTAAGGACAGAACAAAAGACCTCGTGGCATGGCCGGTTTAGACACTGGCCACTGTCCTGGGCCAATCGCAGTAAATGCTGTACGGACCATAGAAAAGAGTGGAAAATACATAAAAAGTAACAACTGCCACCGGCTCTGTCCAGGGCACACTTGTACAGTCACAAAAAATCCTTCGAGGGTGTCTAGGGCCTTAAAACGAAAAAGGGTCCCCAGCACACTGTACTGTAAGGTACTTTGTGCACTGATAAAATGTTAATAAAGAATAGCAATAAAGTGAAAGACTAAGGGAAACAAAGTCTCCCAGTACTGGCAGTCTTAAGGACATGTCAGTTTCCCCATAACAAAATTAGCAAAAGCCCAACGGAGTACAGAAGAAGGCTGGGCTCCACTGGCAAAAGTCAAGCTATAATGGTCAGACAACAGCAAAAAGTTGGGGGGTTCACAACTGGAGGGAAAATTACCCATAAATGGAAATCATTCCTAACAGTGTCCTTACTATCCTCCCTCCTCCAGGTCATTGTACTGTTTTTGGAGTCTATCAAAGATGAGAAATCCATTGGAGGAAGGAATCCATTAGAAAAACAAATTCCATATTTCTCAGTAATAGTCTTTTTGATGGATGTTCCTCCCAAGGATTCCTCCTCTGTCCTGCCCCTCTTGGCAGATAGCACTCTAATGCTGAGGAACTCCAGAAGCAAGGTGTACTTGCTTCTGGAGTTCCTCAGCATTAGAGTGCTAGGGAAAAAGGGTGGAACTAAGGTCACTGAGTGCAATGCCTCTATGTATACTGTCCCCAAAGTCATATTAGGCACAGGGCACTTGTAGGCTTAGGCTGGAGCCAATATGGAGCAGAAAAGACGGGCAGATGGAGACCCCTACTTTTCTGAACATGTTCTCAATCTCACTGTACTCTGGAGCGTTTCCCTTTCTCACGCACCTTCTCTAGGGCTTGCTTCCTCTTTTTCCACTCATGATTCTTTTCCCCTCTTTCTCCCTACTCTGGGGTGCCTTCCACTGGCCTGGCCGCCAGCCTCCTGTTCCTCGGAAGCCACCGCACACATGTATCTGATGAGCGGTGCTCCCTGCGATGTCTATGTTGGCCAACTACCTCTTGTCTTTCCAAGGAGCCCCTTACACGACTCCTCAACTGGACTCTGTGGCGGTGGGTGTCTATTCCGGCTTCCTGCTGGCTCCGTCTGGGATCTTATGGGCGGTTCCTTCTCCAGGCTCTGCCTCGGTCTGTTAAGGTCTTCTGTTTTCGCTCGAGTTGTCACTCGCCAGCTCTGGTTTTTCCCCTGCCAGCCATCTTTGAACTCTCCTAGTGCAAAACTCTGGATGCAATGTCACGTCTAGCATGCCGTCTCTAGGCGTCTCTCCTCTCATTGTGCACAGCAGCATCATTTTAATCTGCAGGCTGAGTGGCTACTCCTTCCTGATTGGTTCCTTGCTTGTTGTGACTTCAGGGGGCTGGTTTTTCCGTAGTTCTGCTGTTCTCCCTGTAGAGGATGAAATGAAGGTTGGGTCAGAAACTCAGCCAGTCACTGTTAAAGGGTTCTCAAACATCCTAGTTCCTGCATACCCCATAAATGTGTTTGCATCAGGAGAGGGGAGGGATGGTGACTTAAGTCGCTCTCTGGTATTCCCTTCTCCCCTAAAGGGGAGTCACCTCCAGAGGGATCCTGCTTACCCTGTCCCCTAGGGGATTCTAAGCATAGAAGGCTCACCTCCCTATTCCCAAAGGGGGTGGCTCCCCTTTAGGAGAGGTGACAACCTTCTCGGATTTGTCTGCCAAAGCACAAGTCATGTGGAAATGGGCCCTTTCTCACAGGATGTTCCTGTTTCCGTTCCATCTACCAGTCATCCACAACTCAATTGCTGATTCCCTCTGCAAGGAAGTGTGCTCCTGCCACGGGTGGGAGCTTCTCCATTGCCAAAGCTCTTCCAGATATGGCGGACACCAGATATAGACCTATTTGCCCGCATCCTGTCTGTTTTCAAACAACAGCATTGCAAACTTATTCTGGTGGACCCCGCATGGCCGAAGCAGTTTTGGTTTTTGGAACTCCTCGCTTTTTCATCGCCCCACCCATCACGCTTGCACACACTTACAACCTTCTGTCCAGAAACAAGGGACCGTTCCTCCATCACAACCAGGCCTTGCTCAACCTGACGGTATACCTCCTGCTTCTCTTAGAGTTCAGCCATGTTGATATGCCCCAGGATTGCAGGGACATCTTGGCCAAGGCAAGGGCCCCTGCTCTTACCTCCTGCTACAATAGCAATAAAATGGTGGAGACCTTTTTCAGTTTGGCGTGCTAATCACGAAGTGGACCCCTTCTGATTCCAGCTGTTAGGGAGAATTCTCTCTTTAGGCTGAATTTCCTAACCTAGTGAGTCCCCCAGCAGCTTTGCTGGATTTCTGGAGTTTGTTTTTTTTCTCCTGCCAAGAGTGAGACTCTTTTTCTCCCACTCTTGGACGTGATTTATGGTGTTCCTTTGACTGTTAATGTGTTTTATGGACTATGGGGTCCTTTACTCCATAGGGTCTCATGTGTTTTTACTATGTGTGTTACACAGCACCCTCCGTGCAGTGACACAGGGGTGTCATAGTGACACCCCACCATAGACTCCATACCCTGGGACTGACTACTGTCTCCCAGGGAATGTAAAGTCACCATTGGCTTTACTAGTCCCAAATTATTAACAGAAACCGGTACAAACCATCATATTGTGGACGTACTGGTCGGGGCAATTCGAATTGCCCCGGGGTCTGTTAGTGGAGGGGGCACGTCTCCGTCCCCCCTGATCGAGTTTTGGCTGGTGGCCGTGGATACTACTTTTTATATTCGACCACGTATATATCCCTATGGGATTTTCCCATTGTTTGAGGCTACCAACTTTAATTATTTAATTCTCATAGCCTCGAACACACCGCCGGTTTATTTAATTAATATTAATTCGCCGGTTGGTATTTTTTGCCAGGACTCGATTCTAAAATGGCGTTTGTGTTCTCTTCTGTGACTCCAACCCAAATCGAGCCCTTTGTTCCACTTTTTGGCGGGCTTCTCCACAGAAACCTCCAAAAGTGGTGCCACTCTGTCTGGGCACAACAGGGGGTGTGAGAGGGGGTTTAGGCACCCTGGACTGAGTTACCTTGGTAACTCAAGTCACACTCTTGTGTGATTGGCCCAATTGGTGAGCCGGCCGGCTCACCACTTAGCATGTTTGATTGACAGCTGAGCTGAGTGAATGGGGGTGTGCTGCAGGGCTTTGGGGACTGGAACTTCAGAAGTCGCCACAGGACCTGAGAATCCGACGAGGGAGAAGCTGAGCCGACCTACCACGACGACACCACCGGTGGAGCCCTGCGGAACCGACTCACCACTTCCCGACGACAGAGAAGATCTCCCGGCTGGAGAGGCTTCTTCCCCTGACTGGTGGGCACAACCAGTTTACTTCTTTTCCTCGCATCCCAGGACGTCTTGTGGTCGAATTGCCTGTGCCAAGCACCCCGGCAACCGGATAGCCACTTACCACTGGACCGCGAATAAAAGGACCGCTCCTTTTACCCGAGAACTCCGCGGCTGGTTTCTTCCCTGGCAGTGCAACGGACTCCTGTCTTCCTCCCCGACGAGATCCTCTCTTCTCCCGCTGCCAGGAACAACTGCCCCCGCTGGAGTATTCTCACCACTTTAAGGTACCGTGTCCGCCAGGCCTCCCTTTCTAAAGATTGCTACAAGGTAATAATAATCCCTTAACCTTCTGGACTGGGCTGGCCGCCTTGACCATCTAACTGGTCCCTTTCTTTGGTCCAACTCTTTTTTTTAACCCTTTCAAGACTTTTGTGCACTGCAACCGTGTGACCTTGGACACATTTCGTTCTGATCCTCTTAAAGTAGATCCGGCCTTCTGAACTCTAACTTCACGGTTTTACTTTGCCTTCCTCTCTTGTTGTGTTCTTGTGAAAGTGTTGGGATCTGTTTCAAATTATACTCTGCTTTTCTCTACCTTTTAAAACAGATTATTAGAGTGCCATCTGCGTTAAGCGCTCACCGCTGTCTGAAAATAAGTGGGGCTTTACTTAAGAATTGTCTAATATTCTTTTAAGGGAGTGTATATCTTTTAGTGTATATCTTTTAGTGACCGTGTTTTTTAACTGCTTAACATTAGTGCCTGTGTGTTTTACTAGATGTGGTTTTAAATACATAATTATATTTCTTTTACACCAAGCTCTGGTCAGTGTTTACTTGTTCTACTGTGTTCTTCTGACCTATTGTGAATACTCTGTATACTGCCTAACTCTTCTTGAGGGAAGTCTGACTGCTCAGCCACAGCTACCAAGTGAATCTGTGTGGTACAGACTGCTACCAAGTGGGTTTACTGCCAAACACCTGTAGTCTTAAATCTTTTGCAGTGGTCCCAGAGGGATCTGCACAGGTTTCTGCCTAACACCAGCTGCAACTAATTCCACCTAATCTACTCTCCTTGGTGTGCAGTGGGCTGGCCCACGCCTCTATCAAGATCCACTTGGCCGCCATCTCCCTCTTAACTTGTATTCCTACTACGCCTTCTTTGTGGCCTTATCGACTCATTAAAGAATGGACTTGGGCCCGTTTTGTGCTTTTCCACTAGTTCAGGAACTCAACATTGTGCTCTCTAAATTGATGGGACATCCTTTTGAGTCTTTACATAAGACAGACATCAAGTTCCTGCCATGGAAGACCGCTTTCTTGGTCACCATTACTTTGTTGGCAAAATCCAGGTGATCTCCGTCAAGCCTCCTTATCTTGTCTTCCACAAATCCAAGGCCTCGCTGAGGTTAAACCCTATTTTCATGCCTAACTTGCCCTCATTGTTTCACCTCAATGAGTCTTTAAAGAGGTTAGTGTTCTTCGGCTCTCCTTCCATGCCTGTTGAGTGCTGGCTCCACTCTCTAGGTGTCATGAGAGCGCTGAAGTACTATATGGCCCGTACCAAACCTTTCCAAAAGTCCTCACAACTGTTTGTGGTTTAAGCAACAGATTGTCCAAGTTCTCCATCTCCCGAAGACTTACAACTTGCATTTCATTTTGTCATCAACTGGTCAACAGGCTGCTACCCAGTCGGCCTAAGGCTCTTTCCACAAGGGCTGTCTCTTCTACCACAGCCCTCCTCTCTGCTGTTCCTCTGATAGACTTCTGCAGGGCAGGAACGTGGATGTCTGTTCACGCCTTCACCAGATGGTGTCCTTCAGCATCTGTACGCCTAAGCTAAGGTAATGTTCCTGAAGGTGAGCCTTCAGAATTTGGCATTGGATATATATCGGAATCTATTAAAGATCCTATGCTGGAGAAAGAATACGTTGCTTACCTGTAACTCCTGTTTATTTATTTATTGTGCATTTGTATGTCATACATCAAGTAAATTGTATTTCAAAGCGCCCACAGGGCAGCAGGGAGGGAACATGGGAATGCAAATCAAATAGAACAATGAAAGATAGAGGTGGACTTACTAGGCCTTGTGAGCATTCAGAACATGCTCGTGCAGAGAGAAATAGGAGGGTTGGGGGGATAAGTGCAAGGTGTGCCAGGAGGGAAGTGCTAGGAAATTAGCAGCTGTAAGTGCCTAGGTGAGTGGTCATCTGTCAATAGATAGGTAAGTGCATAGGCATAGGCCAGTAGGCGCTAAGGCAAGTGCTGGGAGCGGGCGGAGGCTGAAGGCAATTGGGTGTGGGAGGCCAGGACCCTGGAGGATACATAACGGCCCTGATCCCCAATCTCAGCAAAAGTGGGCTTTAACAGAAGAGGGAGGAAGGGAAGTAGGAGGTGAAAAGGAAAGTCTTGAGGAGCTTCTGGAATTTGAGAAGATCTGGCTCAAGACGAAGAGGAAGGGACAGAATGTTTCTTAGGATGGAGCCTGCCGAGGCAAGAGATCGGTCACCATCTCGCTGTTTAGTGAAGCACTTGACACACAGAGTTGGTGCCGGGGGAATGTAATGATCTGGAGGGAGAGTATTTAGTGAGAGCAAGTTGTAGATAGCATGGTCCCTGGCCCCAGACAGCCTTATGGATGATGTGGAGGGATTTTATCTTTGCAGCAACCGGGAGCCAGTGGAGAGTTTTAGGGCTGGAGAGATGCAGTCCCTGGGCTTGAGGCCAAGGATACATCTTGTAGCCCTATTCTATATTAGCTGGAGGAGTCCTAGAGACAAAGAGGGTAGATTAAGGAAAAGGCTATTGCAGTAGTCTAGCCTAGATAGAGCAGGAGCTCTCGAGACATTGAGCTTCTGGGGGAAAGTGAGGAAAAGAAGAATTGTTGAAAGTGGGCCATCTTGGCAATGCCCAGAATGGTAGGGAGGAAGGATAGAAAGAAAGGAGCTGAAGATGATTCCCACGTTTCTGGCTTCGGGTGAAGGAGCAGGGGGAGAGCCCATAGAAGATGACCAGAGTGAGGGGAAGAAAGCGGAGCAAGTGTCCCAATAGGAAGGCTCTCAGTCTTGCTGGCGTTGAGGCAAAGGTTGTTGTAAGTGCACCAGTACTAGGTGGCAGATAGGAATGTTGGAGGAAGTAAGGAGAGGGGTCAGAGGGAAGTTTGATGAAGAGTTGTGTGTCATCTGCGTAACACTGGAATTAGAGGAGAAGGTGGAGATGAGGTGTGCAAGCGGGGCAAGATAGGTGTTAAAGAGCCAGGGAGAGAAGTTGGAGTCCTGGGTGACACCGCAGGTGGAGATAGAGGTTGGGGAGGCGAAAGAACCCAGAATGACCTGGGATGGGCGGTCATTGAGGAAGGAGATCAGCCAGTCCAGTGGCCGCTCCGAGATACCTAGGGTGTCGTGGAGCTGTTTTATGAGGATGGAGTGGTTGACCATATCAAATTCAGAGGAGAGATCAAGTAGAATGAGAACAGCTGGAGAGTTGGAATCAAGGGATGCGAGCAGTTTCTCATGGGTGTTCAGGAGAGCAGTTTCCGTGCCTCTGGATGCTTGGAATCGAGATTGATGGTTGTGGAGGCAACCAATAAGTTCAGTGTGCTGGGTCAGTTGGGGAAGACAAGCTTCTCCAAGAGTTTTTCAAGGATGAAGGAAAGGGGTGATAGATATGGGGCAGTAGTTGGCTGGACAAGAGGGGTCTGCAAAAGGTTTTTTCAGGAGGGGATGCAAGAGGGAGGAGGGGAAAGATCCAGTAGCAAAAGAGTTGTTGCAGAAATCAGCAAGTGCAGGGGCAAGAGAGCCAATATTGCCCTTTATGGTTCTAGAAGAGCAGGGGGAACCTGTTTGTAGGAGAACTTCATGGAGCGGACAACTGCGGTGACCTCATCGGGTATGATAGGAGAGAAAGGCAAAGGGAGGATGGGGGCTATATGGGCCATAGGAAGCAGGTGGTGGGGGAGGAAGAGAGGGACGCAAGGTTGCTCAGGATGTCCTGAGTTTTTGCAGTGAAGTGTGTGGCCAATGCATTACAGAGAGTCTGGGAGGGAAGAGGTGAGGAGGAGACTGTGGAAGGGTTGGCTAGTTCCCTGCTGATTTGAAAGAGTTCAGCCGTGTTGTTGGATGCACCAGAGACACAAGCCTGAATGTGGGCCCTTTTCTTGGTGCGGATGGAGAGTCTGAATTGCCTTTGCTGCAGGTGACAGGCCAGTTTGTTAAAGGGTGAGCCTGAGGTCAGCCACTTCTGTTCCGCAGCTCTGCGCTTGCGTTTCAGGGCTGCAAGTTCGGGGTCATACCAGGTCATATGCTTGGCGGCATGTTTCAGGTGGATGCTCATGAATGGGCAAGAATGTCAAGGGTATTTTTAATGGCAAGATGGAGGTTGCTGAAAGCAGTCAAAGGTAGAGTCTGTAGTGGGAGAAGAAGGGGGAATAAAGGTAGATGCGAAGGGCACAGCTGACACTTGTTTCATCGGACGGATGTTCGTGAATGAGGTTGGCAGGGCTGGGAGAGGTGCTGTCAGAGTGCCAAGAGGACCAAGGTGAGAAGAGAGGAGGGAGTGGTTCTCCGGCATTGGTATCTTTCATAGATTAACATGCAACCCTCCCGCATAAACTGCATGCGGCTCATCTTGACTTGTTTTGGCACTATCATGTGCGTTAGGCAAATCTTGAGATGGCTTCCAGGGGATAGGAGGTGCTGCCTATTGGCACAGGGTTTAATGACCCAAAACGATATTGGGAGAACACTAAAGTGATTGCAGTTCAAATGAAGCTACTTTAATGTGGCTGAGTATTTCCTGCCTGAGGACTAGGAATATTCAGACAGCATGTGACTATGAAAGATGCCAATGCTGGAGAACAGGAGTTACAGGTAAGTAACTTATTTCTTTGTCAGCGGGGGAGAGAGGGGTGGAGGTCAGCATTAGGCAGGACCATATCGAGAGAGGGAGGAACCAGAGAAGGTTCAGGTCCGGAAGGCGTGAACAGGATCACAGAGGTTAGAGAAAGAGAAATCGGGATGGGCCCAGGAGAGATTAGCCCTAAAGGGTTATCTCTTTCCTTGGCTGTCACTGCAGAGACTTCACTTGCTGACTCAAGGCTAGACAGTCTTGCAGTTCAGATACTGGAAATTCCACACATAATTAAATCTCAGGTCTGAGTACAAGAACCCTTATTTAACAGGGCTTTACCAACAGCGGTGGAGAGAACTCTTTCAGATAGAAAGGACCTGGCAGAGATTGTTGAATTTAACCCAAGTGTGGCAGGGTCTAAGAACCCAGAAGGATTGAGGAGGGCATTTTGAGACCTCCAGGGTTGGAGAGGACCCACTGCGAATTAAGGAGAAACATACTAACATCTTTACTTTGAAAAAAATTGCATATATTTTCAAGTGACCCCCTCTGTAAATATTACCCAAATACAATTCTGAAACCTAATACTGAGATCTTGCTATTTTCTTGGTTCCATGTGCCTTACATAATAATACAGTTATACTAGGAGGGCGCTGGTATTGAACTTTAGGGGTGTGTGTTGTAGGGGTAGAAGAGTTGCTTTTTCATGCACATAGAGCTCTTCGTGGCTCTGATAGACTTAGTGAGGTGGTGAGGGTGCTAGCAGGTCTTAGGGAGTGTGTATGGCGATCTGTGTATGCTGTGGAAGGTAGCAAATGGAAACAGGTTGGAGTGGTTGGAGGGGGAGTACTAGATTGATAGCATTCATAAAATCAGGAGGTCCTGTCTGTCTTTGATTTTTTTCTTATGATGACTGTTCAGTGGGGCTCATTCAGGCATGCTTCAAGTCCCATGTCCCCACCTGGTGGGTGTGTATGGAGTGCTCTTGATGTCCCATGTGCATGGTGGATGGGCGAGTCCGACATGGTTGCTGATGGCAATGGTCTCTCTAGTGTAGTTGTCCTAGGTCTAGCATGGGCCTGTGCCTGCCGGGACGTGTTCATGTCTCAAGTCTTTTATGGCAGATGAGTTGGCAAAACAAACCCTGTTGAGTACTGAGATCTGGGCTATTGGGATAAAGTGGATGTCTTAGATTTCTGAGTCTGTGTGGGGGGATTGAGTTATAAGAAACTGATTTGGTCCAGCCTTTATCGAGCCCCTATCAGCCCTATTTTCTAAAATGTTTGTGATCATTATATGGTTTTCGAGGGGATTGGTTCCTCCGACGTATTCCATATCTATGACAGGTAATCACCACAGCTCTGCTGCTTTGGAAAATCTTCTGCGTCGATACGCTGTCCTAGAGGGCCTCTGTCGAGCCGACGTCACTGGATGTTATAAGTAGGACGCACAACGCCCGTAGCTTCAGTTCCGTTTTTTCCTCGAACGTGTTTTCTTCTGAGATCTCGGCGCCCCTCGGTTCTTCTGAGTTTCTATTGGTTCTATCGAACTTGTTGTTTGTGAAGTCATGTCTTCGTCTTCTTCCACCCCACGGCCGGGTTTCAAGAAGTGTCAGGACTGCGGTTCCAAGATGTCGCTGACGGACCCGCACAATGCCTGCCTCTGGTGCCTCGGTGAGGACCACGCCATGGATGACTGTGACGGTTGCCAGTTGCTTACGTCGAAGGCCTAGCGAGAATGGAAGAAGAAGCTTTCTGACGGTAGGGTTTCCAAGCCCTGAAAGTCGAAATCCTCTGGGCTTTCGACTGACGATTCGAGAGGCGACTCTCCGCATCGTCGGCGTAAATCCAGGGGGTCTCGGTCCCAGAGTGGGTCCCGCCATTCCTCTGCCTCTTCGAGTCAATCGCGGAAGCGCCGTCACCGGTTGCCTTCCCCGTCCTCGTCCGAGGACACCGCCCGTCGGCGGGTTGCTTGTCCCAACAAGCACTCTACTCCTGCTGAATGGGATGCCTTTCGCACAGACATGATGCCGATTTTTCAGTCGCAGGGCTCCCTTCCGTCTGCGCCTTCAAAAGAAGCCGGCAGGGAACGTACTAGGGCCACCGCTCGCACGCCTTCGGGCTCGGGTGGCCGGCGCGATCGGGCGCCTTCGAGGTCCCGATCGGACAAGGTGGATCGCTCTAGTAATGCCCGCGCCAGGTCCCGGTCCTCGACGCCCTCGAGACCGTCGGAGCCTGTGAGGTCTTCGAAGAAGACGTCGACGCCATCGGCGCCATGTCCGTCGAGGGACTCTCTCGAGGCTCTGCTCTCCCGAGCAAGTCCTGGATCATCTTTCAGTCACCTGCCACTCCCTTCACAGGCTGGGCTTCTCCCTCAACTTAAAGAAGTCCCACTTGACGCCAACACAGCGGCTCCAGTACATCGGAGCAGTGCTCGACACATCCCTGGGGCATTGTTTCCCTCCCCAGGTGAGGGCTCATCACATTCTGCAGATGGTGCACAAGTTTCAACATGCCCAGAGTCTCCCGGCGTTCGAGTTCTTGAGGTTGCTCCGCTTCATGGCATCCTGCATTCTTCTGGTGTCAGAGGCTCGACTGCAGATGAGATCTCTGCAGTGGGCTCTCAAGAGGCAGTGGTCACAATCCTCCGGCAGGATGTCGGACCCCGTTCAGGTGCCGCCCTCGGTCGCCCAGGTCCTTCTGTGGTGGGCCGTCGAAGGCAATCTGATGAAGGGGCTCCGTTTTGGCTACCTTGGCCGGAGGTGATGATCGTGACGGACGCATCCCTCACGGGATGGGGAGCTCATGCCAACGAGTTGACAGTCAACGGTCATTGGTCTCTGTCGGAGTCCAGACTCCATATCAATCTTTTGGAGCTGAGGGCCGTCAGGCTTGCCCTGAAGGCTTTTCTGCCGACTGTGCGAGGGAAGAATGCCCTGATTATGACGGACAACACCGTGGCCATGCACTACCTCAACAAAAGGGGGTGGGGGCAGGGTCACGTCCTCTGTGCAGAGAGGCGTTGCAGCTCTGGTTCTGGGCCATCCAGCAGGAAATTTCGATCTCGGCAGTTCATCTGGCCGGAGACGAAAACGAGACGGCGGACACTCTGAGCAGGCAGATCGCGATCTCTCACCAGTGGGAGCTGGCTCAGGAGATTCTCCTGGAGATCTTCGCCCTTTGGGGGACCCCACAAGTGGATCTCTTCGCCACCAGTGTCAACCGGAAGTGCGAAAGGTTCTGCTCGCTGGAATTTCGTCCAAGAGGAGCCTTAGGGGACACGTTCGTGGTGGAGTGGTCCTTCCCACTGCTGTATGTGTTTCCTCCAGTCCCTGTCATCCCGCAAGTGCTGGGGATGTTACGGAGGTTCGGTTCCCGGATGATCCTCATTGCTTCGGCATGGGCCCGGAGAACGTGGTACCCGGACCTTCTCGACTTGTCCATCTGCCCTCCACGCTGTCTTCCCTACCAAGACGATCTGCTCTCGCGGGAGGGGGTGTCAGGTTCTCCATCCAGAGGTCAGATCCCTCAACCTTCACACTTGGCTTCTGAAAGGTTGAGGTATAAGGATTGGGACCTCCCTGAAGACGTGATGGAGATGTTGCTTTCGGCCAGACGGCCTGCAACAAAGTCCCTGTACTGTTGCCGTTGGAGAAAGTTCTGCGACTGGTGCAGGGTTCAGAATGTGGATCCTTTTTCATGTGACATTCCTGTGGTTCTGCCTTTTTTGCTTTCCTTAGCCCACAAGGGCCTGCAAGTGGCTACCATTAAAGGTTACCTGGCGGCGCTGTCCATATTTAAGCGCTCGTCTGAGGAGTGTTCTTATTTTAAAATTCCTTTAATTTCTCAGTTTCTGAAAGGGCTCACTAATGTGTTTCCACCGTCACCTTTCCAGGTGCCCGGTTGGGATTTTAACCTGTTTTTAAAATTCCTCATGGCTGTTCCATTTGAGCCTTTACATTCTTGTCCTTTGAGACTGTTAACCCTTAAAACTGTATTTTTAGTTGCGGTTACTTCCGCTGGCAGAGTGAGTTGCAGGCACTTTCTGTTAAGCCACCCTTCACTGTGTTTCATAAGGACAGGGTTGTCCTTAGGGTTCGTCCTTCCTTTCTTCCGAAAGTTGTATCGGAATTTCATTTAAGCCAGAAGGTCATTCTTCCAGCGTTTTATCCTCCTCCGCATCCTGGTAAGGAAGAGGAGAGGCTCCATAGGTTGGATCCTAGGAGAGCTTTAAGTTTCTACATTTCACGCATGTCCCGGGTCAGAGTGGACAATAAGCTCTTTATAGGATACGCTGGAAGGAGTTTGGGACAAGCTGTTACTAAGCAGACTTTGTCTAGATGGATTAGCTTGGTAATTTCTGAATGTTACCCCTTGGCGGGTAAGGACCCTCCGGTAGGCTTACGGGCCCATTCTACTTGGGGTGTGGCTGCCTCTACTGCTCTGCAGAGGGATGTTCCCATTCGTAACATTTGTGAAGCAGCCACATGGGCTTCGGTCCATACTTTTGTACGACACTACTTCCTAGATTCTATTCATGGGCAGGATCTGGCCTTTGGCAAAGCGGTCCTTTATTCCGCAATTAAATTGGGCATTCTAAATTTCTAATTCTAAATTCTTTTCTCTCCTCCATACGTTGGTACTGCTTTGGGAGTCTGTCATAGATGTGGAATACGTCGGAGGAACTAATCCCCTCGAAGAAGAAGTTACTTTCTTACCTGGTAACGTTCTTTCGATGGGGATGACTTATTCCATATCGCTCCCTCCCTGCCTGCCCTGCTACGGAATTTCTTATGCGATTGCAGCTTACGTTTCCGCAAGGCTTTCTGTGGTCATACTGGCAGAAAATTGGTGCCACACGTTCTGGGGAAAAAACTACAACTGAGGCTACGGGCGTCGTGCATCCGACTTATAACATCCGGTGACGTCGGCTCGACGGAGGCCCTCGATGACAGCGTATCCATGTCATCGACGCAGGATGCCGACAATTTTCCGAAGCAGCACAGCTGTGGTGATTACCTGTCATAGATATGGAATACGTCGTCGGAACATCTTATCAAAAGGACGTTACCAGGTAAGAAAGTAACTTGTTCCTCCAAGGTGCACTCTTGCCTGGGTTATGGTGTTCCACGTGTTTGTTGCCAGAAGTGCAAAGAACAACCCTCCTTAGTATTTCTGTTTGAAGTGCAGGACTAAGTAGAGATGCGTTGCTGGATGGAGAAATTACTTACCGTAATGATCTTTCGAAGGGATTGTGTCCTCCGACGTATTCCTCATCTTAGATATCTCCTTCCAGCTCTGCTGGCCTCGGAAAAATTTTTCTCTAGAGGGCGCTGCGCGTCGACGTCCTTCGAGTCGATGTCCCTCGACAGCCGCCGTATCGACGTTCGACGTCATCCTGCCTATAAAGCCCGCGCGCAGCGTCCGTTGTTCAGTTCCGTTTTTCCGCGCTTACTCGGTGCCTCGGAATACCGTTGCTCAGTTCTTAGTCAGATTAATCCTATTTACCTCGAGTTATTCGATCCGTACTCGATGGCTTCCTCGTCGGAACCGACAACTCCTCGATCCGGCTTCAAAAAATGTCGAGATTGTGGGAAAAAGATGTCGTTGACCGATCCTCACAGAATTTGTCTGTGGTGCTTGGGAGCTGAACACCATTGTTCGGAATGCGAGGACTGTATGTCCATGACAGCTAAGGCCCTGAAGGAGCGTAGGGGGAAGCTGGAGAAAGGTAATACTTTTAAAGCTTCTTCTTCGTCGATGAAGTCGAGACATTCGTCTCCTCGTCACCATTCGCGCTCCAGGTCTCGGAGTGGGTCTCATCACTCCTCGAGATCGAAGCACTCGAAGAGGAGACGTCGAAGATCCCCTTCTCCGTCTTCCTCTTCCTCTGTTTCGCCAAAAAGAATCCCTTGCCCCACGAAACATAGTTCCGGGCTGAATGGGAGGAATTCCGAAAGAATATGATGAGCGTCTTCGAGAAAGCGGCCTCGACCCCCTCGAAGGCTGCCGAGAGCGATGCTCTGGTCGAAAGACCCGAAGGTCAAAAACGCCGCGAGTCGCAGTACCCGGCGAAAGAAACCTCTCGAGCACGTTTCGAACCCTCGAGCAGGACTATGACCTCCAAACCTTCCTCGAAGGTTCTGTCGACGAAGGTCCGTCGACGTCGAGGTCGATGTCTTCGACGCCGTTGTCGAAGGGACCTTCGACACACGGGTCTGTCGACTTGACGCCGGCCTCGACACCGGCGTCGACGCCAAGAAAAGTCACGGTTACCACACATACAGTGACTATCCCCAGGCCCTCGACATCGATGGCTTCGATATTGTCGAGTAGAATTCCAATTCTGTCGAGGTCCTCGAGGCCTCCACCTCTGTTTTCGACGCCACGCTCGAAGCCTTCGACGTCGGCGTCGACGACATCGACGCTTTCGAGGCCAATAATGACAAGTTCGGCACTCTCTGCCTTGGAAATGGGATTTACTCCCTTTATGAGTTCAGAACAATTGAGAACTATATCCTCAATTTTAGAAGAGGGTGATTTGTCTGAACAAGACACATTTGAGTTACAGGGACCTGTAACCCCAGATAGAGAGGAATTTTCCTCTGAAGAGCGCAGATTAAAGGATCTTCATGATTCTTTACATGAGGCAAGTGGGTTAGACACTTCCCCTGAGGTGGAGTTTGCTAAGCCAGACCCGGGGGAGCATGCTGAAACCCCCTACAGAGCCTTAATGGCCAGGATTACAGAGTTCATGGGGTGGTTTGCACCTTCACAATCTTTCCAACAAGATGACCTCACGGATATTCTTGACAAAGGCCCACAAGAGGATCCTGTGGTGCCCTTTCATAAAGCTCTTCAGAGAAAGATCATGACAAACTGGGAAACCCCAGATGTAATACCAGCAGTAAATAAAAAACTGTCTACAAAGTACAGGGTATCTTCCACAGACCCAGAGTTTTTGTCTAAACACCCATCCCCAGAAAGTCTGGTGGTACAAGCAGCATCCTCTACCGATGTCAAGACGGCTTATCCTACAGTCCCACAGGACAGGGACGATAAAAAATATGATGCTATGGCAAAGAAAGTCTTTTCAGCATGTGGCATGGCGTTAAAGTCTATTAATGCTACTTGCACCCTTGCTAGGTTCAGCCATACACTTTGGGAGTGTGCTTCTACAGCGGCTGACTGCATCCCGGAGGGAGAAGAAAGGGATGCGTTCCTGAATATTATACAGAACGGTAAAGACGCTATGTGCGAATCCCTCCAGACGGGCATTGATTCGGCTGACAGTATCAGCAGAGCAATGGCGGCAAGTACATCAACCAGGAGATTCGCTTGGTTGAGAAAGTCGGGTTTTGCCCCAGATGTCCATGCCAGGCTCTTGAACATGCCATTCGATGGCTCTTCTTTGTTCGGGAAAAAGGCGGATGACAGTTTAGAGAAACTGCAAACTTCAAAAGCTGCAGCAAAATCCCTAGGAGCTGCAATCCGTCAGACTCCTTTTCGTCCCACAGGAACCTCTGCGAGGGGCAAGTCCTTTCGCTTCTACTCCGCATTCGGAAGAGGTAGAGGACGACCGGCTCAAAGGGGTCAAAGAAGAAATACCCGAGGTGGACGGGGTAGATATTCTAAAGCCGCAGCAACAGCAGTTGCCTCTTTACCATCGGCATCGGCATCAGCCGCCCCAAAACCACTCTGAGGACTCCCCTCACAGGACACCTGTAGGAGGCAGGTTGACTCAACATCTGACGGTATGGCAGGCTATCACGTCAGATGCTTGGCCATTGGAAACAGTCGCCCAAGGTTACTGCCTGCCTTTCCTACGTATACCTCAGAGTTATCCACCGGGGATCAGCTCTCAGAAAGCTCCAGATCCGCTCCTCTTGCAGGAAATTTTGGACCTGCTAGAGAAAGGTGCCATAGAACCGGTACCTGTAGCGGAGAGGAACAAGGGCTGGTACTCCCCTTACTTTCTCATTCCGAAGAAAGACGGAGGACTGAGACCCATCTTGGACTTGCGAGAATTGAACAAATTCCTCAGAAAAGACAAATTCAAGATGGTCACTCTTTCTCAGATCCTCCAGGCCCTTCAGTTCCAGGACTGGTTGGTATCTCTGGACCTTCAGGACGCTTATTTCCATGTGCCTATCCATCTCAAACACAGGAAATACCTGAGGTTCGCAATTGGCAACTCTCACTATCAATTTCGAGTGCTGCCATTTGGGCTAACCTCCGCCCCAAGGGTCTTCACCAAGTTAATGTCGGTAGTGGCGGCAAGTCTAAGGAGGGAAGGGATTCACATCTACCCCTACCTGGACGATTGGCTGATCAGGGCTGTTTCTCCGGAGCAAGCTCAGATCCAGCTAAATCACGTGTGCCACTTCCTTCACAGACTGGGCTTCTCCCTCAATTTAAAGAAGTCACAAATGATACCATTGCAAAGACTCCAGTTCATAGGAGCGATCCTGGATACTTCCCTGGGAAAAGCCTCGCCACCAGAGGTGAGGGCTCGAGATATTCTACAGATGGTTACCAAGTTCCAGCATGCCCAACGTCTCCCAGCCTTCGACTTTTTCAGGTTGCTAGGCCTCATGGCATCCTGCATTTTCCTTGTGCCAGAGGCTCGCCTGAGAATGAGATCCCTCCAGTGGGCACTGAGGACTCAGTGGTCACAATTCTCAGGGAGAATGACAGATCTTCTTCAGGTTCCCGGCAGGGTGGCTCGAGACCTTCAGTGGTGGGCCTGTCAGGAGAACATTCTGAAAGGAGAACAGTTTTGGCAACCCTGGCCGGAGATAACAGTAGTCACGGATGCCTCACTCACGGGGTGGGGAGCCCACGCCAACGACTTGACCATCAGCGGTCGTTGGTCTCCATCGGAGTCCAGACTACACATCAACCTGTTAGAGCTGAGAGCCATCAGACTTGCGCTGAAGGCTTTCCTGCCAGCTGTACAAGGGAAGAACGTCCTGATAATGACGGACAACACGGTGGCCATGCATTACCTCAACAAAAGAGGAGGCGTAGGATCACTACCCCTGTGCAGAGAGGCGATGCAGCTCTGGTTTTGGGCAATCCAAGAAGGAATCTCTCTATCGGCAGTTCACCTAGCCGGAGAGAAGAACTTGACAGCGGACGCTCTGAGCAGGCAGAACACAGTCTCCCACGAGTGGGAGCTAGCTCAGGAAGTCCTTCAAGAGATCTTAGCTCTTTGGGGAACCCCTCAGGTAGATCTGTTAGCTACCAGCCTAAACAGGAAATGCGACCTGTTCTGCTCAAGGTAATTTCCTCTGAGATGAGCTCTGGGAGACGCGTTCATAGTGGACTGGGAGTTTCCGCTTCTGTACGTGTTCCCACCAGTCCCTGTCATTCCTCAAATGATCAGGAGGTTGAGAAGATTCCGGCGAACCATGATCCTAATTGCCCCGGATTGGGCCAGGAGAACGTGGTACCCGGACCTTCTAGACTTGTCCATCTGCCCTCCAATTCGACTTCCACTCAGAGAGAACCTACTCTCACAGAAGGGAGGTCAGGTTCTCCATCCAGACATCAAAACCCTCAACCTTCACGCTTGGCTTCTGAACGGCTGAGGTACAAGGATTGGGACCTCCCTGATGATGTTATGGAGGTGTTGCTTTCGGCAAGGAGGCCAGCAACAAAGTCTTTATACCGCTGCCGTTGGAACAGATTTTGCAGCTGGTGTAGAGAACAGAATATCAACCCATTTTCATGTGGTACACCAATGGTTCTGTCCTTCCTACTATATTTGGCAAATTCAGGCCTTCAAGTTGGCACCATTAAGGGCTATCTCGCAGCGCTATCCATCTTTAAGCGTACTGCGCAAGAACCATCCTATTTCAAATTACCCTTGGTAATACAGTTTCTAAAGGGGTTAACCAATGTTTATCCCCCAAGACCATTCCAAGTTCCCCTATGGGATTTAAACTTAGTACTAACTTTCCTGATGGGTACACCTTTCGAACCTCTCCATTCTTGTTCGTTAAGATTCCTTACCCTTAAAACTGTTTTATTAATAGCACTTACATCTGCTAGAAGGGTGAGCGAATTACAAGCTCTTTCTTGTAAACCCCCTCATACAATCTTTCACAAAGACAAAGTTGTCCTGCAAGTGAAGCCTAATTTCCTCCCAAAGGTGGTTTCTGAATTCCATATCACTCAGAAGATTACCCTACCATCTTTCTATCCTCCTCCTCACCCGGGGAAAGAGGAATAGAGGTTACACAGACTAGACCCTAGGAGGGCTTTAAGTTTTTACATTAGTAGACTAGCCAGGATAAGACAGGCAGACCAGCTGTTTGTAGGTTACACAGGTCACAAGCTGGGGTTACCAATAACTAAGCAGACCATTTCCAGATGGATCATTCTAGCCATTCTGGAATGTTATAAACTGGCAGGGAAAGAGCCCCCTCAAAACCTTAGGGCTCATTCGACCAGAGGTATTGCAGCTTCATCGGCCCTCAAAAGTGGTGTGCCGGTTAAAGACATATGTGCGGCCGCTACATGGTCGTCTGTCCATACCTTTACACGTTTTTACAATCTGGATCCCTCCTCCAGTCAAGAGACTAGGTTTGGAAGGGCTGTACTGCATTCTATTCATCAATAGAAGACAGCGTGAAGTCAGTACTCCCTCCTCTGAGTATAGAATACTGCTATGGGAGCCTATCTAAGATGAGGAATACGTCGGAGGACACAATCCCTTCGAAGAGCAAGTTACTTCTTACCTTGTAACGTTCTTTCGACGGGATGTTCCTCCGACGTATTCCTCATCGACCCTCCCATCCATCCCCGCAGTTCTACTTCCCTTGTTGTTGCAGCTTACGCTCCTTCAGGGTGATTAGTCTAGTCCAGACAGTAATACTGTGGGCTACAAAACGGAACTGAGCAACGGACGCTGCGCGCGGCCTTTATAGGCAGGATGACGTCAAACGTCGATACGGCGGCTGTCGAGGGACATCGACGCGAAGGACGTCGACGCGCAGCGCCCTCTAGAGAAAAAATTTTCCGAGGCCAGCAGAGCTGGAAGGAGATATCTAAGATGAGGAATACGTCGGAGGAACATCCCGTCGAAAGAACGTTACAAGGTAAGAAGTAACTTGTTCTTCTATGGATTCTTCTCCCGCAGCTTCCTCAGCTTTATAGATATCCTCGTCCAGCTGTGCTGCTGGGAAACCTTTTCGACAGGGGGCATAGTGGACCTCGACTCGGCCATCGATCTGTCTTTCTTGGTGCACGATCGCCGGCTCCGGAAGTGACGTCAGGCGTTGTATATTTTAGCACAGCACTACGCCCCATGCTTCAGTTCCCCCTTTTTTCCCCCCCTGTGCCTGAATGCTAAAGAGGAAAACAACAGGAGAGAGGCTAACCAGTCTGTAAAAAACTTAACAATAGGAAACATCCCAACGGTGAGACCCCACAGAATTGGAGATTGAAGTAAAAGGAAATGGTTTTCTGTGTTTATTTTAAAAATAAAAACAAGTGATTGGTAAAATAGAAACGGTCTTCTGAGAGCCATTACCAGATGTGTTCTCGCTCTCACAGAAGTGTCAAGCCACAAGGACTTTCTGAGTGGGAATGGTGGGTGGGGCAATGAGGAATCTGCGGGAGAAGAATCCATGGAAAGATCATTACGGTAAGTAATTTCTCCTTCAATGGATTGCTTTTCTCCCCCAGATTCCTCATCTTGATACACTCCGCAAGTAGTAAGAATAACAGAGAAGGACAGAAAGTGTTAAACAAGCAGATTCTGCAGTACTGCTCTACCAAACTGTGCATCAGCTCCGTGTGCAACATCCAAAACTAATGCTTGGTTAATGTATGCAAAGATGACCATGTAGCTGCTAGACATAGGCCCCTACCAGGAACTCCCCTCTGTAGGGCTGAAGAATCCGAAACCCTTCTGGTTGAATGTACCCTGATGCCTGGCGGAAGCTCTCTGCCCGCCGACTGGTAACACTCGGATATACACAAAATAATCCAACACGACAGGGTTATCTTTGTTATAGTGAGACCCTTAGGAGATAAAAAATGAGCCACAAGCAACTGGTCAGTCTTCCGAAACTTGGATGTATGAGCAACATAAAAGCTTAACACTCTTTTGGGGTCAGGACGGTGGAACCACTCTTCTTCTTTCAAGGGATGTGGTGGACGGTAAAAGACAGGCAAATCAATAGATTGAGAAAGGTGAAACTGGAAAACTACTTTAGGAAGGAAGCCAGGTCTGACTTCAACTCACTAACTCTCCTGGCTGACGTGATTGCAACTAAGAAGGCTGTTTTAAGAGAACAGCCATAAAAGCAACATGAGTGCATGGGCTCACACAGAGCCTCGTCAAAACACTATTAATTCAATCAGGGACAACAAAGGGAATTGGTGGAAAGTTATTGAGAAGGCCCTTCAGGAATTGGGCCATGACCAGCACTTTGATCCTGGGACCTTTTGAACACCTTCATCCGGGGACCTTTTGAACACAGACAAGGTGCCAAATATCCTTTGACTGTGGTAACCGGAAGGCATGCTTAGGCCAGTGACAGAAGGAACTCCATCACTGTAGTGGTGGGGCAAGAGATGGGGTCAATCTTGCATTCCCTGCACCACGCATCACATCTTGACCTCCTGACATACATAGAACTTGTAGAAGATCTGCGTGCAGTTAGCAATACCTCAAGTACCTGCCTCAGAGGTCCAAGTCACCATACCTCATCCTCTAAAGATCCACGCATGTAGGTTGAGGGACTCCGGGGTCGGTTGAAGCACTCGACCTTCCGACTGGGTCAGGAGATCCGGACGCCGAGGCAACTGGTGAGGTGGACAGATGGTCAGATCCAAGAGAATAGAGTACCATGTTCTCCTCGCCCAGACCGGGGCGATCAAGAAATCTCTTTAACCTCCTAAGAACGCAAGGAATGATGGGAATCGGGAGGAAGGCGTAGTGGAGAGGGAAAGTTCAGTCCACCAGAAACACGTCCCCAAGTGTGCCGTTCGCTGGGAATTCCCTCAAGCAAAACGGTTTGCACTTCCTGTTGGAATGCGTGGCAAACAAATCCATTGCTGGGGTATCCCAGAGAGAGAGATCAGGAGGACCTCTTCTAGGACTTCCTGACACAATTCCCACTTGTGAGAGACCGTGCTCTGCCTGCTCAGAGCATCCGTCAAACCGTTCTTTGTTCCCGGCAGATGAACTAAGACCGAGATCCTGTTATCCAGTAACCAGAACCATAGCAGCATCACCTCTGTGCAGAGGAGGCAGGAGCACCCGCCACCATGTTTGTTCAGGTAGTGCATGGACACTGTGTTGTCCGTTAGGATCAGTACATGTTTCCCCTTGAGCGACAGGGCAAAGGCCCTCAGGGCTAGCCTGATGGCTTGCAACTCAGTCTCTTGATGTGCCACCTAGCTTCCGTCGCGGACCAAAGTCTGCTCACCTGCAATCCGTCACAGTGGGCGTCCCAACCCTTCAGAGATGCATCCGTGACTTCTCGGGTTTGAGGCCAGGGGGGCCAGAAGGGTTACCCCGCCATAAGATAGCTGTGTTTGTCCCACCAGTCGAGGTCGAGGACCACTTGGTTGGACACTTGAGAGGTACCACTGGTCTCAGCAGCCTGGCCTCTTGCACTAGAAAAACACAGGAGGCCATGAGACCTAAGAGGCAGATGAAGGAAGCCACTGGTAAAGTGGCGTGGTTCCGGAATAAATGTACCATCTGTGCTATGCATTCGGCTCTCTCTTCAGGAGGGAAAGCCTTCCCTATCAGAGTGCCTAGGACTGCTCTGCTTAACTGGAGCCTTTGGACTGGTGTCACATGAGACTTCTTCAAGTTCAGGGAGCAGCCCTGCCTGTGCAGTAGTAGGGAGGTGGCCTCCAGATGAGACAAAACCTGCTCCGCTGACTTCCCCCGGATCAGTCAGTCGTCCAGGTAAGGAATTACATGGACCACGGATTGCCTGACGTGAACAGTGACTACCGTCATGAGCTTGGTGAAGACCCTTGGAGCGGAGGTCAACCCAAAGGGAAGCACATTGAACTGATATCGCTTGTCTCCCCTCTGCTGCTTCTGGGATGCGAGAAACGCATCTGCCCCTGCCTTTCCCGCAGGAGCTGTGCCTTGCTGCCATAGGATACATAGCGCCTATAGCCTCTGCCTCTTGGCTTGGCCGGGTGTGCAGCTAGGCCCAGTGATTAAGCAGCAATCATAGACTCTTTATATTTTTCTAAAGAGTCATCAGCTTTTTAACCAAAAAGCATATCTCCCCCAAAGGGCATGTCCAGTAGCCTGTTCTGAACATTTGGGGAGAAACCAGAGGTTTTCAGATAGGCTTGTCTCCTCATCACTACTGCCGACCACATAGAACGGCCCACGAAGTCTGCTACATCCAGGCCCGCCTGCAACAACTGCTTGGCTACCTCCTTCCAATCCTCCAACAGCTGTAAAAATCCATCCTTCATTGCACCCTCAGGGACGTACTCAGCCGTATGCTCTACAGCTTTCCACAAGGCAAAGGAATACTTTGTAAATCCGCAGGGTATGTTGGTGACTTTGAGTGCCATGCTGCCAGAAGTGAAAACTGGCCAATGCGTCAAACTGCTTTCCTTCTCTATCTAGTGGTAGTTTGGATGTGGATGCTGCAGGTCTTTTGGTAATTGTGGCAGCTTCCACAACAAGCCCTTCTGGAGACTGCTGGTGTGTAGCGCGGAAAGAAGGATCTCCTCTTGCCAGCCTATTCGTCCCTGTGAAATTTGCATTTTTGGGGAAGGGAGTAGGGGTGGGAGGGCGCAGGCTCAGGACATGCAAGGGTGCTGCCATAAGGAGGCTAAGGGATCTGCTATAGCCGGGTGAAATGGCATATTATGCTCAACCACAGAACCTTCATTCAGGATGTCTAGGTTTGTACCCCTGAAAGCGTGTGCCAGGAGACTTTAAACCAAGGGTGTCTACAAACCTTGCAACCAAAGCCCTGAATTTAAAATGTGCATGCATGTAGGGCTGACTCTGCTGGAACTCAAGGGCTGGGGATGTACCCAGGCAACTAGCATCATGTAAAGCCTGGGCTAGTACCAACAAATCGGCTTCATCGTCGAAATCATCAACACTGCCAGTTCCCAAATAAATGGGGTGAACATCGCCTTGGTCGTCAGGCTCATCGACTCCGAATATCGACCGCATAGAGTCGAACATTACTGACCTTGATGGCGGCTGGGGTTTGTCTACCGATGGAACGTTGTTTTGCGCTGATGGCACGGTTTTTGGCGTCAGTGGGACTTTCACCTCCGAGGGAGGCTCTGATGCCAGATAGAGGCTGTTGTCGTTCGCCTCATGCCGGCCTGCCGCTGGCGATTTACACGCCTTTGTCGGCATGGAGCCTGCCGGCTTGGTCGAAGTGGTCAGGAGCACTGAGCACCGTATTCGCTGCCAAAGCTTGCTGGTGGAAGGGGGGACGACTGCACCTACAGTAGCTTGTTAAACATTTCTAGCTTTTGTGTCTTTAAAACGTTCCCACTCTTCCCGAGTGGTCGGCCCTGTCGAGGGGTTACCTCTTTCCGATTTGTGCTGGATTCATGTTGATGATGGTGGCGTCGCTTCTTCTTTTGCGAGGAAGAATTGCTTCTTGAATGGGACCAATTCTTTTTTTTTTTATGATGTCTTTCAGTCCCTTTGTCGGGGGTGGGGTCCTCTGTCTCAGCCTCGGAAAACCGGATGAGTGACCGCACGGGAGATTGCGCAGACAGTCGGCCAGAAGCCAGTTTTCCGGCTCGTGTAAGGATTTTGGCTGCATTTTTTAGTACAACGCACAGGCCTCTGTTGTGACTCATACCCAAGCACCACAGATAAACGTTGTGGGGTTCAGTCACTGACATTTTGGAGTGGCAATCGGTGCATCGTTTGAAGCCTGAAACCCGGTGAGTAGAAATCGCGGTCGAGCTTTTCTCCGGCATGGGGTCTGGCATGGATTCACATGCTCATGAATATTCCCCGTCGTCAGGCTGGGAATCCTCGGTAAAGAAAAAACTCAGTATCAGTTTCGTTTCTGATCTGACTTTCGTAGTAGTAACCAATCACTGATTTCTGCGTCATACTGACCACAGCCAATGACTGCCCTCTCCCTAAGTCCCGCCTCTGGCAGCCATCCTCAAATTTTTACCGCACGTTCAAGTGTTGGGATCCTCGTGCTATTGCTCTCGAGCTTTAGTGCGTTTTCGCACTTTTTTCATAGGAAAATGTTCTCTTTTTTCGGTCAAAGAGCCTCAAGCTCCACCGTTTCTATATCCGATCAACGGGGATCCGTGTCGGATTCTTCTACGCCCCTCAAGGGTGAAGATTTCGTCGAGCCACGCTTTGGAGGACTCCAGAACTTTCTCAGGCCCATCTCGGACATGGCCCAGGAGAAGGGAAGCTCGACGCCCGGGAAGCTGTTCAGGGTCTGCCCTGCATGCCAGCTTCAGAATGTCTTCAAGGAGGACGAACACTCCCTTTGCCTCTACTGTCTGCATGGGGACAAGATGTACGTGGAGAAGGACTGTGCGTTTTGCGGGAACATGTCGGAGCGGACCATAAAGAACCGCCATCTGCGTCTCGGCAACTGGCTGGAAGGGAAGAGCCCGTCAGGCGAGAAAAAGAAGAAGAAGTCTGAGCGGTCTTATAAGACCTTTGAGGGCGCCCCGGCGACGGGGGCCCAAGAGAAGGCCAAGCACCGCGAGTCCGCGGGCACCGGGAGCGCCGAACGGTCGGGCTCTTCGGTTGCCAGGCAGGGCGCAGCCTCCCCGGCGCCATCAACCACGAGCCAACGCTCTGGCTCGGGTAAGAGGAAATCCGAGCACCCGGCAAAGCTTCTGGAGAGGCCCCCGTCGAGCTCGAAGGCCAATTCAGAGGGGGAGCGAGGCATTGACCCCCCCATAAGGAGAAGGCGATGAGCGCACATAAGGTTACGAAAGTCTTGATCCACCCGGCCAAGGCCTCTATCGAGACAGTCGCGGCGGCCCTGGCTCAGCCTGTGGAGGCTACACCAGTGGAGGCGACCTCGGGCCCAGAGTCTCCCTGCCACCGCGGAGGGAGTCCTCTTTCAAGCCCATCGACAGGACCCCCGTGAAACCTCCGACGGAGAAGATAAAGGGGGGGCAGGAGGCCATTGTGGATTCGGCCTCAACCTCTGAAGAGGAGCTGATCGAAGTCTTAAGCCACGGCATTGGCGTGGAGGAAGACCAGCCCGTCGGGAGGGACCCCGACGAGGGGGACAACGAGAACGTCGAGGGTACCGACGAGGTTCCTGTCCGCCCGTCGTAACCCCCTCAACCAGTGCCGCAAGACAACTCGGCGGCCATTTTTTTGGCTATACAGTCCTTATGCTCGGAGATAAGGACGAGATTGCCGTTACCACCGACGGAGGAACCGCTCCCGACGGGGGACCCGGAGCCGGACCCTTCTGGGAGCCCTCCTCCTAAGAGAAGAAGGATTCATCCTCCACCTCCTTTTCAACCATCGGGCCCGTCTCAGCCCTCCTCCCCGTCCGCGACCCAGGGGGATGACACGGGGACGGACACGGCCGCGACGGGTACAGACGACGAGGTTTACGGCGAGGATCCTCCGTCATCACCTCCTCCCCGGGCTTCCCCGCCCGACGAGATTGGATCGTTTCATGCCATGATCGCCAGGGCATCCGAGCTTTTCCAGCTCTGCCCGGAAGAGAAGAAGAAGGAAGGTTTCCTTTATCAACGGCCCGAGACCAAGAGGAAGACGGTCCTCGCTGTACCCCTACTGGACGATATCTGGGATGAGGGTCTCTCCCTCCTCAAGAACCCATCCACAACGCCTGCGAGAAGGGATCGGTACGAGAAGAAGTACCGGGTCCCGGACGCGGCCCCCTTGTGCCTTCGGGCACAGCCGACCTTGGACTCGGTCGTCTCCGCGTCGGCCAGGAAGAAAGCGGGGGGGCATCGGCCTCCACGTCAACTTCCCCCCCGGACGGCGAGGGAAAGAAATTGGACACGATGGGACGCAGAGTCATCTCATCGGCAGCGACGACGATTAAGGCTGCCAACGCCTTGGCTATAGTAGCACGCTACGACAGGGAGTTGTGGTACAAGATCGCCCCCCTGCTGGACTTCCTACCGGACGACAAGAGGGCTGAGGCCCTGGAGATCTTGCAGGAAGGGGAAGTGGCGTCGGACCACGCCATTACGGTAGCGAAGGACATCGCTGATACTGGTTTTCGCCAGTTGGGCAACGGCGTGTGCCTTAGACGGCGTGGATGGCTCAAGGCAACGGACTTCCGGCAGGACATGCAGACCAGAGTTTTGGACATGCCGTTCGACGGGAACAACCTGTTTGGGAAAACAGTGGACGATTCCCTGCAAGCCATCAAGGCGGACACGGAGACGGCCTGGGCTCTTGGTGTTCTCCAGCAACGACGGCCGCCCTTTCGGAGCACCGGAGGCAAGCAGGGTGCCTCCAAAGGTTCCGGCGGCGGATATTCCACCTACCGTCAAGTGGCCTGTTCGTCGTCACAAGAAGCCTAAAGGGGACGAGGCAAGTCGGGCGGACCCCGCCGTCGTCGCCAGGGAGGACAAGGCGGCAAAGCCTCGTCGAAGCAGGACTGAACCGGCCGTGGGGTCGGGGCCCCACCGAAGCACCCCGGTGGGAGGCCGGCTGGCGAACTTCGTCGGTGTGTGGGAGTCCATCTCCACCGACCGTTGGGTGCTGGACGCCCTGGCCCAGGGTCACACGCTCGAGTTTCTAAAGAAGTGCCCGCGTGTCTCCCCCCATGGCCAGGAAGGAACATCACGTCCCTCAACTTTTCTTGGAGGTAAAGGCGATGCTCAAGAAAGGCGCCATTGAGCTTGTCCCAAAGAGGCTTCGGGGCTCCAGAGTTTACTCAAGATACTTCCTCTTGAAGAAGAAGACAGGAGGATGGCGTCCCATCCTGGACCTACGACGACTGAACAAATTCATCAAGGCACAGAAGTTCCGGATGGTCACCCTCCAGCACATCCTGGGTCAGCTGGAGGAGGGTGATTTCCTGTCGTCGTTGGACTTGGAGGATGCCTACTTCCATATCCCCATCCTAAAGGGACACCGAAAGTTTCTCAGATTTGTGGTCCAAGGGCGGCACTACCAGTTCAGAGCCCTTCCCTTCGGATTGAGGTCGGCACCCAGGGTGTTCACCAAGTGCCTCGCACCGGTGGTGGCGCGGCTGCGCCTGGAGGGGATCCACGTCTACCCCTACCTGGACGACTGGCTCATCCGAGCGAAGACAAGGGAGCTCGCCGCGGAACACACGGCGAGGACCGTCCAACTACTCACGGACCTGGGATTCTCCATAAACTAAGCCAAGTCCCACCTGGTGCCCGCGCCAGACACACTGTTTCTGGGAGCGAAACTCGACACAGTGGCGCTTCTGGCCTCGCCGTCGGAGGAAAGAACGAGGGCCATCTTGGGCGAGGTGCAGCGGATGCTGGTTGCGGACTCGGCCAAGGTGAGGTTCATCAAATCCCACCTCGGAATGATGTCTTCTTGCATTTATCTCATCCGCCTGTGCAGGCTTCAGATGCGCCCGTTGCAGGAGTTCCTGGACGCTCGCTGGGTCCAGACGACGGGCAGCTTCGAGGACAGGATCACACTCGACGAGAGTTTCCGACGAGCGATCCGGTGGTGGGGCACCCGTGCGCATCTGACGGCGGGCATGGACTTCCAGACCCGGGGCCACCAGAAGACAGTGACCACGGATGCCTCCCTGGAAGGCTGGGGAGCGCACACCGAAAATCTGCACGCGAGAGGCCTTTGGCTTCCGATGGAGAAATCCCTCCATATCAACGTCCTGGAACTCAGTGCAGTGTTTTGGGCCCTCAGGTCCTTCCTTCCGTCCCTCAAGGGCAAGGTGGTGAGGATCTTCACCGACAACACCACCACCATGTTCTACATCAGGAAGCAGGGCGGTACCAGATCCCCAGCCCTGTCCAAGGAGGCGCAGGATCTGTGGTATTGGGCCATCGCCCAAGGGATGTTCCTGGTGCCGTTTCATCTGGCAGGAATAAAAAACACCATCGCCGACTCACTCAGCAGAGAGCTGCGCTCGTGCCACGAGTGGGAACTACAACAGGACCTAGTGGACCGCCTCTTCCGATGCTGTGGCACACCCCAGATCGATCTGTTCGCGACGGCGACGAACTCCAAGTGCCGGAGGTTCGCCGGCAGGTTTCCCCAGCCGAGGAGCATGGGCGATGCTTTCTCGTTCCCCTGGAGGGCCTATTCCTGTACGCGTTCCCTCCTTTACCGTTGCTGATCCGGCTCATCAACCAGCTCAAGAGGTAACAGTGCAGGATGATACTCGTCGCACCCGCGTGGCCGAGGCAGTTATGGTTCCTGGACCTTCTGGACTTGTCAGCGTCCCCGTCAATCAAGCTGCCAGTGGACGCGGATCTTCTCTCCAGGGAAGGAGGCGCCATCCTCCATCACGACCCGAAGTCGCTGAACTTGCAGGCCTGGCTCCTGCAGCGCTAGAGTTTGGAGGTTACAACATACCGGCCGACTGCAGAGAGGTTCTTGCAAAGGCCAGGGCGTCCTCAACTCTTAAATGCTACGGACACAAATGGAAGAGGTTCTCTGTCTGGTGCCACGCACAGAAGATTAACCCTCTACGGATTACGGCTCCGCAAGTACTACGGTACCTTCTGTTCTGACTTGAGTGTCGTGTAGACCGTTGAAACCTCCGTCCTCAAGTGACACACAGGGGAACTAAAAGAAACCTGCTGTGCGACCTTTGGGGCCACAGGTGGGAGATGTTACTTCCCGGATCCACGGAACCTCTTGAACACCAATGCTGCTGTTAAAAAGAGCGAGGTTAAGTACAAGGTAATTACAGTATACAATCACAATTACCAAAGGATCTGAATAGCCTTACCTATCAGGTGTTTGGAAAACCCAGGAAACCTAGGAGGGAGGTTCGAGACTCAGATGAGGCGGTCCCTAGAGCATGAGGACTGCAGACAAGTGTGGATGCAGGATAAACCACCTGTAGGACTGAAGGCGTGACTTGAATCCCAAAAAGGGAAATGGCGTAAAAGTTCAACAAGGTACCAAGGGATGATCCAAAGGCAAGTCAGGGTCGTGTCCGAAATCCAGCAACAGGTAAACAGTTCCAAGCAAAGGTACAAAGGGGTAATCCGAAGGATTCCAAGAGAGAGTTCCAAGATCAAGGTAAACCAGGAAAGCAAACCAAAACGTAACGCCAAACAGGGTCTGAAGACAGCTGAGAAGCAATGAGTGTTCCGTGTCTCAAGCCTTATATACTGAGTGTTTCGGGGTCATGTGACGTCCACCAAGGTCACGTGAGGAACGCCACTCTGGATCACGTGAGCAAGTGACCGATCGGCGTGGAGATGTAATGCCGCCTCTTCTGCTGTATGTTCTCCATGGCAACGCCAGTGCAGAAAGGCGATCCTTTGCACACCGATCCACTGCACACCAGAATACTGCTCACATTTCCCCGACACCTCCCTCCAGGGTTCGAGGCTCATGTGATTCGGTTTTCCCAAAGGACCGAAGGCTCCGTACCAGGTATGATTTACGGGCTCGATTGCAACCCTTTCTGCACTGGCAGTTGCCATGGAGAACATACAGCAGAAGAGGCGGCGTTACATCTCCACGCCGATCTGTCACTTGCTCACGTGAGACACAGAACACTCATTGCTTCTCAGCTGTCTTCAGACCCTGTTTGGCGTTACGTTTTGGTTTGCTTTCCTGGTTTACCTTGATCTTTGAACTCTCTCTTGGACTCCTTCAGATTACCCCTTTGTACCTTTGCTTGGAACCATTTACCTGTTCTGGATTTCGGACACGACCCTGACTTGCCTTTGGATCATCCCTTTGGTACCTTGTTGAACTTTTACGCCATTTCCCTTTTTGGGATTCAAGTCATGCCTTCAGTCCTACAGGTGGTTTATCCTGCATCCACACTTGTCTGCGGTCCTCATGCTCTAGGGACCGCCTCATCTGAGTCTCAAACGTCCCTCCTAGGTTTCCTGGGTTTTCCAAACACCTGATAGGTAAGGCTATTCAGATCCTTTGGTAATTGTGATTGTATACTGTAATTCTCCAGCATTGGATCTTTCATTGATTCACATGCTTAGAATATTCCCCGTCGTCAGACTGGGAACCCTCGGTACACATATATCTAGTCATTTCCTATAGGAAAAAACTTCCGACACTTGTGTGTCCTATCCACGTCTACGTCCTCTCCGGGGCCGCCCACGCAAGCCCCGTTGGACGTAATGGTATAAAAGCCCCGCCCCCGCGGGTCCCGTCAGATTTCAACCGTCTCCAAAGATAGTGGGATCTCCTCGCGTAGTCTCTACTGCTAGATTTTCGTATTGTTGAACTCCTGTGAGTTTGTTAATTTTATCGGAATGTCGGGAAAACCTCTATTTCGCCCGTGTGCCACGTGCGGACCGAAAAAGGTTTACGAGGGGGTCGGCCATTTAGACTGTATTTATGGCCTTCACCCTCATCACTCGGCAGACCAGTGCGATAATATGTAAAGGTTTTTCCCAGAAAGCCCTGAAGGATCGAAATCGTAGACTGGTATCCTGGTTAAATGACGGTGCGGGAGCGTACCCTCAGTCAGAGGTGGGCTCTGTGCGCAGCGTGACCTCTGCGAAAACATCGGGAGCCCCTCGACGCCCAACTTCGACGGAACCCCTGGCCAAGAAATCGCGACCTGCGGAAAAGGACGTTCCGCAAAGTCACTCTTCCAGGGACTCGTCCAAAGACTCGGCAGGAAAGACATCCTCGTCATCTTCGTCGAAGAAAGGAAAGGAGAGGCCTAAAACCTCCTCGGGCGATCAACACAGATCAGCCACGAGTAGAGTTTCGGATAAACGCAGGGAGAGCGCTATGAAGGCGGGAACGCCTAAACCACCTACAGGCCCGAAGTCGACGAACCAGTCGGGTTCTTCACTGCCGCTGACGCAGTCGATTTCACCCGTCGTCATCCCAGCGACGACCTCGGCGACGATGCCCTCGTCGACGGAAGTGCTGGCCTGGAGACCGGAGGTATTTGATATGTGGTTGCCTGACACGTTGCTACAGGAACAGGCACCGTCAAGGGCCTCGAAAGAAGACGACGGCTTCAGAATTGTGAGCCCAGAGGACCTCGGTCTACGGCCCAGGTTTCCATCAGGGGCAACCTGCTCTCAGATGTTTACCCAGCCTCCAAGTTCTCAGGCGACCCTGTCCACGGAGGTACTGTCCTCCTTGCACTCGCTGCTCAAATCGCTGGACGAAAGGCTTCCACCTGTACCGTCGACGCCCCCCCCCCGTCGACGAGCCCGGCCCTTCACACCGCCCGACCGGTTCTATCGGGTTTCCAACTACTCCGGCAGTACAGGAGGTGTCCAAACTATGCGTCACCCATTTTGTGAGCCGGCTGTCAAAGGCTGCATTGAAAAGAAATTTAAGGTACCAGACTCCACACCAAAGTGTCTTTCGGCTCAACCTACACCGGACTCAGTGGTGTCGTCGGCGGCGACGAGAAAAGCAAAGGCCCAACATAAATGCTCTACCCCTCCAGATAATGAGGCGAGGCGCCAAGACGTTTTGGGAAAAAAGGTTCTCTCTGTGGGGGCCTCAACGGTGAAAGCAGCTAACTCCCTGGCGATTATGGCCAGATATGATAGGGAGATGTGGCACGGACTGGCACCTATCCTGGACCACCTCCCGGAAGGACGTAGGAGAACGGCGATGTCCCTGGTGCGTGAAGGCGAGGAGGCATCGAATCAGGCTATTAACATAGCGGTGGACCTGGCAGATTCGGGCTTTAAACAAATAAATAACGGAGTTGTACTAAGACGCCAGGCTTGGCTTAAATGCACCAACTTCAGACCCGAAGTACAGTAAAAAATTTTGGACATGCCCTTCGAAGGTGATCTTCTTTTCGGAGAAAAGGTGGACGAGGACTCAGATACAGCACGCTCGTTGGGTTCTCTCCAGAGTGGTAAGCCCTTTCGTTCCGTTTGTCCCTTTAGAGGAGCATCTGGGAACTCAAGATTCTCAGCAACCAGGGATCGATCCTTTGGTAGATCAGCGTATCCTTCCCTAGGATATAGACGCTCCTCTCAGACCTCAAGCCGGCGAAGAAAATTCCAATCTTCCAAGAGACGACCAACTTATTCGTCGTCGACGAGCAAACAGAAAGACCAGCAATGACGGGAAGCGTACCGTTCTGGGAGGAAGAGTGTCAAGCTGCGTCGAGGAATGGGAATCCATCACAACAGATCAGTGGGTTTTGGACACTGTGAGGTACGGACATTCCCTACTATTCAAATGCAAACCTCCAAAATGTCCACCTATACGCCTATCCCAGCCACATCTAAACATCTTGCGGCAGGAAGTAACACTCATGTTACAGAAAGGCACCATCAAATTAGTTCCTGCATCACAGAAAGGCCTAGGAGTATACTCACGGTATTTTGGGGTAAAGAAGCCAAAAGGAAAATGGCTCCCTATTCTCGACCTGCGAGACCTCAACAAGACCCTACTGAGTCAAAAATTCAAATTGCTTACACTGCAAGAGGTGATCAGATCCGTCCAAAGGGGACGATTGCAGGAGGTGATCAGATCCGTCCAAAGGGGACGATTTTTTGGCGTCACTGGATCTACAGGACGCGTACTTCCACATTCCGGTGTGTTACAACCACAGGAAGTTTCTGAGGTTCATGGTAGGTCAGACACACTACCAATTTGCAGTGCTCCCATTTGGTCTAAAGTCCTCCCCAAGAACGTTTACAAAATGTTTGGCACCTGTGGCAGCCTGGCTTCGAAAGGGAGGGCATCATGTATACCCGTACCGCGACGACTGGCTGGTGAGGGGATCCTCCCCAGCGTCGACCAACGACAGCGTACGAGCCACCTTACAACTTCTGCAACGACTGGGGTTCGCAGTGAACTTCGAAAAGTCTTCGCTAAAGCCCTCAAGGAGCTTGAAGTTCTGGGGAGCTCAATTCCAAACCCGCTCGGGAATAGTGAAACCGTCCCTAGACAGAATATTGAAAATCGAACAACTGACGAGTCAACTTCGCCTACAGAGCACATTTTCAGTGAGAAAATATGTGGCAATCCTGGGTTCCATGGTTTCGTGCATCCACCTAGTAACGAACTGCTGATTGTTCATGAGACCTCTACAGGAGTTCCTGTCGGACAGATGGAAGCAGGCCACGGGCCGGTGGTCAGACAGGATAACTGTCGACGACGAGGGTGTCATCAGATCCCTCCAATGGTGGAAAAGCTTTCACAACCTGGACAGAGGGGTTCCTCTACAAGAGCCGGAATTTCAGAAGACCATCATAACGGACTCCTCTCTGACGGGCTGGGGAGCACACATGAACGATCATCGAACCCAGGGCAGATGGTCTTCCACCGAATCGCACCTACACATCAACATGCTGGAACTGAGGGCAGTGAGATGGGCCCTGAAATCATTCCTTCCACATATCGAAGGATCAAAAGTAAGAGTGCTGACAGACAACACGACAGCCAGGTTTTACTTGATAAAGCAAGGCGGCACCAGATCCAGGACCCTTTCGGTGGAAGCTCAAAAGATCTGGCACTGGGCGTTGAAACACAACATATCCTTAGTGGCTTACCATCTCCCGGGTGTGAAGAACGTGCAAGCGGATTCCCTGAGCAGGACAATGGCTCAATTACACGAGTGGGAGCTGGACACCGGTCAGCTGAAAATAATCTTCGAAAGGTGGGGGACCCCCTCAAACGACCTCTTCGCAACGTAAGAAAACACGAATTGCGAACAGTTTGCGTGCAGATGGCCCCAAGAAGGATCCCTGGGGGAAGCGTTCTCGTTTCCCTGGACGGACAAATTCCTGTACGCTTTCCCTCCGTTCCCCCTTATACGGGGGACAATCCAGGGGATTCTTAGGTACAAATGCCGGGTCATTCTGGTGGCACCGTATTGGCCGAGACAACCATGGTTTTCCGACCTCCTACATCTGTCGTTGGAACAGCCTATAACTCTCCAGAAAGTGCCGAACCTACTGTCCAGGGACAAGGGAACGGTGTGGCACCACAATCCGGACAGCCTCAATTTAACAGCATGGCTCCGGACTTTGGCGGCTTGACAGTCTCGGCGGATTGCCGGAGGATTCTGCAGGCGGATAGGGCCCCTTCGACGAACAAATCATACATATGCAAATGGCGAAGATTCTGTACGTGGTGTCAAACACAGCACGAAATTCAGCCTTTAGAAGTAACCCCTGAACAAATTCTTCCGTATCTTCTTCACCTAGCGGAGAGTGGCCTGTCCTCTTCGTCCATCAAAGTGCACTTGGCTGCCATTTCAAGGTTTACGAGGAGCAGACAGTCTTCACCATTATTCAGTGAGAGGCTGGTGAAACATTTCATGAGGGATCTCTTTAGAACTTTCCCCCCTACGAAACGGTTCCCACCGTCGTGGAGTTTAAATGTGGTGTTGGCTGCCTTAATGAAACCTCCGTTTGAACCAATGTCCTCTTCATCCATGCAGTTCCTATCTTGGAAACTGGCTTTCTTAATTGCCATTACATCGGCTAGGAGAATATCGGAATTACAGGCATTAGTCATAGATCCTCCATATATGAGGTTCTTTAAGGACAAAGTAATTTTATCAACCAACCCTACTTTCATCCCGAAAGTACCGACAGTCTATCACAAGCACTGTACCCTGGTCCTCCCTACTTTCGTTGCGTCCCCGTCGTCGACGGCGGAAAAAGCCCTTTATACTCTGGTCGTCAAAAGGGCGTTAAAAATTTTTACCTGCAAAGGACGCAAGATATCAGAACTACCAGACAGTTGTTCATTGCCTACGGTCCGTCGGCGAGAGGAAAGGCATTCTCCAAGCAAGGCCTGGCTCGTTGGGTCTCTTCGGCAATTACTTTTAGTCACTCCAAAGCTGGGAGACCCCTACAGGGACGCCCTAGAGCCCATTCCACGAGATCGACAGCCTCCTCCGCGGCTCTATGGGCAGGAATTCCTCTGACAGACATCTGCCAGGCGGCGGCATGGTCTGTTCCACACACATTTACACGCCATTACTGCCTGGAAAGGCAGCACGCGGATGAAATACAGATGGGAAGGGCAGTTCTGCACCACCTGTTTCAATGAGGTAAGCCAAGTATGGTGAACCTGTTCTCTCTTACCTTGCCTATGTTTGTTTTTGTCTTCATGTGTCGGTTTTTAAGTACATGAATATAGATATGCTTGTATATGTATATATGTATATATATATATATATATAGGATTATGAATTATGAAAATATGTTGCTGCTTATACACACATATACATGTGTGGACTGGTAGTGGTTTTGTCGTAAACGTACATTACATTGCATTCTCTCCTCCTTTCTTCGAGGATACTGCTATACAATCTATTCTAAGCATGTGAATCCATGAAAGATCCAATGCTGGAGAAGGGAGTAGTTTCTTACCTGTAACTCCATTTCTCCAGCATTGGTATCTTTCATGGATTCACATGCGCCTGCCAGCCTCCCCGGAATGCAATGTGCAAGATATGTGCATAAGCAGGCTCCCCCCCTTCTACTTTGGAGGGGCCGAAATCTGACGGGACCCGCGGGGGCGGGGCTTTTATACCATTACGTCCAACGGGGCTTGCGTGGGCGGCCCCGGAGAGGACGTAGATAGGACACACAAGTGTCAGACGTTTTTTCCTATAGGAAATGACTATATATATGTGTACCGAGGGTTCCCAGTCTGACGACGGGGAATATTCTAAGCATGTGAATCCATGAAAGATACCAATGCTGGAGAAATGGAGTTACAGGTAAGAAACTACTCCCTTGCCTTGTACTTAACCTCGCTCTTTTTGACAGCAGCATTGGTGTTCCAGAGAGGTTCCGTGGATCCGGGAAGTAACATCTCCCACCTGTGGCCCCAAAGGTCGCACAGCGGGTTTCTTTTAGTTCCCCTGTGTGTCACTTGAGGACAGAGGTTTCAACGGTCTACACGACACTCAAGTCAGAACAGACTGAGAAGCCATATAGTCGTGTTAGACAATGCAGGGGTCCACGGAAGAACCCATAGCTGCTTTAGTGCAGGCGATTACAGTATTAAGGGCAGATATGGCCGCCGCTAATACTGTGATTCACCAGAGGTTAGATTCTATACAGAGTGTTCAGTATTCTCTCCCTGCAGACTCTGAATTCGGGGATGCTAGCACTTCAACCATACCGCCTCCGTTGGCAAGTACCCCAACTCCAGCTCCGGTGGTCCATTCCAACCCTTTCCCCTTTGGATGCTCCTGAACGTTATCAAGGTGATCCTAAGAAATTCAGGACTTTCATCAATCAGTGCAAATTACATTTCTTGTGCAGACCTCTGGCATTTCCTTATACCACCGCCAAAGCCGCTTTTGCCCTTTCCCATCTGGCCGGGACAGCTGCCGCTTGGGCTAACCCTTTATTGGAGAACAATAGTCTGGTTCTTTATGATTTTGATTTGTTAGTTCTAGAAATGTCTCGAGTCTTTGATCCCAGACACAAGGCACAGTCTAGGGATTTGGAGTTGTTAGAACTAACCCAGGGCAGAGGGACTTTGATAGATTACATCACCCGGTTCAATCAATTGGTTGCCGAGACATCATGGCCAGAAAGCAAGCGGGCAGTTATATTTTATAGGGGGTTGAATAACGCAATGAAAGATGCCTTAGCATTGATTCCTTCCATGCCCACACAGTATCAGGAACTAGTGGATCTTGCCCTGCAGGTGGATGCACGGCGATCAGAGCGCAGAGCTGAGTTGGGGGTTTCTTCCCACCCTACAGTTGTCAGTACCCCTGCTTCCAGTACTGAAGAACCTATGCAAGTAGGAGGTTTACGTAGCCCTATTACAACATCTGAGAGAGAACGTAGAAGGGTGGATAATGCATGCTTTTATTGTGGCACCATGGGACATTATGTGCAGGAATGTCCTCGACGTCCCAGGAAGAGTCAGGTTTTTCAGACAGCTCGACCTTAGATCCGGCGACCAGGTCGAGTGTTCAGTCTTCATCTCCAGGTACCCCTCTTGTCCAGCCCATCTTTGTACAGGCCACTCTTTGTCCCTCTACAGGTATTTCTCATGCAGTCACGATCATCATTGACTCAGGTGCCACTGGGAACTACATAGACATTGCGTTAGCCCATTCCCTCAATCTACCTTTAGTGGTAAAAACCCGACCTGAACCTGTTCAGGCCGTAGATGGCACTGCACTAGTCTCTGGTCCTGTTAGACACCAAACTGCACCTCTATTGTTGACCATACAAGACATTCACACTGAGACGTTAAGTTTTGATTTGATTACCACATCTCAATTCGGTATCATATTAGGAGTACCATGGTTACGTGAACACAATCCTCTAATTAATTGGCAATCAGGCACGGTGCTCTTCGAGTCTGAGATTTGTCAGAACTATTGTCTCCCAACCCATCAAGCAACCGATACTCCTTCTCGGGCCTTGGGAGCCCTAGCTCAACTCACGTTGAATGATGATGGATCAGAGGTTGTGAATTCCCATACCGTTGGGGTGGGTGGTGTCAGGGATTCCATCTGAGTATAAAGCATTCAAATCAGTTTTCGATCGCGGTTCTTCCGAGGTACTTCCTCCACACAGACCATATGACTGCCCAATTGAATTAATCCCTAATTCCACCATTCCATCGGGCAGGATTTATTCCTTGTCTCCCTCGGAAGAACAAACATTGAAACAGTATGTACAGAACGCCCTACGATTAGGACATATCCGCCCCTCTACTTCACCAGCTGCAAGCCCTATATTTTTTGTACCTAAGAAATAGGGGGACTTACGTTCTTGTGTGGATTATCGGCGTCTTAACGCTATCACGAAAAAGGATAGATATCCAATTCCGTTAATCACACCTCTTCTGGACCACTTATCCCATGCTTCTGTTTTCACCAAGCTGGATCTTCGTGGCGCATACAATCTAGTGCGCGTTCACGAAGGCGATGAGTGGAAAACTGCCTTTTGTACCCGTTACGGCTTGTATGAATATCTAGTCATGCCCTTCGGTCTTTGCAACGCCCCGGCAACATTCCAGCGTTTTATGAATGACATATTCAGGGACATTCTGGACGTATACATGGTTGTTTATTTGGACGACATCTTGATCTTTTCACGGAATCTTGATGACCATGTAAAGCATGTCCGGGAAGTATTATCCCGTCTGAGGGAACATTCCCTATTTGCCAAACCCGAGAAATGTCAGTTCCATAAAACGTCTGTTGAGTTTCTGGGCTTCCACATTACCCCTGGGGCATTATCCATGAACGAATCCAAGGTTAAAGCAGTCCTAGATTGGCCAGTTCCTCAAACACTCAAGTCATTGCAGGCCTTTTTGGGCTTCGCCAACTTTTACAGACGTTTTATTTCCTCCTTTTCCACAATTGTTGCCCCACTCACGGCCCTGACCAGCCCTCAGGTACCCTATCGATGGCAGAGGGAACATCATGAATCTTTTGAGGCTTTGAAAACCGCTTTCACTACCGCACCGGTGCTCCAGCACCCCAATCCCGATCTTCCGTTCATAGTTGAGGCGGATGCCTCTTCTTTTGCTCTTGGTGCGGTATTGTCTCAGACATGTCCTACAACAGGCAAGTTACACCCGGTGGCATACCACTCCCGTAAGTTCTCCAATACTGAGACCCATTATACCGTAATGGAGAAGGAACTCCTGGCTGTCATGGACGCCTTTCGTGTCTGGCGCCATCATCTTCTGGGGACTAAGCATCCAATGACTGTATACTCAGATCATCGAAATCTACAGGATCTGGCCTCATTGAAGTGCATCAATAGCAGACAGGTCCGGTGGCATCTTTTCTTTTCCGCTTTTGATTTCCATATTATGCATCGTCCTGGAAACTCACATGGAAAAGCAGACGCCTTGTCACGTTCCCCGGGTGGGGTCGAGTTGCCAACCTTCCCTGACACTGTTCTCGGAAAGAGTCATGTGATTTGTCTCTGCACTCCCTCTTTGTCATTGTTAGATTCTGTACGAGCTTGGACTAGCAATCATTCCGACCAACTGCGGGATTGGGACCCCGTTTATTCTGAGGGTTTGCCTTTCGTGCATGAACGTCTGTTTCTTCCCACACCTGACACTCGTAACTTGGCCCTTGAGTGGTCTCATGATGCTCCCTTCAATGCCCATCCCGGTCAAGAGCGCACTTTGGATCCCCTAAAGCGCTGGTGTTGGTGGCCCTCTATGAAGCGCGATGTGGAATGCTTTGTCAATTCATGCGCTGTTTGTGCTCAGGCTAAACATCGAAGAGGACGACCGGTTGGGCTGCTGCTTCCGCTTCCGGTACCTCCAAGACCTTGGCAAACACTGACAATGGATTTTGTAACCGATCTCCCCAAGGTACGAGGTTTTGACACCATCTGGGTGGTGGTGGACACGTTCACAAAAATGGCTCGTTTTGTTCCTTGTAAGGGTATTCCTTCGGCCCCAGTCTTGGCAGACTTGTTTTTTGAACATGTGTTCGTGTTATTTGGACTCCCTTCGGTCATTGTATCCGATCGAGGGTCACAATTCACCTCTCGTTTTTGGAGGTCATTGACTAAATTATTTGGCATCGATACCAGGTATTCTTCGGCCTATCATCCTGAGACTGATGGACAGACCGAAAGGACGAATCAATCTATGGAGCAGTATCTTTGGTGTCTTATATTACAGCAACAGACCTCCTGGTTGAGCGCTTTACGGCTTGCTGAGTTCGCATACAATAACGCGGCTCATTCTGCTACAGGTTTTTCTCCTTTCTACGCCCTCTACGGCCAACACCCCAAGGTCTTGCCTGTCCCTGATGCTTCTGTTTCTTCGAATCCTGCGGCCACGGCTCGTCTTAGGGATCTGTCTGCTGTTCATGCTAGTACTGTGGTCCATCTTACTGAAGCAAAGGCTTCTATGAAGGCTCGTGTTGACGGCAAGCGCCTGGCTGCTCCTCCCCTGGTGGTGGGTTCTAGGGTGTGGTTGTCTTCACGTCACCTTCGCCTAGTGGGTTGCCGGAAACTTCTACCTCGTTTCGTTGGCCTGTATGTGATCTCTCAGGTTGTGAATCCAGTGGCTTTTCGTCTAGTTCTCCCAAGTTCTTGGCGTATCCATCCTGTATTTCATGTCTCTCTCCTCAAGCCTTGTCCTGATTCTTCCCGCCTCCGGGCCCCTGTTGCCTCGGTGTCCCTGGCCTCTCCTGATGTTTTTGAAGTGTCAGCCATTTTGGGTTCCCGTTGGTTTAGGGGTAGGCTCCAGTATTTAGTGGATTGGAAGGGTTATGGACCGGAGGAGCGTTCTTGGGTTTCTGCTTTGGATCTTGACGCTCCTCGGTTGGTGGCTCGCTTCCACAGGGGATCACCCGTCCTGCCCACGGGGTCGTGGGCCTTTGGGGGGGGGGGGCTCCAAGGCTGGACTAGCACACGCTTCCATCAAGATTCATCTTGCTGCAATCTCCCGATACACCAGAACCACGGGACGGACGTCCTTGTGGTCTCATCGTCTGGTGAAGGAGTTCATGAAGGGACTGTTCAGATCGTTCCCGCCGGTGAAGGCGCCGGCTTCGGCGTGGGAGCTCAACGTGGTGCTGACCAAGCTCATGCGACCTCCGTTCGAGTCTCTGCACTCAGCTTATTTGAAGTTCTTGTCGTGGAAAACAGCGTTCCTTGTGGCCATCACCTCCGCACGACGAGTGGGAGAGATCCAGGCCCTTTCCTGCAAGCCCCCGTACTTGACTTTTCACGACACGAGGGTAGTGCTCAGGACGCACCCCTCCTTCATGCCCAAGGTGCCGTCGGACTTCCACCTCAACAAACCCTTGATGTTGCCTGTTTTCTTCCCGTCGCCTTCGTCGCCGGCTGAAAGGACTTTGCACTCGCTGGATGTGGCTAGAGCGCTGAAGTTCTACGTGGACCGCACAAAGAGCTTTCGGAAGATGTCACAACTTTTTGTGAACTTTGGACCTGTCAATCAGGGGAAGGCTCTCTCAAACGCTTCCATTTCCAGATGGCTCTCCGGCTGTATAATGTACTGTCATCGGTTGGCAAACCGACCGCTGCCCGGCCGTCCGAGAGCCCATTCCACCAGAGCGATCGCAGCTACCACGGCGTTCCTATCTGGTGTGCCCCTGCTGGACATCTGCAGGGCTGCTACGTGGAGGTCGACGCACACCTTCATGAAATTCTACTGCGTCGACTGGGATTCCAGGGAGGAGTCCAGGGTCGGTCAAGCAGTGCTGCGCAACCTGTTCGCATAAGGTGAGCCTGGTGAGGAGGTAAGAGACGCTTAATGTTGAGTTGTTGTATTGCTTAATGTTGAGCCTGTTGCAACCTCCCGTGGTTGTGCATGTGTGTACTGCTATGTATTCTCTTATTCATGAGCATGTGAATCCATGCCAGACCCCATGCTGGAGAAGGAACAAGTTACTTACCTGTAACTGTTGTTCTCCAGCGTGGGTCTGGCATGGATTCACATGCGAACCTTCCCTCCTACCCCTCTGCGGCTCTTCACTTGGTCATACTGCCACTTCACGTGCTACCAAATCTGAGGATGGCTGCCAGAGGCGGGGCTTAGGGAGAGGGCAGTCATTGGCTGTGGTCAGTATGACGCAGAAATCAGTGATTGGTTACTCCTACGCAAGTCAGATCAGAAACAAAACTGATACTGAGTTTTTTCTTTACCGAGGATTCCCAGCCTGACGACGGGGAATATTCATGAGCATGTGAATCCATGCCAGACCCATGCTGGAGAACAACAGTTACAGGTAAGTAACTTGTTCCTTCTGACGAAAACAAAACAAATGATGACAAACAGTAAAACTCTAGGTTGTGTTCCTGATGTAATGTGCAAGCGCGCGGAAAAAAGGAACTGAAGCATGGGGGGTAGTGACGTGCTATATATACGACGCCTGACGTCACTTCTGGTACTGACAATCGAGCACTGAGTAAGACAGATCGATGGCGGAGTCGAGGTCCACTATGCCCCCCGTCTAAAAAAATTCCGAGCAGCATAGCTGGATGAGGATATCTATCAAGATGAAGAATCTCTGGGAGAAAAGGAATCCGTTGAAAGAAGCTTACTGCCTGCCATGTATTGAATACGTACAATTGCTTTGAAAGGCATGGTGGGCAATACAGTATTTTGAACAGGATTCTGTATTTGCCATGGAGCCAGTGGAGTGTCCAGAGATTTTGTCTGACCTGTCTTGGGCATTAGGCAGAGTTTTACACTTTTTGTACACAATTTAACATGTATCCAGTGAGGCCTAGGGGAGGTTGCTAGCATAACTAAATCTTGAGGGTATGAGGAGAAAGACAGGGTTCTATTTGGGAATATCAGGTTTTGCATGATGTCAGCTGGATCATAGTTGAATGAAGCATCTTCTTACAATAGCTTAAACCTGGGATTCAAGGGAGAGAGAGTTGTCCATGAGAAAGGCAGTTTTTTAATGTCACGGTCGTATGGGAGCAGGATCCTATTTCTTCTGGCCAAGGAATGTTTGTATGCTGTGTTGTTGCGGAGCTGCAGATCATAACTTTGGTAGTTGAGTTGAATTGTGATTAATTGGTCATCATCCATGTGTCAATCCGTGAGAGACAATAGCCAAGGTTCTGTTGATTTTCAGCTAAGACTTTCATACTTTTGTAGACAGTTTTGAGTATTGTCTTTATATTTGTAGCATGTGAGACCCAATTTGCTGCTGAATTCGAAGAGTGGGGACATGTAGATTGCAGAGGAGTGATTATGGCAGGCATGTAATTGGTCCCCATGCGGTTTGAGAGTAACATCATCCAGCACAATGCTGTTTCTTATAGTCCAATCCACAAATCTTTGTAGGAGGATTTTGTAGCAGATGTTGATAAATGCAGCCAAGATATCTAGACTGAGAGTGTGGTTTACTTTGAATCCTGAATCCTGTAAAGTTGGAACCTAAGAAATGACCAAGCCTTTTAAATACTATGAAAGTGCAAAGTGTTTTTGTATTGTTTGAACTGAAACCTTGAAGCGTTTTATATTGTAATGTGATGATTTGAAAACATGCATTGCTTTTGTTTCTTGACATTCTATGAAATTTCATGAGCTGACAGTATGAAAACACAATGGGGCTCATTACAAGTTTGACGGCGCAGTGCAAAATGGTGGCAATTCCATTACTCCCATTTTACCTCTAGCAAGGTGCCCACAGTAAAACTGCCAAATCCCCAATTGAGTCCTAGGAACTTTACAAATGGGGATTAACAGTGCCATGCAACTCTCGAACTCTGGCACTAAATCAGCTGGACCGAGCGGCGATAATGAGTTTGGTGGAATTTCTGTGGAAATACTACAGGACTACTCCTAAAATCACATTGGGGCCCAATATGTGTGTAAAAGATTGAATCTTTGAGGTCTATCGTGCCAACACTCATGTGATGAACTGACAGGATAAAATAACAGATGGGTAACCTTATTATCACAGCTGACATTAAGTCCCAAAGAGAATTCTATGTGTTGAGCTAAGCTGTACTGAAGACAAATTCAGAGCTTGAAGAAAGATTTTAGTTTGCAAATGAATCTTGCTGTTACTTTGATAGTGGCAATAAAGTTAACAAAAACAGAATTTTCCTACATCCTCTGTATTTATTTGCAGCGGTAAACCACAATGCATGCAAATTAGCACTTCCCTACATTAACAGAATTTGTGTTAATTGTATGTACTGATTGCCAGATGATTGTCAAGTTAATTGGGCAGTTTATCACCCTAGAGTGTATGCAGGTACTTTATTCACCATTGCATTCATGTTCAACAACCTTTGGTAAAACGTGTGTGCTCTCCTTCGTGTGCTCTTAAAGTGCATACTGATCTACTCCACATCTTCAGTATTAGTAAAATAATGTTTTTATGAATTAAAATATAAAAAATATTTAAGTAGAGCAATGTGAGTTTGGCTAATCAATAAGCTGGTGGAAATGAAGCAGTGAGTTATTCCTTATCGATGTAACAAATGGATAGCAGATTTTGAATTACAATATTTAATTTTAGGTCAATGAGCTTCAGAAGAAAATTAAAGAAGCTACCCGAAAGATGATGTCTCATATTGCTGAGTTATCTATGCAACAAGCTAGTACCATGAAACTTCAACAGGAAATAAGGGATAAAGAACAGTTTCTAGAGCTCTGCTATTCGCGGATCGAGCAAGGTCTGCCACCAAGTGAAGACACCGAGAATGAATGGATGCGAATCATACGTGATGAAAAAAGACACAAACTGGAGTCCATAGTAAAAGCTAAAGTAGGTCCTTTTATCTACTGCTTTATTGCCGAAATATTTCTGAATATCATTGTCAGTTCTTATTCAATGCATATTATAAGAAAGTGGTACAGATGAATACACACTTCTGAGTAGATTGACATGGCATTATCCCGAAGTTGGCACCCACAAAAATCAGAAAAACTAGATTCAATGTCATTCTCACATGAGTTGTGTAAGCTATGTAGAATTTCACTTTAATTGATATCAGCTGTCCACCTTACTGCTATGATGATCATTCACCCTGAAAGACAGAGAGGAAGCTCTCCCATAGAGTAACAGATCACCTTTCCTAAAGGAGATGACAAGCCTCTGCAATCTCCTGCATCAATTGAATGATCAAGATGCAAAATATTAGCTGTTGTGCCTAACTGGGGCTTTGCATTACGAGCTAACCCATTGAATGGGCTATCTAAAGTTTCACTATTTTCTCTATTATAAAAGTGTGAAAATAGTTTATAATTGAAACTTCATACACATCAAACAATATACATATATCATAATTTATTTTCAACTCTCCCCTATCCTGGTCTCACTCTTACCGGACTGCTTCATCAACCACCCGGAGATAGTTTTGTTGGTTTATGTTATTGTTTTGTTAATTTCTCTTACAATGATTGATGCTAAAGCATGCCTACTTAGACATGCTGTTGTTGTAACCTTAAGAAATGCCAATAAAGACATTTTAAAATAATTAAAAAAAAAATAATAATTTATTTTCAAGTCATATGTTCTAAAATCAGAAATAGCAATTTACGTCATAGCCTAAAAAATATTAATGGGTAAAAGATAAAACTGCAGCACTTATCTCATACATTATTTGAGACATCATACCAGAATATTTACTAAAGGGTAAGAAATAGCCTCATCACTAAATATTACTAGCAACACATTTATCCTTAATTGCAGCTTCAATAACGATCCAGACTGTCGCGCTATACAAATAAATAATAAACTAAACTAAACTAAAAGGGCTATCACTAGGGATAGTTGGCAGCCAGACAGCCATTGTATCCAGAAACCATCTGTGTTAATGAATGAGGGACAGTACATAAATCTGTCTAAATAGAGCGGCTGGACCCTCTTCCATTGTAGTAAATGGTGTCTGCAGGTTTCTTGCTGTCACCCCACCTCACAAGGTATACCCAATATAGGGCCCATCGTAACGACACATGGAAGTTGATAAAAATCAGGGCCAGTCACTGGGACAACATATACAATCTTGAAATGGCATTATTTGGTAGTTTCCACATAAACATTGGGCAACATGCAGCTCTACTAATTAAAATTCCATAGTCCTGTGATCAGGCGCTTGTTCCTGAAACTTCATTTTAAATTGTCTGACCAGTTGCTCGTCAAATAAATCCACCACTCAATGTCTATAAATGTAGTGACTCATTCTCTGTTTTTAATCCATATGTATTTATCAGTATTGGATGAGTGTAATTATTAAAGCCCACACAGGGTGTTTGGAATTCCGGAATTGAGAATTCTATCTTTGTATACCTTAGTGATGATTAGAGAAATTAAACTTTACATAAATATACGTAAATGTTCCAGTCTATTGCTCGTAACTGACTCACCTGTGGGCAATCTCATATTTTCCCTCCAATATATCAAAGCACTTTCTGGGATGTTCAATTCCTGCAACCATTGCATATAGTAAGGAGGAGGGACCCGACAACCATTATATGCTTCAGTAATGCCTTTCATACTGTATCCTCCATAGCAGAAAGCCACATTCGAAAGGAGGGATATTTTCATTACCATTTTGTTGGCTAAGAATTTCCCAAAATATCTTCATTATGTCTGATGTGGAAATAGTTTCCTAAATGCACATATGAACCAACACGTCCCACACTAGTCTTATTGAAAAAAGAAACAGTTACTCACTGCAGTGACTACTGTACTCCTAGTCCAGTGGTATTCAAACTTTTTCATATCGGGCCCCCTCTTGAGTAAAATTGTTTTTTCTATGCCCCCTCCACCTCCATCTAGGGGTTGGTCACTCTAGGAGACCCAAAGAATGTCCAGGGGGGGCCCAGGCTCTTCAAAATGTAAGCAGATTGTCTACTGCTATATTTTCTATTAAAAGTAGTCTCAATCCTTTTTTATATTAAACACAGTCATCCTAATCCCCTTTAAAGAGTCTGGCCCCTCCTGGACATCCTTAGGGACTCCCTAGACGGGCCAGCTCCCCAGTTTTTTTATTTTTTTCTAAACTTATTTTTATTGGTTTTGTACAAACAAGATTACAACATGGCATTATATAGCGTGAGCATTATTCAACACTTGGTTGTTTGGTAACAGAAGAGACAGATAACAAAAACAATGAGTCTTAAAGTCTTACTAAGGACGCAGGGCGGGGCCGGGGGGAGGGCGAGGCAGGGTCGTAGGGAAGGAGAATGAGGCTAGCGTTTCCAGTTCGACTGTGGATTGGGAAGGAGATGTGTCTCTGCGGCCATGATTCTTTGATCGCCAGTATTGGCTCTCTCAGGGGGGAGGATGCGGGCAATCGAATCGTCCGGGGCCTTCTTCTTGTGCGATTCCCATAGGGCTAGGTTGGTCCTGGGTTGTGCCTTGTTCTTCCGGCATCATCTCTAGTCTTGCTTGTCCATCCATCAGAGGGTAGGAGGTTTTCTAGCCAGCCCTTGGTATTGGTGTGTGTAGTCCAGGAAGGGGGCCCAGATTTGGAAGAATTTGTCTCTGTTCCCAAACCGAAGGGCTGTAATTTTCTAGGCCACTATTATGTCCCAACACTTCGAACACCACATCTGGATTGCAGGCCCTTCTGGGTTTTTTCAGAGCCTGGCCATTGACATTTTTGCCGCTGTTAGTAAATGAGCGCATAGGTCTGCTCTTCGGCCTGTCAAGGGAAATTGGCCTTCACCCCTTGCTCCCAGTAGGACAATTCCTGGGTCCCATGGGATTGTGAGGCCTGTGATCGCTTTGACCTGTTCTAGAACCGATTTGCAAAATTCGGTGGCTTTGGGCAGCTCCCCAGTTTGAAGACCCACTGTCCTAGTCCATAGTTCCCTTTCCTCCGTACTGTATGGTCACCCCTGCATTGGGATGAAACCGGAGCCTTTTGCATTGCAAAATAAGCACTTTCCCTTTAAAATGAATAATGTATGCACAGGAAGGTGCCCAAATAGGCGTGACTGTGCACTCTGGCCCCCACCCTCTGGTATCACAGTGCAGTCCTCAAAAACTAGCAGTACAGTAGTCACTACAGTGAGCAACCTTTCTTATTCTTATGTCCTGTCCCCTTTCAACCATACTGCATGCGCGATTCCAAACCAACAGAAACTTAAGGGAGGTGATGTATTGAGTAGTTTTAAGTGAACACATTTTTTAGTACTGCCTAGCTAAAGACAGCATCTTTGCGTCAGCTAATATTCAGATGACAGAAAGCCGATGGTGTTGCCCTGGTGGCAGCTTTGCTGAGGAAATCCCATGACATGTGATGCTGAAATGCAACTGCAGCTGCTTTTGCGCTTAAAAAATGTGCTAGAATACCCTTCAGTAGGTGTGTTCCCCTGCACTGTGTCGGCTTCTGCTATACATGACACCATCCATCTAGCAATCAATGCCTTAGAGGCTTGCTTGCCTGGCGAAGTCCCGCCGAAGGTTACAAAGACAGCCTCAGAGCTTCTGAATAACTTGGACCTGCTTAAAAAGAATTTTATAGCTAATCCAAAATCTAAATAGTGTAAAACTTTTGTCAACTTGAGATTGTGGGTTAGGAAAGAACGTGGGCAATACCATTTCTTGGTTGATGTGAAATTCAGATTCAACCCTCGGTAAAAAGGTTGGGTGTGTGCGTGAAATCACTTTGTCCTTGTGAAAGTTGTATGCGGCTCAGATGCTGCAAGCTCTATAATTTCACTAACTCTTCTTGCTGATGTTAGTGCCAATAACAGAACTGACTTTAGTGCTACACATTTAATGTCTATTGAGACCATAGGCTCAAATGGTTTATGAGCTATTGCTGCTAAAGCAATATTGAGATCCCAGGAGGGCCGAGGCCTCCTGACTGGGAGAAATACACTTGTTAGCCCTTCCAGATGCCTTTTGGCAATAGGATGTGCTGAAGAAAAAAATTATCTGATCTGAATTCCTAAACCCCTCTATGGCTGCTAGATAAATCCTGCACATGTTTACCTGTACTCCTGAACGAGCTGAAATAAGCGAAAATTCAGGGGGACAATGGCATTATTCTGTGACCAGTGACAAAACCTCATCCACTTGCTCTTGTTTTGGGGCCTAGTTGAGTACTTCCTAGCTCCCTGAATTATGTCCAACTTGTCTTCTGAGAGCTTGAGATTGGCTAACGTTAGTTTTCCAGGCACAAGGCTGCTAGGGCCATCAATTGTGGGTTCGGCTGAAGCACTGAACCTCCTTGTTGAGACAACATCCAAGTGAATACTTCCAGCTTGAGTGGTCCTTGGTAGGCCATCTTTGTGAGGTCTGAGTACTAAGCCCTGGATGGCAATAGAGGGGCTTTTGCAATGAATTTGCAGTTCCTGGCTGCTCTGAACTTGTTGAGGACCCTCTGCATGAGAGGGGTCAGAGGGAATGCATAACAGATCATCTCTGACAAGCATCTCCTTTCGAATTCTCCCCTTGGCATTGCTGCTCGTCTATCTCTGGGCAATCCCATATTAAGACCAACTCCTGAGGAATGTTTGTAGGAGCTCACTCTGAGTCTGTTGAGCTTGTTAGCTTCCATATTGTCTGACCTGGCAAATGAGCTGCAATATGCCCTGTTCAATTGACCATTCCCACAATTGGAGGGCTAGGTTTCATAGGATTGGGTATTTGGTCCGACCCGGTTTGTTTACATAAAACATTGAGGTGCTACTGTCCGGTAGAATTGGCACCACCTTGTTCTCGGCAGAATGAAGGACTTCAACGCTAGTAATATTGCTTTCAACTCTAGATAGTTTATATGTCTCTCTCTGTCATTGGAAGGCAACTGCCTGTGTGTAGAGTGAGATCCTAATGTTGCACCTCATCCCTCTAGAGAATAATCTGGTGTTAATATAGCTGCATGTGGCAGAGGGTGAAATGGAGCCCGCTCAACAGGTTGTAGTCCGTCTCACACCATTGGAGATCCTCCTTGAGCATTACAGGTATCGTTATTCTGTCCAATTGGGATCCTGCCTCCTGATCCAATGATGCTGCTAAGTGAAGTTGTATCCTCCTCATTTTGAGTCTTGCTAGTTGTACTGACGGGTTGCAAGTAGCAAGGAGGCCCATCAAGTGTTGATACCAGCACACTGTTGTGCACTCCTTCGACAAGAAATGCTTCACTGCCAAAATATCCTTTCGCCTCTCCATAGTGGGAAATATTCTGGCTTGCACTCTGTCCCATTGGAAACCTATGATGGTAAGCCTCTGGGTAGCCGTAAATAGTGATTTCTTGGTAGTGATCAAGTATCCCAGATCAAAAAGTAGGTTGATTACGACTTATAGGGTCTGTGTTGCTTCTTGGGGAGACTCCTTCCTGATAAGCCAATCGTGGAGATCCGGATAGACGTGCTTGCATTCATTATTTTTGTGAAGACTCTTGGTGCTGAATTTAGACCAAACAGGAGAATTCTGTATTGGAATTGTTTCCCCGTGACAGAAAATCTGAGGCATTGCCAATGGGGATGCCATGTTTGTATTTGGAGGTATGTGTTGGAGATCCTATCTGAATGAGCGGTTTTGATGCTGGTAGAGGAAAGGGCACGTGAAGACTTTGGAAACCACTGAAATCAACCAGAGGTCTACAAAACCACTGATCTTTGTGCAGAGCTACAGGAGATTCGTAGATCCGTATGAAAATAGTGGTGTTTCTTTGGGTCTGAGGTGGATGCAGAGGATGGGGGCGAGTAACCTGTTAGGGTTAGTTCTCAACTGCTTTCGCCTAGGAGTACTAGACGATTGGTCTGGTTGCCTAGACCTTCTTTCTTGGAAGCATCTACAATCCCCAAATGCTCTTGATCATTGCACAAGGACTACGACTTCCATCACTCTTTTCTACTGGACCTTTATGGTGGCTCCGCCCCCTTTCCCAGAAGCCTACTTTTACAGACTCCCGTGCGCATCTGCGCCCGCGCATCGAAGTACGCGCTCAAAGTAGCGCTGTTTGCTGTTGGGAATCGCTGCTGCACAAGGACTACGACTTCCATCACTGGTGTTATGACTTGATAGTCGTGAAGATTATGGGGCCTCTGTCCACAAGTTCCACTCAGAAAGATACACATAACTTCCTGAGCAATTCTTGAGACCACAGGTTTTTTGAGTGCCGAAGAACGCCAGGAACCGGGAACACCGGTGACCCCTCGACCGCTGTAAAGCAAGCAATGGGTCAGTACAATGGCAAACAATATACTGAATAGCGAGGTAACAAATATCAAGGGGCTTACCAAGGGTCTGGGGACAGGAAGAACAAAGATGAAAATGGAGGTGTGGCTAGCAAACGGCAGCATTGAGGTGTAGATTGTTGTAGGAATAGGCACTGCAAAACCTGTATGGAGAGGGTACTCCAAAAGGTAACAGAAGAGGAAAATCCGAAAACAGTCCGTTAAGAGTTCCAAGGTCAAAAGCCAGCCAAGTTCGTCGTAACCAGGGGGTAATCCAAAGGAATCCAAGAATACAGTTCAAAGGTCCTGAAACAGCACAGCAAAACAATATCCAAGGGCTTGACAGAGGAATCCAAGAAGAACAGTCCATAGTCCAAGTTCAAGATGCGGAGGCAGGAAGACACGGAACAGTGCCTGATTGGGTCAGCTGTGAAGCACTGAATGAGCGTTCCCTCTCCGGTTTTAAAGGGGCCTAGGAGTGTCACATGACCCATCACGTGACCGATGATGTAGCACGTTTCTTTGTCACATGACCCAAGTTTCCAAAACGCCGCTGCCGGGTCTTCCTGAGGGCGTGACGAAGCAAAGGAAAAAGCCAGCGTCTCCGTCGACTGTCTCCAAGACGCCAGGGCAGCTGCCAATGTTGCAATGGGTGAATATGACCATAGCGCGTTAAATGCCCTTGTGTGCGCCGCTGCCGTGCTGCTTGAGGGAGTGAGGAAATGAGATCAGAAGAGGAAGACAGGACAGGACCTGAGATGGAGGGCTTAGTGACTGCATGGGTATTCGTGTGCGTAAGGTGACCAGTGGATGGTGTAACAACTGGACCTTTATGGTGGCTCCGCCCCCTTTCCCAGAAGCCTACTTTTACAGACTCCCGTGCGCATCTGCGCACGCGCATCGAAGTACGTGCTCAAAGTAGCGCTGTTTGCTGTTGGGAATCGCTGCTGCACAAGGACTACGACTTCCATCACTTTTTTCTACTGGACCTTTATGGTATTTTCCCATCAAGAATACAAAGGACATTATATATGCTTCTAAATATGTCACATATAATCTTCTAAAATACTAATATAGTATATATTTGTATTTATTTAGGTGGCTCCGCCCCCTTTCCCAGAGGCCTACTTTTACAGACTCCCATGTGCATCGAAGTACGCGCTCAAAGTAGCACTGTTTGCTGTTGGGAATTGCTGCTGCACAAGGACTACGACTTCCATCACTCTTTTCTACTGGACCTTTATGGTATTTTCCCATCAAGAATACAAAGGACATTATATATGCTTCTAAATATGTCACATATAATCTTCTAAGATACTAATATAGTACATATTTGTATTTATTTAGGTGGCTCCACCCCCTTTCCCAGAAGCCTACTTTTACAGACTCCTGCGCGCATCTGCGTGCGCATCGAAGTACGCGCTCAAAGTAGCGCTGTTTGCTGTTCGCTGCTTCAGTGTTTCTGTAGTTTAGTTATTAACTGGAATTGGTTTTTTGGTACTTGCTGGAGGAGAGTACCTGGTCCTTCAACTGACTCTAGATTGGTGAGTCTGTTTGAGTTCTTTTTCCAACGTGCTCACTTTAAACTTGGATATATGTTGCTTCCATTATTACTGCATTGAGATAAACTTTATTCAACATACATCAAATTAAGAGCTGCGAGTTCTTACTCTCTGCACATTTCTTTAAATTACTGCGGCACGTGTAACAATGGCAGGCGGTTTACGGAGTAAAGCCAATGAACTTGCTACTCTTTCATTTACATCTTTGAGTATTGATTCGCAGGTTTGCCATGGCCGCACCTCTTACATTGAACCTTATGTTCCAGAAACAATGAGTTCAGGTACATTGGATGAGCAGACGGTTGTGCTTAGACTTCCACCGCGTGTGGTTATGGTACATGCTACTGAAAATTCACTTTCTGCACTTTCTCCTTCACATGGGAAACTGAATCAACATGACTCGATCATAGGAAATATGGCTGCCCTTGATGCACAGGTCTCCTGTGCTATTGGTATGTTAACTCCTCTCGCCTATGGACCCCTGAAAACGAATCAACGGGTAAACCAACATACTATGGGTGAGCAAAGTTTCGTAAATAACCCTAATAGGGACAGCCTTCATGAATCTAACTATGAACTACAGCCACCGCGTCTATCATATTCCCCGGACCCTATGGAGGTGTTCATTAAGCCGACTCAAAATGAACTGTCAGAGGGTCCGATTGATTCCATGGAGAGGTCTTCACGATCTCCATGTACCTTCCCAGTTATGATAAAAATACTTGACTTACTGGATAAGGGCCATGATTGAACCCACTTGGAATTGAAGGATGTAAAAAAACTGTGCATCACTTATGTTCCCAAATGGATAAGATTGAAGGGTTTATGATTGCTGCAGACACCCTAAGAACGTTAAACAATCAGCGTATGGACACTGATCCACCACAATGTGAGAAAGTTGCCCAATATTGTAATGAGGCCTTGCTCTCATCTCTTCTGGTGCCTAACGCTTCTGCCACGCCTGCACAGTGCAATTGTACCAATGAAATTAAAGAACTTAAATTATCAATTGAAGGTATGAATGCGATAATATCTACTCATTTTGCTAAGTCGGATATAGCCACTGATTCACCGGATAGTCCTTCGACCTTGCTGGAAGCTCTTAATGAACAGCAGCAGAAAGATAACGAAGGCTTGTCTAGTGACGAAAATTTCTCCTTCTAATCTCGTTGTGCAAAAAAGATTCACTTAAGAGCAGTGAAGCGATATGCTAAGAGGAGAAAAGAAGCATTGGCCAAAAAAAACGGGAATAACATGACCAATACCTTTATATCGCAGCTGTCTGACGGTTCTCAGACCGCCCACCAAGAAACTGCGATATCAATTTCTGATGAAGAAAGTATTGACCTTGGCCAATTATCCAAAGAAAGTCAAAAGGCTCTTATCCCGACCCCAAGTACGAAAGCAAAAGTAATATCTCGAATTAAGAACAGTGTACCGATATCAAAAAAACTAATGGATTCTGTAAAATTGTCTAATGTCAAATCTCCTAAAATCAATACTCCTACTAAAGCCTCTTGCCTTAATAGTGAAACAGGAGAAAATGCTAAGGAGGAAAAAATGCTAGAAACTACTTCCACGCTCAATCCAAAAATAAACTTGCTCAGTTATTTTCCGATTTCAGGAAGACACTGCACATCTAGGAAAGATCTTATAGACACAGCTTAATGACAATTACAATACTGAAGTCACCAATGATTCCATCTTGCCCAAGCGAAAATCATATAGTGCTGTGTGTACTGAGACTTCAGGCCCACAACGGGTCGTTTTACAACAGAACACCATTAATCACCTGAACCTCTTGAAAATGCTCTTGATCTGCCATCAGACCTGGGTTGAGCCTCTGAGAAAGTCTTAGATGCTGGCTTAGTAAGGATATCCAATGATTTAGCAGTTTGTGTACAGGTATTTTTCTTCCTCAATTTGTCACCAGTTGACTAGTGAAAAAGATAATTCCCTTCGAAAAGAAGATCTAACATCTTGCCCTGTACACTGTTGGTGAATTTAGTGGCATGCATCCAGGCTGATCTTCTCATATCAACCCCTAAGGACATGCCTCTACTAGCAGTGTCTATGTGACCTAAAGATGACTCAAGCACATCTTGTGGGACCATCTTTGCCTCAATCAAACCAGATCTAAATGCTGGTTGTCTTTCAACCAGGAGATCACATGTAAAATCGTCAATTTCCCTCCAAAACCGCTGATTAGTGGGTGCCAATAATGCATATGCATTTTCTTGGTGTAAATGGGGCAATGAGTGTGAGTACACCTTCCTTCCAAATGACTCCAAAAGCTTATCCTCTCTTATTAAGGACAGCTGAGGATGGCACCATTTGTCCGTATGAGCCCGCAGCAGTGAGCTTGGCTTATAGAGAGGCTGCTGCAAAACAGTGGAATCGGTTGAGGATGCGAGGCAAGTTAAGGTCCTACTGATCCAAGTTGTATTTTTTTATTTAATGTGATATGTTTAATGAAGTCAACCTTTCACATAAGACAAAATCAATATGAAACAAAATATAACAATTCAACAATACAAAAATATAACAGATCATCATCACCACACACCGTTTGTTCAAAGAACCCAAAATTCATACCAATTTGTACCAAAAAACAAATAAAATCAATGATCATTAGAATTAAAGTAAGCCGTCCATTTAAGACCTTGATTACTAATCATATGAGACTTAATAACGATAAACAGTATAAATAGGGCTAACTAAAAACCTTCATTGCTATCTAAACTTACCAAATTGATCGTACTTAAACGTTTTATAACTTCTAATGTTAAATAAGTTTCATGGCCTGTATTCAACCTATTCCAAAATTCTTTGGTATTCAGCCATTCTTCCTTGTCAACAAATGTAACTAAAGATTACACTCTATTTTCCTGTAAAGGCAGACACCTAATCATAAGGAATAAGTTACTTACCTCTAACTCCGGTATTGGTATCTTTCATAGATTTACATGCTGTGAATATTGCCTGTCGCCAGGCTGGGAATCCTCAGTAACATGGAGCAGTTTAACCTTAAACTGAAAACTTTCAGTCACTTTTGTCCTCCATTAATCCTTTTGGGTCACACTGCCCACATCCAATAGGAAAACCTCCCTTAACTCCTCCCCTGTCGGCCATCTTCAGATTTGGCAAGCGCACATGATTGTCCGTAAGAGCCAAAAGACGAGCCAAGCAGGGTATGTGGAAGGGTCGCATGTGAATCTATGAAAGATACCAATTCTGGAGAACCGGGGTTACAGGTAAGTAACTTATTCCTTCTCCAACATTGGATCTTTTATAGATTCACATGATGCTAATAGATTGCAAAGCAGTATTACAACAATATATATGGGCGTAGGCAAGCTCCCAGCATAATTTACCACTGGAGACTTACTAACTTCACGCAAAAAGGTTCAGAAGAAACGACTGGCTGACTCTAAACTCTTCTGCGGAATCTCTGTCGACATAGTAGAACCTGGTGAATGTATCCACCGATCTCCAGGTGGCTGCATGGTAGATGTCGGGCAGCGGGATTCCAGAGAGAAAAGCAGTAGTTGCAGCCACTGCTCTGGTGGAGGGCGCATGTTACCTGCCTGGAAGAGATCTGCCAGCCTGTTAATGGCAGAATGAGATCCAGGCTGCAATCCATCTTGAAATGGAGGACTTAGAGAGAGCCTTCCCGGGCCCAGAAGGTCCAAATGAAACAAACAGTTGATCCGTTGTACGGAATCACTTAGTACCTGCCACATAGTACTTGAGGGCGTGCACTACATCCAGTGTGTGCAGGGTTCGCTCTTCTGGTGAAGTCAGTGTGCCAAAGAGTACAGACAAAACCACCTGCCGATTCAGGTGGAAAGAGGATGACACCTTAGGCATAAAGGTCGGCTTAGCACGTATAATAGCCTTGTCCTTATGAAACGTGAAATAGGGTGGTTTTGAGGAAAACACCTGGATTTCACCCACTCGCCTGGCCGAAGTTATGGCCACCAAGAACGCGGTTTTCCAGGAAAGATGCTTAATGGATGCCTGGTGCATGGGTTCGAAAGGCGCCCTCATGAGCATTGCGAGGAGCACATTTAGCTCCCACGCTGGCGCTGGGCGACGGACATGTGGAAAAAAACCAGAACAGCCCCTGTTAGAATTCCTTCACCAACCGGTGGGACCACAGGGATGGCACCCCTGCAGAGCGATTGTACCTGGAGATCGCAGCCAGGTGCACCTTAATGGAAGAATGTGTCAAGCCAGAGTGAGCCAGGGACAACAGATAAGGAAACAGATCCTCCTGCTGGATGGTCTGAGCTCACAGTCGATGGTTCCTGCACCATACTTGAAACCGTTTCCACTTGCTCTTGTAGCATTTCAAGGTGGACGGAGCTCTTGCCCTGGCCAGGACCTCCTGGCAATCTTGCGGAAGGGACAGAGCCCCAAACTCTAAGAACACAGGAGCCAGGCCGTCAGATTGGGAGAGGCCGGGTTGTGGTGCAGCAACTCCTGGTTCCTGGACAGGACTGATTGGTGCGGGCGCAACTTGATCAGCACCGCTGACGAAAAGGCAAGGCGGTCGAACTGTCTTGGCCATGCAGGGGCCACTAATATCAGTTTGCACCGATACAGCCTGAAGGTGTGAAGGACTCGAGACACCAGAGGGATTGGGGGGAATACATACAGAAACTTTCCCTTACGTGGAAACGCAAAGATGTCCCCCAAGCTCTCCGGATGGGGGAAGCCGCTGGCAAAGGTCTTGCGCCTACTGTTGCCGTAGATGCCCCACATCTGAAACAGGTGAAGCTGGTCGTTGTGCAGTTCCCACGCGTGACAAGAGCGCAATTCCCTACTGAGAGAGTCTGGCAGTGTGTACTGAATCCCTGGTAGATCGAGGGGAATGAGAATCATGTTGTGCTGTAAAGCTGCGGCTAGGGGGACCTCATTCCTCCTTGCTTGCGGACATAAAACATCGATGTTGTGTAGTCAGTGTAAATACATACCACCTTTCCCGTCAGGATGGGGAGGAAAAACGTAAGGGCCCAAAAAGAATCGCCCGTAGCCCCAGCAGGTTGATGTGTTGGCTCTTTAACTCCTCTGTCCAAAGGTCTCTGGTGTGTTGGTCCTGACAGTGGGCGCCCCAACCTTCCAGTGAAGCATCTGTCGTGACAGTGGCCTGATGGTTGGGCAACCTGACGGGGGCGCCTTGCACCATATGTTCCCTCACTGACCACCATTGAAGGCTTTGCCTGAAACCCGGTGTCAGAGCAATGCAGTCGTCCCAGGTCCCTGAGGCTTGGATCCCAGTGGGCATCCAGGAATTCTTGCACCGGCCCCATGTGTAACCGCCAGTTGGTGATCAACGGGATACATGATGACAACATCCCCAGCAGGGATTTGTATTTGCGGACTAGCTTCACCTGGGCATCATTGAGACAGTGCACCTTTTCCAGAAGAGCTGTCACCCTTTCGTCCGAGGGCCTGCCGGTGCAGGTTTGGGTGTCAAGTCCTGCTCTGAGATAGAGTGCCTGTTACAATGGAACAGGCACGACTTTGGGAAGTTGGTGGAGAAACCTAGTTGCTGTAGACACTGGATGGTGGTGGCAGTGTTGGCTTCTGCCAGCAGATAGGAGGGGGCTCTCTCCAACCAGTCGTCTAGATACTGGTAGAAGTGAATGCCTCTTCGCCGCAGATGCGCCACAAGACATTGGGTAAACACCCGCGGAGAAGACCACAGACCGAATGGAAGGGCCTTGAACAAATAATGTACTCCTGGCAACACGAAGCATAGGTAGCGCCGTTGTGAGCAGCGAATAGGGGTGTGAAAGTAGGTGTCCTCATGGTCGAGGGATGCCAACAAACCTCCTTGTTGTAGCTGGGACAACACCTGCTGTAGTGTGACCATGCAGAACGTTTGTGCCTTTTAGGAACTTTGTGAGCGCCATTAGATCTAATATGGGCCTCCAACCCCATGACTTGTTGTGCAGTGACTTTTTCCTTACCAGGAAGTAGCTGGAGTAGACTCCCGTGCCCAGTTCGTCTTTCAGAACCTTCTCCACTGCGTTCTTTAGCTGCATAGCTCATACTTCCTGTAGCAAGAGGTGCCACTTTTCTGGTTTGTGTGCGGGAGGAATGTCTAGTGGATAGTCCACCAACTGCAGCCAGTGGCCCTGCTAGCACCCATTTGTCAGTTGTGATGTTTGCCAATTCTTTGACGAACATTGACAGTCGACCTCCCACTGGGGTGCCGAAGTGGGAGGACCTGTCCCTGGGCTGATCATGTCTGTTTGCCGGACTGGCCCCTAGATTGGGAGGAGCCATGGCACCGCTGTGAACCCCTGTAGGACTGGGACTTCTTTCTGTACTGGTCCCCTGATGCATACAGGGATTTGTAAGAGGAGGAAGGCTGATACGTTGAACGGTTATCCCGCGAAGTCCTGTCATAATGCCCTTTTCCCGAATGAAAGGACTGGTGCCTTTGCTGTAGCGTGCCTAAGAAGCGAGCAATTTCTGTGTCCGTTTTTATGGACTGTAAGGCCTCATCAACCTTCTTCCCAAAAAGAGCAGATCCACGAACCTGGACTGAGCATCAGATTGAAAATCTGTGGCCTGGAGCCAACCTTGCCTGCGTAGAACTGCTCGATTTCCAAGCTTGCGAAACCCAGTATCAGCGATGTCCACAGAGATCGTGATGGCATGGTCTGATGCCAATTCGCCCTCATGTAAGATGTCCATGGCCTCCTGTTTCTTGTCATCCGGCAGAAACTCTAGCAGGGAACCTATCTTGTACCACAGCTTGCGATCATAACATGCGAGTATGGCCATTGCATTTGCCTTCCTTGTCTAGAAGGACAGAGCTGGATGACGATGGGTTAGCCAACCCTTTTCTGGCAGCAGCAGAAACAACTGAGTCTGGCCTGGGTGCAGAGGCAGGTGGCATCGCTCTCTGGAGCCCTGTACTTGTTGTAGAACCGGTCTTTCCTATCCGGGGCAGTTGCGGGATGCGCCAAGGTGACCAGGCCATCCTCCCAGATGTCCAACAGAGGGATGAACATGACAGATTTCCTGCGCTGTTCTCTGCGCTGGTAGAGCCGGCACAAGGATGAACATCTTGACCGCCCTGGACATGAGCATGTGGAAGGCCCCTACCTTTTTAGGGGGTGAGTCCCTGAGTGCAATCTCATCTGGTTCCCCATCACATGCAATGAAATCGCCAAATTAGTCAGTGTGGGACGAGTGTGTGGAAACTCCATTCTCCAACTGGTCGGGTCCCAGTATCTGACAGCCTCTGCTGTACTGACAGGTGTTCACCCCTCCTGTGGAGGGGGGGGCGAGGGATGTCATTCAACTCCCTGGAGGGCCCAGGCACAAGGACACCTATAAGGAACCGGAAGTGGGGCTGTTGCAGGCAGCGTTGTTGCAAGGTTGCCACCATTTCTATTTCTATATATTTATAGTGCGCCAAAGCTCTCGGGCATCCAGGCGCTACATAGAGACAACAGAAAGGAACAAAACAAGATACAATAGCAAATGATCAAGACCCTATCTAGACAAGTAGTCTTCAGAAGTTTTCTGAAATTGAGATGTGTTAGAGTGGATAAAATGACCAGTGACATATTTCTTTGGGGATGCGGTAATAGAGCTCCTGTCCCTGTGATGAATGTTGAGATGAATGCAGAGGTAAAGGTGGTAGTCTGATCAGGCTTGCCTCACCCTGCATGGAATTAGATTGCCTTCTGGGAGGCAATGTTGTGCATGGTCGCGATGAAGATGGTAACACAATGGCCTCCTCTGGCTCTGAGACAATAGGACCTTCCAGTAGCACGGCCACCCCAAGGTTAGGGTATGAAACCCATGGACAATCTTTTAATGCAGACACTGTGCTGGTAAGAGTGTCAGCGATGTTATTCACAATGACAGTGGTAACCACTCGATGGGAAGATGCACTTTTTCCCCATCGATGAGGGTGCCGTAGCCGTTGATGAGATCCTTGATGATGTGGAAGTCGTGGCCAGGTTCGTCATTGATGTCGTAGTTTTAGTCATGGCTGTTGATGGCTTAGTAGACAGGCTGCCGGTGGATGGCGTTGACGGCTTTAAGGTAGACGACCTGGAGGAAGGCTTAGTCGTTGATGATTCCGTAATCGCCTCTGATCTCGCCGATGGGCAGCAGCGGGAACCGTCTACGGGGCTTGCACTGTTGCCACCAATGCCAGTCGTCAAAAAATATAACTTTTTCATAGAAATTATTGTAAATTACAATTTTTTTGGTAGAAATGTTGGAGATTATATTTTAGGACTCCTTACACTAACGTGCAGTAAAATATCTGAAGATGGCCGACAGGGGAAGTGCTCCTATTGGTTGTGTGCAGTATGACCCAAAATGACTGTATTAGAGCATAAAAGTGACTGAAAGTTTTCAGTTTAAGGTTAAACTTCTCTCTTTCTCAGAATTCCCAGCCTGACAACGCTCCAATGCTGGAGATTATGTTTTAATGATTGAACCTCATCTATCCCCACACAGAAATCACAGTCCGTTTTCATGTTCGTGTTGCTAGAGCGTACTGCCAAGACCTCATTTGTGTGCAGCAGGATTAACCTGAATTTTAGAAATTGTTTATGCCAGAAAACATTGGGAAATCTATCTTGGTAGCAGTCCCAGTGGCTTATCCACTCTATTTAGAGAACAGTGCACTCAGCATTTTTGCAATAGTGCAGATCCAATCAACTTAAAATAATGATTTTTTTACAGACATAGGATTCAGTATTAATCCTTCAATGGATAGGATTAAATCTGCAAAATTTGTAAGGTCTAATATGACAGTTGTACCGCGCACTATCACCACCTGTGTGGTCCCCTGGCGCTCTGGTGGCTCCGAAAGAGGAGGGGAGGTTGAGTTAGTGGGGGGAAGCAGGAAAAGTGCAAGAGAGCAGTGATGTCGTCGTGTACTGTTGTGCGAGTGTATGTGCCTTTTTGTTTTGTTGCAATGTAGTGATGTTTGTGCGGTTTGTTGTGCTGTAGGTTTGGTTGTGTTTGGTTTGGAGTTTGAGGGGTGTATGCAGAGGGTGAAATTGTTAGTGGAGTTGGTTAGTTGGCATCTCTATCCTGCCATTATCATACTAAGCTCCATGAACATTGTGTGGGCTGCAGGGGAAAGCAATTTTCCATAAAGTAAAACAATCTTCCAATATTACCAACACCTAAGTGAAACCAAACCCAACTCATATCTAATAGAGGCCATAGGCAGTCCTAATGGGAAATTAAATACCCTTTTCCAAATACGGCCCTCTAAAAACACCCAGTTCATATCATACACCTGGTTTTCTATTTCCAAACCACATAATAAAGACCACCTCAACCTTGTAAAATTCAATGAATGGCTTAATAGAAAACTTACAATGTTTTTGATGTATTTTCAGCATCTGAAGGGAGAATTGATCCACCTTATTTTTTAACATGGCCAGGATCATTATTCAGGGTGGAATAAAGTTCAAACCCCAGATACATGACCCTCTAGACAGTGCCACGCCAGATTCCCCTAATCTCTAGGTGAATCTATAGGATTTAGTAACATTTTTACCAAAATGTGGTTATATCACAATAAACAAAAATTTTTACTAAATTGAATAATGTTAGATTTCTTTGGGTTAGTAACCAGGCTAAGGCATTGTCCACGGTTGCATTCAAGAGACGCTGTAGTCCCAGTTGGGTCTGATCCACTGGGACCAAATTGTCTGCATAAGCCAGCTATGCCTCTCTCAGGGGGCTTAATTTTGGACTAACAAAGGCATCCCTTTCTAGGTAATCTCCAATGTCCGATAAAGATTGAATAGACACATGCAGAATACAACCCTGGCGAAGTCCCCAATGCGTATCAGTGGACCTTTGCAGGTTTCTGTGCCCGTCCAACCTAATCTGCACAGCAATAGCTTTGTGCAAATGCCTGATAATCGCCAGCAACTAAAGGGTAAATCCCAAAGTTATTAGTTTTAACCATAGGCCTCCGTGGTTAACTGTATCAAATGCATTTGAGAAATCTATTAAAGCTACAAAGTGGTGGTGCCTCTTTTCCCCAAGCTTTGTGCCGCAGGCAATTTAGAACAAGACCATTAAGCAGTGTGCTTATATTATTTTGGAAACCTGTCTGGTATTTCAGTGAACGGCTTACCCCTGTCACCCAGACTTCAAGCTAGTTCAGGACCATCATGGCAAAGATCTTGCTGTCAGCATCAAGAAGGGCGATCGGCCTATAATTTACAGGATCAGTACCATCGCCCTTCTTGTGGATTGGGATAATTGTGGATAATTTCCAAGTAGTTGGTGTATGTTTGTTGTGAAGAATATCTTTAAACAGCAGAAACAGAATGTTAGGCCAGAGAACGGCATCACTTTTGAAGATCATATTGCTTAGTCCGTTGGGACCGGCTGCTCTAGAATACGATTACTTTTTTATATAGTGTTCGATATCACTCGCATCAAAAGTCAATTCCCAGTTCCACTAGTCTAACCTTTCCGCTTCTGGATCAAACGGTAACTTATAAAGATCCTTAAAATGGGAATTCCCAAGTCAGCAGAGACTTGGCTGCTTCGTAACAATAGCTTTGTAACAATAACTGTTGTGATACCTGCAACCAGCAGTTGCGCGTATTACTTACAACTAACGTCCTTAGCATAATCTCTCCATCCTTATGAGCCATCAAATAACGGTGGGACCTCAGGCAGTTTTTATAACGTTGCTAAAGTCCCCTTTTTTCTTTGGAATATAATCTTCTCCCTTTTTACTCATCTTACTTAAAATTCTAAGATTTCTTCTCAGAGTTCTTTTCTTTTCAAGGACTATTGAATCAAAGCAATGTCTTCTTGAACCTTGTTAGGAAGATAAATCTCCTCCTGACCTTTCATTACTCCACAGAAAAGAAACACAATTCTGAGAAGGGAACGTTTCTAGCCTTTCAGCCAGGGTGGAATCCCCTATAAAACACCATAACAGCTTATTCACATTCTGTCCTACTGCTGAAAACTTGGATAAACGTTTTCCCTCTTGTGTGACAGATCCTGGTGCGCACTACCTCCATGGTAAACTCTAAGCGCCCAATCAAACAGTTGTGATCACTCTGGGCAGTTTCTTAGATCTTCAATGATACACATTTCTCAAGCAGTGATGGAGCCGAAAGTGCTAAATAATCAATGGTTGATGCCCTACTACCATTTTCAAAGTACTTTTCCCTAACAAGTCACCCTCGATGTTACCATTTGTGATTTTCAAATCCCAATCAGTAAAAAATGTGCACCATTTATCCCCATGTTTATAACGGACATCCATCCTTACTCTATCCGAGCTGCGACAAAGACAAAATCACCAGCCATGATTATATTTTCCCCAGTCTTCAGTAATCATAAACTCACTAATAATATTCGTCACATTTGCCAAAAATGCTCCAACTTGGAAGACGAGGGGTTCCATTACAAATCCAGCAACAAAAGAGGATTTATATCTGCACTGCCTTTTAAAGAGATTTTTAAAGCCAACAAGCATGGTAACTCCTTAAAAATGACCTCTACCTTTTCAAGGATCGTTGTTTTAATGGCTATTAGCAACCCCCGGACGGTCCACTCCCATTTGGAGTCTGGGCTAGCTGCTGAATGATAGAGAATCCATATTTTAACCAGGTTTCTTGAAATAAAATATCAACATTTGCAAAAATATAGCCTGTAACTAAATCATTAATAAAACTGTTAAAACCCCTTGTATTCCAATTTAGGAGGGACACATCTGTCACTGTTAGAGCCCAGTCCCACATTCACCCGGATTCCTGAAGCCCCCTGACAGGCTACTAGGGAGCCACAACCAATGATTCTGTTCTCCCCCTACCCTGGAACTAGTAGGTTGCTGCCAGACTGCAGGTGCTACCATGGGAATTGGTACATGTTATTTTTAACAAATTACCATGGTCTTTTGTTGGACTCAATTGGGGCATACAAGGACTGCTAACCCCTCCGTTCACCTTAGCCATTTTTTAGGGAAAACCTCATATCCCATTTGATGAATGAATCCCAGCTTCATCTGATAACATTTTTACTACCAACCTCGTTTTGAAACAATTCCATGATGTCAAGCCTATTATCATCAAAGAAATAGACTGTTTCTATATCGTTAGTTGATGGCAACGGAGAGAAGGCACTTCATGAAATAAACCGAAACCATTTGCTTGTTTAAAATTGCAACTGCATCTGAATTAACTATTAGTTCCAAAATCAAGTAGTTTGACTGAGGTTCCTCAAAGACACAGTTATTGATTACTCAAAGAATCAATGGGTTCATATGAGTCGGAAACTTTTCATCCGAATTGGCTGAAAAATGCAGGCCATCCAATTGAGTTTACGTGCTAGTCATGGTTTGAAAAGCATTATCGCTGTTAGGACCGTTCGTCCCTCTAACTCAACTCTGCTGGTCCGCCACTAACTCCTCCCTACATTGCTGCACCGCGGATTGAGTTTGACTGCTGGGAGAGGGGTGTGGGGGGGGGGGGGGGAGTATTGTCTCGAGTTTGCCAGGCTTTACCGGCATTGCAGACAGAGGTGCCTCAAAGATGTGGTTTTGTGGTGCTGATGCAGAAAGGACAAGAGGAGCATAATCATGTCACTCAGCTAAGGTTAGAGTTGACGCCCCTTTACTTTGAGACTTAACTTTGTCAGAACTACAAGTGTTTGAACCAATGGAGCTATTCATAGTTTTATGTTTTACAAATTGAGACGTTGTTACAAAATGCTGCGCTTCTGCTGCATGCAAATTACACAGAAACATTTGCAAGCTCTTCCGATTATTATTTTTCCTGTTTTTTATTTTTCTGTCACCTTTTTTGGCATCATTGCTGGTGCCACCGCCTATTAATTCCTTTAAAATGTGAGGATTGATTTTTTTTTTATCTCGCTCAACTTTATATTGTAATAGAGACTGACAAATGAGCTTAGGGCAAGGAGAAAAACAAAAAGTGTTTGGGGGTTGCGGGGGTGTCCCCCGCATGTTGCATGCAATAATGTCACCACAAAAAACGCCAATTTTTCGGCGATATTTTTGCGGGGACATTATTACATGGAACCCTTCAAAGGCAGCCACCAGGACTCAATACAATAGTGCAATTAAGCAGATTTAACTTACAAGTTCCGTGCCACCGCAGCCTCCTGCACTGCTAGACTGCTCTGCACACAAGGCACACTTTGCGCGTGAAGTCTGTTTTTAAACACCCAGAAGGCGTGTCAGGTCCCGCAGAAACTTCCTCAAACCAGGTCAGTTCAAGGGAAAACACTCCGACAGCATCCAACTGCTAGACTGCTCTATATTTTTCATAGTTATATAGCGCTGAGACAAGACCCGTACGTATAGGAGCGCTGATGAGACAGACTACAAAGAACATAAACCATCAGACTGAAATAGGGCAGAACAGACAGCAGGCGAGGAATAAGAGTTGTTACTGGAATAGCAGTGTCTTTAAGCCCTGCTTGAACCTGGTAAGAGAGCTGCAGGACCTCGGGTCAGGTGGAAGGGCATTCCAGCATTCATATGTAACATAGGGGAAGGACCCTTGAGCAACCTGAGTCAGTTTAGCCCCTGGGGGCATGCAGAAGAGTGAGTTGTTGGATCTAAGCACAATGCATGCTGGTTGCCAGAGAAGCCTGTCACACAAGTATACCGGGCTTGTTCCATAGAGGCGTGATGGTCAACAAGCAGAAGGTATTCCTGACGCCACAGATAGCCAGTGCAGGGCCTTCCTGGCCTCTGGGACGTGATCTTGCTTATGTAAGCCCTCTACGGCCCGGACTGCGTTATTTTGGATGGTCTGCAGACGAACCAGCTCTCCTTTATATCAAGCTGGAACAGTAATCCAGTTTAGCACCTACGATAGCTCTGCCAATGGTGGATCGATTACTGCAAGAAATGGTCTCAGTTGGGCTAAAAGTTTAAGATGATATGAGGTGCAAGAGATCAGATAATTGACATGCACCTTAATTTTTAGTTCCTGATCAAGAAAAACCTAAGAGTCTTGCCTTTAGGTAGGGTGGCGATGGAGCAGCCAGCAATTTGAAATGTGTAGAAGTCTGGGCTAAGCATATTCAGCTGGGTCCTTGTGCCTATAATCATGAGCTCCATTTTCGAGTCGTTCAGGGCAGGGCCTTTATCCATCATCCAAATCTGATGAGAGAGTAGGCTGAGTTAATGGTTTTAGAGTCTTTACTGTAGTCCCCTAAAAGAGGTATAAGGCACTGGATATATCCGCGTAGTTGGTATAAGATACCTCATTCTCCAGCATGGGGTGTGGCATGGATTCACATGCTCATGAATATTCCCCGTCGTCAGGGGAATCCTCGTTAAAGAAAAAATCAGTATCAGTTTCGTTTCTGATCTGTCTTTCTTAGTAGTAACCAATCACTGGTCTCTGGGTAATACTGCCCCCAGCCAATGACTGCCCTCTCCCTAAGCCCCGCCCCTGGCAGCCATCCTCAGATTTTTACTGCACGTTCAAGTGTTGGGAGTCCTCGTGCTATAGCTCTTGAGCTTTTACTGCATTTTGCGTTTTTTCAAAGAATTTTATCTCTTTTTTTTCGGTCAATCGAGCCTCAAGCTCCACCGTTTCTACTTCCAATCAACAGGGACCCGTTTTGGAATTTTCTACGCCCTTCAAGGGCGAAGTTTTCGTTGAGTTACGCTTCGGAACTGCCCTGGATGCGGATTACAGAATGTGTTCAAGGAGGACAAGCATTTGAGATGCCTCTACTGCCTTCACGAAGACAAAATGCACGTGGCGAAGGACTGTGCGTTTTGCATGAACATGACGGATCTGACTATGAGGGATCGTCGGACCCGTCTCGCCAACTGGCTGGAGGGAAAGAGCCCAGCAGGTGAGAAGAAGAAGAAATCTGAGCGGTCTTCTAAGTCCTGTGAGGGCGCTCCGGCGACAGGGGCCCAACAAAAGGCAAAGCACCGCGAGTCCACGGGCACCGGGAGCGCCGAACGGTCGGGCTCCTCGGCTGCCAGGCAGGGCGCACCTTCACCGGCGCCATCAACCACGAGCCAACGCTCTGGCTCGGGGAAGAGAAAATCAGAGAACCCGGCTAAGCTTCTGGAGAGGCCCCGGTCGATCTCGAAGGAACTAGCCAAGGGGGAGCGAGGCGGTGACCCTCCCTCCAAGGTGAAGGCCTCAAGCGCTGACAAGGTGGTGAAGGCCTTGATTCACCCGAGTAAGGCCTCTATCAAGGTAGTCGCGGCGGCCCTGGCGAAGCCTGTGGAGGCTACCCCAGTGGAGGCGACCTCAGGGCCCAGAGTTTCCCTGCCACCGCGGAGGGAATTCTCTTTTCAGCCCATCGAGAAGACCCCCGTGAAGACCCCGGTGGAAAAAGAGGGGGGTGGCCATTATGGACACAGATACAGCCTCTGAGGAGGAGCTGGTTGAAGCCGTGAAGGGGCTCAACAAGAGGTTTGAGGAGGTCCGGTCCCACGGGAGGAATCCCGACGAGGAGGACGAAGAGAGCGACGGTGGCGCTCACGAGGTTCCCGTGGAGGAGGAGCAACCATCGCACCCGTCGCAACCCGAACCACAGGACAACTCGGTGGCCATTTTGATGGCAATCCAAACCTTATGCACGGAGATAAGGACGAGATTGCCTCTACCCCCAATGGATGACCCAGCAGAACCGGGACCCGTCGGGAAGCCCTCCAAACAAGAGGAGGAGAGTTCATCCACCCCCGCCCTTCCAGCCCTCACGGCCCTCTCAGCCTTTATCCTCTTCCCCTGTCCCTGGGGATGACACGGGAACAGATACGGCCACGAAGGGGACAGATGACGACGGGGTGGGCCTTCCATCACCACCCCCTCGGGCCTCCCCGCCCGACGAAATTGGCTCCTTCCACGCCATGATTGCCAAGGCATCCAAGCTTTTCCAGCTCTGCCCTGAAGAACAGAAGAAGGAAGGCTTCCTCTACCAACGGCGCGAGGCCAAAAGGAAGACGGTCCTCGCCGTGCCGTTGCTGGATGACATCTGGGACGAGGGACTTGCTCTTCTGAAGAACCCGTTCACGACGCCTGCCAAGAGGGACCGGTACAAGAAGTTGTTCCGGGTCCCAGATGCCGCCCCTTTGTGCCTTAGGGCACAGCCAACCCCGGATTCGGTTGTCTCGGCGGCGGCCAAGAAGAAAGCGGCGGGGGCATCGGCTTCAACTTCCCCACTGGATGGCGAGGGAAAGAAACTGGACGCCATTGGACGAGTCATCTTGTCTGCGGCGACGACGATTAAGGCGGCCAACGCCCTAGCGATTGTGGCCCGCTACGACAGGGAGTTGTGGTACAAGATTGCCCCATTGTTGGACTTCCTACCGGACGACAAGAGAGCAGAGGCCCTGGAGATCTTACAGGAAGGTGAGGTGGCGTCGGATCACGCCATAACGGTAGCCACGGACATTGCTGACACCGGGTTCTGCCAGTTGGGCAACGGCGTTTGCCTTCGACGGCGGGGGTGGCTCAAGGCAACAGATTTCTGCCAAGACGTGCAGACCAAAGTTTTGGACATGCCCTTCGACGGGAACAATCTGTTTGGAAAGACAGTGGATGAGTCACTTCAGGCCATCAAGGCCGACACGGAGACGGCTCGGGCCTTAGGAGTTCTGCAGCAACGACGGCCGCCCTTTCGGAACTCTGGAGGCAAGCAAGGTGCCTCCAAAGGATTCGGCGGTGGCTCCTCGACGTACCGTCAGGCGGCCCACTCCTCGTCGCAAGAGGCCTACAGAGGACGAGGCAAGTCAGGTGGATCTCGCCGTCGTCGCCAGGGAGGCCAAAACGGCAAGGCCGCTGCCAAGCAAGACTGAACCGGCCGTAGCGTTGGGCCCCCACCTGAGCACCCCGGTGGGAGGCCGGCTGGCGAAGTTCGTCAGCGTGTGGGAGTCCATCTCCAGCGACCGTTGGGTGCTGGATGTGCTGGCCCACGGGCACACTCTCGAAATTCTAAAAAAAGGGCCCCCGCATTCCTCCCGTGGCCAGGAAGGAGAAGCAAGTCCCTCAACTGCTGTTGGAAGTAAGGGTGATGCTCAAGAAAGGAGCCATCTAGCTCGTCCCAAAGAGGCTCCGGAGTGTACTCAAGATACTTCCTCGTCAGAAAGAAGACAGGAGGATGGGGTCCCATCCTGGACCTGCGTCAATTAAACAAATACATCAAGGCACAGAAGCTCTGTATGGTCACCCTCCAGCACGTGCTGGGTCAGCTGGAGGAAGGCGACTTCCTATCGTCGTTGGATTTGGAGGATGCATCCTTTGACATCCCCATTCTAAAAGGACACCGAAGGTTTCTCAGGTTCGTAGTCCAAGGACATCACTACCAGTTCAAGGCACTCCCATTCGGATTGATGTCGGCGCCCAGGGTATTCACCAAGTACCTGACACCAGTGGCGGCGCGGGGATCCACGTCTACCCCTATCTGGACGATTGGCTCATTCGAGCAAGAACAAGGGAACTCGTTGTCGAACACACAGTGAAGACTGTCCGGCTGCTCAGGGACCTGGGATTCTCCATCAACTTCCCCAAATCCCACCTGGTTCCGTCACAGGTCGCACTGTTTCTGGGAGCCAAGCTCGATACAGTGGTGCGATTGGCCTCGCCGTCGGAGGAAAGGACGAAGGCCATCCTGGGCAAAGTGCAGCATTTGCTGGCCACGGACGTGGCCAGGGTGAGGTCCATCAAGACCCTTCTCGTGATGATGTCCTCGTGCATCTATCTGGTGCACCTATGAGGCTTCGGATGCGTCCTCTACAGGAGTTTCTCGACGCCTGTTGGATGCAAGCGGCGGGCAGTTTCGAGGACAAGATCCCGCTTAATGAGGTTTTCCGCCAAGCAATTCGGTGGTGGGGCACCTGCGCGCATCTTGAGGCGGGGACAGACTTTCAGACCCCAGCACACCAGATGATGGTGACGACGGATGCCTCCCTGGATTAGTGGGGAGCGCACACCGGAGATCTTCATGCGAGAGGCCTTTGCCTCCCGGAGGAGAGGCCACTCCACATCAACATCCTTGAGCTCCGAGCAGTGTTCTGGGGCCTCAGGTCGTTTCTCCCGTCCCTCGAGGGCAAGGTGGTGAGGATCTTCACTGACAACACCACCACGATGTTCTACATCCAGAAGCATGGAGGAACCAGATCCCCAGCCCTATCCAAGGAAGCCCAGGATCTGTGGCATTGGGCCGTCGCCCAAGGGATATTTCTGGTGCCCTTTCATCTAGCTGGGATAAAGAACACCATCACCGACTCACTCAGCAGGGAGCTGCGCTCGTGCCACGAGTGGGAACTACGTCAAGTGGATCGACTCTTCCAACGATGGGGCAAACCCCAGATCGACCTGTTTGCAACGAACTCCAAGTGTCAGAGGTTCGCCAGCAGGTTTCCCCAGCCGAGGAGCATAACCGATGCTTTCTCGTTCCCCTGGGACGGCCTGTTCCTGCATGCGTTTCCTCCATTGCCGTTGCTACTGCGACTCGTCAACCAACTCAAGAGGTCCCAGTGCAGGATGATCCTCGTCGCACCGGCGTTGCCGAGACAGATCTGGTTCCCGGACCTTCTGGACTTGTCAGCGTCCCCACCAGTCAAACTGTCGACGGACACAGATCTTCTCTGCAGAGAAGGAGGTGCCATCCTTTATCATGACCTGGAGTCGCTGAACTTGCAGGCCTGGCTCCTGCAGCACTAGAGTTTGGAGGGTATAATATCCCGGCGGACTGCAAAGAGGTTCTTGCAAAGGCCATGGCGTCCTCATCTCTCAAGTGCTACGGACACAAGTGGAAGAGGTTCTCTGTCTGGTGCCGTGCACAGAAGATTAACCCTCTACGGATTACGGCCCCTCAAGTGCTACCGTACCTACTGTTGTACCTACTGTTGCTGGCCAAAGCTGGACTGCTCATGCTTCCATCAAGATACATCTGGCAGCGATTTCCCGTTACATCAGAACAACAGGACGATCATCCCTGTGGTCTCATTGCCTGGTGAAGGAATTTATGAAAGGACTGTTCCGATCGTTCCCGCCGGTGAGGGCTCCAGCCCCGGTGTGGGAGCTCAACGTGGTGCTGACCAGGCTCAGGGGGCCACCATTCGAGCCTCTGCATTCGGCACCGTTGAAGTTCCTGTCGTGGAAAACAGTTTAGTTTAGTTTATTTATTTGTGCCGCGCGCCGAACCCTGGGGTAACTGGGGGCCGGGGACTTAGAGACAGTTACAACATGGCAAAAATATACAATACAGACTGTGATAAAACAACAATAGGTGTAGCAGACCGGGTTACAAGGTGGTCAACAGAGACATGCGGAGTGGAAGTACATTAAGCAGCGTTTTTGTTGGAAAGCCATGTTTTTGTTTTGGCTCTAAAAGTCCAAAATGAGGGTTCTGCTCTAAGGTTTGGTGGCATAGCGTTCCATAGTTTGGCAGCTAGGACCGGGAAGCTGGCGCCACCTGCTTTTTTTAGGGAGAATTTGGGAACGGAAAGGCAATGTGAGTATGGCGTTCTAGTTGGTCTAGTTGAGGTGTGATTGTGGAACTTGTCTGCCAGGTATTTGGGTGCGTCATTGGAGCAGCATTTATGGACAATGGCGAGGGATCTGAGAGTGATTCTGTCTCGTACCGGAGCCAGTGAGCTTCTTGTCTGATGCTGGAGATGTGGGCGTTTCGTGGGATACTGAGGGCGGCTCTGATGGCATTATTTTGAAGCACCTGCAGTTTGTTCAGGTTGCGTTCTGATGAGCCGAGAAAGAGGGTATTGCAGTAGTCAATTTTTGAGAGCACTAACGCTCTGGCTAGTGTAATGCAGCTGGAAGGTGATAGGAAAGGTTTGCAGGCGTTGATGAGCTTATTGGTGTAAGCTGTGGATGAGGCTGTGGCGTTCACCTGTCTTTTGAGCGAGAGAGTAGAGTCTAGATAAACCCCAAGGGTTTTAATTTCTTTGGCTACTGTGATTAGGTTACCGTCTATGTTGATGGACGCGTAACGGGGGTCTAGTTTGTTTAGCCGTGGTTGGGAGCCGACAAGAAGGAGCTCAGTTTTCTCGTCTTTGAGGCATAGACCGTGCTCTGCCATCCAGGCTTGGATATCCAAATAAAGGTGGTTGATTCTGGTGGAGTCCTCATCGTAGCACCCTGATAGGGTGATGTGAACCTGGGTATCGTCAGCATAGTTTGTGTATGTGACATCCAGGTTATCTAGGCGGTCAAACAATAGCTTAGTGAAGATATTGTATAGGGTCGGCGAGACGCACAAGCCTTGAGGAACGCCGCAGGTGATGGGGACAGGGAGTGCTGATGCCCCCGGGGAGAAGACCCGGGTGGTTCGGTTGGCTAGGAAGGACTGGATCCAGGCAGTCGCCTGGTTAGAGAAGGCCGCTGAGGTCATCAGATGTTCCGTGAGGATCTGATGGTCGACGAGGTCGAAGGCAGCTGATAGATCTAGCAGTAGGAGAATGGCTAGATTACCCTTGTCCTTTGCCTCGTCCATCTGGATTTTTAGTTCCAGTAGGGCTGACTCTGTTCCATGCCTTGGCCTGAAGCCGGATTGTCTGAGACCAAGGAGGTTGTTGTCTTCCAGGTGCTTCTGTATTTGCAGGTAGGCCACTCTGTCTAAGATCTTTAGGATGTAGGGAACGGTGGTGATTGGCCTGTAATTAGTTGGGTTATTGGGGTCTAGATTAGGTTTTTTTAGAAGTGGCATGACCCAGGCCTCCTTGAGGCTGCTAGGCACTGAGCTTGATTTGAAGGATGCGTTGATGAGGGCTGTTATGAAGGGGGCCAGAATGTTGGCGCCTTCTTGGATGATGGGAGCTGGGCATGAGTCCCCTTGGCATCTAGAGGGCTTGCGGCCCTTAATGATGCTTTCTACTTCTTTAGTGGAAACTGGTGAGAAGAAGGGGGGGCAAGTGGGTGTTTTGGGGGTGGTTGACGGTGGATGGTTTGTTTTTTTGGCTAGGCTGAGCTTTTTCTGTTCGATTTTGGATTGTAACATGTTGATTTTGTCTGCTAGGGCTTTTTGAATCCTCTCACACCAATCTGCATCTTTCATGCAGGTTTCAGCCAGTGTAGGGGGGGATTCGAGTTCCCTGAGGATATTGAAAAGCTCTTTTGTTTTGGATTTGGCGCTCTCAATTCTGTTATCATATGTCTCTTTTTTGGCCTTGAGGATAGCAGTTTTGTAGGTGGTGGTTGCTATCGAGAGTTGAGTTTTGTTGGAGAGGTTGGGCGTTTTTCTCCAGGTGGCTTCTGCGGCTCGTTTGGAGTTTCGGAGGATTTTTAGCTCTGGTGTGAACCATTTGTTCATGTGGGCTGCCGGTTTGGCTTTGGTAGGTTTGAGTGGAGCGATGGTGTCTACTGCTGATTCTATCGTTTTGTTGTAGAGGTCAGCAAGTTTCTCCGCATCTAGGTTGGCGTAGTTTGTAGGGGTACAGATATTGTCTATAAGTGGGCGGAGGTTTTGTAAGGTAATGTTGCGGTTGTTTCTGGTGAGGGTTTGGGGGATGGTAGGGGATGGAGAAGGAGATGGCGTGGTGGTCAGACCATGCAGTTTGCTCGTTTTTTGTGATGGCCGTACAGCAGTTGAGATCCGCTAGCCAGTCCAAGGTCCTGCCTTTGTTGTGGGTAGGGTCTGTGATTCTGAGCTTGAACCCTAGTTGGGAGATGGTGCTTTCCAGGGAGAGCGCATTGGTATCGTTTGGGTCGCCGAGACCGAGTTTGAGGTCACCAAGTAGGATAATTTGAGATCCTGTTTTGGTGTTGGTGGTCAAGAGGTCAGATATCTCTTCCTCAAATGTGGTGATGGGGCCTGGGGGTCTGTAAAGGAGGTGTAATAGTATGGTTTGTGTAGCAGAGAGTTGGAGCTTGGCTGACAGAAGTTCTGCAGATCGGAAGCTGGGCGGAGGGGTTAATCTAAGTCCAAGGGATGTTTTAGCGATGAAGGCTTGTGGCCATCAATTCCGCACGACGGGTGGGAAAATCCAGGCCCTATCCTGCAAGCCTCCATACTTGACTTTCCACAAGACGAGGGTGGTGCTGAGGACGCACCCCTCCTTCATGCCCAAGGTGCCGTCGGACTTCCACCTCAACGAGCCCTTGGTGTTGCCAGTTTTCTTCCCGTCGCCTTCGTCGCCAGCCGAGAGGACTTGCACTCGCTGGATGTAGCTATAGCGCTGAAGTTCTACATGGACCGCACAAAGAGTTTTCGGGAGAAATCACAGCTTTTTGTGAACTTTGGACCTGTGAATCAAGGCAAGGCCCTCTCAAAGGCTTCCATTTCCAGATGGCTCTCCGGCTGCATCATGCACTGTCATCGGTTGGCAAACCGACAGTTGCCCGGCCATCCGAGAGCCCATTCGACCAGAGCGAACGCTGCCACTACGGCGTTCTTGTCTGGTGTGCCCCTGCTGGACGTCTGCAGGACTGCAACGTGGAGGTTGATGCACACCTTCAGGAAATTCTACTGCGTCGACTGGGATTCCAGGGAGGAGTCCAGAGTCGGCCAAGCAGTGCTGCGCAACCTGTTCGCCTGAAGGTGGGCCTGGTGAGGAGGTAAGAGTTGCTTAATGTTGAGTTTACGTAATGCTTAATGTTGAGCCTTGCCACCTCCCGTAGTTGTGCATGTGTGTACTGCTATGTATTCTTATATTCATGAGCATGTGAATCCATGCCAGACCCCATGCTGGAGAAGGAACAAGTTACTTACCTGTAACTGTTGTTCTCCAGCATGGGTCTGGCATGGATTCACATGCGAACCCTCCCTCCCACCCCTCTGCGGCTCTTCACTTGGTCATATTGCCACTTTATGTGCTACCAAATCTGAGGATGGCTGCCAGGGGCGGGGCTTAGGGAGAGGCCAGTCATTGGCTGGGGGCAGTATGACCCAGAGACCAGTGATTGGCTATTACTAAGAAAGACAGATCAGAAACGAAACTGATACTGATTTTTTCTTTACCAACGATTCCCAGCCTGATGACGGGGAATATTCATGAGCATGTGAATCCATGCCAGACCCATGCTGGAGAACAACAGTTACAGGTAAGTAACTTGTTCCTTCTCATCAAGCAGTTCGAAGAGGGGCTTGTTGAAGAGGTTGAATAGGGTTGGGGACAAACAACCTCCCTGGGGGACTTCAGATGTCACCTCAGCCATAACATTACCGCTGAACACTCTAGCTGACCGTCCAACTAGGAAGGATTTGACCCAGCTTGGCTGTGGCTGGTGAAAAAGCGGCAGAGTGTTATAGCCTAGAGGCCAACTAGGTTGAAAGCTGCTGATAAGTCCAGAAGCATTAAAAGAGCTGTTCTGCAAGACCTAGAGAATGCTAGCCTTCAGATCTAACAGGGCTGACTCTGTACTATGGCCTTCGCGGAAACCAGATTGCCACTGACCCGGGATGTTATATTTGGATAAGAAATCCTGCACCTGAATATAGGCTGCTTTATCCAGAATTTTTAACAAAAACGGAGCTAGGCCTATAGTTCAAGAGGACATTGGGATCCAGTAAAGGTTTCTTAATCGGAGGCGAAATCCACGCCTGCTTAATGCACTATGGCACAATGCTTTCCCTGAATTTAGCATTTATAAATTTGGTAATTAGAGGAACAAGCAGTTTTGCACATGTCTTCACAGTCGTGGCGGGGCAGGCATCTCCCTTGGACTGAGTACGTTTTAGTTGTGAAAGCATAACTGATACTTCCTCTTCTGTAACCTGGCAGAACTCATGTTGCAGCCCACCCCATTCACTTCTGGACAAAACCGTGGTGTCATGCACGTGGCTTGTTTGTTAGCAATATCCTTCTTGATACTTTCAATCTTTTTAGCCATAGCATCCTGAATGGACAATGCGACAACTTTTAGTTTTATTGACAACTCGTGCCAAAGGTCATGGATCTTCCAGTTCTTTAAGAACTTTAAAAAGCTCTTTCGTATTCAAACTGGCGGTTTCAATCCTATAATTTTACATCATTTTCTTTGCTAGTATGATAGCCATCTTATGTTTCTTCGTTGCATGATAGTAGCTGTTTCTATTTCCAGCTGTGTCGTCTTTTTTCCAACTATTGAAGGCTTCGCGTTTAAGAAGCTTAAGATCGTGGATTTTAGGAGAATACCAAGCTTTGGAGTTCTTTTCCCTAACCAACCTGGTTTTCTCTGGAGCCACAGTGTCAGCTGCTTGGAGCATCATATCCTGATACAATTCAGCCAGCGCCACCGCTGACTCAAACTTAGCCAGATTGTCAAGGGTGTTTTTAAAAATGGGCGCTACTACTTCCATGGTAAGCCTGCACGTATTTCTTGACTGGCTACAGATCCTCTCTGCTTTGATTTATTTGTTTTGGCTGTGCAGTGCATACAACTAAAAAGTGAATTAAATAGTGATCGGACCATGGACATGTAATTCGTTCTAAATTCTCAATTAAAACCTGATGGCATGCAATCCAGGCCAGCGGCTTGCTCTTCACATGAGTGGCCTCCCGGACCAGCTGAGAGAAACCTACATCTGCCAAAGCAGCCTCAATGGCTGCAGCAGAAGAGTCAGAGATGTCCCCCCAGGCCTGGATTGAAATCACCCAGGATTGTAACTTTAAATAATGGTTTGTGCAAGGTCATCAACATGTCGCAGAATTGCACATGGAACTCCGGCATTGTGGATGGAGGGCGATAGGCCAGAATAAAATGGATAGTAGTAACCATTTAACATGGAAGATCTCACAACCAAATGGGCCTTTAATTGCCGCTTTGTGTATCTGCATAGAGGCCTCATATGCAACACCCCAAACCCCGTCCAGTTTTGCGATCTGCTCTAAGAAGCTGATAACCAGGGGGGAATTGCCAGTGAGGACACATGGCACACTTCCAAGCTATCACCCTTATCTTTTTTGTAACCTCCAAAATATCCTTCTGCAATGGAATGTCTGATCTGGATGATGCGTGAAGGGCTGGGAGGGTAGCTCAGGGGCAACGCATTTTCCTTCGAAGCAAGACAACGCAGTGCAACACAGGTTCAAATACTGGTCCTGCGCTTACAGACTGGTCTCCCGTATTAAGCGTGTTATAAAAGAGTAATTAATTGCGTGGAGTGCTAGAACCTCCACTAAAACGTCTGATCTGTCCTGGGAACTCCTAAAAAGTCTGCTAGCTTTTCTGGCCTTTCCTGAAAAGCTTTAGCAGAGAAAGGAAAATCAGCTTCCTCCTCGTCATCCTGGTTCTTGCTCCCAAACCTGATGCAGATTGAGCATCTGCTTCCTGGTTCTTGTGGAACTCTTTAGGAATGTTGTCTGTTGTGCCTGAAGGTTGAATCTCAACATTTTGTACAGCCCTGGGAACCACATTTGGTGGTGGTGGAGGCAGTTTAATCAGCAGCAGAAGCAGCACTGGAGGGGGCTGTGGTACCGGATGCGGCTCCTGTGGCTGTGGAATTTCTTGAGGGTGAACTTCCTTAAGGAGCACTTCTCCAGCATGGGGTCTGGCATGGATTCACATGCTCATGAATATTCCCCGTCGTCAGGCTGGGAATCCTCGGTAAAGAAAAAACCAGTATCAGTTTCGTTTCTGATCTGTCTTTCGTAGTAATAACCAATCACTGGTCTCTGCGTCATACTGACCACAGCCAATGACTGCCCTCTACCTAAGCACCGCCTCTGGCAGCCATCTTCAGATTTTTACCGCACGTTCATGTGTTGGGATCCTCGTGCTATTGCTCTCGAGCGTTAGTGCTATTTTTCACGAGAAATCCGAGCGGTCTTCTAAGACCTTTGAGGGCGCCCCGGCGACGGGGGCCCAACATAAGGCTAAGCACCGCGAGTCCGCTGGCACCGGGAGCGCCGAACGGTCGGGCTCTACGGGCGCCAGGCAGGGCGCACCCTCCCCGGCACCATCAACCACGAGCCAACGCTCTGGGTCGGGTAAGAGGAAGGCCGAGCACCCGGCGAAGCTCCTGGAGAGGCCCCGGTCGAGCTCTAAGGCAGAGGAGGAGCGTGGCAGTGCCCCCTCCCTCAAGGATAAGGCGGTGAGCGCACCTAAGGTGGTGAAGGCCTTGATCCATCCGACCAAGCCCTCTATCGAAATGGTCGCGGCGGCCCTGGCTCAGCCTGTGGAGGCTGCACCAGTGGTGGCGACCTCGGGGCCCAGAATCTCCCTGCCTCCTCGGAGGGAGTCTTCTTTTGTGCCCATCGATAGGACCCCCGTGAAACCCTCCGTGGGGAAGAAGAAGGGGGGGCAGGGCGTCGTCGTAGATTCGGCCTCAACCTCAGAAGAGGAGCTGATCGAGGTCTTAAGCCACGGCCTAGGCGTGGAAGAAGGCCAGCCCGTCGGAATGGACCCCGACGCAGGTGACGACGACGACATCGTCGAGGATACCGACGGGGCCCCTGCTCGCCCGTCGGATTCCCCTCTGCCAGCGCCGCAAGACAACTCGGCGGCCATTTTGTTGGCCATACAGTCCTTATGCTCCGAGATAAGGACGAGGCTACCGTTACCGACGGAGGAACCTCTCCCGTCGGGGGATCCAGAACCGGGACCTTCTGGTGTTCCCCCTACCAAGAAAAGAAGGATCCATCCACCACCTCCTTTTCAACCGTCGCGCCCCGTCCAGCCCTCCTCCCCGTCCACCCGAGGGGATGATACAGGGACTGACACGGCAGCGACGGGTACGGACGACGAGGCATACGACGAGGATATTCCGTCGTCGCCTCCCGCCAGGGCTTCTCCGCCCGACGAGATCGGATCTTTCCACTCCATGATCTCCAGGGCTTCCGAGCTTTTCCAACTCTGCCCTGAGGAGAAGAAAAAGGAAGGCTTCCTTTATCAGCGGCGCGAGGCCAAGAGGAAGACGGTCCTCGCAGTGCCTCTGTTGGACGACATTTGGGATGAGGGCCTTTCCCTCCTCAAGAACCCTTCCACGACGCCAGCTAGAAGAGACCGGTACGAGAAAAAGTACCGGGTCCCGGACACGGCCCCCCTGTGCCTCCGGGCGCAGCCTACCCCGGATTCCGTCGTCTCCGCGGCAGCCAGGAGGTAAAGGCGATGCTCAGGAAGGGCGCCATCGAACTCGTCCCAAAGAGGCTTCGGGGCTCCGGAGTCTACTCGATGCTATGGGACGTAGAGTTGGTCACCCTCCAGCACGTCCTGGGTCAGCTGGAGGAAGTAGACTTCCTATCGTCGTTGGATTTGGAGGATGCCTACTTCCAAATTCCCATCCTAAAGGGGCACCGAAAATTCCTCAGGTTCGTGGTCCAAGGGCGTCATTACCAGTTCAAAGCCCTTCCCTTCGGACTACGGTCGGCACCCAGGGTATTCACCAAGTGCCTCGCACCGGTGGCGGCGCAGCTGCGCCGCAAGGGGATCCACGTCTACCCCTACCTGGACGACTGGCTCATCCGCGCCAAGACGAGGGAGCTCGCCGTGGTCCACACGGCAAGGACCGTCCAACTCCTCACGGACCTGGGATTCTCCGTGAACTACGCCAAATCCCACCTGGTGCCCGCGCAAGTCGCACTGTTTCTGGGAGCGAGGCTCGGCACAGTGTCCCTTCTGGCCTCCCCGTCGGAGGAGAGGACCAGGACCATCTTGGGCAAGGTGCAACGGATGTTGGTGGCCGACGCGGCCAAAGTGAGGTCCATCAAGTCCCTCCTCGGGATGATGTCTTCCTGCATCTACCTCATTCCCATGTGCAGGCTCCGGATGCGCCCGTTGCAAGAATTCCTGGATGCGCGCTGGATCCAGACGACGGGCAGCTTCGAGGAAAGGATCAAGCTCGACGAGAGCTTCCGACGAGCGATACGGTGGTGGGGCACCCGCGCGCATCTGACGGCGGGCATGGACTTCCAGACCCCAGCCCACCAGGAGACTGTGACCACGGATGCCTCCCTGGAAGGGTGGGGAGCGCACACCGAAAATCTGCACGCAAGGGGACTCTGGCTCCCGACGGAGAAGTCCCTGCATATCAACGTCCTGGAGCTCCGTGCAGTGTTTTGGGCCCTCAGGTCCTTCCTTCCGTCCCTCAAGGGCAAGGTGGTGAGGATCTTCACCGACAACACCACCACCATGTTTTACATCAGGAAACAGGGCGGAACCAGGTCCCCAGCGCTGTCCAAGGAGGCGCAGGACCTGTGGCATTGGGCCGTCGCCCAAGGGATTTTTCTGGTGCCGTTTCATCTGGCAGGGATAAAAAACACCATCGCCGACTCACTCAGCAGGGAGCTGCGCTCGTGCCACGAGTGGGAACTACGGCAGGATCTGGTGGATCGCCTCTTCCGACGGTGGGGCACACCCCAGATCGACATGTTCGCGACGGCGACGAACACCAAGTGCCGGAGGTTCGCCAGCAGGTTTCCCCAGACGAGGAGCATGGGCGATGCTTTCTCGTTCCCCTGGGAGGGCCTGTTCCTCTACGCGTTCCCTCCCTTGCCTCTGCTAATCCGGCTCGTCAACCAGCTCAAGAGGTCACGGTGCAGGATGATCCTCGTCGCACCTGCGTGGCCGAGGCAGATATGGTTCCCGGACTTTCTGGACTTGTCAGCGTCCCCGCCGATCAAGCTGCCGGCGGACGCGGATCTACTCTCCAGGGAAGGAGGCGCCATCCTCCACCACGACCCGAAGTCGCTGAACTTGCAGGCCTGGCTCCTGCAGCGCTAGAGTTTGGAGGATACGACATACCGGCCGATTGCAGAGAGGTTCTTGCAAAGGCCAGGGCGTCCTCGACTCTTAAATGCTACGGACACAAATGGAAGAGGTTCTCTGTCTGGTGCCACGCACAGAAGATTAACCCTCTACGGAATACGGCTCCCCAAGTACTGCCGTACCTGCTGACGCTGGCCAAAGCTGGTCTGGCACACGCGTCCATCAAGATTCATCTTGCTGCGATCTCCCGATACACCAGAACCACGGGGCGGACGTCCTTGTGGTCTCATCGTCTGGTGAAAGAGTTCATGAAGGGACTGTTCAGATCGTTCCCGCCGGTGAAGGCTCCGGCCCCGGCGTGGGAGCTCAACGTGGTGCTGACCAAGCTCATGGGACCTCCGTTCGAGCCTCTGCACTCGGCCCCGTTGAAGTTTCTATCGTGGAAAACAGCTTTTCTTGTGGCCATCACCTCCGCACGACGAGTGGGAGAGATCCAGGCCCTTTCCTGCAAGGCCCCGTACTTGACTTTCCACGACACGAGGGTAGTGCTCAGGACGCACCCCTCCTTCATGCCCAAGGTACCGTCGGACTTCCATCTCAACGAACCCTTGGTGTTACCTGTGTTCTTCCCGTCGCCTTCGTCGCCGGCTGAGAGGACTCTGCACTCGCTGGATGTAGCTAGAGCGCTAAAGTTCTACGTGGACCGCACGAAGGGTTTTCGGAAGACGTCACAATTCTTTGTGAACTTTGGACCTGTCAATCAGGGGAAGGCTCTCTCGAAGGCTTCCATCTCCAGATGGCTCTCCGGCTGTATCATGTGCTGTCACCGGTTGGCAAACCGACCGCTGCCTGGCCGTCCGAGAGCCCATTCCACCAGAGCGATCGCAGCTACCACGGCGTTCCTATCATATGCAGGGCTGCTACGTGGAGGTCGACGCACACCTTCACGAAATTCTACTGCGTCGACCGGGATTCCAGGGAGGAGTCCAGGGTCGGCCAAGCAGTGCTGCGCAACCTGTTCGCCTGAGGTGAGCCTGGTGAGGAGGTAAGATGCTTAATGTTGAGTTGATGTGATGCTTAATGTTGAGCCTTTGCCACCTCCCGTGGTTGTGCATGTGTGTACTGCTATGTATTCTTTATTCATGAGCATGTGAATCCATGCCAGACCCCATGCTGGAGAAGGAACAAGTTACTTACCTGTAACTGTTGTTCTCCAGCATGGGTCTGGCATGGATTCACATGCGAACCCTCCCGCCTACCCCTCTGCGGCTCTTCGCTTGGTCATACTGCCACTTCACGTGCTTCCAAATCTGAAGATGGCTGCCAGAGGCGGTGCTTAGGTAGAGGGCAGTCATTGGCTGTGGTCAGTATGACGCAGAGACCAGTGATTGGTTATTACTACGAAAGACAGATCAGAAACGAAACTGATACTGGTTTTTTCTTTACCGAGGATTCCCAGCCTGACGACGGGGAATATTCATGAGCATGTGAATCCATGCCAGACCCATGCTGGAGAACAACAGTTACAGGTAAGTAACTTGTTCCTTTTGGTATGTCTGACATTTGAGGTCACTTTTTTAACTTAAGAAGCCTATCAGAAAATCTGCCCTCACATGTCAGGAATCTCTGTACCGAAGAGCAAGGAGCCTCTGATGAAGCTGTCCAAGTCAATGTGACTGGACACCAGGGATCTTGTCTGGGCTGCTGTATCCATGTCTCTGAGTACCTAAGAGCACTAGAAGACTTTGGGTATGAGGTGCACCAGAGAATGTGACTGTTAAACCATTCTACTCTTTCCACCGGCTCCTTTGCTATGGTTTCTTGCATAACTGAAGCTCTCCCCACTGAACTTTAAGTTTGGGGTCTTGAAGCGCTCTGACTAGCTTTCTCTGAAGGAGAAGAGTCGACAGAAGATGGTGCCTTATCTGAAGAGGCTGATCGCACATGAGCACTTTCTGCCTTGCTGCCATTTTGTGTACCTCAGGATGCTGTGGTAAATTTGGAGTATGCAGATAAACTGATTCTGCAGTAATGCTCTTCAGTGCAGTGTTTCTGGACCATAGTAGATGAACCGGTTTTCTTTTGGACCGCTGAGTGAGCTCCGGTAGGCTTGGTGCCCTCAGCAGTAGTGCTGTGAGTCCTGCCTAGAGGTATTCCCTCAGGCCAAGGACAGAGCTAGCCGGTCCCTCGGATGAACGTCCGGTAGCAGAACTTTTACGCCCCATCGTTATTAGGCCTAGTAGGATCCACAGACCCCTTGGTATATGCAGCAGTAGCTGCTTGAGCCTCAGGCCTGTTACCGGTGATAGGATCTTTCCGGCCCTGCTCAGAGGACTCCCAGGAAAGGATACTTCGGTAAATGAAGGAGCGCTTAGCTTTTCACAAGATTTTCAGTACTCAAAATTCTTCAGGTGGTATAGTGGTGACTTCAACAAGATTTCTCTCCACCTCGTAAACTGGTTTTTGATTGACCTGGGTGTCGGGCCCCAAACACTCTAAACAGAGTGAATTAGGATCCAGGACCAGGAATGGACTGTCACACGATGCACACCTACCAACGCCAGCAGAAATGATATTCTCCGGGGGCGCGGAAGGCCGTGGCAACAAAAGAAAAGGTCAGGTAAGAATACGTGGAGACCATGTTAAGCATTGGCAAAGCCAACAGTTTTGGCTTTTGTTTATTCATGGGATAAGCATTTGCGAAGCACTGCCATAATTGTACTACCTGGCGAGTCTATAGCAACAGCTGGGTAATGTTGCGATTACCTGGGCATAGGGATTTTCCAAACACTGCTATCAATACCCGGCTAATCACACCCCTTTCCAGCTGCTCATTTTATGGCCAGGTGTACTATCATGGCAGTGCCTAAAAAATCCTACACAAAACCAAAACTGTTGGATTTGCCAATGCTTGCTTTCAATAAGAAAACATTTTTATTACCCAGTAGTACATTTACAGCTGTCATTAAGGTATTCACTCGACTGCTTAGAAATAATATTGGTGGGCCAACGTTTGATGTTACTGCATGATATATCGGCCACAAAATGATCCCAGGAGGATGTGTTTTGCAAATAGTGGGTGGGAATGGCCACATCGCCTTGGGTAGTTAATGGATGGGTAAATATCCAAACACCATCCACAAAGTGTGTGCCGCTCCTAGCTGTACTTTAATCCAATAGTTTTGACTACTGGTGGAGCTTAAACACCACCTACTAGACAATACTAAAAAAGGAGTGAATAAAAGAGGAAGTTGGGTCATGGGGCAGCTTAAGAGCACTGCTGGCACCAAATCTTAAATTCTTCACTGACCTCCATTTAAGTTGAGCACTTATGCAGATTCATTTGTGAGGTGCTCACTGGGTAGTTTTTTTTTCTTTTGTAGTCTGGCACTTGTGATCCAGTAGTTATGTCACAAGTAAAACTACAGGTCCCACAATACAATGATGTCAAGGGCTGCATAAACATCTAACTCGTTTCGTGGGGCATCTTTACATGAATAAATGAGTAAGTATGTGACCTATTTTAATTACTGTCTTAACGCCTATGTAATATGTCACATATGTTGTGCATAATAATCGCTAGACTTAATAGCAGAGCTGTAATTACCCATGCTATAAATGTTTTACTGTTCAGCTGGGAGAACTTTCTCCATAGATTTGGCACAATGCTGCCCATAGACTGCTGTGGATACACTGCCGTAGTAAAAGGCGAAAGAGCAGGAAATCTTCCCCTTTAATTTTCCAACTCTCGACAGTAATTAGCCTGGCTTCATCGAAGTAATTATCTTGCAGCCTCTTAGCAAACACCCGGGAGGAAATGGCGCGCTTCTCGCAAGCACAGGGTGAGCCATAAAACCATTGTATTAATGGATAGTAGAATTGGTGCTGTGAAGGCTGTTTGTTAATTGCCCACTCTTTCCCTCAGTCACCACCCCCACGCCTCGATCCACGAACATGTTCCTCTTAATGAGGCAATTCTATATAATAAAAGAGATGACCAAATCCCCTTGAGCCACTAAATTAAAGGGCGGGAAAGCGGTTTGTTTTAAATGAATTCCCTCTCCTTGCCACAGTATGCTTTTTCATGTGTTTACTAAATAGGGAAAACGAAATCGAACAGAAAGCTTAAGTTTTCCGTCACGTTCCCTAAATTACATTTAGAGCAACCCTACAAAGGGTCTTAAAGAGACCAATGCCAAAAAAGTGACATCAATGAGAGGGAGAATCCTAGCACTATAACAAAGACAAGTACCTCACAGCATATTTACCTAGTTCCAGACAAAGGTACACCTGCCCGGATTGTAAACAGATTGTGCACGAGTGCGCGCGCACAGCCAGGCCCAGCACTGCAGCTGTCGAAAATACATACACGGGACTCGATCGCCTGATAAAACACTCACTTCATGCAACATCTGACAAAGAACAACTTTCAGACAAAGGAAGTAGGCAAACAGTCAAATGCCAAGTGAGTCCCACCCTACATGAATCTTCAATTTAAAAGCATACGGCGACAAGAGCAAGTCATGCGTCATCGTCTGAGGACTCTATCGCAAAGGTAGAGAGGGAGAAGTGACAGCAATTTCCATGTGATGGATTTCTGCATTTAAGTGTGCAGTTCCAGCTGAATCGGATTATGGGAACCTTGCATCTGTTACACAGACACACACGCCTCTGCACCCATTATGCAGTGGTTGCAGAAAAAATGTCTGCCTTGAAGAAACAAATACAGATTGGTTACCCAATCACATCATACTGACATCACTAACTGCAAACCCAATCAGGTACTGCTTACATCACAAGAGACTGGAGCAACACCTACAAATCAGTATCTAGAACAGTAACTTGTTTGTTTCTAATACAAAATACATATTTAAAATACATTAAAATATGTTAAATAACTTAAAAGCTTAATAACTTAAAAGCTGTATAAAATATTGTTTAAAGCATCAAACTCGTCAAATAAGTTTTTATTAACATATGGATGTAGCCTTGAAGCAGAGCCGCAGGGCATTTAATCATTTCACAGCTGCCAGCCAGTCTCGTTATATGGTAGAATATGTTAGAATAAAGCAGCTAAAGGCTTGAATTATGCTCTTATTACGCCCCCCCTTTTCCGAGCCCTGTAAAGCGTGTCGGGTCCCAGGACACGAATAGCACCTCATAAATAGCAAGGTCTGGAATGTGACTCTTCCCCCGTATGTAGCTCGCTTACAAGAACAGAAGTACTGTGTTCTGTTCAACAAAGAAAAGATGTCTCCCCACCTGCAAGGTTGCATATTGTTACTAGAATAGATATTTGAAGGTGTCATATTCGTCGAAAGTGTCCATCATCAAACCGAGTTCAAAGAAACCCAATAAAGGGGGGTGTTAAACATGTCACAGCTGGTTGTATGACATGCATTTTGTATATATGTAACTGATGTACGTAATTCGCTCTCTTGCGTCCCTCGAAGTCTAGAGATACACGTCGCGGGGCGTGAGACCAAGTTGGCCAACTGAGACTATTTGCTTTGCAATAAACCCTAGCTTTGGGAATACAACCTTGTGTCTGGCGTTTCTATCGTGTGTGGTGACTTGCCTTGTTTCCATAACGCGAGGGACCCCTAGGGGCCCCTTTCAAGATGGCACCCGAATTTGGACCCTCCCCCACTTGTTCCATCGTGTACGTTGTAATTGAGTAAAGGCAGAGAACGACGAGGACGGGACGATCGAGCCGGGATAGAATTGATTTATCAGGTGAGTTATACCCCGATTCAAAGTAATCCTGATATCGGTTGAGAGTTGACTTTGCAAAATCATACGCCCTAGGTAAGGTTGATTAACCAGGGGGAAGGTTAAAACATGCCTGTGGTATTGTCCACTCTAGCAGGGTTTTTCCGCTGTGGTAGACAATCTTTGGAAGATGGCCAAATTGCACCACCTGGGGGAACGCCGGTGTATGAGATGTATTTGAAGTATGGTGTGGGAGCAATAATTGTCATGATGCCTACCCCCGGAGCATCAGGCCAGGCCCAGCACCCCCGGAAGCAGGCATCATGCCCTCGGGTAAAAGCCCAGCGGCCCCTTATAGGGACTCTTTGGACTCAGTCCTGGCGCCTTTGGCGCCAGGCTCATGTTGGACATCAGTCCTGGCGCCATAGGCGCCAGGCTCATAAAGGGAGGTGTTTTGTGCACTTACCTGATGCAGACCATGCTGCACGCTTCAGGCCTCCCTGAGACCTGAAAGGGACTATTTTTTCATAGGGACTATTTTTTCACTCGGGCGGGGCCAGGGAAGGATACATACCTAGTTGGGGAAGGATACATACCTGGGACTTCTTTGGAGGCTATTTAAGCCACGCCCAGACAGCAGCTCATGCTTTGCGTTGTTCTGCTTCCTGCAGCTTAACGCTCACCGTGTCTGCTCCTGCACCTGGACTACAGCCACGCCCGTCTTGAACCTGGAAGACCTGCAAGGAAGGAAGAGAAGAGAAAGGTGAAAACCAAGGATTATTTCAAGCTTCTTACCTGCATCCGGAATCTTCTCGCCAGCATCCCTGAAGGAAGACTTCAATTTAAAAGCATCGCGTTGCTCGCTGCCACGCTTCACTCACCTGTCCTGTCCTCGAGACATCTCCCGGCTCCATCGCGACTGTCAGCATCGGACGCCACATCTCTGCACCTAGGGGAGAGAGGAAGAAACAAAAGGTGAGCAGAAGGACACACAGAAGGAAAGCCTGATTAACAGCCATAATACTTACCGGCTTTTGTTCCACATTTCGGGTCGGTGCCGCCACGTTGGCAGGTACCGTACCCCGGCCCCTATGGGGAAAGGACTAGAGACATTTCAGAGGAATGATAAGGACATCTAGAGGGATTGCCCTCATTACTACTCACCTCGGCAGGTTAACCCCTCGACGCATCGCCTTCATTCTGCAACTGAAATAAAGGACAGATCATAAGTGAGAAAGACAGCATAAAGGGGGCCTCACTTGAACTTTGAACTTTCATACTTACGGCGCATCGCTCAGGAAAGTCGTGGATTTTGCCAGCGCCATTCTGAAAACCAGTGAAGTAACTGGACGAACGCGCGCCCCTGCACCAGAAGCAGGATGGAGAGTTCAACCTTCCAAACCATAAGGTGAGCTTAAATCGGGTTTGGAGGAATAGAGAGGAACGGAGGGGGGAAGGGGGGAGCTAGCACACCATTCTGCAGACTGTTAATCCCCTTTCTCATCTGCAGAAGGATATTCCTATGGGCCAAGGAAGCACGATTTGGAGGTCCTGTCCAATCAGTGTTCCGGGTCCTGCGCATCACGCTAGAAGAGGCCGCAGTAATCCAGACTAGATCAGCGCCCCCGTGGGAACCAGGTGGGCGTTACAAATATTCTGTGAGACTTGGTCTTGTTGCTTTCTGGTTTGCCTATGCCATCAGTGGCCGATAAATGGTAGTTTTGAGATAGCAAGAATAGATAATTTGGAAAGAGTGTTGATAAGAAAGAAAGCGCGTCCCGCAGCATTTGATATTGTTAAGGACTGGAGAAGGGAAACAATGCTCCGATTTAGAAGTAGAGCAAAGCATGCGCGCAGGCATAAATCAAAAGGTGAAGTAGCGGAAGAAAAGGAGGAGGAGGAGTGGACTGAGAGTCTAAGAAGGTCAGGTAGACGTGACCAGTTAAATATAGAAAAAATATACCCACAACGAGAATTGAACATAGCAGATGAAGTGATGGAAAACATATTGATCCATACAAAACAAGGCCCAAGATCAGTAGCGAGGCCAAGCACGTCAGTAACTATTGCTCCAGCCCCTCCCTTAGCTCAAACTCTCCCTCCCGCAGCTCAAGCCCTCCCACAGCCACAGACCGCGCACGTAACAATTCCTATTAGCCAACCAGGCCCACAGCAGACACTCCCCGTTCCCATTGTCCCATCTGCACCTCCCGCCTTAGATACAGACTCGGTACTGTCCGTTCCTCGAGGGGTTGAAGTTGAAACCGCAGGGGCGAGAGGCGGGAAGGAACAAAGTGGATGCACGAGGGTAACTTGCAGTGCGATCAGCAAAGAAAGGAGGCAGAAATGTATATAGACGGGAATGATGGGACGGCAGCATTGGCTTCGATGTATGACTTCCGAAGAAGCAACGAAAGACAGGTAGTGTTGGAATGCATGGGTGAATATTTGGTGGAGAGATGGAAACAGTTAATTGGGAAATTACCACCGCAGCGATTGTTAGACTTAAATGCATTAGCACGCTGTAGACAAAGAGATGAAGAAGTGAGGGAACATGTGTATGGACTTTTTGAGCTTAAAAATGAATTGGATAATTAATATGCTGAAATGTTTACTGCACCTGGGTACAGGGGTAAGGATATCGGGAGAGATAGGAAGGAAGTGCTAGGGCCACACAATCGACGGCAACAGTTACCATCGCTGGGGCGAAAGACGATGGTGGACGAATTAATGTTATTAAAACAGGTGGGGGGAGACTTGAAAGAATGCATTTTGAAAACAAGGGTGTTACTGCAGCAAGTAACAGGACATAATAGAGGAAGAGGGAACGCACAAGGGAGGAGTAATTTGAATATGCATGGGGGGCCATTGGGACCAAATCAGTGTGCATACTGTAAGGAGGAAGGACACTGGCGAGCACAATGTCCACATTTACAGAATAGAAATGGACCCGGTCAGAGAAGACAGCACAGAGGGCACCAAGGAGCGAATGGACCAAATAGGAATAGTATGCAGCAGTACCACAATAATTAAGGTAATCAAAACCAAGCCCAAAACCAACGTGCTCCTAACCAGAGTCAGGGTCAGCAAAACCAACAGTATGGGAATCAGAGTGGGGGAAATAGAGGAAAGAATGGGAACATTTTCAATACGCAGCCAAATACCTATTACAGTAATAGTAGTGACTACACATCGGATGATGTGTTATTTCCCCAATAGGACAGCCCAGGGCAGGGGTTGGAGCCAGTGTCTATTACCGTGAATCAGAGAGGACCCTACGTAGAAATGGGAGTCGGGAATAATGAGCACCGCTTCCTTGTAGATACAGGGGCGCAAAAGTGTTCAATAGACCATCACTTGGTTCCGGATATACCACTGTCAGGGCAAAATAATGCTTCTGTAGGGTTCGCAGTCAAAAACCCAGTGTCCCAACCAGTCCCAGTTACTATAGGACCATTCACTGAACATTGTCCCTTTCTCCGAACAGAAAATTGTGGGGAGAACTTGTTGGGATTGAACTTGTTGAAAAAGCTAGGTGCGACTATACATTGTACGTCAGACGGGGTGTTTCTAACGATTTGGCCACAAGATGCCCCTGTGTCAGAATTCATGTCATAAACCTTGCCAGGAGAGTTAAGAGAAGTGCCAACCTGTATATGGGCGATGCATGACAACGATGTAGGATGCTTGAAGATAGAGCCAGTGAGGATCATTTTGAAAGAAGGAGTTACACTGCCAAGAATTCCCCAGTATAAAATTTCGGCTAACGGAGAGAAAGGATTGAAAAGTATTTGGTGAAATTAGGGGTAATTGAAGAAATTACAGGCAGTATATGTAACAGCCCGATTTTTCCAGTGTTTAAGAAAGGAGGCAATGAAGTACCATATCGTTTCATAATTGATTTGCGCACGCTAAACAAAGTAGTAGATCCACAATTTCCTTTGGTCCCAGACGTCACTACAATATTGACAATGATACCTGCCTCAGCAGAATACTTTAGCGTAATTGATCTAAAAACGTTTTCTTTAGCATTCCGGTGGACAAGGACAGTAGATATTTGTTCGCGTTCACATTAGGGGGACGATCATTTACATTCACGCGCATTCCACAAGGTTATACGGAAAGTCCGAGTATTTACAGCAGAGCGTTAAAAGAGCAGCTAGACATGCTAGAATTACAAGTGGGGTGTGTACTATTGCAATATATAGTTGATCTGTTGATCGCTGCTGATACAGAGGAGATTTGTAAAAAGAGCACCGTATTACCTCAAACTAACCCAAAACAAGACACACTAAGAGACAGAAGCAACAAACATATCCCGTGCAAAAATGGCAGAGACACTGATCGTCTCGCTAAATGTACAGGGGCTTAACGCCCCCGGGAAACGACGAGCGATTCTCAACAGGCTCGAGAAGTTGCCTGCAAAGGTAGCTATCCTGCAAGAGACCCACCTCTTGAAAACGGACGAGAAAAGAATGCGTAACAAGGCATTCCCACAACAATACTTTGCCTCCAGCGGCTCGAAAACAAAAAGGGTCGTAATACTGTTGGCTAAGGGACTGAACTTCCGAAAACAACAGATAATTAGTGATACTGAAGGGAGATACCTGGGAATCAAAGGATCTATCAAAGGGAAGACCTACACGATCCTGGTGATTTACACTCCTAACGACAAACAAGACCGATACATCACAGACCTCCTACTGAAAACAGGGAGCTGGTGTGAAGGCCAAACAATCATAGGAGGGGACTTCAACTGCATAATGGACCCTAGCCTCGACAAAACCCTGCCCCCTACAGCAGCCGACCAGAGAAACAGACAGGCGTTGGGAAAATTCTTCAGAGAGCTTGAAGTAATCGAGACATGGCGCTTCTTCCAAGGGGACACAAGAGAATACACCCACTATTCTGCAGTACACAGAGGTTATTCCAGAATAGACATGATCCTGATTTCAGCAACTCTAATCCCCCAAGTGACTAAGGTGGAAATAGGAACACAATACATTACAGACCACGCCCCAGTACTAGTTAGTCTGGAAATAGACGGGGGGGGGAAACAAACAACGCCCGCCGTGGAGACTCAACGACCTGATCCTGCGCGACCTAGCGCTTAGAGCACACATCGAAGAAACTATAAACAACTATTTTAAAGAGAATGACAACGGCAAGATTAACTGGAAAACAGTCTGGGATGCGGGAAAAGCTGTAATCCAAGGTGAATTCATGGCCCAGGCAGCAGTATACTGTAAGGAACAGGCGATACTAACCCGGAGGATGGAACTAGCCCTAAAAGATGCAGAGGCAAACCACAAGTCCAGACAAACACAGAAATCCTGGCGAGAATTGAAGAAGGTTCGTGCCCAACTAGAAGGTCACACTGCGGATCCGGTAGCACAGATGTTCTCCAGCATGGGTCTGGCATGGATTCACATGCTCATGAATATTCCCCGTCGTCAGGCCGGGAATCCTCGGTATAGAAAAAAATCAGTATCAGTTTCTGATCTGTCTTTCTTAGTAGTAACCAATCACTGGTCTCTGGGTCATACTGCCCCCAGCCAATGACTGGCCTCTCCCTAAGCCCTGCCTCTGGCAGCCATCCTCAGATTTTTACCGCACGTTCAAGTGTTGGGAGTCCTCGCGCTGTAGCTCTCGAGCTTTTGCTGCGTTTTTGCGCTTTTTTCAGGAGGTTTTCTCATTTTTTGGTTAAATAGAGCCTGAAGCTCCACCGTTTTTACATCCGATCAACGGGGATCCGTTTCAGAGTTTTCTACGCCCAAGGGTGAAGATTTTGTCGAGTTACGCTTTTGGAGGATTCCAGAAGTTCCGAGGCCTACCCCGGACATGGCCCAGGAGAAAGGAAGCTCGATGCCCAGGAAGCTGTTCAGGACCTGCCCTGGATGCCAGCTTCAGAATGTTTTCAAGGAGGACGAGCATTCGTTATGCCTCTACTGTCTCCATGAGGACAAGACGCACACGGAGAAGGACTGCGCGTTTTGTGGGAACATGTCGGGAACATGTCGGAGCGGACCATGAAGGATCGCCACCTCCGTCTCGCCAACTGGCTGGAAGGGAAGAGCCCGTCAGGCGAGAAGAAGAAAAAGAAGTCTGAGCGGTCTTCTATGTCCGGTGAGGGCGCCCCGGTGACAGGAGCCCAACAAAAGGCTAAGCACCGTGAGTCCGTGAGAACCAGGAGCGCCAAACGGTAGGCGTCCTTGGCTGCTAGGCAGGGCGCATCCTCCCCAGCGCCATCAACCACGAGCCAATGCTCTGGCTCGGGTAAGAGGAAGTCCGAGAACCCGGCGAAGCTTCTGGAGAGGCCCCGGTCGATCTCGAAGACTCCGGCAGAGGGGGAGCGAGGCTCGGACCCTCCCCCCAAGGTGAAGGCCCCAGGCGTCCAGAAGGTGACGATGGCCTTAATTCACCCTGCTAAGACCTCGATTGAGGATGTCGCCACGGCCCTGGCTCAGCCTGTGGAGGCTACACCAGTGGAGGCGCCCTCAGGACCCAGAGTCTCCCTGCCACCGCGGAGGGAGTCGTCTTTCAGGCCCATTGAGAAGACTCCCACGAAGTCCTCGTTGGAAAAGGTGGGGGAGGGGCTGGTGGCCATCATGGATACGGACACGACCTCTGAAGAAAAGCTCATTGAAGTCGTGGAAGAGGCCCAGCCCATCGGGAGGGATCCCGACGAGGGCGACGACGAGAGCGACGGGGTCGCCGACAAGGCTCCTAAAGAGCCCTCGCGCCTGTCGTTTCCGGCACCGCAGGACACTTCGGCGGCCATTTTGTCAGCGGTTCGGTCCTTATGTTCGGAGATAAGGACAAGGTTGCCCCTCTCCCCCCCCCTGACGGAGGTACCTGAGCCAGACCCGACGGGGGAACCGGAGCCAGGACCTTCGGAGAGTCCACCGCATAAGAGGAGGAGGACGCATCCTACGCCACCTCTCCCACCTCTGCGGCCTGCTCTGCCTTCCCCCCGCTCTACTACCCACGGGGATGATACAGGCACGGACACGGCTACGACAGGTACAGATGACGACAGAGGCAACGACGGGACGTGTCCCCCGTTGCCCCCTGCTCGGGCGTCCCCGCCCGACGAGATTGGATCCTTTCATGCCATGCTTTGGCTCTTCCAGCTCTGCCCAGAAGAGAAGAAGAAGGAAGGATTCCTTTACCAACGGCGCGAGGCTAAAAGGAAGACGGTCCTCGCCGTAACGCTTCTTGATGACATCTGGGATGAGGGGCTTGCCCTGCTCAAGAACCCTGCCACGGCGCCGGCAAAGAGGGACCGGTACGAGAAGAAGTACCGGGCCCCCGACGCTGCCCCCTTGTGCCTTCGAGCGCAACCTACCCCGGATTCGGTCGTCTCGGCGGCGGCAAAGAAGAAAGCTGGGGGGGCATCGGCCTCAACATCAACCTCCCCGCCGGACGGCGAGGGCAGGAAGTTGGACACGATGGGACGTCGGATCATCTCATCCGCAGCGACGACTATCAAGGCGGCCAACGCCCTGACTATCGTAGCCTGCTACGACAGGGAGTTGTGGTTCAAAATCGCCCCTCTGTTGGACTTCCTTCCAGACGCCAAAAGGGCTGAGGCACCTTGAAATCCTACAGGAGGGTGAGATTGCTTCGGACCACGCCATCATAGTGGCAACGGACATCGCCGACACTGGTTTCCGTCAGTTGGGCAACGGCGTTTGCTTGAGACGAGGATGGCTCAAGGCCACGGATTTCCGCCAGGACGTACAAGCCAAGGTTTTGGACATGCCCTTCGACGGGAACAACCTGTTTGGGAAGGTGGTTGATGAGTCCCTTCAGGCCATCGAGACTGCCCGGGCACTGGGAGTGCTCCAACGACGACAGCCGTCCTTTCGGAGCTCCGGAGGCAGTCAAGGTGCCTCCAAGGGATCCGGCAGTGGCTCCTCCACGTACCGCCAAGCTGCAAGATCTTCGTCCCAGGACGCCTACAGGGGACGCGGCAAGTCAGGTGGTGCCCGTCGTCATCGACAGGGAGGTCAAGGAGGCAAGGCGGCCTCCAAACAAGATTGATCCGACCGTGGGGTCGGGCCCCCGCCGAAGCACCCCGAAGCACCCCGGTGGGAGGCCGGCTTGCGAGGTTCGACAGCGTGTGGGAGTCCATCTCCACCGATTGTTGGGTGCTGGACGCCCTGGCCCAAGGGCACGCCCTCGATTTTCAGAAGAAGTGCCCACGCGTTCCACCCGTGGCCAGGAAGGAAAATCACGTCCCTCAACTACTGTTGGAAGTAAGGCCGATGCTCGAGCTCGTTCCAAAGAGGCTTCGGGGCTCCAGAGTTTACTCAAGGTACTTCCTCGTAAAAAAGAAGACAGGAGGATGGCGCCCCATCCTGGACCTACGATGACTGAACAAGTACATCAAGGCACAGAAGTTCCGTATGGTCACCCTCCAGCACGTGCTGGGACAGCTGGAGGAGGGCGATTTCCTGTCGTCGTTGGACTTGGAGGATGCGTACTTCCACATCCCCATTCTAAAAAGACACCGAAAGTTCCTCAGGTTCGTTGTCCAAGGGCGGCACTACCAGTTCAAAGCCCTCCCGTTCGGATTGAAGTCGGCACCCAGAGTGTTCACCAAGTGCCTCGCACCGGTGGCGGCGCAGCTGCGCCTAGAGGGGATCCACGTTTACCCCTACCTGGACGACTGGCTCATCCGGGCAAGGACAAGGGAGCTCGCCGTGGAGCACACTGCGAAGACCGTCCAGCTGCTCACGGACCTGGGATTCTCCATCAACTTTCCAAAATCCCACCTGGTTCCGTCGCAAGTCGCCCTGTTTCTGGGAGCCAAGCTCGACACAGTGGCACGGCTGGCCTCGCCTTCGGAGGAGGAAAGGACCAGGACCATTCTGGGCAAGGTGCAGCGTCAGCTGGCCACGGTAATGGCCAGGGTAAGATTTATCAAATCCCTCCTCGGGATGATGTCCTCCTGCATTTATCTGGTGCGCCTTTGCAGGCTTCGGATGCGCCCCTTACAAGAGTTCCTCGACGCCTGCTGGGTCCAGTCGACGGGCAGCTTCGAGGACAGGATCCCACTCAACGAGACGTTCCGTCAGGCGATCCGGTGGTGGGGTACCCACTCCCATCTGTCGGCGGGTACGGACTTTCAGACCCCAGCTCGCCAGGTGACGGTGACGACGGACGCCTCCCTGGAAGGTTGGGGAGCGCACTCCGGAGATCTTCACGCGAGAGGCCTTTGGCTCCCGGAGGAGAAGTCTCTCCACATGAACATCTTGGAGCTCTGCGCAGTGTTCTGGGCCCTCAGGTCCTTTCTTCCGTCCCTCAAGGGCAAGGTGGTGAGGATCTTCACCGACAACACCACCACGATGTTCTACATCCGGAAGCAGAACGGAACCAGGTCCCCTGCCATATACAAGGAAGCCCAGGATCTGTGGCATTGGGCCGTCGCCCAGGGGATGTTTCTGGTGCCTCTTTATCTGGCAGGAATAGAAAACACGATCGCCGACTCACTCAGCAGGGAGCTGCGCTCGTGCCACGAGTGGGAACTACGCCAGGATCAAGTGGATCGACTCTTCCGACGATGGGGCGAACCCCAAATCGATCTCTTCGCGACGGCGACGAATTCCAAGTGCCGGAGGTTCGCCAGCAGGTTCCCCCAGCCGAGGAGCATGGGCGATGCTTTCTCATTCCCCTGGGACGGCCTATTTCTTTATGCGTTCCCTCCGCTGCCGTTGCTGCTCCGGCTCATCAACCAGCTCAAGCGGTCCCGGTGCAGGATGATCCTCGTCGCACCGGCGTGGCTGAGACAGATCTGGTTCCTGGACCTTCTGGACTTGTCAACGTCCTCACCAGTCAAGCTGCCGACGGACGCAGACCTTCTCTCCAGAGAAGGAGGCACCATTCTTCACCACAACCCGGAGTCGCTGAACTTGCAGGCCTGGCTCCTGCAGCACTAGAGTTTGGAGGGTACGACATCCCGGCCGACTGCAGAGAGGTTCTCGCAAAGGCCAGGGCGTCCTCAACTCTCAAGTGCTACAGACATAAATGGAAGAGGTTCTCTGTCTGGTGCCGTGCACAGAAGATTAACCCTCTGCGGATTACGGCCCCTCGAGTACTGCCGTACCTACTGTCGCTGGCCAAAGCTGGACTGGCTCACGCCGCCATCAAAATACATCTGGCTGCAATCTCCCGATATACCAGGACTACGGGATGGGCGTCCTTGTGGTCTCATCGCCTGGTGAAAGAATTCATGAAGGGACTATTCCGATAATTCCCGCCGGTGAAGGCCCCTGCCCCGGCGTGGGAGCTTAATGTGGTGCTGACCAGGCTCATGGGGGCCCCATTCGAGCCTATGCATTCGGCGCCTTTGAAGTTCCTGTCATGGAAGACAGCTTTCCTCGTGGCCATCACCTCCGCACGACGAGTGGGAGAGATCCAGGCCTTATCTTGCAAGCCTCCATACTTGACTTTTCATGACACGAGGTTGGTGCTGAGGACACACCCCTGCTTTATGCCCAAGGTGCCGTCGGACTTCCACCTCAACGAGCCCTTGGTGTTTCCAGTTTTCTTCCCGTCGCCTTCGTTGCCGGCCGAGAGGACTTTGCACTCCCTGGATGTAGCTAGAGCGCTGAAGTTCTACGTGGACCGCACAAAGAGTTTTCGGAAGTCGTCACAGCTGTTGTGAACTTTGGGACTGTGAATCAAGGGAAGGCTCTCTCGAAGACTTCTATTTCCAGATGGCTCTCCGGCTGCATCATGCACTGTCACCGGTTGGCAAACCGACCGCTGCCCGGCCGTCCGAGAGCCCATTCGACCAGAGCGATCGCTGGTACCACGGCGTTCCTGTCTGGTGTGCCCCTGCTGGACATCTGCGGGGCTGCGACGTGGAGGTCGACGCACACCTTCACAAGATTCTACTGCGTTGATCGGGACTCCAGGGAGGAGTCCAGGGTCGGCCAAGCAGTGCTGCGCAACCTGTTCGCCTAAGGTGAGCCTGGTGAGGAGTTAAGAGTTGCTTAATGTTGAGTTGTTGTATTGCTTAATGTTGAGCCTGTTGCCACCTCCCGTGGTTGTGCATGTGTGTACGGCTATGTATTCTCTTATTCATGAGCATGTGAATCCATGCCAGACCCCATGCTGGAGAAGGAACAAGTTACTTACCTGTAACTGTTCTTCTCCAGCATGGGTCTGGCATGGATTCACATGCGAACCCTCCCGCCTACCCCTCTGCGGCTCTTCACTTGGTCATACTGCCACTTTACGTGCTACCAAATCTGAGGATGGCTGCCAGAGGCGGGGCTTAGGGAGAGGGCAGTCATTGGCTGGGGGCAGTATGACCCAGAGATCAGTAATTGGTTACTACTAAGAAAGACAGATCAGAAACGAAACTGATACTGGTTTTTTTCTATACCGAGGAGTCCCAGCCTGACGACAGGGAATATTCATGAGCATGTGAATCCATGCCAGACCCATGCTGCAGAACAACAGTTACAGGTAAGTAACTTGTTCCTTGCTTAACACTAAGCAATCCTACTACGTCCACGGAGGCAAGGCAAATAAATTCCTAGCGGCCAAATTAAACAAACAGAAATCCTGTAACTATATAGCTGTCTAAAAAATGAAAAAGGGGATATGATCACAAAAGAGGAAGAGAAACTGGAAATAATGGTCCGGTACCATGAAGAACTGCTACAGGGAGCAAACCTAAATGTGACAGACAAAAAAGCCTTTCTAATATCTGCCCATCTACGCCACATCTCGGACAAGGACACAGAAATCCTGGGGAGGCTATTCACAGCCCAAGAAATCAATGATGCTATCTCTTCATTACCAAGGAACAAGACCCCGGGCCCAGACGGCTTCGGAAATGCGTACTACAAAACATTCCGAACACAACTACTGGGCCCTCTCACCCGACTCTTCAACACAATCAGAGACAGTGGATCGATCTCCCAGATATGGCAAGATCATCAACAATCCTTGTGCTGAAACCAAACAAGGACCCCGCCGAATGTTCAAGTTATCGCCCGATAACACTCCTAAACACGGATGCAAAGCTATACACAAAGATACTAGCGAATAGATTGTCGCAGATCCTGCCAGAAATCATCCACGAAGACCAAGCGGGTTTTGTTAGGGGACATCACACCCAAGATAACGTTAGAAGAGCCATAAATGTAATCGAATGGGGGAGATGTAGAAATCAGAAATTTGCAATAGCGGCCCTAGACTCTTCACGCGCCTTCGACAGCTTGGACTGGGAATACCTTCAGATGATCCTGGAGAAATTCGGATGCGGGACACAATTTAGCAGGATGATCCTGGCAAATGTTCAACGCCCATCTACATCATTTCAGATAAACACCCGAGACTCAAAACAAGTGGAAAAACGGAGGTGTACGCGCCAGGGCTGCCCCCTATCCCCACTAATATTTTCAATGGCTATGGAGCCACTAGCAGCGCGTTACAGAGGAGACCCCGATGTAAAAAGAGTGCAAATCAAGGAGACCCCACAGAAAATAGCATTATACGCTGACGATGTAATGCTCTAAATGGGAGACACTAAGAATACACTACCGAGAGCCGTTGAGACACTGGACGAATTTGCCACCATATCCGGATTCACAATCAACTACAATAAATCAAAGGCACTAAACATATCGGAGGACACAAATACAATACACTGCATGAAGCAGAGATTCCCCCTGAGATGGGAGGAAAAGAATACCTGGGAGTTCACCTAGCAGGGAAATTTGAGGACCTATATAAATCAAATATCTCCCCTCTTTGGAAACAACTAAAAGCGGACCTGCTGAGGTGGGATAACCAGGAACTATCGTGGTTCGCCAGAATAGCAGTGGTAAAGATGACCCTTCTCCCCAGCCTAATATATGTGACCAGCTCAATACCCGCGGAGATCCCGCCACAGATAATCAAAGAACTTCAAAACACGGTATTTAGATTCATATGGGCGAAAAAGAGACCCAGAATACAGAGACGCATACTGACCCGTCCCCCGCTCCTGGGTGGTCTGGGGGTCCCAGACTTGGGCAGATACATCATGGCAGCGCACCTGGCCCCCATACTACAGTGGGCCAACCCAACCGACACCAAAGGATGGAGAGCCATACATAGAACAAGCATCCACAAAGATCCCGATAACAGCGCTCCTAGCACTGAACCCCAAAGCCCGTGAAACAGAAGGAAAACTATTAGGAGCTACTAAAACAGCCCTGAGTAACTGGGACAGAGCCATGCAAATGAAAAAGATCAAACGAGGGTTGGGCCCTTTATCTCCAATAGCACTTAACATCGATTTCACCCCTGGCTTGAAGAAGAATTTCTGGGTAGGATGGAAAGGCGCAGATACTCTGACATTGCAGGACATGTACCAAAACGGTGACCCAATCTCTTTCTTAGAATGCAAAAAGAAATTCGATCTGGGGGAAAATGTTCAGATACATGCAAGTACGACACTGGATCTCCCATCCGTCAGTGAAAAGAGCGGGAACAAGAACCCTAACAGGCTTGGAACTAACAATGCAAGAGGGGAAACCAGGGAGAGGGATATCTAGAATTTACAGACTGCTCGATGGAGCACAACCAACGGACAACCTAAGATACAAAGAGAATTGGGGAAAAGATATGGGAGAGCCGATAACAGAAAGAGAGTGGGACCAGATATGGAGAAGAGCTCATAGATCCTCCAAATGTACAGCAATAAAAGAAGCTTCATATAAATTATGCTACAGATGGTACATGTCCCCCCACAGATTACACAAAATAAACTCAGAATACCCCCCAAACTGCTGGAGACCATGTGGAGGGAGATGGGACCTGTTCCACATGTGGTGGGCATGCCCCAAGGCGATTACCTATTGGAAGGAGATACTGGGACACATCAAAGAAGACATTACTGGCAGAGAGTTACCACTTTCACCTAATGTGATCCTGCTGGGAGCTGAGGCAAAGGGTATATACGCGGCATCGGGGCATATATCCACCCTAAAAACACACTATCAGCAGCACGAATGACATTGGCACAAAGGTGGAAAACACTAGAGGGCCCAACAACGCCATGGTGGTGGGTGAAGATATGAGGAGTAATGGCAATGGAGAAGGTAACTGCCATAAGAACAGAGACTTACCAGAGATACCTGTCCATATGGTCCCCTTTTAGAGACTTTGTCGGAGACAGGGAAGCCCATTTCTATAAACCACGGACCCTCAGAAATATATCAATCACCTAACAACCCAGAACAAAGAAAGAGAGAGAATCAGCACGACGGAAAAAAGGGAACAAGGCGAAAAGTAAAGGGGGGGGAGCTAACTATTTAAGAGCTACATTCAAGAACCTATGTATGAAAGAAATGAACACTGCAGAGAATCTGGCCTACTTGGTCCCCCTGACGAAACTTTGTCGAAAAAAGAGAAGCCTATTCCTTCAAACCTCAGACTCTTAAAAACGTTTATACCTCCTGACAGTCAGGAACACAAAAGAAGTGGGAGTCTCATATGGGGATGTCTCAGCGGAAAAGTCAAAAGACTCTGGAACCCAGAGATAAAGGATCTGCATGGGGGGTGAGGAAGAAAGTTAAGAATGAATCGATAAAACTGGAAATTTCTGTTGTATAGCAGCAGACTACGAAGTTATGACACGGACTCATTAACAAAAAGTTATATTCTTGTACATCTGTTGAAAGTAAAATCTCTTGACCTCTGCAAGGAAATAAAAATATTTAAAAAAAAGGGCAGTGGGTAGGTTGGAGGAATAATAACTTACAGTTAAAAATTGGAGGCAATTTACACAACAACGGGTGACATTAACCCTGAATGAAAATTTGGTTTTTTGCACTGTGATAACAAAGTATGATGATTATATGCTGTAATTGATTATGCCTCTATCGAAAAATAAAAATGGTTAAAAAAAAAAAGAGAGCACCGTATTACTACTGACACACCTAGCGGCACATGGCCATAAAGCTAGTTTGAAGAAGTTTCAATATAATCGAAAGGAGGTAGCTTATTTGGGCTACCTACTTTCGAAAGAAGGGAGAAGGCTAACGCCAGAACGCATAGAAAGTATTTCTTGTATGCCTATTCCAAAGACACAGAAAGGAGTCAGAGCCATAATAGGCATGGCTTCTTATTGCCGGCAGTGGATCGGTAATTTTGCGTGAATTGTGAAGCCAATGGTGCTATTAACTAAGAAGGATACAGTGATGCCTTTGCAGTGGAATGAAGAATGTCAGAGAGCGTTTGATCAATTGAAAACTGCATTATGTTCTGCTCCAGTTTCGGGCACGCCGAATTATGAAAAAGTTTTAAATTATTTGTATGCAAGAATGAAGGATGTGCATTATCTGTTTTGACACAGGAACTAGGTGGAAGAAATAGGCCGTGCAGCTATTTTTCTTCTGCGCTGGACCCTGTAACTCGCGCACTACCACGAAGTTTGCGATCTGTAGCGGCGGCTGCTGCTGCAACGGTGAAACAAACGGAAGGGATGGTATTGGGGCATACTTTAATTCTGATGGTGCCACATGCCATAGATGTCCTATTAAATAGGACACAGACGCAACACCTCACCTCCACTAGATTGACAAGATATGAGATTATTTTGTTCGCGCCCCATATCCAAATTATGAGGTGTAGCGCTTTGAATCCTGCAGAATTAATGCCACTGCCCATAAAAGAAATTGGTGACAACGAATCACCACCCCATGATTGCTTAATGGTTACTGAGGAAGAAACGAAGGGGAGAGTTGATTTAAGTGACATCCCACAAAAGGAGCCAGATGGACAGTTATTTTGTGACGGCTCTTGTTTTAAACTACCTGATGGCACGACAACTGCCGCTTACGCTATCACTACCCTAGAGAGCATTGTAGAAAGCAAAAGAATTCCCTACAACTCGACACAAGCCGCAGAAATAATAGCTTTGACCAGAGCCTGTGAGATTTCTGAAAATTTGAACGTGAATATCTATACTGATAGTCAGTATGCTTTTGGGGTGGTTCATAACTTTGGTCGACTCTGGGCTGAGAGGGGTTTCTTGACATCACATGTGGCCAGAATTCAACATGGCCCTTTGATTGTACAATTGCTGTCTGCACTCACGTTTCCAAAACGCCTAGCAATAGTGAAATGCGAGGCACATAAAAAGGTAACATGCAAAGTGGGAGAGGGAAACACATTTGCAGACAGAATTGCGAAACAAACTGCCACTGATTTGAATAATAAAATGATGACAGTCCAGACTGAGGAAGTACCCTGTATGATAGAAGATGGAATTGCCACTGTGAAAGAGATGCAGGCCGAAGCCACTGCCGATGAGATACAAGGGTGGGCAGAGGGCTCTGCTGAATTAGATTTAGAGGGTTGTTGGGTGGACAAGGGAACTAAAAACTGGATGTTGCCAAATTCTTATGTGACTGCAATGGTCACAATGGCTCACACCCCTACTCACATCTGTGCGAAAAAATAATACAGCACCTATCTACGGTATGGCAGAGTGTTAACATAAAGAAGAATGCAGAGAGGTTGGTGCAGAACTGTGTCACGTGTTTACAACACAATGTAGGAAAGGGAACAGTGACTCCAATAGGCAGTTTTGGCCCGCCCTCTATGCCTTTTGAGGTAATCCATTTTGATTTCATAGAGATGGAGAGGTGCCAAAACTTGAAATATGTCTTAGTGGTGATCTGTGCATTCAGCAAGTGGGTGGAGACATATCCCTTAAAAGACTGCACAGCAATGAGTACGGCAAAACTAATGCTTAAAGAATACTTTTCCCATTTTGGCTTGCCCCGTGTCATATGGTCAGATAATGGTCCACATTTTGTGGGCGCAGTGGTGTCACAGATATGTGCAGGTCTTCAGATTGATAAGAGATTTCATAGTTCGAGACATACGAGTTCGGCCGGTCTTGTTGAGAGGCACAACGGAAGCCTGAAGTAAAAAATTAGCAAGATATGTGCAGGGAGCAAGTTGAGTTGGGTGGATGCATTACCGATAGCGCTATTGTGCATGCGTACGTCTGTACAGGCTAGAACTGGGCTCTCCCCGTATGAAATTGTGATGGGGAGGCCGGCGAATGTTTGGTGCGCACCTCAGCCAAAGCGACTCAGTGAAGTGGAACATCCTGTACTTAGCACTTATTGTGGCCTTTTAATGCAGAAATTGCGTTTGATTCATCAGCAGGTGCAGAATGCTCTACCCATAAGATATACTGGTCCGGGGCATGCGCTGGAACCAGGCAACTGGGTGCTGCTTAAGAACTTTGAGAGAAAATCGTCGTTAGCACCCAGGTGGCGCGGCCCCTATCAAGTGCTTCTGGCAATGCAGACGGCAATGGCAGGTGGATGGGAGGAAGTCGTGGATCCATGCCACTCATGCCAAAAAGATCCCATCTTCACTGAAAGACTTGCCCAATCCGGACGACCAGAAAGAGACAGCGGTCCCAGAAACGAAGAAACTGCTGCCAGTCCACTGCCGCTAAATCTGTCCGAGCGGGAAGTGAAACTCGTAACAAAGCCTGAAAACATTGCCAAAAAGAGGGAAGGGCAAAGAGTGCCCCAACGCTGCCCAGCAGAACCTACATCACTGTTGGCCGACACGAAATCTGCATTGCAAATAACGTCAGATACTAAACGTGTACCCCTTTGGCGCCCACCAGCACTTGCCATTGCGCCAGAGCCAAAGACCGAATCCGCATCACTGTCGTGGCGCACACCAGCATCTGCCATTGCGCCGCAGGCTGACTCTAAGCCTGGATCTGGAAGTGCACCGGCACTGTTCACGGATCACACAATACCAGGAGTGAGGCGATATGATTTGCGCCCTCGAAAGACAAAGTGATCCACAGTTCTTTGGTGTTTATGCTAACCTCTGGTTCCGCTCATGGACGGAGAAGGAACTAGAGGTGTACAGGAGAGAAGCGTGAGAATTGTGCAAATCGGACAATTCAAGACTCGCGGCTCCTTGGTGCGATCATAAAAAGTACATGTGTCCTGAACCAGAGCGGACAAGCTGGGCGCACATGGTACAAAGGCAATAGAGAACTGTTCAGAAGTCCTCTGAGCAGTATGAGAGAGGATAAGTGATCTTGCCTAGAACAAATAAGCAAACCAAGCTGCAAAGGGCTTGCAGACTAAACTGTTGACAATTCCTTTGAACTTATTGACATCCGGACAAGTGCGACGAAAAAAAGATATCCACGACGAACTTTGTCAGGAAGAAGGACGGTGAGAAAAATGTCGGGACCGGTTTCAGCCTCCTCCTGCACCACTGCTGAGAATGAGTTAGTTATAAAGACTGTAAACTTAGGGAAAACGCATGGTAAAAAAAATGGTATGCTGGCTTTGACAATAATCATGTGCTTTATGAGTGTGGTAGCACCAATAGCGACAGCCTTGGTGTTATGGTATGTGGAGTCTATACACCCATTGGGAATGTTTTTACCAATAGTTAATATATCCACTACTGAAAGCCCGATTCAGGTGATTACTTATACCTTGTCCCCAATGGAAGAGAGACACAGAGAAGGGTATGGGAACAATACGCTATTACGCATGATGAATATGACGTATGCAATTCTAAAGAAAAATAATTGTTGGGTATGCGCCCATTTACCGCAGCATGCGGCGAAAGGAATAGGGTGGTACAACCATTGCCATTAAGTTCTGCATGCAGTGCATCTTTAAGTGCAATGTTTTATGGGAAGTGGAACAAGAGTATTATGGGTCAATTAGACAGAACAAACATGAATGAGTTTGAGGAAATAATTATGAGGCCTGTGGGTTGTTCCATATTCCACAAAGCACGAGTGATGATCCCAGAACCTACGCCAAAAAGTACGCAAAAAATAACATGACAAAATAGACAAGATAGATTTTCCCCACCAGTTAAAACATCTGTGATGATGTTTTGTGGAAGAACCGACGGGAATAAAGATGCAATTCCCCCTTCTTACACAGTGAATTATAACCCAACAACTGTCCCTTTTTGTCTAAAAAAGAAAGGCTCCTATTTAGTAGGAACATTTACTGGATGCATGAATACAGCAGTACTAAAATGGGAAATAGAACCAGTATATGTGGGAGATCCAGTCTATTTTATATGTGGAGAGAAAGCATATCCTTGGTTGCCCAGAAACTGGGGAGGTACATGTTACCTAGGTCTACTGTTCCCGGGAGTGTTCCTCTTAGAAACACAGACATGGCCAGGTTATCCAGATCTAGAACCAAAAGGAGTAGCGGAAGGTGTTTTGATAGCAACGGACGTAGCAAAATCCTTCATTCCATCCTTGTCCCAGATAGCGAACTCCTACAACATAAGGCAGCTGTCCAGAATACTAAAAGATACCATAAACACGACGACAGATATACTATTTAACATGATGTTGGAAGAAAAAGGAATTAGGTTAATGATGCTGCAAAATAGAATGGCTTTCAATGTAATCCCAGTTGATCGTGGGGGAATTTGCAAGATTGTGGGATCGAATCGTGCTGCGTATTCGTAGATGACTATTCCCCTACGATTTTTGAAGCAATAAAGAGCTAAGCTCCTAACTCCCTACTGGAGAGGGGGGCTGGGGTATAGAGTCCTGGTTTTGGGGGATACTGCGTTCTTGGGGATGGAAGTTGATTGCGATATTAGTAGTGGTGTTTGGAATATTCATAACTTGCTGTTGTTGCATACACTGCCTACCGTTAGTTTGCACTGAGGTAACTAAGGGATGTACGAAGGGATGTATGCATATGATAACAAAAAGAAAACAAACTTATGGCCGGGATGACAGAGACACAAATGAAATGAAAACAGTGAAAGAATTAATGGCTATAGATATTTATGAAGACGATGATGCTTATAGTAGCATGCAAAATTCTGACATAAGTGCGTGTGAAGAAGACCGGTAGGGGGTGTCTGTACTTCTGCTCTCTATATGGTAGAAGAGAGGCACAGAAGACCCCAGCCAAGATTCTCTATTACGGTAGCAATGGACGAGCAATCAAGGCCTAGCTTCTCAGGAGGTGATGCAGGCTGGTTCTTAAGTACAGTGTAGTCCCCAAGCCCCCACAAAGGAATGTCCACACACTGTATTGGTTAGAACACAGTCTTTATATAATCAATATTCAAGGTTATGTACACTTATCATAATAACTCACTTTGTACTTAGGAAAATCAACAATGGCAAATATATACAATTCTAAAGTGGTACCACCCTTTGTATTAGATCTCATTAAAGTGCATCAACAATACTGTAACAATGTCACACAGATCAATAGAGTGAAACCAACAATAGAGAGAGGAGAGAAAATAAGATGGTTGAGCAATAGGCAGAATACTGGCCCCTACCACTTGTAACGCTCACCTGATTCCCGTAGAGGCGCCGGTCTTGACTGGGCGTATACCGTATCTGCAAAGGTGATGTGTAACACACGGCTGGCTCTTTGGGCTGGACCTCTGTGCACTGTATGTCTGACTTGAAGGGTAAGATGTCTGCAGATAGAAAATATGGGATTAAGGAACTGGGTTATTGAATGTCTCTCTCTTCTTCCCTTTCTCTTCTCCTGTAGAACCCCAAAGGTTAACGCTCTCACCTTAGGTAAGTGAACGCCGTGCTCTCCATCTGCCTCGGGCAGGGTGCTGTAACCAGTTTCTTCACTGGATAAGGGGAGCAGGCCTCTTGACTTCAGAGGACTGCTGTCCGTCGTTTACTGCACGAACGGTAAGTTTCGAGTAATTCTAATGTCTTTAAAGTCTTTAGTAATGATGTTTCTTGTTTTGCAGGGTTCCGGCGATGGCAGATGACGGGCTGAAGCGAGTTGAAGATGGAGCCCGTGTGATGAATAGAAGCGCCTGGAAGCACGTAAGTAAGCGCTTGTTGCCTGCTTCACGATGCGCTCTAACTGTCTTTTTATTTTGCAGGTACAAGTTCGGAGCGGCTGCAGGGTGCCGGAATACCCACTGGGTTAGATGTGGAAAGGAGTAATGGCACGTGAGTATTAAAGTTCCCCAATGTCTTTAAACGCACCTTGTTTTGTCTTTCAGATGCGGATGCAGCGCCGAAGGCCTCCGGAGCGTGCAAAGAGTTGGTAAGCTTTTGTCTTTCAGATGCCGGAATGCAGTGTGAAGACCTCCGGAGCGCACGAAGAGTAGGTAAGCCTTTGTCTTTCAGATGCCGGAATGCAGCGGGAGGCGTTGGTGACAGCCGATGGACCAGGTAAGTGAAGAGCTGTCACTGAAGACCGTAATGCTAACCTGTTCTTTCTTGTCTTTATAGGTGTTGCTGAAGACTGGATTCAGGATGGTAAGCCTTTTTCCTTAGGCCCAGGATCAGATGCAGAAGACACGATGAGCGTTCTGCTGCAGAGGATGCAGAATAACGCAAAGCAGATTGGCTCCTGCCCCACCCAACAGGAAAAGTAGTTCCAAACAGAAGAGGATCAGAGGCTCAACTGGCAGGCAAGTAAGCAGCATGGTCTGCTGCAGGTAAGTCCACCCAAGCATTATGAGCCCGGCGCTTCCAGCGCTGGGACTGGGCATATTTATGAGCCTGGTGCCACTGGCGCTAGGACTGGGTCCAAAAGGTCCCAATTGGGACTGGTTGGCACTCGGAACCTGGGTTATGGATCTGCTTCCAAGGGAGTTGGGAAAACCCTGACCTTTTGGAAGCAGAGATCATGACACCACTAGACACAGTTCTGTGTGGAGATCCCCCCACCTGGGCAACCTGTAAAATAAAGATATAGCACAAGCCCAGTCCATATATTGTTCTGCAAGTCTTATTCCCTCCTATAATGTTTTTACCCCCCCAATGTACCTGGTGGAGTCGAGTTCTTCGAAGAGGCGTCGACAGATCCTTCTTGAGCGACCCCCTTTCAAGCGGGAGTCACGGATCGTCGAGAAGCGTCGAGGAACTCGGTGTTCGGCGACGGGGAATCGACGGCCCTTCTTGAATGCCTTCCCTTTCAAGCAGGAGACACGGGGCGTCGAACGTCCGTCGACAAACAGGGTAGAACGGCGTCGATGAGGCGGCAGCTTCGTCTGAGCGGTGCTCGTCGGCGTCAGAGCGTCGGCGTCCTGCAAGGCAGAGGCGTGCGGGGCACCTCGGTGACAATAGTTCTGGACCGCAAAGATTGTGGAGACGGAGGCCCAGCAAGGGCGTCGAGTCGTTCGAGTCTTTGTGGTCTTCGGGTGGCGGGAAACCCACCGGCAGGTTTCTCCTCAGCGCGTTGGTCGTTCTCGACTTTCTCCGGCAGGATAAAGCGGTCGACGGTGCGGACGAGGGAGTCCTTCAATTCGAATGTTCTTAGGCAAAGGAGCGGACGGCTCCAGTCGTCGACGGCACGGCGTCAAGTGGTTCCCACGGCTGGGCAACACAACTTCGACAGGCCTCCAGCGGTTACACAAACCTGCGAACCCTGGTCGACGGCAATGGACTTCGACGGCGGCGATGTCCGGGTGCTTCACTTCGATCTCCTCAGCGGTCCCGTCTCGGGTCGGCAGCCTTTCGAGGGTCTGTCTTCCAGGGCGCTTCGGCGAAGATGGAGCGGTGCTCGATGGTCCCTCGGAGCACGGGAAGAGGGCGCCTTACCAGGTCCTCTCTCGGGTCAGTCTTCGACGATTTCGGCAGCCTTCGGATCGGTCGAAGCAAATGCAACAGCAAGTCTTCTTCTTCCAGCTGGACGTCGAGGATCAGCAGTTCCAGTTACTCTTAGAGTGGAGACTCAGCTCCAGAACGCTTCTGAACGCTTCTGAACGTTCCCCGAACCCCTCTGAACCAGTGGTGAGAGGTCCCCAGATATACTATTCGGTCTCTCATCCACACTGCTGGCACACACTCAGCAGCCAATCATACAGAAGGGCATTCATGCAGTCAGTCAGCCAATCAGGCACACAGTGCATTCAGGCCACACTCCTCCCTTTCAGACACTCACAACAAGGAATGTGGATTGGGACAAGTACCCAGCCATTCAACACTACACACTGCATTCAGGCCAGTTTCGGGCAGGGCTGTCTCAGTCTTTGTCTCTCATGCCAGAAACCAGACAACCACAACAAGGAGTGTATATTGGTCACACACTCCATTCACCCAGGTCACACCCACAGGAGGTACCCACAACATACAGTCACTGGGAAGGCTCCAGTCAGTCTAGCTGGGCCTTCACACCAACACCATATATGGAACTATCACCCAACAGCCAGTCAGGGGGAAGGGACAGAGTCATGGCTTCCCAGGACTTTGGGAAAACAAGGTAACAGGCAATAGAAAGCAAGAGGCCACAGGGGCCATCTTGTTTCCTATCAGGAATCAACTGATCCCAATGGCAGGGCCTGGGTATCCCAAAATGGAGGACACCCAGAGCACCTGTCAAATTCAGCATGGAGCTGCCACCAGCCCAAACCCTGCTCTGTGGGCCACCCACAGGTGCCCAAAAACATACACTAGGGGCACAGGGTTGTACCCCTACCCATGGGTGCCATAAGGGTATCCCATGGGTCTGTTCACCAAACCAAAAGAGAGAGCTGCACTGCCAGGAGTCCCACATGGACTCCTGGGCAGAAAACATGACAGAACACACGATAAAAAGCAGTAAAGGACAAGGATTCAGAGGCCCTGTCCCTCTGATGCATTTACAGCATCACAGTGCTTCAGACTTATTGTCATCAGAGGAGGATACAATAAATGAATGAGATGTTTGGCATATGGCCAAAGGAGGGTTTGTTAGTCTAGAAAAATGGATACCTCTCATGATTGACAACAATCGTATTTTGGTGGCCGAAGGCCAACCGTCTCATGTACGAAACGATAGAAATACAGGTTACCGAGTTTTACCAATGAACAGCCATTTTGATGTAACAAGGATCACCATTTTGTTTTCTAACAAATTGCTCATTGCTTTCTTTTCACATTGCTTCGCAGCACATTTTCTGCTTAAACTGCTCGACTGTTAACATTGTTGTCTGAACGTGAAAGGACAAGGCCGCAGGGCCGCAAGAGTTCGTTGAAACACAACGTAGGCAGCTCCGGGAAGGAATGCCCGGCTCCCTCCCGAATGTAGTGTTAGGCAGAAACCTGTGCAGTTCCCTTTGGGAACACTGCAAAAGATTTAGGACAACAGGTGTTAGCAGTAAACCCACTTGGTAGCAGTCTGTACCACCCAGATTTACCTGGTAGCTGTGGCTGAGCAGTCAGACTTCCCTCAAGAAGAGTTAGGCAGTATGCAAAGTATACACAATAGGCACTCAGACACAATAGCACAAGCAAACACTGACCAGAGCTTTGGTATCAAAGTATATAATTATTTATTTAAAAACACACTGTTTGAAACACTCCAGCACTCTTATTGTAAAACACTCTAAACACAGTTACTATTATGATATATACAACCCTTATTCCTTATCAGACATGTCTTAGTTAACACCACTTATTTCCAGACAGAGGTGAGCGCTTAACTATAGATGGCACTCCAATAAGTTCATGAAAAAGGGAGGGAAAAAGACAGAATATGTGTAGATACACCACTCTAAGATTTAGGAACACTTTTAGCAAGGCAGAAGAGCAAAAGTCACTTGTGAGCCAAAGTCCATAGGCTGGGCCCACTCTTAGAGAGAGCAGAGCACAAATGCGCCCAAGATCACACAGTTACACTAGGCTTTGAAAGTCTTGCAGAGAGTTCGAAAAGAGTTTACAGAGGCTCAGAAAAGTTTATCCAGGGTGTCCCAGGCTGACCCAGGTTGGAAAGCCGGGGCCTAAATCTACCCCGTACAGTCGGTGGCAAGGGAAGCCAGGCGGAACATGGTACCTTAAGTGGGAAGGATCCTCCAGCGGTGGCAGTTGTTCCTGGCAGCGGGTGCCAGTCTCGGCGTCGTCCATTGGAAGAGAAGATCTCGACTTGGAGGAAGGATGGAGGTCGTTGCACTGCCAGGGAAGAAACCAGCCGTGGAGTTTTCCGGTTAAAGGTATTACCCTTTATTTTGCGGTCGTGGTAAAACGTGGTATTCCGGTTGCCGGGGTGCTTAGCACGGGCAAGACGGCCACGAGATACGTCGGGAAAGCGAAAAGACGGTGAAACTGGTTATCCCCACCAGTCAAAGGAAGAAGACTCTCCGGCGGGAGATCTCCTCTGTCGTTGGGAAAAGTTGTGAGATGGTTCAGCAGGGCTCCAGCGGTGCTGTCGTCATAGCAGGTCGGCCCAGCTTCTCCCTCGTCGGATTCTTAGGTCCTGTGGTGACTTCTGAAGTTCCAGTCCCCAAAGCCCTGCTTTTATGCAGAAAACCCCCATTCACTCAGCCTAGCTGTCACTCAAACATGCTAAGTGGTGAGCCGGCCGGCTCACCACTTGGGCCAATCAGGACGGAGTGCAACTTGAGTTGCCTAGGCAACTCAGTCCAGGGTGCCTAAATCCCCCTCCACACCTCCTAAGTACCCCAGACAGAGAGGCACCACTTTGGAGGGCTTCTGTGGAGAAGCCCGCCAAAAAGTGGAACAAAGGGCTCGACTTGGGTTGGAGTCACAGAAGAGAACACAAGCGCCATTTTAGAACCGAGTTTTGGCAAAAAATACCAACCGGAGAATTAATAATAATTAAATAAACCAGCGGTATGTTCGAGGCTATCGTAATTAAATAAATAAAGATAGTAGCCTCGAACAATGGGAAAATCCCATAGAGAAATATTCGCGGTTGAATATAAAAAGTAGTATCCACTGCCACCAGCCAAAACTCTATCAGGGGGGGGCAGAGACGTGCCCCCTCGACTAACAGACCCCAGGGCAATCGAATTGCCCCAGCCAGTACGTCCACAATATGATGGTTTGTACTGGTTCTGTTCAGAATTCAAGACTAGTAAAGTCAATGGTGACTTTAAATGCCCTGGGAGACAGTAGTCAGTCCCAGGGTATGGAGTCTACACTGGGGGGTCACTATGACACCCCTGTGTTACTGCACTGAGGGTGCTGTGTAACACACATCACAAAAACACATTAAGCCCTATGGAGTAAAAGACCCCATAGCCCATTAAACACATCTAGAGTCAAAGGAACACACTCAAATCATGTCCAAGAGTGAGGGTAAAAAGAGTCTCACTCTTGGCAGGAGAAAAAAAATAAACCCCAAAAATCCAGCAAAGCTGCTGGGGGACTCACTAGGTTAGGAAATTCAGCCTAAACAGAGATTTCTCCCTAACATGTAGCCTTGAAGCAGAGCTGCAGGGCATTTAATCATTTCACAGATGCCAGCCAGTCTCGTTATAAGGTAGATTATGTTAGAATAAAGCAGCTAAAGGCTTGAATTATGCTCTTCTTACGGCCCCCCTTTTCCGAGCCCTGTTGAGCGTGTCGGCTCCCAGGACACGAATAGCACCTCATAGATAGCAAGGTCTGGAATGTGACTCTTCCCCCGTATGTAGCTCGCTTACAAGAACAGAAGCACTGTGTTCTGTTCAACAAAGAAAAGATGTCTCTGCACTTGCAAGGTTGCATATTGTTACTAGAATAGATATTTAAAGGTGTCATATTCGTCGAAAGTGTCCATCATCAAACCGAGTTCAAAGAAACCCAATAAAGGGGGGTGTTAAACATGTCACAGCTGATTGTATGATATGCATTTTGTATATATGTAACTGATGTACGTAATTCGCTCTCTTGCGTCCCTCGAGGTCTAGAGATACACATCGCGGGGCGTGAGACCGGGTTGGCCAACTGAGACTATTTGCTTTGCAATAAACCCTAGCTTTGGGAATACAACTTCGTGTCTAGGGTATCTATCGTGTGTAGTGACTTGCCTTGTTTCCATAACGCGAGGGACCCCTAGGGGACCCTTTCATGGCTGCAGTAAGCAAAAGATACCAGTAGGGGGCTTTTGCTGCTAGTTTAGTGCCGCCAAGGCAGAGCTGAGGAGGCTGCCTGAAATGGCAAAATGGATGCTCCCATGTAAAGGCTTTGAACCTCGTTTGCTCAAAGGTTTACATAGGAACTTTCATTAAAAATATGTTTAAAGTATGTTTTAGACTATTGCCCATCTTTTAAGGCAATAATATTTTTGAGTGCACTATTCCTTTAAGGGGTTGGAATTCGTATTTGTTCCAAAGTAGGGGGCAAAGGAGGACCAAATTACTTACCGCTGGGAATGTTCTTTCTGATGGATGTTCCTCCCACGGATTCCTCTTCTTAGATATACACTCCCACCTTGCAGCACTCTCACAAACTTTTTCCCAGCAGTGGGTGCCGTGCATCCTGGCGTCGAGGGTATTTGAGACGTCGGCTTCGGGACTGGATGCGACGTCGATGCCAGTACAAATAGCATGTGCAGTGCCCCGTGGGGAGCCGCATGCGCTATTTGTACCGGCATTGATGCCACATCGACTCCTGAAGCCGACGACTTGAAGACACTCAATGCCAGGATGCACAGCGCCCTCTGCTGGGAAAAAGTTTCTGAGAGCGCTGCAAGGCAGGAGAATAGATCTCAGATGAGAAATGCCTGGGAGGGCACTATACATTAAAAATGTTACTTTAGAAGTAATTCTCACATGGAATACATTAAAACCACCTTTCCTCATTCCACATGCAAGTTTAGTTGTTTTTAAAAGTACCAGATTGCCAGGTGCAGAACAAAAAAGTACATATCACATAGATACTGATGCAGTCGATCTTATTCACCCTTTAGCTTACATAACAACTGCCTGTTTATGCAAGAAAATAAATGCAATTGCACGTTGACCAACCACATAACCCAATTTCTCTCAGCTTGGTAGAAACATTTCTTTTAGTCTACTTGAGGCGCACTGTGAACCATATTACAAACCACAAGGAGAAAACCCGAGGCTGTAGGCAACACGTTACAAATGCTATATATTTTATTTAAAGTTTATCAAAAATAGTTAGTATTAAACATTTAGAAAAGTACTTTAGATGCATCATATATAACACATTGTTGAGTGTTAATAAGAAATGTCCATGGAAAAAGTGTTTATGCCCAAAGTACAAATACACATTTACAGCTGGGTGTTAAATGTTCTCTTGTAATCTTTTCAACAATAATCTGATGAATAATCGAATGTTGATAACTTTCCGAGTGCACCCTGGAGTTTTAGTTTTAAAATAGAGCACTATGTGAACTAAGATTTAGATTGACTGTTCATGACTGACATTACCAAGCTCTAGTTTTACAAGTGAACTTCTCAATAAGAAAACTGTCCTAATTTATTGATAGCAAAGCCTGAAAAATGTTCCATCATCACTAATGACCAATTCTTTACATTTACCTGAGATTTGGGGGGCTGAGCGGAAGAAGGGGATGGACAAGTATAGTAGCCACTTTCTTGTGCAAAGTGTTCTGACTGCGACAGTGCTTGACCCTTTAAAGCATAGATGCCCAGAAAGTTGTGTTTTAAGTCATGTTTAGCATGTCCAATTGGCTCTTGCTTGGTTATCATGAGAGAAAATGTTCACAGAAAATTATCACTGGCACAACAGCTTAGTTGCAATCCCATATTGTAGAGGGAATGCGCAAGCTGCTGGTTGAAGGCAGGACGGGTAGGGAAGGAGAAGGGCAGGTACAAAAGAAGTTAATTAGATTGGGTCTTGCAAATCAACATATTAACATTGATAAATATTTTTGTTTTTTTCACAGCTAAGTTCAGAAGAAGAACAGCGTCTATTGCCGAATGGGGTATTTACCACAGCCGACCAACGGCCAAATGCATACATCCCAGATGATGCCAGTGCACTTCCTTTGCCACGCCCATATGGCGGATTAGCCCCTTTCAAACCAAGTGAACCTGGCTCAAATATACGGCACATAAGGAAACCTGCTGTAAAGCCAATTGAAATTTAAACTGGGTCTTGTCCTTAAATTGAGCATGTGTTTCGTTGCTAATTGTTACACACACCCAACTACATATTTCCTGAAAAATCAATTTGTAAGCAGAAAATGATAGTTCCCATACACGTACATACTGTATGCACTCTATGTATCAATTAATATGCCTTTAAAGATTGTTTTGGATGATGTAAAGGACTATATGGAAAACAAAGGAAAAAGATTTGTCTGAAGAGTAAATAAACAGTTTAATTAATAAAAAAAAGTACTATTGTGGGCTTATTCAGTACAGTGAGTTAGTGACACTGAGCTATTGTTGATTTTCATCTGTCAAGTGTGGACGCGGTTTCTAGTCGACAGCTTGTTTTAGGTAATGGGGTGAACATCTAAACAATCCAGAGTATGATGCATAATCTGTGTGTGAAGTGCCACTTTTTTGTGTCAATGGTCAAATGGCAAAAGGGTAACATCCTTTCATAAATTTCAATGGACATTGCATTAAAATAATTAGAATACAGAATAGAAAATGTTTATAATTGGCACAAATGCATCATAAAAATACAATAATACGTTTTTCCTTTCTAACATTTTACCTACTCTGTTTCTTGATTAACTGCTCATTTCTCTGCCCACACACCACCCCTTTGAGTGATTTTGTATCTTGTTATTCCGATTTCTTTGGCCATGTTCCCACTGATATTTGAACAGTGTTTATTTACAAGTTCTATTTCCTCGAAAATGCCACCCAAAAAGAAACCCACAAAAAGTATCTCTATAAGCCTACTCTTAACATCTAGTCTCCCCAATTAGAGTGATAATATTATGGTCATACTATTTTGCTTACTTTTCCATTAAGAATATAATCTAATAAATAATTACCAGATTTAACATGGAAAATAAAATGCACGAAAAGTCTATATGGAGGTGGGAGTTTAAATTCAGTTAATAATACACCCCACCAAGCTTCCTTAAACGGTAACAGTCCGGTCATAAATGGTTAGGAATTAACATCAACTCATCTTTTTTTTCATGGTGTACAGCGTGCCCTCTTCTAGTGCCAAGTATACATGTTCGACCCTTCCCCATCAGCTGGAAAGACGGCCAGTTTGCAACCTTGAATGTGCACATTTCACAGTAGCCTTTCTCAATTGAAAACACAGCAACCCAACGTAGGAGGAGGCTTTCACTTTGATCGGCATAAGACAAATACATTATGTGCCAATTGTAGTACTTATCACAATATTTTCTTCACAAAGCAGCCGTAAACATGCCAAGCTAGCAGATTTTGTGACAGTGTCTAATGCTTTGTGAAGCAATTTGCAATCAAGGATGAGTAAAATTAAACAAAAATACAAAAGGTACCCAAAAGCACAATAATATTGTAAATTAGTGCCTAATACAAGATTTAAAAATGTGCGAGTTGGCTAGACCTGACCAATTACAAGCTTTCTTCCACTATTTTGGAATAAAGACGGCCACCACTCGTGTAAACAGAAGGCATTGAATGTCCCAATATGAAACAGTCATTGCCAGACAGTAACAAGTAACAATGTTTCCTTCCTGTTCATCATGAACATGTCATCAAACGACATGCTTAAAAATGTGCTTTGTGCAATCCTGCTTGCTAGTCCTACATTTCAAAGGCTGTCTCTTCTGTTTGGTTCAAAAGTAACAACGTGTGAAATCCAGCCTATTTTGGAATACTATAGCAATGTGTGTACAAACTCAACGTCGTTCTGGTTTGTTTCAGTCCTATTTCCTCCACAAACTTTGAATCCACTGTATCTTCTTCAAACGGATTTAGTGCTAGAAAAAAGAAACACAAACTATCACCATACATCACCTGAACCCTTCTTTAGTGAAAATAAGTTTTAAAAATCAAGTTAGCACTTACAAAAATCACAATATATGCAGATGTATACAGAGGTGTTATATATAGCAGCACAGTTAAAATAGCCAACATACCAAGGCCATGGCTAGGGTAAAGGTGGGAGAGATACACAAATGTGCCAACCACTGGCAATTTTGCATCGTAACCTCACGGCTGTTTAAGTCTTTCTGGTAAGTTATAAGGTTTTCTTGTTACACACATGACTATCTGGCCATAGCATAGAATAATAACTTGCCTACCTTTCGGTAATGATCTTTCTGATTGATTATTCTTTCCTTCCACTGATTCCACGTCTTAGATAACCTATCTAGCACCAGCTGTACTTGTAAACAATGTCAACAACCAGGGGCACAGTGCATCTCTGCTTTATGCCCATGACCCCAGGGCACAATACATGGATCCAGCCACCCCAATACCTCAGGTTCAGCCCTTTCCATAGCACCCAGCAGCTCTGCGACCAGCAAAAGTTGAACAAGCTATCCATCACGTCATGAGGAGGTGGCTAGCAGGGAGATGAGGAATCGGTGGAGGGCTGGATGGTGGAGGAGCTAACCCATGAGAAAGTACATTCTCCAGCATTGGATCTTTCATGGATTCAAATGCTTGGATTCACATGCTTAGAATATTCCCCGTGGTCAGACTGGGACCCCTCGGTACACATATATAGCCTTTTCCAATAAGAAAACTTCCGACACTTTTGTGTCCTATCTACGTCCTTTTAGGACCCGCCTACGCATGCTCCGTAGGCCGTCCCAGTATAAGAGGCCCGCTCCCGCGGCTCCCCTTCAGATTTCAACCGTCTCCAAAGTAGTGGGATCTCCTCGCGTTGTCTTACTATTTTGTACAAGGTTGCATTATTGGAATTTGAGTAAAGAAAATGTCCTCCGTGACAGGAAAAGCGCTGTTCCGTCCATGCGCGACGTGCGGCTTGAAAAAAGTTTACGAGGGGGACGGACATATGGATTGTATATATTGCCTCCACCCTCATCATTCGGTGGATAACTGCGACATATGCAAAGGGTTTTCTCAAAAAACCCTCAAAGACCGGAGTCGACGACTGGTGGCATGGCTGAATGATGGAGCGGGGGCATACCCCACTTCGGAGGTAGGCTCCACACAGTCGGCGAAAACATCACGCTGCGCTACCTCGTCGGAACCACCGGCGAAGAAATCTCGACCGACGGAAAAAGAGTTGTCTGGAAGTCACTCAACTAGAGACTCCTTGTCAAAGAAATCATCTTCATCAAAAAAGCATGAAAAGGAAAGGAAATCCTCCTCGGGCGATCATCATAGATCGACCACGAGTCGAGAGTCGAGTAAAAGCAAGCCAAGTGTGGAAAAGGCGGGAGCGCCAAAACCACCTGCTAAGTCACCGTCGTCGACGGCGGTCCAGTCATCGGCCTCCACCCTGCCACTTCCGCAGGTGGCATCCACCGTCCCGCCGACAACGGCGTCGACGATGGCCTCGTCGACGGGGGTTCTACAGGAAGCCTGGAGGCCTGAAGTTTTTGATCCGATCCCCCCGGATGCTTTACTACAAGAACAGGCTGTGTTGCTGTCCTCGGAGGACGAGAACGAGAGAATAGCTGGCCCAGCAGACCTAGGGCTACGAGTGGCTGACAACTCGTCGACGAGGGGATCCGTTATACCGGTATCTGCCCCTCTTCTCAATCCTCAATCTGTTTTGTCGTTGGAAATTCTGTCCACGCTTCAGTCTTTGTTACATTCGTTGGACCAGAGACTACCTCAGGCAAACCTGCCACAGTCACCCGTCGACGAGCCGGGCCCGTCCCGTCCCGTCAACCGACGCACCTACGCACACCAATCTCAGCACTGGCACAAGAGGAAGGTGAGCTGCCAGATTCGGAGTCTGACAGGGGAGCCATGTCGGATATCTCATCATCCCCCTCCAGGGATCCAACCTGGGAGTCAGAGGCGGAGTTGGAAACCCCTAGAAGCCCAGCTCACCCGTCCCCTCAAGACGACATTGCATCATTCCATTCTATGATGGAGTGGGCATGCAAAGAATTTGGTTTGTCCCAGGAAGAACAGAAAAAGGACTGTTTTTTGTTCGACCACATGGGTAAGAGAAGGAGGTCGGTGTTCTCGATACCAATACTAGACCATGTGTGGAAGAAGGGGTTGCAGACAATGCGTCACCCGTTTTCAGAGCCGGCAGTGAAAGGACGCCTAGAAAAAAAGTTTAAGGCTCCAGAGTCTACCCCCAAGTGTTTATCCTCCCAACCAACGCCAGACTCGGTGGTGTCGGCGGCAGCGGCGAGGAAGGCGAAGGCCCAGCACAAGTGCACGACTCTGCCTGAGAACGAAGCGAGACGCCAAGATGCCTTTGGCAAAAAAGTGCTATCCGTGGGAGCGACCACAGTAAAGGCCGCAAACTCTCTGGCAATTGTAGCCAGATACGATAGGGAGATGTGGCACAGGCTAGCTCAGTTTCTTGATCATCTTCTGGAAGAGCATAGGAAGGCAGCGATGTTACTTGTCCGAGAGGGTGAGGAAGCCTCAAATCACGCAATAAACATTGCGGTGGACCTCGCTGAGTCAGGCTTCAAGCAAGTCAATAATGGGGTCGTATTACGTCGACAGTCATGGCTTAAGTGTACCTACTTCAGGCCAGAAGTACAATACAAAGTTTTAGATATGCCCTTTGAGGGAGACCTTCTTTTCGGTGAGAAGGTGGACGAAGCCCTAAAGGGAATGAAAGAGGACTCGGACACGGCACGTTCATTGGGTGCCCTCCAGAGTGGCAGAAGCTACAAGTCTTTTCGTCCCTTTAGAGGGGCTTCAGGTAATTCAAGATTCTCTGTGTCTGGAGACAGATCCTTTGGCAGATCGGCTTACCCCTCCCAGGGATACAGACGTGCCTCCCAAACGGCAAACCGTCGCCGGAACTTCCAGACTTCCAGAAAAAGACCATCATATCCATTGTCGTCGAGAGACAAGCAAAATAAAGATCAGCAGTGACATACAACACACCGTTCTGGGGGGAAGAGTTCCAGCATATGTCGACGAATGGGAACGAATAACGACAGATCAATGGGTGCTGGATACTATAAGAAACGGACACTCTCTACAATTCAAACACAGCGCTCCGCAAATTCCACCTGCGTTCACCGCTCATTCCCATCTGAAGATACTGCAACAAGAGGTAACACTCATGTTAGCAAAGGGCGTGATAGAATTAGTTCCAACATCACAGAGAGGTCAAGGAGTCTACTCAAGATATTTCGTCGTAAAAAAGCCGAACGGCAAATGGCGTCCCATTTTAGACTTACGCGATTCAACAAGTCTTTAAAGAGCCTAAAATTCAAGATGCTCACTCTGCAGGAAGTGATCCGCGCCGTTCAAGAGGGAGATTTTCTAGCGTCCCTGGATTTACAGGACGCGTATTTCCATATTCCAATGTGTCGGAAACACAGGAAATTCCTAAGATTTGTAATAGGGCGGACTCACTACCAATTCACGGTTCTTCCTTTTGGGCTCAAGACCTCCCCCAGAACGTTCACGAAATGCCTGGCTCCAGTAGCGGCCTGGCTACGGAAGCAAGGCCACCATGTATACCCATACCTCGACGACTGGTTGGTAAGGGGATCCTCCCCAGCGTCGACCAACACAAGTTTGTTTACAAGCCACCATGCAGCTTCTACAACAGCTGGGATTCGCCATAAACTTCGAAAAATCCTCTCTGCGGCCATCGAGAACGCTGGTATTCCTGGGGGCACAGTTCGAGACCCAGTTAGGGCTAGTGAAACCTTCTCTCGACAGAACCTCAAGACTCAATCAACAAGCGTGCCGACTACGGCGAAACACCAAGATCTCAGTGAGAAAATACGTTTCGGTCCTAGGGGGCATGGCATCCTGCATCCATCTGGTGGAAAACTGTCGCCTATTCATGAGGCCAGTCCAGGAATTCCTCGCGGACCGATGGACGCAGGCTCAAGGATCGTGGTCAGACAGGATAACCATCGACGACGACAACTGCTTCGGACCCTTCAGTGGTGGCAGAGTTTCCACAGTCTGAACAACGGTGTACCCCTACAGGAGCCGGAGTTTCAGCGAACCATAGTCACGGATGCGTCCCTCACCGGATGGGGAGCTCACATGGGTGCTCTCCAAACGCAAGGTCGCTGGTCTCCAACGGAGTCACTCCTACACATAAACGTGTTAGAGCTCAGAGCAGTACGATGGGCCTTGAAGGCATTCCTACCACACATCAAGGGTTCGCAAGTACGAATACTGACCGACAATACAACGGCCATGTTTTATCTGAGGAAACAAGGAGGGACGCGATCAAGAACTCTTTCCATAGAAGCCCAGAAAACATGGCATTGGGCATCAAAGCACGAAATTTCCATTGTGGCTCATCACCTCCCAGGAGTGAGGAACTGCCAAGCAGACTCCCTCAGCAGAAGCATGGCCCAGATACACGAGTGGGAAATGGACACAGTTCACCTGATGAAAGTGTTCGAGGAATGGGGTCACCCTCCTCTGGACGCCTTCGCGACCAAAGACCACAAGAAATGCGAGCAATTCGCAAGCAGATGGCCTCAAGAGGGTTCCATGGGGGAGGCATTCTCCTTCCCATGGACGGACATGTTCCTCTATGCTTTTCCCCCGTTCCCCCTCATACGGAGGACAATACAGTGGATACGCAGATACAATTGCCGGGTAATTCTAGTGACACCATACTGGCCAAGACAACCGTGGTTCTCCGACCTGCTTCACCTGTCGCTGGAACATCCCATAGCGTTTCCGAAAGTCCCGAACCTTCTATCCCGGGACAAAGGAACGGTGTGGCATCACGACCCGGACAGTCTCAACCTTACAGCCTGGCTCCTGACTTTTCGGAGTTCGGTGCTTTAGACATTTCGGAGGATTGTCAAAAAATTCTGCAGGCGGCTAGAGCCCCTTCTACAAACACATCTTACTCCTATAAGTGGCGGAGGTTCTGTGAATGGTGTAGAGGACAACAGGGCCTACAACCGTTGTTGGTGACGCCGGAACAAGTTCTACCTTACCTGCTCCTCTTGGCGGAGAGGGGATTATCCTTCACATCGATAAAGGTGCACCTGGCGGCCATCTTGAGGTTCACAAGGAAGAGGCAGTCGTCTCCTCTATTTAGCGACAGACTTGTAAAACACTTCATGAGGGGTTTATTTCGAGCTTTTCCCCCGGTAAAACGTTTCCCCCCTACTTGGAGTCTCAACACAGTGTTGGCAGGCTTAATGAAACCGCCTTTTCAGCCTATGGCCACGTCCGACATAAAATTCATTTCGTGGAAGTTGGCATTCTTGATTGCTATCACATCAGCTAGAAGAATCTCGGAACTGCAAGCGCTGGTCGTAGACCCGCCATACCTAAGATTCTTTAAGGACAAAGTAGTCCTGGCAACTAATCCTATGTTCGTCCCAAAAGTTCCGACGGTGTATCACAAACACTCGTCCATTGTTCTCCCTACTTTCTTCGCCACACCATCAGCGGCAGCAGAAAAAGCTCTTCATACCCTGGACGTTAAGAGGGCTCTGAAATTTTACCTACATCGTACACAGGAACTCAGGTCTACTCGACAACTGTTCGTCGCATATGGTCCGTCGACGAGAGGAAAAGCAATCTCTAAACAAGGATTGGCTCGATGGGTCTCATCGACGATTGCGTTTTGTCACTCTAAGGCCGGAAGGCCACTGCAAGGACATCCTAGAGCCCATTCTACAAGATCGATGTCCTCCTCAACAGCTTTATGGGCAGGAATTCAGCTGACGGACATATGCCAAGCTGCGGCATGGTCAGTGCCCCACACGTTTACCCGCCACTACTGCTTTGCCAGGCAGCATGCGGACGAGGTGCAGATGGGAAGAGCTGTCCTGCGCCATCTGTTTCAGTAAGGTAAGCTCCACGCTGTGGAGAATCTGTTGTCTACCTTTTTAATGACAGTATACTTTATGTGGGCAAGGTTATATGAGTTAACTTATTCCTACTGTACATATGCATTGTGTAGTATGGTGAGGGTATATTACATTACATTCTCACCGCCGTCTCGAGTGTTACTGCTATACAATCTATTCTAAGCATGTGAATCCATGAAAGATCCAATGCTGGAGAAGGGAATAGTTTCTTACCTGTAACTCCATTTCTCCAGCATTGGTATCTTTCATGGATTCACATGCGCCCGCCAACCTCCCCGGAATGTAATGTTTTTGATTGATAAGTTTAACCCTTCCTACTTTGGAGGGGCCGAAATCTGAAGGGGAGCCGCGGGGGCGGGCCTCTTATACTGGGACGGCCTACGGAGCATGCATAGGCGGGTCCTAAAAGGACGTAGATAGGACACAAAAGTGTCGGAAGTTTTCCTACTGGAAAAGGCTATATATGTGTACCGAGGGGTCCCAGTCTGACGACGGGGAATATTCTAAGCATGTGAATCCAAGCATGTGAATCCATGAAAGATACCAATGCTGGAGAAATGGAGTTACAGGTAAGAAACTATTCCCTTATCGAAAGTTAAATGCATTTTTTAATGGGTCTCCTAGGCCCCCAAAGCAGTACAGAACCAGAGGAGGGAGTTGAGCAAGAACCACCACCTAAATCAGTCAACCTGGAATCACTGCATAACCAATGCAGGCATCCTAACCAGACATAGTATTTATGCAGTAATGCTTGGCGAACACGTCCAAAGAAGCCTACAAACTTTAATGTCATACCTAACTTTGTTACCAACTTACATGCTTCAAATGTTCGCATTAAACAGATTTAAATTAAAATTTTGCACAGCCTTTGCAATGATCTTTTGGTACAACATATGTGATTTCCCATAAGCCAAGGCCTGCCTGAAATCAAACTCCTGTAAGGCATCCAAGCCCGGTGGCATCCCACAAGTCAAGAGGCCAAGGAAGCCAGATCCTCAAAGAACTTATCAGGGAAGTCCTCCACCTCTCTGGAGTCCAAGGGCTCCAATCAATATGTGGTAGGATCACCTGCATTAAAGATTTGACCCATCTTAGAATACAAACAGATTCCTGGAAACCAGAGCCAAGTCCAATAAGGTGTCAGTGCCAATCCCGGAGGAGCTGGTGCAGTAGAGAAGGAGAAATGACATACCATAATGTTCTTTCTATGGATTCTTATCCCACAGATTCCTCATCTGATAGATATTCCTACCAGCTCTGCTGCTTCGGAAAACCTTCGACAGGGGGGCGTAGTAGACCTCGACTCGCCCGTCGATCCGTCTTGCTCGGCACTCGATCGTCCGTTCGGACATGACATCAGGCGTCATATATAAACTCTGTCACTAGGCCCTGTACCTCAGTTTCCTCCCTTTTATTTTCAGAGCCACATGCTACATAGGAAAACAGAGAGATAACCGCTAATAAGCCCACAGAAATTAACCATACACCTCCAAAGGAGGATACAAATATGTAAAGACACCACCGATCATAGCGTCAGTAAAGACATTTTTTTGTTTGTTGCAAAAGCACATGGAAGAAGACAGAAAACGGTCACCAAGAGCCATTACCAAGTAATCGCTTAAAGCAGAATATGTGTATTACAATACATTACGATAAGTAATCTCTCCTTCAGTGGATTGCTTTTCTCCCGCAGATGCCTCATCTGATAGACTCTTGCAGCAGTAGATAAAGGAGGCGATCAGAAGGTTTTGCAACACCGCCCTGCCAAAATGTGCATCGGCCCAATGTGAGCAACATCCAAACTGTAGTGCTTAGTGAAAGTATGGAGGGATGACCATGTATGTTGCTGCGTGACAAATATCCCTAACAGGGACACCCCTTTGCAATGCGTTTGATGCCAAGATCCCCCTAGGCGAGTGAGCCCTGATGGCAATTCTTTGCCTGCAGACTGGTAACATTCCTCTATAGAAAAAAAAGTTTGTTTAGTTATAGCCAGGCCTTTGCGGGCTAAGGAAAATTCCACAAAGAGTTGATCAGCTCTTCTTAACTGGGCTGTTCTCGTGATATAAAAACATTGGGCCCTTTTAGGGGTCCAGGCAGTGAAACCGCTCTTCCTCTTTAGAAGAGTCTGGCAGAGGGTAGGTAGCAAACTGGAAGGTCAATGTATTATGACAAGTGAAACTCAGAAACAACTTTAGGATGAAAACCAGGTCTCACCCTAAGGAAGACTTTCTCCTAGAAGAAACGTAGAAAAGGTGTCTTGCAGCTAAAGCTTGCTGTTCAATCGCCCACCTAGCGGATGAAAGGCTGTTTTCAAAGATAAATGCCTCAAAGAACAAGAGTGCATTGGCTCAAAAGGAGCCACCATGAGATAAGTTAATACCAGATTCAGATCCCAATCTGGGACAACAAAGGGAGTTGGCAGAAACTTATTTACAAGGCCCTTAAGGAATTGGGCTATCACTGGGATCGTGAAATACGAACCTTGATCCAGGGATCTTTTAAACACAGACAAGGCCGCCAAGTATCCTTTGACTGTGGTTACCTGAAGGACTGCTGAGGCCAGTGACCAAAGAACTCCATCACTGTAGTGGTGGGAGATGGGGTCAATCTTGCGTTCCCCGGCACCATGCCTCAAATCTTCCCCACCGGCACGCATACAATGATCTTGTAGATGGTCTGCGTGCTGCCAGCAACACCTCCAGAACCTCCTGTGAGAGGTCCCAGTCACCATATGTCATCCACTCAAGAGCCACGCATGTAGGTTGAGGGACTCGGATTCGGGTGGCGTACCCAAACGGGTTAGGAGATCCGGCCGCCAAGGCAACTGGAAAGATGGGCAGATGGCTAGATCCAGAAGATCAGAGTAGTAGATCTTCCTCGCCCAGTCCGGTGCAATCAGGAATATCGATGCAAAGAACCTCTTGAGCCTCCTGAGAACCCAAGGAATGACAGGAATTGTAGGAAAGGTGTAGTGGAAAGGGAAGGTCCAATCCACCAGAAACGCATCCACTAGCGCACCGTTCGCGGGGAATTCCCTCAAGCAAAACTGTCTGAACTTCCTGTTGGACTCCATGGCAAATAGGTCCACTGATGGGGTGCCCCCGCGAAAGAAGACCTTCTCTAGGACTTCCTGGCACGCTTCCCACTCGTGTGAGACCGTGCTCTGGCTGCTCAGAGCATCCGTCAAACTGTTCTCTGTCCCCGCCAGGTGAACTGCCAAGACTGAGATTCGGTTCTCTAACAGCCAGAACCACAACTGTATCGCCTGTTTGCAGAGGGGGAGAGAGGGAGAGTGCACGCCACCTTGATTGTTGAGGTAGTGCATCGCTATGTGTCCGTCATAATTAGGACATCCATCCCCTCCAGAGACGGAGCGAACGCCTTCAGTCTAACCCGATTGCTCACAATTCCAGCCTGTTGATGTGCAATCTGGCTTCCATTACAGACCAAAGGCCGTTCACCTGCAAGTCCTTGCAGTGAGTGCCCCAACCCTTCAAAGACGCATCCGTGACCACTCGGGCCTGGGGCCATGGAGGCCAGTAGGGTTCCCCTGCCATGCGATGCCTGTGGTCCGCCCACCAGGCAAGGTCGTTGACCACATGTGCGGATACCTTGAGGTGATCCGAGAGAGCTCTGAGGTGCTGTGACCAGTGACCCCTGAAGTGCCACTGTAGGGTTCTCATGAGCAGCCTGGCCAATGGCTCTAGTAAAAATACAGGCCATGAGAGGCGGAGGAAGGAAGCCACTGATAAAGTGGCGTGGTTTTGGAACAAGTCGACCATCTGTGCCAAGCCCGTTGACTCATCGGGAGGCGAGGCCTTCCTTACCCGACTGTCAAGGAATGCGCTGATGAACTGGAGCCTTTGGACAGGTGTCACCTGTGACTTCTTCAAGTTCAGGGAAAAGCTCAGCCTGTGCAGTACAGCTGTCCTCTAGATGAGACAAGACCTGCTCCGCTGGCTTCCCTTGGATCAGCCGGTTGTCCAGCTATGGGCATACGTGGACCCCTGACCTACTGAAGTGAGCCGCGACTACCGCCATGAGCTTGGTGATGACCCTTTGGGCAGAGGTCAGACCAAAGGGGAGCACTTTGAATTGATAGTGCTTGTCTCCTATGATAAACCACACTGACTTCCTGTGCTTTTGGATATATCGGCACATGGAAATAAGCATCCTGAAGATCTATTGATACCAGCCAGTCCTGTAGTTCGAGAGCGTGGAGAATTTCTCTCAACATGAACATTCTGAATTTGTCTTTCCTTAGGAACTTGTTTATGGCCCTGATGCCCAGAATGGGACAGAGACCTCCTCCCTTCTTGGGTATGTATGGCACTCATGGTGGCAACAGTAAAGACAGACACAAGTGATCACAATCTAAGATGGGAGCAAGCGTTGACCATCAAATGAAAATAAGGCAGTCTTAGTGGCGCTATGTCAAATACAAAGGGCCTATCCTAAGAAACCTATTGCCAAACCTTACAACTAATACAAAAAAAGGATATAGGATGGTTTTCTAAAAAAGAAAGAAGTGTTCTCAAATAATATGTCAGGATGCAGTAGCTAGGTTCTTCCTTTGCCACGTTTTCGATCACATGATAAGGTGGGATCTTGGAGCACAGCACACACTCGAGCTTCCTCAGCACGAGTCAACAGTTCTGTTCCAGTTTATCAGGAGCTTCGATGGCCAAGTATCGCTTCTATGGAAAGCCTCTTGCCTTTGAGGGCCTGATGTATTCAAATAACTAAACAAAATTTCTTTTAACAAATTTCAAGTTTGTTTCTGGGTTTTACTTGAAGTGAGGTCTCTTCACCCTTAGGTCCCCCTCTTCCGGTCGTTGACCCCTGTTCTCATCGTTATCAGGGCCCCGTGGTTGTGTACCCTGGTTCCAAGAGCTTGATAAGATTTTCAAATCACCAAAACAACAAACACAAAGTTCTGTTCTATGTATTTCTCGGGTGATGGATTCACCCCTGGGTCCCCCTCGTTCGGGCTTGGACCCTTCTCAAATGTCAATGTCTTTTTAATCAGTTCGTAGTGGGCTTCCCTCAGCCAGCACTGTTTCCTGGGACTTTCGACTTTGCCCACTCTTCGTTAGCATCCATCGGTCGGGTTCACTCTTGCCAACTTCATATTCAATGTTCACAGGATTCACTTCCCTTGCTTTCTTTACAGCTCTTAGGTCAAAGACATTCGACTGTACAGGGATTTTGCTTAACCTCCTGTATGACCACTATGAACTAACTTGGCGGCTCTTCTACGGCCTTCTGGTAACTGTAGTTTCACTCAGACGGGGATCGACCAGAGTCTCTTGAGTTAGCACCCACATGGTGCCAGTTCCCTGTAACACTTTTACAGTTCTTTGAACTTAGTTCAATTTGCCACTTAGCGTGCTTCATTCACCACAGCCCGGCTCTTATCGGCTTTCCCCTCGACTCACTGGCTGTGATGAACCAATTGGCTTTCCTCGTAACTGGAGTCAAGGCCGGTACCACAGTAGCAGGAGTTTCCCTTGCTCCCACTCATCAGCGTTGATACGCTCTGTGTACCATTAACATCTGTTGCAGCACACTTGGGCTATTGTCCTCAGTCTTACGATTCCCTCTGCAGAGGCTTCATGGGTCAGCATCGGAAAGGGCAAGGTTGTGTCTCTCCTCATCAGCCTCTTGATATTCACTGCCTTTCTTCTCTTGAACTGCCAGACCTGGATAGCTCTCTCGTCGTACGTTCTGCCTTGCTCGTATTGTGATCTCTTGCTCCACTTTTTATCCCCGTGGGAAAGGGACAGGGCGGTAAGGTCTGTGTGATTCTGATTAATTGCCTGACTTTGCCTGACCCTTGTATTGGGACATGTCAGGTAAACGGCTCTGGTGGTAGTCCTTTCTCTGGTGTGTCGGAAAGGTGGGGCATTGCTTTTTAATGTCCTACATGGTAGGATGGGGAAAAGGTGTTGAAAGGAGGGGGATACTGCGTCTCACCCATCAGTGTCCCACTTCCACTCCCTGAGGACCCCCCATCGAGGTGATTCTCCCTCACTGGTCCACCCCCAAGAACTGGATCCAATAGCGATGGCCATGTCCTGACCACAAGGATGGCAGATCCCCGGGGACTAGCTAGGGAGACACCTTCAGGTTTCTCACAGGTACCAGGAAATACTGGTAATACCAACCTGATCCACTCTGCTCGGGAGGTAACTCTTCCACGGTACCCTACAACAACAGGGCTCGCAGTTCTTCCTGGAGCTTCTGTCCCGGTTGGATCAGAGGTGGTGTGGGGTCTGTCAGGTGTTTTTTTTAAAGAAGGGCAGACAATAGCCCCACCGAACAAGCTGTAAAGCACAGGCATCAGCGGTAATTTCCTGCCACTGAAGCCGGTGCTCCTTCAACCGCCCGCCGATCGGTAAGTTGTGGGAGGGGAAATCAAAGTAGCATTGGAGGCTGGGTTGCCCCCGCCGCTGCTTGCTGGCCCATAGAAGCACCTCTGCCCCTTCCGGAGCACGAGAAATGCTTCTGCCCTTACCTGGTCGGTGGGATCTGCGCTTTCCTGCCATAAGGCACATAACACCTGTAGCCTCTGCCCCTGGAGGCAAAACTGATGGCAGACGTGGCCAGCTGTGCAGCTAGGCCTAAAGGATCTGGCAGCAATTTTTTTGGCCGAATAGGAACTTGCCCTCGAAAGGCATGTCGAACAATTTTCACCGGGATATCAGGTGAAAAGGAATACGTTTTTAGGTATGGCTGTCTCCTCAGTGTTACTGCCAACTCTATAGATCGGCCCACACATTCTGCGATTTCCATGCCCGTACTAAGCGACTGCCTGGCCACCTCTTTCCCATCCTCCACCAGCTGTAGGAAGTCCTTACGCATTTCACCCTAAGGGATGTACTGCGCAGCATTTTCACTGCTGTCCACAGACCGAACTAATATTTAGCAAAGCTACTTGCCACATTGGTGACTTTAAGGGCCATACTGCCTGAAGTAAATGCCTTTTTGGCAAGAGCGTTGTCCTTCTTCACTTCCCTGTCGGGTGGCAGAGTGGAAGTGAAAGAAGCTAGTCCGGCGGAGACTGTACAAGCCTGCATGACAAGCCCTCCCGGGGAAGGGTGTGAGGAGAGGAATGAAGGGTCTCCTGTAACCGGGCTGCATTTTCCGGACATAGTGGAACTAACCAGAGGAATTGTACCAGATGCTGCCAGAGAGTGGTCAGAGGGGCAGCAATTGCGGGGTTTAGAGGCATATTGCGCTCATTTACCGGACCTTCGTCCAAAATATCGGTAAATGCACAACCCTGCACTGGCGTTGCCAAGGAGTGCAATCCCAAGATGTCAATGACCCTTTCTACTAGAGTTCTGAACTTGGTGTGGTTATGGGTGCAAGGCTGGCTATGTTGGAAGTCTAGGTCTGGTGAAATATCCAGAATGTTAGTCTCATGGAGGCCCTCAGCAAGTTGCAACAACTGGTCATGGTCGTAAAAAAAAATCTCATTGCCCATATGGGCTGAGTTGACATCCCTTTGATCTGCTATGTCCTCGGCGCTGAAAATACTTGACATGGTGCCGAAAAAGTCAGACCGGGATAGAGGGGTGTAAGATCTTTCAGCAACCATTGGCACCGAAGATTTGTCTCCCATGCCGATAAGGCTACTTTGACATCGACCGGACCTGAGATGTGGAAGCCTCAACAGCTGTGGCAGCACGGGAGGGATCCGCTACCAAAGAAACTTCCTTCGATGTCTAAGGTATCATCAAGGCTGATGGCGTCGACAACGGGGCATGTGAGGGAATGGCTGTACTGAGTGCCGCTGACGCCTTCGAAGTCTGCTGTGAGGGGGGTTAACCACGCCTTCTGCAGCATGCTTCTTAAACATTTGCAACATGGAGGTTTTAAATTCCTCCACTCTTGGCAGGTAGAAGGGCCCGCCGACGGCTTACCTCATTTGCTCGATGAATCGGTGCCCTGACAATGGTGCCACTTCTTTTTTCGGAACGAGGATGAGGACGAATGACCCGTCAAGTGGGACCGCTTCTTCTTCTTCTTCCGCCGGTTTTCTTTTTCTGGGATATGGCCCTCAGTTTCATCCTCCGAGGATCGAACCGTCTACCTTGCCGGAGATTTAGTCTGTGGTTGACCGAGACCGATTTTAACCGCCCAATCACGTGGAGAGTTTGGCTGCATACTCTTACGTCCCGTTGCCTTTCCTCCATACTGTATGGGCATCCCTTCCAAGGGACGGGAGATGGAACCTTTTTTTTTTTTTAACCTTTATTTTTGGTATTTAACACACCATACAAATACACACCCACATTAGGGTGGCCATTAACTTTGCGCCGTCGACTTCAACTCCCCCTCCCCCCCCAAAGCAGCGCCACCGCTGGAACTCAACTCTCCCCCCCTGATCCTTGACTTGAGGAAAAAGTCGGACTGGGCTGAGATTACATCAAGATGTGCTGCCCGTCTCCAAAGCACTAGCTGCGGAGGCTTCTGCTTCACTCATCAAGAATATTATCAATGGGCCCCAAATGTCCGGCGGGCGGGCGTGTAGAGGTAGAAGTTTTATAAAGTCTGATTCTATATCCTGGTAGTAGAGTAAGTCTTTACGCCAAGTTGCATAAGAAGGAGGGGGGGCCCCGGCCCCATGCCATGGCAACTCTCCTACGAGCCAGTGTCAGTACAACGCCAGTCAACTTCCTTGATGGAGTGGAAATCAGCCTCGTCATACCTAGCAGCGCTGCTGTGTGCCTCGGGTGTATTGCTTCTCCTACGATCGCCGTCGTCGTGTCCAGCACACAGTTCCAGAAGGGGGCTATTTCAGGACATTCCCAGGACAGATGGACAAAGTTCGCAGATAGGATTCCGCACCTCCTGCACTCCGCCTGCGTGTCAGGGTGATGTTTGTTGACTTTTTCAGGTGTGTAGTAGGTTTGGTGGATGAAGTTGAAGTGGATAAGTTTAAGACGTGAATTAAGTGCGATTTTCTGAGTCTGATTCAGGATGTAGCCCCAATCCTCATCTGAAATTGCTGTATTTAGTGCTCTTTCCCATCTGGTTTTTGCGCCTGTGTTGGCAGGGGTCGTGCCAGGGATTAATGCTTTGTATATTTGCGACACCAACCTGCCGTCACCCTGTGCCTGAATCACGTCATGCAGCAGTTGCCAGGTAGGTGGTTGACACGGGAGGTCTGGCAAAAGGGACTGTAGGGTGTAACGAGTCCGGAAATAGAGGAACACGTCCAGAGCAGTGCTGCCCCCTTTCATTTTTGCTTGATCTGGGGTTAGGAAGCCTTCCTCTGTAAAAAGGTCCCCTAGAGTTTGTATATGAAGCTTATCGACCCATTGGTGAAAGACTCCCTCTGATGTTAGGGGGATTCCAGGAATAAACTTGACTGGCAAGAGAGGAGAGTACCTTGTTTGCACCCTGAGCTTCTGGGCTAAAGTCTTCCAGACCTTGTACGTCTTGAGCATCACATTCATCGTGGGGCAGGGCACGGGGATCTGGCCAAAGACCACTGCAGTCAGAAAGTTGGGCGTTGCCAGGGCTCGTTCCACTTGTAAATGGGGGCGGATTGTTTGCGTTGCATACCAATGGCTGAGATATTTAGCCTGAGCTGCCCAGAAGTATTTCTTCATGTCAGGGAGGGCTAGCCCCCCGTTGGACACGGGAAGCGTCAATATTGAATGCGCCACCCTAGCTAGTTTGCCCGCCCAAAGCAACTCAAGGACCAAGCTTTTGAGCCTTTTCAGGAAGGATTGCGGTAGTAGCAGAGGAATATTGTTGAAGAGGTACAGTAATTTAGGCAGGACCACCATCTTGACCAAGGAGGCCCTACCCCAGAGCGTTAGTGGAAGCGTCTTCCAGCGTGCAACCTTGTCTTGTAGGGACTTGAACACTTCCTCGTAATTATCATGAAACACCTTGTGCTGGTCCAGCGATAGTTGTATCCCCAGGTACCAAACCTTGGCGGTCTGCAAACTGCTTTGTGGCTCAAGTCAGTGGAAAGACGACGGATTTAGAATGATTGATTTTTAATCCAGAAGGCGCTCCGAATTTGAGGACTTCCCTCATGACCGGGTTCAGGTTAACTTCAGGGTTGCGTATGAACAGAGCCACGTCGTCGGCGTATAGCGAGACGATGAGCCTGTGTGGGCCGATGATGAGTCCCCTCTGATGTCGGAGTTCCCGAAGGTTGGAGGCCAATGGCTCCATTACCAGGGCGAAGATTAAAGCCGATAGCGGGCAGCCTTGTCTCGTACCTCGCTGCAGGTTTATTGAAGCTGATTTTGCGGTGCCTACAATGATATTAGCTTGTGGCTTGGTGTACAGGAGGGAGACAAGCTTGATGAAACGAGCACCCAGTCCCATCCTGGTGAGAACCATGAAACTGAACGGCCACTCCGAGTCAAACGCTTTTTCGGCGTCTAGGAGGACCGCAATTGCCTGATTTGTGGGGTCTAGTGCCTCGATGACTCCGAACATTCTCTTGATGCCAAAGGTCGTATTGCGGCCTGGTATAAAACCGACTTGGTCCGCCAGTACAAGAGCAGACATCAAGTGCATCAACCTTTTGGCTAGAACCTTGGCGAGTATTTTATTGTCTAGGTTGAGCAGGGAGATAGGGCGGTACGAAGCACATTCTTCTGGTGGTTTGCCTGGTTTGTGCAAAAGGATGACATTGGCTTCACAGGAGGAGTGAGGGAGAGACCCCACTTCTAACGCTTCTTCGTACACTGCCGCCAGGAGAGGAGCCAGGGTGTCAGCAAAGGCTTTATAGAATTCACCCGTCAGGCCGTCGGGGCCTGGCACCTTGGAAGAGGGTAGGGTCTTTATGGCAGCTCTAATCTCTTCCTGTGAGATCATCTCATTCAGCGGTTCACGCAGATGTTGTTCGACCCAGTAAAGCTCTGTGTCTTCTAGATATTCCAGGGGGACGTTTGAGTCTTTTGGGAGTTTAGCACTGTAAAGATCTTGGTAGAATAGGCTGAATTCCTCTGCAATCTTTTCGTCGGTGTGGCCACCTCGCCTTGCTTGGTTCGAATCGTCTCGATTTGGGACTGTTTTTTTGTCGGCTCTGATTAGGTTCGCCAGCAGGGGCCCTGGTTTTTGGCCCTCGCCGTATTGACGGACTTGGCTGGTGCGGCTTAAGAATTTGACCTCCCGCTCAGCAGCGGCATTGAATTTTTGCAGTTTCATTTTCAGAGCTGCAGCTGACTCTGGGTCGGCTGTGTTCGTGATCTGGGTCTCAAGAAGCTTTAATTTGTCTTCGCTGTTTTTAAGCTCGCTCCTAATGAGCTTGAGGATACCATTTTCTTTGGAGTGGCAAACTCCTCTAATGAAACATTTCAATGACTCCCAGATTGTGCATGCTGAGGGGACCGAGCCCAAGTTGGCCTCAAGAAACACGTCTATCTCCTCCCTTAGTTCAGCGGCGAGGACTTCATCACGTAGCGCGCCCATTTTGAAGCGCCAGCGCTGTAATGGCGGCGTGGGGTTGGATGGCTTGAGGTTAAGAAAAAGAGATGAGTGGTCTGAGAGCGTTCTCGGATGAATACAACACCGGCCACACGACAGAGGGCCATTTGTTGAGATGAAGAAATAGTCGATCCGGGAACTTGTGTTGTGGACTGCAGAGTGAAAGGTGAAATCTCGCAGCTCCCCATTTGATACTCTCCAAACGTCTTGAAGATCAAACGCTTTGCAAATTTCCTTTATTTGAAGACTAGCCTTAGAGGGCAGCTGCTGTGTGGCCTTTGATCTGTCTCTTATAGGGTCCAGAGTCGTGTTCATGTCCCCGCCCCAAATAATTGTAGAAGGGTTGTGAGTGGAGAGCTGAGACAACACCCAACCGAAATTGTCAGGGCCATCCACATTCGGCGCATATGAATTAATGAAAGTAATTTTCTGACCTGCGATGATGCCGCACACCAAGATCGCCCTTCCTTCGGTGTCTTTTTCTGTATGCAGCAGACGGAAACTGAGCCTCCTGTGTATGAGAATAGCGACTCCTCTCGAGTATGTAGAGTAGGAAGAGAAGTATCTGTGGCATCCCCAGCTCTTGGCTCACTGGTGGTCTTTCCCTGGGGTGAGGTGAGTCTCTTGGCCAAGGCCACGTCCACTTCGTGGCGTCTGAGGTAATGCAAAATTGTTCTGGTTTTCGCTGGGATATTGCCGCCTCTCATATTCCACATTAAGACATTGAATGGGGCGAGTTAGTTTTTATATCGGACCACTTTACTATTCCAGTGGACAGCGATGGACTGGTTGTACTTGGACTAGTTCCAGGGAGAGTGCACAGAGGAGGGGAGCCCGGCCGAGGCGACGGCGCCAACAGTGGGCAGGACGCAGGTGGGGAACAGGAAGGTCGGGGACAAGCGGCGCTGAACATTCCCAATGAACTCTGAGGGCTCGGTCTATGGGCTAACCCTAACAGGCCCAAGACGTTACTCTCCTTAGGGTGGGCAACCCCCAACTGGCCCACCGAGAGGTCCCTCAATAACTAACAAACAACTCAAATGGTCCATGGAGTTACCATCCCGAGGAATGAACCTCCACCACGGCAGGAAAATCTCCACTTAGGAAGAGAAAAAAGAAAAAAAAAGAAAGAAACAACTTAACAGAAGCTGTGCTAGGGGCGCACGGGGCCTCCCAAGTGTCCCAGCCCCGTCTTCGCTAGGTGTGTACGTTCCGGCATACTCTGTGCAGCAAGATAGATTCAGAGCCGCTGCCCTGAATTACCATTTATGGAGGAGCCCTGGGGTTTCTGTCCCTCTGAGGTCTGGGGCGAGCCTGGTTCTGATCTGGGCATCCCAACCGGTCTAAGAATAGATTTGCATCATTCGGGGTTTGAAAGAACTGGACCTTTCCCTCGTGCTGAACTCTAAGGCGCGCTGGATAAAGCATTGAGTACATCAGTTGACTGTTACGGAGTCTCTGCTTGACGCTGGCAAAAGTTTTCCGTTGTGTCTGCACTGAAGGGGAGAAGTCGGGAAAGAAGTGTATTTTGTCCCCTTCGTGACTTAGATCGCCTTTTTCTCTGGCAAGCCGGAGGACGGAGTCCCGATCTCTGTAATTCAATAGCCTCGCTATTATAGGCCTGGGCGGGGAGCCCGGTGCTGGTCTCAACGCAGGAACTCTATGAGCCCTCTCAATTATGAAAAGGTGGGACAGGACATTGCGTCCAAATAGGTTGATGCAAAGGGACTCAACAAAGTCTTCCATTTTCTCCTGCGTTTGATGTTCTCTCACTCCCACTATCCATAGGTTATTCCTTCTTGAGCGGCCTTATAAATCCTCACATTTGGCAATGGTTGTTTTAATTTGAGATTCCAGTTGAGAGACTTTGTTGGTTAGAATTGTTGAACTGTCATCGAGATTGGACACTCTCTGCTCCATATCGTTCATTCGTTCAGCATGAGAGTCCATACGATGTTGCAGGAGGTCGACTTTAGACGCCAGGCCATCCATTTTATTGCTCAGATTGCCAATGCCAGCCTTCCAAGTCAAGGAGGATTTCTTTGATTTCGACAGAGTTGCCAATAGAATCATCTTGTTGAGACACTGAAGCTAGGTCTTCCTGGGAGAGGGGTGCCCTGGGGGTCGAGCCGCTTTCAAAGGTCAATTTCCTCTGGGACTTGTCAGCCTTCCCCATCGTGACAGCGGGAATGGGAGTGTCTGTTGTCGGCCGCTTGTGGCTACATCTAGGGCACCACGAGGGCCTTTCACTGGACTGGACTGAACGCAGCTTAATGTGGATGGCGGTCTTGCTGGTTTATAAGGGGAGAGGCTTCACAAACCAATATTTGTGGGTAGTGGGGATGGATTCTGTGATCTTCAATGGGGGTGAGGTGCTCCTTCCAGCGTTGTTGGCTCCCCTGAACCAGGATGAAGTTGCCCACCCCAGTGAGGTGAGTCCCAATGTGCCCTGTTGCATGTTTGTCGCAAGGCCTAAGTCACAGATAGAGCAGGGTCAAGTTGGACCTCCTCAGGGCTTCTGCGCCGTCTTTGTGAAGGAGGGCCTCCCCGTCACTCAGCCCACTGTTACTCGGCTTGCTTGCGGGAGGCCGGAGGGGGGGTGACCGTATGCGGGACCGGAGAGATGTAGACTCCCCCCCCCCCCCCAACTCCTTACCTCCGCGCTCACACAGCCTTCCCCTCCTCGAGGCCTGTGTCGCCTTGGGTGCTTCTGTGACTTGGAGGGGGCTCCCAGCACCCAGTTTGGCTCCCGCCGCTGGGCTGACGGTGTCCACTGCGGGCTCGGAAGAGTGTGGATGAGGCCGGGGGGGGGGGGGCTGGCGTTGGTGCCGCCGTTGGAGTCGGCCGTCTGTCTGCCGGACCGTATAAGCCCTCCACTTGAAAGACAGCCCAGAGCAGGGGAGGGAGAGGTAGATTGCCCCCCACCGCTGTTGTGCTTCCCGCTCAACGGCCTGCAGCCCTGGAGCTGGATGCCGGAGCCGGTGCGATGGAAGCGGGCGGAGACGAAGTGAGGGAGCAGCTGATCCTTCCTCAGAGCGCCGTCTCCACCGCGGCCGGCGACGGCTGCCTGGGCAACTCGTGGCCGCAATCTCCGCTCGAGCGCTGGCTTCCGATGGGGGAGAGAGGAGGGGGCCCAAACCCTCGCCGAAACGCTGTCTGCCTGCGGTCGCCACTGATGCTGATTTGTCGTTGTGGTGCCCCCGTCGCAGCTCTGCCTCGGGGGGACGGGACCAGGTTGCCTCCGGAGAGGGGGGCCGGGCTCAGGATGGCTGTCGTCCCGCAGGCCAGCTATGCGGGGCACGGAGGTAGAGCCGCGTGGGCCGGAACTTGGCTTAAGAGCACCGATTCGGCTCTAAATTTCACAGATATGTTGCTGGGGAGCCCAGAAAGACACGGATCTGCGGGCTGGTACACAGATTCACTGGGAACTGGAGGATTCCGAAGGATTAATGCGGGCGAAGCGGAAGCCTTAGACCAAGTCGGCCATCTTGGATGGCCCTCTAGCGCCCTCTCTATGGAACCTTTTTTTTACCAGAAAAAGCCTTCTTCCCCTGCATGCCCCGACTCCACCCTCCGGCGCAACACTTCCGTCCCCTTTTCCCCGTCAACAGGAACGGGCCGAATTCACAAGCGCTCCTGGGTTTGGCTTCAGCCATGTAATTCCACGGGCGGATACTTCTCTTTGTCTTTTCCTTTCCCTTTTCTATCAAGTACTCGGTCCTCAGGCGTCACGCTCCTCCCTGGCGCATGTCGACTTCTACAGGGTTCAGCAGGTGTCCATCCTGCAACGGGCTCTTCCCAACTTCAGACCCCTATGCCCTCTGCCTACGTTGCCTTGGCCCAGACCACAGTTGGCAATCATGTCCGGCGTGCGACTTGCTGCCCTGAAAGGCACTGAAGAACAGACTAGCCAGGTGGAGGGAGCTCTTCCAGAAGTCGCCTCCAGAGGATCTCAAGAACTTCGTGAAGCATCATCCCAGGTCCAAGGTAGGGCCGATATTTTCCAGCGCACCCCGCAAGGGAGACTCCTTCCCAGGGACTCTCCCGCGCAGGAAGGACCGCCAGGTCCTTCAACCGGCACGTGCACCGAGATTGCTACAGCTACCGGCATTCGGGTTGAGGGGTCCTCGGATCCTCCCGGACGCAGTGTTGAGGGACCGGAAGGTTCTTGTACTGGGCCTACACCCGAGGGGCTAAGCCCTTTTCCCACCGCAATGGCAGAGGGGCTACTGTAACGCTCACCTGGTATCCACGGGGATGTCACTCAGCCTGTTCTGACCTCTTACCACCTCGAACCCTTCCCTGGAGTTTACTCGACTGGAGACTGGGCCTTGTTTTCTTGGAAAGTGTGCTCTCCGTCCTGCTTTCAGCGCAGGGGCGCGTTGATTTATGCGGGCTCGTTGCTGCCTAGTTACTTCACTGGCAAGAGTCCGACAGGTAAGTATAATTAATGAGTCTTTTGAACAGTTCTCTAACTTCGTTCCTTTCCGTCCTTAGATGATGGCCGGCGTCCGGGGATGGCGACGTGCTGCTGAGATGAGTAGCGCTGAAGGTGAGTGAGAGCGCGATGCGACTCTTTCGTATTTGTATTGAACTGAGTACTTTTTCTGTGTCTTTTAGGTGCTGCGATGTTTTCAGCGTGGATGCCGGTTATGAAGAAGAAATGCGGCGAGTAAGCGCCGTATGCGGCGCCTCTAGATGATTCCACGCTAACCTGGAGTATCTTTTCCCTCTTGCAGATGGATGAGAAGTTCCGGAGACAGAGTTCCCCCAGAGCGGCTGGGATTCAGGTAAGCGTTTGAAGTTCGTACTGTCTTTAAAAATAAGCTAAGATTTGCTGAATGCTTACTAATGCCTTTTTTCTGTTCTTTTCCCTTTTCCTTAGGAAGCGGCGTGCCAGGATGGGAATGACACCGCTGAAGATGCCCGCAGAACAGAAGAAGCGATGAATGATGGGCAGAAGCGCTGCAAGGTAAGGCTGTTCCTAACGTTGTTCTTGCAGAAGCTGAGCGCAGAAGAAAGATGCAGGCCTACTGGAGACCGATCCGAACACAGTGAGTGTCCCGCTGCAGGTGCAGAAAACACAAAGCATGTTTCTCAGCCTGGGCGTGGGTTAAATAGTCTCTGGGTATCCCAGGTGTCTCTGGGCTGAACCACACCTAAAATACTAGACTGCACATGCAGTTCTGGGAACCGAAATATGTGGGGGCATCCATCTTGTCCCCATCAATGCACTACAAGTCCAATCCCCAATGTTATCCTATGGGAGTGAGTGAGTCTGGTGCCACAAGCGCCAAGTCTGACTCCAAGTGGGTCTTTGGAGGGATGGAGAGGCCCTTGAGGGCCATGTAGGTGATCATGGCCTGGCTCCAGCCTGATATATTGGAGGGCTGGGGACATGAGGTGCAGTAATCATGACAGCTATGCCCTAACATCGGCAATACGTCTGAGGGGCTATGCCCTAAAACCGGCAATACGTCCAAGGGGGCGCCTAAACGCAGCTCTACCGATCCCCGGGTCGAGGGTGTCACACCTACCGGGCCGAGACCCGAGGAGCAGGGTAGACCTTGTGAACCACACACGAGAGTCTTGTACGAGGCCGGACCCAGCGGGCTGGGCAACACGTCGCAGGCACGTGGCAGGCAGCTCGACAAAATGGCCGCTGCGCCAGACAGGAGCACCCGTCCAATGCTATTCCACGAATTCGGCAAAGAACGAGTGTCAAGGTGGATTATAAATCATAAAGAACAAAATGTTGCTGTGCCAGGGGTTTTTAGAGCAAGCGGGTTTGTACAGTTTTGTGACCTCTTCCTGCTACACCTCTACTTTTGTAGAAAAGAAATTGAAGCACATCACATCTGTTTCTTTGACAGAGAAAAATGAAACAGAAAAACTGAAAATTACTGAAATGGTTCTGTATTTGGTTGTACACAAGCGTAAAACAACTGCAGTTCGTGATATTCAAACAAAACATGCAGTAAATTGAAAACAACTGACTAAAAGAGTCGTTCAAGAAAAAGGCAAAACGCCAAACAGGTAATGTTGACGAATAATTTGATAAACAAAACACAAACAACTCAAGATACGTGTCCAATAATCACGAGGAAAAAAATTGACAAAAGTACTAGACAAGAGCTGGGAAGAAGGGGAAATACACAGAAAAAAGGTGAAAAAGGGAAATAGCAAGGATGTGGGAAGACACCAAATGACAGTAGGCAAAAACAAAAGGGGACAGGAACATTCCTGTCATCACATTATATTAAAAGACACATCATTGCGCTGAGCGTTACTTAAGCCGCTCACATTTTAAATCGTCACTTTGGTGAACACAATTCAAATCTGAAAATAAATTCAAAAGATATAAACGATAAAATGATGATGCGTCCCGGGAATAGCTTCTTTTTCCGGAATCAGATTTGCCAACGCAGTGGGGGAAATAGGTTCAAAAGCGGGATTTCTTATGTTGAAATGTAATGACAACCTACACACCCCTCACTTGTATTGCGTTTCGGCGGTTAAACAGATTAGCATAAAACGTAAAATGTTCCGCCTTCATCAGGGCAGTAGTAACAAAGTCCTGCAAAAGTTGGAAAAATAAAACAAGGGGGAAAGAAAAAAGAAAAGGGGGCAATGAATGCCAGGGTTATCAATGACTGGTGAGCTTTGTCAAAGATTAGATGTGAACTGTTTAAATATTAAAAGAGAGCCAGAAAAAACCTCCACATAAAAAATTGTTTTTGAATGTGTTCATTTTAAAGAACGCTCTACTGTGACCTCTATGTCACCAGTGAGAGGGATAGAAAAGGTGGCAAAGGTTTTCTATCCTGTAACCCATGCATCGGTGTCTCATGGCCTGCACCATTTCACCTGGCCGTGCAACATATTGGGCAGAGTTTAGTGCACAGTCGAGATAGGAAATAAACATTTAAGGTACCTATACGCTGTTGCGCCTCAACATCAGAGGTCATTGGTAGGCAAAAGAAATTGCAGCAAAGGAAAGGGGGACAGCCAGTGGTGGAAACCGTGCGGGCACTCAGGAGTGGCTGCAAAGTTTAAGTCACTCAAGCATGGAATTAACTGTGGAGAGAGGAGGGGTAGGCGGGAAGAGGGGAGAGGAAAGGAAGCAGAGGAAGGAAGTTATATGCAAACCACTTAAGTGAGGCAACGTATGTGTTCAAAAAATTGGACACAGGGCCCACAAATGGTCCAAAACACAAGGGTAACAATATCGTAGATGAGTGTAAAATACCTTTGCTGGTGGGGCGATTGAGACAGTATGTTCTCACATCAATGCGTGTAGAGGCCCTGGGGGGCACGTAATGATGAGGATGATAGGATCCAGTTGAGCCTGGTGTGGTGTGCCAGCAGGGTGCACATCCTGGCCAGAAAAAAGGCAAAGAAAAAGCATCCCGTCATGATTTTATCACGTGAACTCAAAGGGTATTGGCACAGGTAAAGTAACCGTGCTGTACATGGGGTGCACTTACTCATTCAGGCGGACGTTACCGCTCGCGGGTAAAAGTTGCTCCTGTCATGCGGCTGCGAGAAAGGTAACTGCAAGAGTGAGGTACCTCCGAGCTGCATGAAGTTGCTCGGTCAGGAGGGATGGGGGCGGGGCCTAAAACGTCACGCAATCATTGGTTCCCAAATGTGCTGGTGCAGCGTCACATCGAGCTGCCAACCCTTCCTGCTTAGTCATCAGCCGGGACGAAGGGGGGCGGCAGAAATGCTTTGCCCCTATTGGTCCACACGGTATGTGAACAAGCACGGCCCCAGCGGTGCTCGAAAGCCATGGGGAGATATCTAGTGCTTGTGCCGGCTGCGGATCTGTGCAGGTTAAGAAAGCCTCATAATATAGCAACAATCTTTGGGTGATCAAGCGGAGCCAGAACCGCCACGCGTGCCGGCTTCGGGTCAGTGTACATCAAAGGTCCCCGGTTAATGGCAACAATGATTGAGTGACCATGGAGGGGGGGGGGGCAAGTGGGGGGTGCGGGACAAAAGAGGGAAAAAGAAATGAAGAAAAGGGAGGGAGTGATGAGATAAGGAGCCTCATAGGGGTGCACACTTAATGTGCGTGCACACGATTGTGTGCTGGCATCCTGATCCAAAGGTTGCACGGGATCATAGAGGGGCCATGCTGTCTACCAATTGGGCAGAAAAAAGCCCACAAAGTGCTGGTGGAGCATCCTGATCATAGTGATCCACAGGCGCAGGAGGAGCCCCCAATTAAGAAAGGGGGGTGGAGGCAAGTGTCAAGGTGGGACTGGTCGCAACCACGTACGTGGCCTACAGTCTACCCTTTATATGCACAGGGCAACTTTCCCATGTGTCCATACAGACTGGGTACACAGCAGCTCCAGCAGTCCCCTGCTACTCTGTCGGTACACCCTGCCACCTCTTCGGTCAGTGAGGAGGTGCTCTTCGACAAATTCCTCGGCCTCATGAGGTCTCCTCAGATGGGGGTTATCATCAAGGATGCAGTCAGGGAAGTCCTCCCTGTCATGCTAGCAGCACCACAGACGCCTCTATCAGGCTCCCTGACCCCGGTGCAGCTGCCTCCTCTGGCTCCACAGCCAACTCTGCAACCTCCACCGCCTCCTCGCGCCATCTACCCCTCCTCCTCCACAAGATCCTGCAGATCCGCAGGACACAGACAAGGAGGAGGATCCGGACACGCCATCCTCAGCCAGGGCCTTCCATGAACATCTTACTGGCCTGGCGGAGTACCTAGGCCTCCCTCAGCCCGAGGTCGAACAGCTGGCAGAGGGGGTTCTGGCGGAAGACCTCACAAGACACCCCTCTGCCAGCATGGGGATCCACTGCAAACCGATGTAGCCTCCCTGGCCAAGAAGAGTTGGCTCAAGCCCCACTCAGTCCAGCCAGTCAACCGACGCCTGGACGCCAAGTACAGGCAGATGGAGGGGGACACACTCTTGCTCTCGTCCCATCCTCAGCCACACTCCTCAGTGATCACTGCGGCGTCACTTTACTCCAAGCCTCAGTCATCCTCAGCCTCCTCCTCTGCGGCGCTGCTAGGCAAGGAGGAGAAGATCTTGGAGGCTTACGGCAAGAAGATCTACTCCAACGCCTCCTTGCACCTGCGTCAGGCCAAAGCAGATGATCTGCTGGCTGCCGCCAACCAACGGTTATGTCGGGAAATTGCGGACTTCCTCCCGGAACTCCATTCCCAATGCCAATCATGCTTTAAGGCGGGGCTAGCGGACCTCATGGAATCCACTGTGGCGCATACCGATAACTCGGGCCGTGCCATCTGCTTTGCCACGGACATGAGGCGCACAGCCTGGCTGTGGGCGACGAAATTTAACGCGGGCGTCCAGGTGCGCATTCTAGATCTACTGTTCAGGGGGGGGATCTCTTCCAATCCTCTATGGATGAAGAGCTGGACAAAAAGAAGAACCGCTCACAAACGTCAAAGTCCTTGTCCATTCTTACAAAGACCACGCCCAAATCTTACACCCAATCTCAGCAGCGCTCAGAGAAGGGTCGTACATATGGAGGGTTCCGCGGCTTCCAGGAAAGCAGATCCAGGCAGCCGGACTGCTCGCCGCTGCAAAACCGGCACAAACAACAAAAAGGGGTGGGGGGAGTAAGGGCTTTTTTCAGTCCCCCTCCTCAGCCTCAGTGGGAAAGAAGGCATGACATGCCCCTTCGGGTCCACGTGTCTCCGGTGCTTGCTCTTCAGGCACATTTCTGGTGCCAGAATTTCGCAGACCCCTGGATCCTCTCCGCAATATCCACGGGGTACCGCCTACCCATCCCAGCCTCTCCTCCCTCCTCCCCTCCACTCCACTCCCACAGGTTGGGACAGCAACTTTTTTGGCAGAGATCTGGTCGCTCGTAGAGAGCCAAACAGTGGAGGAAGTTCCAGCCTCCCAACGAGACTTTGGCTTCTACTCCAGGATTTTCACCATTCAGAAGAAGAACCAGGCGGGCCTGAGAGTTGTGCTGGACCTTTCCACCCTCAACCTCTCCTTACCCCTGCAAAGATTCAAGATGGTTACGCCTGCTTTTATAGCGCAGACATTGGACAAGGGAGACTGGATGTGCTTACCTACACTTCCCAATTTGGCATCCCCATCGTTCTTTCCTACGGATCAGGATCATGGGCTCCCATTTCTAATACAAAGTCCTTCCGTTTGGCCTCAACTCGGCCCCCAGGGTCTTTACCTGACTCATGAACGCTATAGCAGCCCTCCTCAGAGCGCAGGGCCTCCACATCTACCTATACCTCGACGACTGGCTTGTCAGGGCTACATCTCCGGAAACGGTTCACCACTCTTCCCATGCTTTTATGAACACACTGCACGACCTGGGCTTTTCGCTCAACCTCAGGAAGTCACAGCTGCTCCCTACGCAGACTCTGTCATTCCTGGGACACGTGCTCCGAGAGGGTTTTCTCGTCGGAGGACAAGATCTTGGCCATCAAGAGGGCCACCGCCCACTTCCTCAGCAGAGAGGTGACCTCGGTATGGTGGTACCAACATCTCCTGGGTCTATTAGCGGCGGTTCTGTTAGCCGTGCCGCACTTAAGAATGAGAAGGATTCAGCTGCACTTTGCGGCCTCATGGAATCAGGAGCGGGGCTCTCAATCCGAGATGATCACCATTCCTCCATCACTCCACCCGGACCTAACTTGATGGTCCATGGACTGCAACCTACGGACGGGAAAGCCTTTTCGGCCGCCCTCTCCGCAGGCCACCATCACCACAGACTCCTCACTCGAGGGCTGGGGAGCCACCCTGGACGATCTCTCGGTCCACGGCACCTGGACTTGACAGGAGAAGGAATACCACATCAATTGGCTGGAGCTGAACGCCATCTGGCTAGCGCTCAGAGCATTCCTACCACTTCCCAGGGGCAAGGTTGTCCTCATCCAGACAGACAACTCGACCAGCATGTACTACGTCAACAAGCAGGGAGGCACCAGATCCCCTTCTCTGTGCAGACTGGCGATCAACATGTGGGAGTGGATCCTGGAAAACGACATTTACCTCAGGACAGTCCACCTCCCGGGCAAATCCAACCTAGAAGCGGACAGGCTTAGCAGGCTGGGAGCGGACAATTAAGAGTGGCAGCTAAACAACCTTGTTATTCAGGAGCTTTTCAACAGGTGGTGTCACCCCCACGTGGATCTCTTTGCCACCTGGCACAACAGGAAGTGTCCCCAGTTCGCATCCTGGCAAGGTCAGGGCCCCGGCTCTCTGGGCAACGCATTTCACCTCCAGTGGACCGGCATGAAGGCACAGGGTAATTTGCAAGATCAAGGAGTCTCGCCGACTCCTCATCATTCTGATAGCTCCATGGTGGCCGGCCAGATGGCTCCATGGTGGCCGGCCAGGCCATGGCTTTCGGAGCTACTCGGCCTCTCGGAGGTGCCCCCGATACATCTTCCGAAGGGCCGAGCACATCTTCTGGCGCAGCAGGGGGGCAGAATCATCCAAAATTAGCCCTCACAGCGTGGTACCTGAGCAGGTAACGCTTCGGGACCTTAGCCTCTCACAGGCCAATCTGGAGATCATACAAGGCACCAGGAGCAAAGCTACCAGAACCCAGTACAAAAGCAAATGGACCAGATTCTGACACTGGGCAGACTCCAAGGGAATTGACCCCTTGGCTTGCACTTTGGACGACATGCTCTCCTTTTCGGCGCACCTCGCTCATTCAGGCGTACAGGTGGATACCTGCCGCACATACCTTGCAACCATTGGGGCTCAGATGTGGGAATTTTTTCCTCCTCCATCCCTATCGTCAAACAACATCTGCCGGGTCTCGCTAGGCTCTACCCGCCTGTCAAGAGACCGCACCCCGTATGGGAGCTCAACATAGTCTTGGGCACACTGGCACACAAACCATTCGAACCAATGGCATCAGTGGACATCACGATGGTCACCATCAAGACAGCCTTACTAGTTGGCCTTACCTCGGCTCGTAGAGTCAGCGAGATCCAGGCGCTAGTTGCCTCTGAGCCATATACCACTTTTCACAAGGACAATGTAGTCATGCGGACGCACCCGGCTTTTCTGCCCAGGGTTCCGTCTGCTTTCCACCTTAACAAGGAAATAGTCCTTCCTACGATTTTTCCCAATCCAAAGGATGAAGCAAAAAGGGTGCTGCACTGCCTGGATGTCAGGCATGCTCTGAAATTCTACTTGGACAGGACCAAGGGCTTCCGCAAGTCGGATGCCCTATTTGTCACTTTTGGAGGCTCAAAACCAGGCTATCAGGCCTCTAAGTCTTCCATGTCCCGTTGGATGGTCTCCGCCATCAAAAAAGCGTACGAGGGCCAGCACAAGCCACTTATGGCCAACATGCATGCCCACGCAGTCAGGGCCAAGCAACGGCCATCGCATTCCAGAGCCATGTCCATCGGCAAGTCATAAGCAGGGCGGCCACTTGGGCCTCTCCCTTGGCTTTCTGCAAGCATTACTGTTTGGATGCCGGCTCTAGATGCGGCTTTCGGACAGGCGGTTCTCAGGAACCTATTTGCTTAAGGAGGGTCTCTTCTCCACCCTGGGGCTACAATCAGTTGTAATCACCCATACAGTATGGAGGAAAGGGGACGGGACCTAAGAGTAATTATAAGTTACTCACCGTAGTGACTAACGTACTCTTAGTCCATAGTCCCCTTTCTTCCATACGTCCCACCAACCTCCTCCCTAATAATACTGGTGACATCCGGCAATGTTAAATCTATTGTCGACGCGTCAATGGGGACTGAGGAGTGGCGCCGGAGGGCGGAGTCAGAGCAGCGCATGCTCCCTGGGCCGCGCCCCGGCGCACCTCTAAATTTAAAGGGGATGAAGGTTTTTTCTGGTGGAAAAGGTTCAATCTCCCGTCCCTTGGAAGGGTCGCCCATACAGTATGGAGGAAAGGGGCCTATGGACTAAAGAGTACGTTAGTCACTATGGTAATTTAAAATCTTTTGCGCATGACAAGCACTCTTCCATCCTGTGACCCGTGTCGAGGCACCATAGACGCAACAAGTGTGGGTCGGTGATGAACATCTTAGTGCCAAAGTCAGTACACCGTTTGAAGGCCGAAACTCGAGCGACCAGTATGTAACGTCGAATGAAGTGAAAGAAAAAAGAGGTTTTCTGCCAAACGTCAAATGAGTCAAAGACTCACTCTATTCCAAAGCAGTGTGTTAGCGCGTGGAAAAAAGGAACTGAGCTATGGGGTGTAGTGAGTTTACATACACCTGATGTATTTTCCAGAACTGACGATCGAGTGCCGAGCAATACGGATCAACTACCAAGTCGAGGTCTACTACGTCCTTTGTCGAAAGTTTTCTGAAGCAGCAGAGCTGAAAGGAATATCTATCAAATGAGGAATCTCTAGGAGAAAAACAAACCATTGAAGTAATCTCTGCAGAGGGACCTCACTCGCAACAGTGGTGAGGGTGAAGCTAGCAGCGCCGGGGCCTTTGCAAAGATGTCAAGCATCTGCATCCCGACGTTCCCCCCACTAATCCAAGGTAGAGGAGATACTGGGTACCTTAAATAGTGAATCCTCAGGTGAGGAATCAGTTTTTCTGCAGCAGGAATGCTGACTCAACTTTCTGGACAACAAGGACAAAGAGCCCATGGTGTCATTTGGGGAGCAGGATCTTTTCCAGAGTTTCTTCTTATTGTCCTTTCAAGTCACATGTGAATTACTATGTTTCTCTGGTTTCTCCTTATGGGCTTGTGCCTTCTTGATCAAAGGCTCAGATGCCAGTGACATAGTCCTCTTCCCATTTTTGTTGTGGAAGATGTAGAGTTTTGCAGCACACTCGCTAAGGGCGTTCGTATGCATAGCCTGGCAGGTGCAGAAGTACTCAATATTATGCGCCTTCCCAAAGCAGGTGAGAAATTAACAAATTACTTACCTGTGGTTTTTGATGGATGGCTCACTCACTGATTCTTCAACTTCAGAAAAATATCCAGGCAGCGCATCTGGCATCGAAAACCTTTTCCCCAGCTCCGGTGCCAATCGACTTTAGTGGCCCTTTCCTCAATGGTGTCTGCTGTATACATAGGGCACACCACACTTGGGACCTCGGTTCCATCTGTCCCACCCCAAGCTCCTTGATCAGCAGCTGAGGGAGCAGTATTTAATAGGAGAGATTCATTTGTTCCATCTTTTTACAAACGAAAACGTCTCTCTTTGATAGTGGAGATGGCTGGGAAGTTAATGAGGCATGTGCAAGGAGCCATCCATCAGAAGGGGAAATTACTTACTGTAATGGCCTTTCTATGGATATTTCTCCTGCGGATTCCTAATCTGATAGATATTCCATCCAGCTCTGCTGCTTCTGAATTTTTTTCGACAGGGGGTGTAGTGGACCTCGTCTCGGCATCCGATTGTCGGCTCCGGATGTGACGTCAGGCATTGCATATACACTACGCCCCACACCTCAGTTTCCCCCTCCCCCCGCCCCGAGCACACCACGCTGCATAGGAAAACAGAGAGATACCAAAAGGCGAATGAGCCCTGACAAAAATTAAATAACCATAAACCTTTAGCGTTTTTAAACAACATCTGGCAGGAAGGTGTAAGGCAGGCATGGTTTCAACAGTAAGACTTACAAGTGACCACAGTTCAAGGGTGTTTGCTGAACTTCTACAAGGGTATGATACGCCTATCTAATCCTAAACCTACAGATGGGAGTAAGCTACGACCATCAAATAATAATAATGCAGTCCTAGTGGAGTATTGTCAAAATAAAGTGCCTATACTAAAAACAAAAACGATTGCCAATCCTTACAGCTAAATAAACATAGTGTGGGAGAGTGTTCATGAAAAAGAAAGAAGTGTTCACAAAATGAAGTGTCTGGATGTTCAGGCCGTTGGCGTCCTTTCCCCACTTTTTCAGCACAGGACAAGGCGGTTTACTCGAGCAAAGCACACACTCTGGCTTCTTCGGCACGAGGACACAGTTCCATTACCAGTATCATGGCCTTCTGTGGTGCAAGTCTCTTTACTTCTCAAAAGTATCTTGATTCAGAGGGCCCAATGTAGAAAAACAAACACAAAGTTCCTTTCCTCTTAGAAGTGTTCAATTTGGGTGACTCATCCAGGATCCCCCTCAGCCAGGCACGGATCCTTTCTCCTCCACAATTAGTCTCCATTAGCCGGGCTCGGACCAACTGCAGTTCGCATTCCACTATTGAAGACTTTCAAATGTGCATGGGGATATAGCTTGACCCGTTGCAGGACCACTTCGATCTCAAAAATCTACAGTATCTTACTTGGCTTCCAAAAGTTCAATCACTCCTCTGGTTTTCCATTATATTTGTGTTGCTCGTCACATAAGTTTCACACACTGTTTTCTTTAGATTTCTTCATACAATGTTGCTGCTTGCAACCTTGGTTCTAACACAGGCTGGTTTGGTATAGGTCTCTCTGACTCACCGGGTGTGCTGTCTTTACTGGCACTGCTTTGTTGTAGGAGCCTTTGTTGTACAGCGGCGAATGCTCCTCCCCGCCTTGGTTATCGACGCGGGAGAGCCCCCGGTAGCTCCAACACACAATGCAGGTTTGTTCAGCTTTAGTTCCTGGTGTTAGATTTCTTACTTTCCAAGGTTCACGAAAATACCGGTTCTGAAAAGGTCAAGGCACTTCCCTCCTTGCAACCCTTACTCTTATGTCCCGTCCCCTTTCCTACATACTGTACGGGCATCCCTTCCAAGGGACGGGAGATAGAACTCTTTTCACCAGAAAAAACCTTCTTCCCCTTTAAATTTAGAGGCGCGCGGAGGTGCGGCCCTGGTAGCATGAGCTGCCCTGACCCCGCCCTCTGGCGCCACACCTCAGTCCCCTTTTCCGCGTCGACGGGAACGGGCCGAATTCACCAGCGCTCCTGGGTTTGGCTTCGGCCATGTAATTCCATGCACGGATACTTTTTCTCTTCTGTCTTTTTATCATTAAGGTACTCAGTCCTCAGGTGTCACGCTCCTCCTTTTACAGGGTTCAGCAGGTGTCCATCCTGCGATGGGCTCCTTCCAACTAAAGACACCCATGCCCTCTTCCTGCGTTGCCTTGGCCCAGATCACAGCTGGCAAGCTTGTACCGCGTGCGACATGCTCTCCTCGAGGTCTCTGAAGAACAGACTAACCAGGTGGTGAGAGCTCTTCCAGAGATTGCCTCCAGAGGACCTAAAGGACTTAGTCTATCATCGATCCAAGGCCAGGATAGGGCCTAGCTCAGGTCCTCATACCAGCACGAGTACCAAGGCTATCGGCTACCAGGCGGCAGGCCGAGGGGTCAGTTGATCCTCCCTGTGGCAGTGCTGAAGGACCGGAAGGTTCTTTTACTGGCTCGTTACCCGAAGGGCCACATGTTACGCTCACCTGACTCCCACGGAGGCGCTGGCCTGGTTCGCGCTGCTGACCTCTTCTAAGGTGATGGGCAGGGATCGGAAGACAGACTGGACCGGGCCCCCAAATCTGGCTTGTCTGGCTCGCAGAAGTATCCTTCTGTAGGTGAAAATAGGGGATTAACTGTCTGCGGGGTAATGCAATCGGCCTCCCACTTTCCCCTCTCACCCTCCTCGAAACCCTTCTGTGATTCCTCGTAGCGTCTCACCTTAGGGTCTGGAAGGACGAGCTCTGCATCCTGCTTCTGATGCAGGGGCGCGTTGGTATCCAGTTACTTCACTGGATTTTCGGATTGGTGAGAACCAAACTTGCTTGGCTTCCAGGTAAGTTTTTTGATAAGAGGTTCCCCTTGTGTCCATGCATTAATGTACTAATGCTAGTGTCTTTTTCCCCATAGGGGCCGGGGTACGGAATGCCGGGGAACAGGCACCGACCCGAGATGAGAGGTGAAATCCTTGTAGAAATCAGGTAAGTCTTTAATGAGCGTTTTTTGGTAATGTCTTTTCATTCGCTCATTAACGCTGATGTCTCTTTTTCCCCTTAGGGGCCGGGGTCCGGAAATGCCAGGATGCGGCGTGGACCCGAAATGAAGAGGTAATGAATCAACAGGTAAGTCTTAACATGGAGATTTAGCTTTCCTTATTCCCTTCTCTCTCTCACCTTTTGTTCTGGTCTTTTTCTCCCTAGGCGCTGGGGCGTGACTGCGAATCCGGATGATCGCTGCTGAACATGGAGGTGCCCTGTAAAGGTGAGTGGAATGCGGCGCTGCAGCGATCGACGCGATGAGCTTTTAAATAAAAGTTTTCCTTTTCAGGATTGTCGGTGAGATGTCTCCGGGATGCGGATTTAGCAGGTAAGAACTTTTCCTTCTTATGTTCTGTTCTCTTCTTCTCTTCCTTTGCAGGTGATCCAGGATGCTGGCAGGCGTGGCAGAAGTCAGGATGCAGGAGCAGACACAGTGAGCGTCCAGCTGCTAGATGCAGAACAACGCGAAGCACGTGTGGCTGTTCGGGTGGGGTTTAAATAGCCTTGGAAGAAGTTCCAGGTATGTATCCTTCCCCGACCACGACCGGATGGTAAATTAGTCCCACAGGTAAAGTAGTTCCTTTCAGGCCTCCAGGAGGCCGGGATCCTGCAGCATGGTCTGCATCAGGTAAGTGCACCCAAGCACTCCCATAATGAGCCTGGCGCCTATGGCGCCAGGACTGATGTCTTTTATGAGCCTGGCGCCATAGGCGCCAGGACACTGTCCAAAGGGCCCCTATATGGGGTTGCTGGGTCCTTCCTTGGGGACTGGATGTCCGCTTTCGGGGACGCAGGGCTTGAACCGGCTCCCCGGGAGCAGGCATCATGACACCACACCCTAGTACCGGCAACATGTCCGAGGGGGAGCCTTTACGCAGTTCTACCGGCAGATCCGCTGAGGGCGAAACGCCTACCAGGCCTCTAATAGGCAGAATCCTCTGTAGTACCCTTAGGGAACACTACAGAAAATTAAGTCTACAAGTGGTAGTACAATTTCACCTTTGGTACAAGCCTGTACTACACAGTTACAGTGGTAGCAGTAGCAGAGCAGACAGACTTATCTCAAGAGCAAATGAGCAGTAATAGGGATTACACGAAGGACCACAATTACTGTGACTCAAACAAACACTGACACAAGGTTTTTGGTTAAAAAATGTAAGTACATTTATTTTTAAACCATCTGTTCACAAAACACTTCACTTCTATTAAACAAAACCACACTCTAAATATACCACACACAACCAATTCCTTTGGTTCAGGTCAATTCAAGGTAAGTACATTGGGGTTTGACAGACCGGTTTTGCGAAACAAAAGACGCTACCGGGGCTTTAAGCAGCGCTCACTTTTTAACAGTAATGACAGTTCGGTCTTACGAAAGAAAAGCGTACCCGCGGGAAGAATTGTAACCGTAGTCAAAACACATTTAGCACATCGAATAAAAACCAAGGACAAAAGGGATAAAAATCATAGGCAATACTTTTGTCAAGGCACTCGAATCACAGGACGTATTCTAAGAGACAGATAAAGTCAATAGGCCTGCGCCAGTGTCAATTGGAGCAGGGCTCTGTTGTAGAGGATCACACGATTAGAACAGTTTGAGATTAACGTTGCCAGGAGTACCTGGATATTGTCAAAGGGAGGCAAACGTTATAAGAGGGAAGGAAAAAAGGACAAGCCTTCGACAAGGAAAAGGGTTCACCCCGATTCCTCAACGTCGGACAGAGAGAACGACCCAATGGACACAGTACCTCACTCGAATGAAGAAAGCTGGTGCCACGGCAGTTATTCCTGGTAGTTCTCACGGTTCCTAAAGCTTCAGTCGTGGGGACAAGAAGGAGGACATCAGGAGCGATCTGCACTACCCAGGGATGAGGCCAGCAGCAGCAAAGCAATGGTGAATCTAAGGTGCGCTCCTTTAAAACAGGAGAGGGCTCTTCTGATGGCTATCCGGACTACTACATCTTTGTGCAGGGATTTCGACCCAGGAGAGGATTCTCTGGCTGTAGAAAGGTGAGCTGGAAAGGGAAGAAGACTCCGGACTGGATCTTCTGTCGTTGAAGGGTAGATGGCTCAGGACTGCAGCAGGGCTTCACCGGGACTCGGGAGTTGCAGCGGCCGTCTTCTTCTCCGCTTCTCTTCGGTTCTTGTAGTTCCATTGGCGACTCTGACTTCCAGCTCAAGAGTCCTGCCTTTTATGCCAAAATCCCCCATTCACACAGCCTGGCTGTCAATCACACAGCAGGAGGGTTGTCCACCCTGGACAACCACCTCAGCCAATGGACACAAAGTATGACTTGGGTCTCCAAGGAGACCCTGTGCAGGGGGCTACTAAACCCCTCCTTCACATTAAGCCCACCTAGACACCCATACGCCAAAGGAGGGCTTCTTCACAGAAGCCTGCCAAAGGACGGTGAACAAAGAAGGCAAACCTGGTTTGCCACGCAAAGTAAAACACAAGAAGGATATTAACACAAAGAAATGGTGACTAAACCCGACTGGAGACAAAATAAAATGTATTTGGTCAAGCAGGTTTATTTTCGAGGCTAACACAATAGCCTAAAACAGTACCACGTTTATATACTATAATTGCGGTAGAAACGTTAGGGTAGATACCATTGCCACCAGCCAAGTCTTAGTGTGAAGGGAGCGAAACAAGGCTCCAGGAGGTACAGACAAAAAGGGATCAGAGTTAATCCTTTCCAATACTCCATGTAAGATGGGGTGTATTGGGTCTGTAGCTTAAATGACTACATAAAGTAAATGGCAACTTTACCTGTTTCTGGGGGACAGTAGTCAGCCCCAGAGAAATGGAGTCAGTGGGAAGTCTTAGAGACAACACGGTGTCACTGCACTGAAGGTGCTGTGTAACACACACAAAAATTTGGGCTCATGGAGTGGTGTGGCTCCAGGGCCCAAGATCACACAAAAAGTAGAAATACACATGGCAAAACACATGTAAGAGTGGGAAAAAAGTTCACACTCTTACCAGGTGGAAAAAATAAACCCCAGAAATCCAGCAAAGCTGCTGAGGGACTCAATAGGTAAGGGAAAGTAGGCATAAATGAGAATTCTTCCCAACAGCCTCAGCCTCAGGAACAGGGTAGGCCTCATGATCCACACTCAAGAGTCCTGGACGGGGCCGGGCCCAGCGAGCCAAGCAACACCACACAGGCACATGGAAGGCAGCTTGACAAAATGACCGCTGTGCCACAGACATTTCTGATATCCCCCCCAATACCGCACCACGACACGGAGCAGGTGGAGAACGTGTGTCAAGGTGGGACTTGTGTCAACCAGGAACGTGGCCGACAGCCTACCCTTCCTTTGCGCAAGGCAAGTTTCCGCTGCGTCCGTATTGGGAGGGTACGCAACGGCTCAAGCAGCCGCCTGCTATCCTGTCAGTATCGCCTACCACCCCTCCGGCCTGTAAGGACAGATTCTTTGAAAGGTTCCTCAGGCTTATGAAATCTCCTTGGATGGGGGTCATCCTCAGGGACGTGCTCCCGCCAATGGCTCTGGCACCGCAGGGCCCTGTTCAGCCTCTGCCGCCCGCACCAGCCCTACCGATTGTACAGGCGGTTCCACTGCAGCCTGCGGCTACGGTCTCAACACCCCATCCTTCGGCTCCTAGCACCCCTCCAATGGTGCCGGACCAACCGGACTCTCAGGTGGACACAGATGAGGAGGAGGACCCATACACACCGTCATTAGCCAAGGCCTTCCATGAACGTCTTGCGGGACTGGCAGAGTACTTGGGCTTTCCTCAACCCGAGGTAGAGCAACCATCAGAAGGGGTCCTCGCCGAAGTCCTCGCGCTACTTCCCAGCGAGAACAAGGATCCTGATGCAGAAGGACGTAGTCGCCTTGGCCAAAAAGGGCTGGCTCAAGCCCCACTTGGTCCAGCTGATCAATTGACGCCTGGACGACAAGTACAGGCAGATTGAGTGGGATACACTCTTGCTATCGACCCACCCTCAGCCCACTCTTCGGTGATCGCTGCAGCATCACTATACTCCAAGCCTCAGTCGTCCTCGGCCTCTTCTTCTGTGGCGATGCTAGGCAAGGAGGAGAAGATCCTGGAGGCATACGGGAAGAAGCTGTATTCCAACGCGTCCCTGCATCTTCGTCAAGCCAAGGCCAATGACATGCCTGCAGCCATTAACCAGAGGCTTTGGCGGGAAATTGCTGATTTCCTCCCAGAGCTTCTAGCGCAGAGCCAATCGCGATTCGAGGCAGGACTGGCTGAGGCCAAGATGGTGGCACAAGACATCATGGAGTACACCGTGGCCCACATTGGCACTTCTGGCCGGGCCATCTGCATTGCCACGGACATGAGAAGAACAGCCTGGCGCTGTGCTACTAAATTCAACCCGGATGTTCAGGAACGCATATTATACCTTCAGTTCGAAGGGAGTGACCTCCTCCACTCCACCACGGACGAGGAGCTGGACAAAAAGAAGAATAGCTCACAAACGGCCAAGTCTTTATCTTTATCTCACAGCAGCGCTCGGACAAGGGGCGTACATACAGAGGGTTCCGCGGCTTCCAAGAGCGGGAGTCCAGGCAGCCTGACCGTTCGCCGACGCAACAGCCTCGGAGGGAAAGAAGGCATGACACACCCCTCAGGGTCCACATGTCTCCAGAGGGGGGGCAGGCTTGCTCTCCATGCACAGTTGGCGGCAGAATTTTGCGGACCCCTGGATCCTCTCGGTAGTATCCACGGGGTTCCGTCTACCCATCCCAGCCTCTCATCCCTCTTCCCCTCCACTCCCACAGGTTGGGACAGCAACTCTTTTGGCGGAGATCGGTTGCTCGTCGAGAGCCTAGCAGTGGAGGAAGTCCCAGCGTCCCAGAGAGGCTTGGGTTTCTACTCAAGGATTTTCACCATTCAGAAAAAGAACCAGGCAGACCTGAGAGTTTTGCTGGACCTTTCCACCTCAAGCTCTCCCTACCTCTACAAAAATTCAAGATGGTTATGCCAGCTTTAATAGCGGAGACATTGTGCAGGGGAGATTGGATGTGCTCCCTGGATCTGAAGGACGCGTACTTCCGTGTCCCGATCTGGCAGCCTCATCATTCTTTTCTATGATTCAGGATCATGGGCTACCGTTTCCAATACAAGGTGCTTCCCTTTGCCCTCAACTCGGCCCCCAGGGTCTTTATCAGGCTGATGAATACAGTGGCGACGCTCCTCGAGGCCACCACATCTATCCGTACCTCGACGACTGGCTCGTCAGGACGGTGCACCGCAGCTCGCACGCCCTCATGAACACTTCATGATCTGGGCTTTTCGCTCAATCTTAAGTAGTCGCCGCTGCTGCCTACGCAGACTCTGACCTTCATGGGTCTCATCTGGGACACAGCCTCCGAGAGAGTTTTTCCTTTGGAGGACTAGATCACGGCTATCAAGAGGGCCACTGTGCACTTCCTCAGCAGAGAAGAGACATCGGCCTGGTGGTACCAATACTTACTGGGTCTCATGGCAGCGGTCCTATTAAGACTCAGGATGACGAGGATACAGCTGCACTTTGCGGCATCATGGAACCAGGAACAGGGTTCTCATGCAGAGATGATAGTCGTTCCTCCTTCTCTTCACCCGGACCTCGCATGGTAGTCCAGGGACTGCAACCTGCGGATGGGCAACCCCTTCCGGCAACCTACCCCACAGGTCACCATCATGACGGATTCCTCTCTCAAGGTATGGGGGGCCACCCTGGACACCCACTGCGTCCATGGCACCTGGACCTGGCAGGAGTACCACATCAATTGGCTGGAACTAAAGGCCATTTTTTTTATTGATATTTTTATTAAGTTTTATAAAAATAGTTAATTCAAACGATAACAATGCAAGGGAAAGGAACGCACACATCAATTCATCAGATCGTTACTTCTAGTCCCCTTCCCAGAAATCCATCCCCATTCAACAAAACATAACAATACATTATCAATTAATCGAACTTAACGAAATCATGAACAAGTTCATTTATCAACCATCAATTGGAGAACAATGCAACAAAAAAAAATAAAAAAGAAAATTTGAGTGTGTAATCCTTCGCAATATCAATTCTGTGCAATAATGAACACCATCAAGTCTGTCAGGAATTCATAAAGTGCCTCATTAAGTTCGGCTGAAAAAACAGCTGCTCTCTGTCCGATACATAGTCCAAGAAAGGGTTCCAGATCCGCATGAATTTCGAGAGCTTCCACTCTAGCATAGCAGTAAGCTTCTCAAGACCCATCAATTCCCACACCTTCACCCACCAGTACGCCACGTGTGGCCCTTCCACTGATTTCCAGAAGCGAGCCCTTGTGATTCGTGCCGCAATAAGTAACTGAGCGATTAGGGCTGCTCTGGTGCTTGTCATCGGGAAGGACCCATCTTCAGGCACGTCTTCCAATATTAGTATGCGCGGGTCCATAGGGAGCAGTGTGCCAGTGATGTCCTTGATCTTGGAACGAATCTCCAACCAATAGGCTTGGACGACCGAGCAATGCCACCACATGTTCCCCAAATCATCTCGTTCACCACAACCATGCCAACACATATCCAGGTACTCTAAATTCATTGCATGCAACCTAGTCGGTGGGAAGTACCAGCGAAAGCAGATGTTGATAGCGTTCTCTTTTACCAAAGTACACCTAGAGCTTTTGTGGGTTCTGTACCATATTCGCTGCCAGGATTCCTCTGGAATTTCAACCCCCAGTTCCCTTTCCCACACCATCATGTAAGGAAGCTTCTCGCCCTCTGAAACTTTTTCCAGAAGACTATAACAAGCAGCTAACCTATGGGAGCTCTGCCCCTCGAGAATTCTTAGTTCTATGCCGAATGGCGCTCTGGTGGCCGCCTGGCGTGTGTCCCTGTTAGTCAGCCAGTGACGAAGCTGTATGTACCTAAACCTTTCTACCTCCGACAACCCAAATTTCTCCTTACATTCCTGGAATGTCAGTGGCTCCTGGTCCGCATATAAGTCCCTAAACCTTAAGGGCCCATCTGACTTCCAGACTTGGAATGAGTTGGGATTTAATCCCGGCGTAAACGCCGGGTTTTGAACCACAGGGGACAACGGACCTAACCCCGGAGCGAACCCCCTTTGCGCAGCTGCTTTGTTCCAGCTTTGAAGCGTTGCCAATGTCGTGGGCAACAGTCCTCCCTTGATGGCCCCGCACCTCTCTGGGCAGGAAAGGGAAATACTCCAACGGAAAGGGGGCAGCTTCTTGCTCAATTTCCTGCCATTTAGGAGTTTCGGAGGAGCTTCCCCATGCTAGCATAGGTGCAACCTGTGACGTTCTATAATAGCGCAGAACAGAGGGTAGACCTATGCCCCCGTGCACTGCCTTTCTTGTTAGGAGTGTATATGGGATTCTAGGCTTCTTATTTCCCCACACAAAGCGCCCTATCTCCTTCTGCATATCTATATGGTCCCTCTCCGGAATCTGCATTGGTAAAGAATAGAAGGCATATAGCAGTTTCGGAACAAGAGACATCTTCACTGCGCGCACCATGCCCAGCCAGGAGATTTCCTGCGAATCCCAATGATGAAGCTGCTCTTTGGCTTCTCTCCACAGTGCCGGTATATTTGCTTTAAAAAGAGGCCTGCATAGGTCGGGGTCAGCTTAATCCCCAAATAAGGAATATTCGCGGAAGCCCAGGGAATGGGAAAGGCCGCCTGCACCTCCGCCAGGCCCTCTGGGGATTCAGTTAACGCCATACCCACCGACTTATTAGCGTTCACCCCAAAGACGGAATTTTTTTCTAATCGGGATAATAAGTTCATCAGGGGCGGGATGGACCAGAAAACACAGCATATCATCCGCATATAGCGCTATCTTATGGCATTGTCCTGTGAACTCAAAGCCCATGATTTCCCTGCTCAACCGGACATGTTGTTCCAAGGGTTATAATGCTAAAGCAAAGACCAGAGGGGACAAGGGGTAACCCTGCCTAGTGCCCCTATATAAACGTATTGCTGGGGTCCAATTTGTATTCACTTTAACTTTAGTGGAGGGGAGTTGATAATTGGAGAGGATCAGCTTCAAGAAACTAGGGCCAAACCCAAACCTCTCCAGCACCAACTGTAAATAGCTCCATGACATACTGCCAAAGGCCCGGTGCGCATCCAACGATAACAATGACAATTTACCTGGCCGTCTAGGGGCCAAAGCTATCAAATCTATCGCCTGACATATGTTATCGTGTGTCGAACGATTACGTATAAAGCCTGTTTGGTCTTTCTCTACTAATGTCGGGAGTACCTCTCCCAGACGCCCCGCTATCACCCCACTCAACAGCTTTGCATCCGTGTTTAGTAAAGTGAAAGGTCGATAGGATGCACATTCAGCCGGGTTCCTTCCAGGCTTCAAAATCAGTGTCGTAGTGGACTCTGCCATAGAAGCAGAGACCGATCCGGTTGCCCAGATATCGTTAAAGAATTTTGTTAAGTAGGGGGAGAGCACAGCCCTAAATGTCTTATAAAATGTATTTGTGAACCCGTCAGGCACTGGAGCCTTACCCAAGGGAAGAGATTGAATCGCTGCCTCTACCTCTTCTTTTGTAATTGGCTCCTCTAAAAGCTCGCAAGTTGCCTGAGGCAGCTGTGGCAAGTGCGCATCCCGGATAAACCCATCAGCCATATGCAGATCCGTTTGATGGGGGGCGGAGTGGTCCCTAAAATACTCCTCATACGGAGTTTGTCTCTCTCCGAGGTGACTCTCCTTCCATTCCCATCCAACAATGCTTCAATCCTATTGCGGCTAGCTCGCATTTTCAGCTTGGCCGCCAGGAGCCGATTGGCTTTGTTCCCTTTAGAATAGTAGTATTGTTTAGTTCTCATCATGCTGTACGCTGCACGGCTCATGTGATGAGCCTCCAGGGCCCTCTGGGCTATCCTAACCTCCCGTTTCAGCCTTTGGATGGGCCTACGTCTATGAGACTCCTCCCTCTTCCGGAGCTCCAGCTGGGACTGTATTTGTTTCCTTACCCTCCCCTTCTCTGCTGAGTATGCAATAATCTGACCCCGAAGTACCGCCTTTGCAGCATCCCATATCGTAGCATAGCGCAATTCCTCCGTCTCATTCTCATCAAAATAACGGGAAACCATCTCTGAAATGCAAGTGCGAACTGGGGATCCTCCAGGAGGAACTCATTCAGTTTCCAGGCGTACGTAGGGCACGGGGAGTCACTAAGGGAAGACAACGTTAACCGTACCAGGGCATGATCCGACAAGGCTTTGGGTAATATATCTACATCAAGTGTTTGGGCTATAAGCTTGTCAGACACTAAGAACATATCCAGCCTGGAGAATCCCCTGTGCACCGCAGAGTAGTATGTATATTCTTGCTCTTCTGGATGACAGAATCTCCATACCTCTATAAGGGAGTGCTCTCGCAAGAGCGTAGTAAGTGCCAGATAATTCTTTTTGTCAGCACTAGTTGGAGGGAGAGACTTGTCCACCAAAGGGTTAACCACAGCATTAAAATCACCGGCAATCATGATTTCACGCTCTGCATGCTCAAACAAGAGTTTGGATAGAGACGCAAAGAACATGTCCTGCTATGAATTAGGTGCATATAGAGAGAGCAGTGTCACCCTCCTCCCCTGTAATCTAGCCACAACCAGGACATATCTGCCTCCCACATCTCTTAGCGTTTTACAAACCACGAAAGGGGTTCCCCTACAAACCAAGATGGCCACCCCGCCTCTCTTACTCCCCGAAGAGGTGCAATATTTCGTAGGGTATCATTTATTATTAAGCCTGAATTCATCCGATGGGAGCAGGTGAGCCTCCTGAAGAAATAGGAGCGAGAAATCTAGGGTGGCCATGCGGTGCATCAATGCCCGTCGTTTAATCAGAGAATTAAACCCCTGCACATTCAGGGAGAGGCAGTGGAAATTCGGATTAGTTATAGCCATGTCGTTGTGCCCTCAAGCAAGCGTCCATCTCTCTCCCCCCTTCAGATTGGCTAAGAAGTAGAATCCCACTCCACTCCCCATCCCCACTGAGCCCAGGTACCCCTCGGATGTAATAGGGCTGGTTCTTTTCATTCACCAATTTTGACATTTGCATTTCGCCATACTGCATAGCAGAGGCATATCAAAAGGACCAATAAAGCCCCAAACATAGCAGGCAAGTGCAAACCCTGACACGAACTTCGAAGACTAGACTCCTTAAGTAACATAAGAATACAATAAAGAAAAGAACAGAAAAGATAAAAGAAAGAAATAAAATGCAGATCACTAATTGCTTGCCAAACTCGCAATGCAACTGATTTGAACAGCCACCCTTTCAGGGTAACAATAACGGGCATAATCCGTGTGACGGGCACCCAACTTTAGAACACCTCAAGTTCATCCAAACGTATCCCCAATTTTAGTAATCGCGCACCTGGAGAGCGCGTGAAGAGGCCTCCTCAGGCATTATTGCATCTTAACCTGGTCCACAACACCAGAAGCAGGAGCCAAGATTAGCAGTCATCATACCAGTGTATTTGTGTGGGTAACCCAACCAGCAATTCTAGGGTACGAACTCCAGCCCCATCTCAAAGTCGACTTTCATAGACGCCTTCACAGAAGCAATCACCATCCTAGCCATCAAGTACAATAATCTGATCATCCTTGGAGATTTCAACATCTGGTTCAACGAAGAAACCACAACCACACAAAAATCCTTAACCGCCCAACTATCAGCCATGAACCTACAACAACTAGTCAAAGGAGCAACACACTCAGCAGGGCACACACTTGATGCAATCTTCGCCAACAAGGATCTCATCACCACGGCACCCCCAATTCAAATACTCTGGAGCGACCACCTCATCATTCCATTCATAATCACAATGGCCGCTCCAACAAAGAAGCAACAAGAAAAACCACTGATCATGATCAAAAGAAATTGGAGAACCATAAAAAACTCCAACCTAACCGAGCTCCTAGAACTCAGCAAACCACAAGCAACAACCATGGAATAAGCTGACCTAGACAAAAAAGTTACACTACTCCATACCCGGATTGCAACAACTCTTGATGACATCGCCAAAGAAAAGCCCTTCACCCCATCACATAAGAAAACAGCAAAATGGTTCACCCACTACTCAGCGCCATGAAATGAAAAAAAAGTAAACTTGAATCTGAATGGAGGACCAACACCACTGCAAACAAATTGAAATTCTACCACAGATCCGCTCATATGAAAAGGAAATACAAAAAGCGAAGAGGAAATACTAGGACAACCGAATCTTCAGAGCACCAAACGCCCAAAAAGAACTCTTCAAAATCATAAACGAATTAAAAAACCCACCGGGCTGCAACAACACGCCAATTCCATCAATGAAAATTTGCAATGACCTAGGAGACCACTTCAAAAACAAAATAACTTCCATCCAACACACCATACAAAACAGACCAATTAATCACACCTCAAACCCCATCGACACCGACGAGGAATATCCAAACAAGCTACGAAGCTTCCCAGAAATATCAGTAGAGACTTTCGTCAAACTGGTAAACCAAAGCAACAAATCAGGCTCTCCTGAAGACCCCTGCACCCGGGACATATACAAAACAATTCTCAAACAAGGAACCCCCATGGAATACCATAGGAATCTCCTCAACCTCTCATTCTCAACAGGTAAAGTACCACAGGCCTTCAAATCGGCTTACATCAAGCCGCTACTCAAAGACACAACAGGAAACGTAGAGGACTTATCCAACATACCCTACATAGCCAAACTGCTAGAAACCTACGTCTACAAAATAACCCAAGAATTCATAGAAGAGCACTGCCTACTAGACCAGGCACAAGTTGGTTTCAGACCAATGAGAGGAACAGAATCAGCTCTCCTCTCAATATGAGACGACCTAAAAATGAACGCAGACTCGGTCAACAGTACCGCCCTGATTCTCCTCGATCTATCCACAGCTTTCGACACTGTCAACCACGAAATCCTCATAAAGAGATTAGAAGGGCTAGGAATAACAGACACCGCCCTACTATGGATCAAATCCTTCTTAACAAACAGAATCAAAACCGTATGGATGAAACCTTTTAAGTCCAAACCTAGAGACTCCACATGCGGAGTACCACAAGGATAATCTTTCTCCCCGCTTCTATTCAACATCTACATGTACCCATTAATCAAACTCATCAAAAAACACGGCCTCACATGCTACAACTACGCCAACGATACTCAAATAATCTTCAACATACAAGACACCCGAGAAGAAAACACTACACTAGAGAATTGCCTTTGTGATATATTCAACTGGATGAACCTCAACCACCTCAAAATCAACCCAGGCAAAACAGAGATAATGATTGTTTCAAAAAAGGGAGGAGACATCAGCTACATCCTCTGGCCAAGAGAGCTCGGCACCACACCAGCATTATCATCAACTGTAAAAAACTTAGGGGTCCTGATGGATAACAACGTCACTCTAGAGCCAAAAGTAAACGCTCTACTCAAGAAATGTTTCTTCCTCCTGCGAGCAGCAAAAAGGATCCTACCGTTCCTGTCGTTCGCCAACAAAACACTTACCATCATCGCTCTGATCATGTCCAGAGTCGATTACACCAATAGCCTATACCTGGGCATGCCCGAACGACTTCTAAAAAAAACTACAACACATAGAAAATGCGTCAGCCAGACTCCTCCTCAAGCTACTCAGAAGAGAACACATCACACCCGCGCTAAAGATACTACACTGGCTACCATTAAAACAGCGAATAAAGATCAAGTCCATGTGCATCACGCACAGGGCAATACACAATCAAGGCGCAGAATTCCTCAGCGATAAACTACGCCTACATCAAACAACAGGAACACTGAGATCAAGCACCGACATCCGCCTGGAACCAAAACCCTATAACAGAAGAAAACTCAGAGGATCCTCTTTCTCTCACCAGGCACCGAAAACCTGGAATTACCTACCTAAGAATATACAGAACACCACAAACCACCTAGCATTTAGGAAACTCCTCAAATCATGGCTCTTCACAGCGTAACTACAACAGCGACGCACTAGAATGCCCACCCCGTTAAACAGCGATGAAATAACACCAACCTCGGTCACCCCCAAAATGGACATACACAGAACCCAAAGAACGGACCCCACAACAGACCATAAGATATTTTGGGAAATAGCCACAAAAAGAGGTCACCATAGACTGATCACATACTCGGACCGAGACGAAAGCCCTTAAACGACTCATCCACTGCCTCCCAGCCGTACCATAACCAAAAACCCCCAGAAGACACATTTAGATAGAAAGTTTGTGAGAGGAGACCACAACACCAGCTCCAGCACACAAGGAGGAGAATAGACACCCAACCCACACTAATCAATCCATCAGCATTAGAACTCCTACAGAGCTTGCTAGAATAGAACGACGAGGAGCAATTAGAACACTTACAGAGCACGTTAGAACAGCACAGGGAGCGCCTCACACAAACCTAAAACCCTGCCAGGCGTAACCCCTTTGCCCACCCTGATGAGATTGGGAGGATTGCCGAGCGCCACACTCGGACAGAGTTCTGAATGTTGGCATGTTAAACTTCATATAACCCACTAACAAAAAAGACTTATCTTAATCAAAAATCTCACACAACCATCTCTCGCACAACAACCCGCACGCACTTCACAACACTGCAACAACACATAAGCCGCACCAACAGCACATGAGGACTGACATCGATCCGATACTTGCATCAAAGCTCAGCACCCGGTGTATACCGAGTTGAAGCTGCCAACATAACACCATTCCTCTCACTATCCTACTCCCGCTTCACCTACTAACCCATCCCACCTTCTCGTTTGCACTGGCAGTCAGCATGTGCGAATGGGCCCTGGAGAACAACATCTACCATACAGCCGTCCAGCTTCCGGGGGAATTCAACCTGGAGGAGGACAGGCTCAGCAGGTTGGGAGCAGACAATCGCGAGTGGCAGCTAAACAACCTCGTACTGCAGGAGATCTTCAGCAGATGGGAACAACCCCAGGTGGACCTCTTTGCCTCCTGGGACAACAGGAAGTGCCAACAGTTTGTTTCCTGGCAGTGGCAGGGCCCCGGCTCCCTGGGTGACGCATTTCAGATTCAGTGGAACGGCATGACAGCATACGCCTTCCTGCCCACTACGCTGGTACACAGGGTAATATGCAAGATCAAGGAGTCTCGCCAACTCAGCATCATTCTGATGGTGGCCAGCCAGGCCATGGTTCTCGGAGCAGCTCAGCCTCTCCGAGAGACCTCCCATTCACCTTCCGACGGGCCCAGCACATCTTCTGGCGTAGCAGGAGGGCAGGGTCATTCACCCCGCCCCAGAGAAGCTAGCCCTCACAGCGTGGTTGCTGAGCAGGTCACGCTAAAACACCCCAGCCTGTCTCAGGCTAATCTAGAGATCATACAGGGCGCTAGGAGCAAAGCTACCACGGCCCAGTATAAGAGTAATATAGTGTTGGGTGCCCTGGTTCACAAACCATTTCAGCTAATGGCGTCCGCGGACATCAAGCTGGTACCATCAAGACGGCCTTACTAGTCGGCCTCACCTCGGATTGCAGGATAAGCGTAAATCCAGGTGCTGGTCACCTCAGAACCCTATACTACGTTTCACAGGGATAAAGTAGTATTGCAGACACACCCAGCATTCCTACCTAAGGTGCCTTCAGCATTCCATCTGAACGAAGAAATAGTGCTGCCTATGTTGTTTGCTGAGCCCAAAGACAAGGGACAGAGCGTTCTTCACTGCCTGGAGGTCAGGCGTGCCCTGAAATTCTACTTAGATAGGACCAAGGGCTTCCACAAGTTGGACGCACTTTTTGTCACCTTCAGCGGAGCAAGACCTGCATATCAGGCCTCCAAGGCCTCCATAGCACGTTGGATGGGCTCGGCCATCAAAGAAGCGTACAAGGGACAGCATAAGTCACTGCCGGCCAATATGCACACCCACGCGGTCAGAGCTAAGACAACGCCCATCGCATTCCAGCGGCATGTCCCCTTGCAGGTCATAAGCAGGGCGGCAGGTCATAAGCAGGGCGGCCACATGGGCCAACCCGTCGGCTTTCTGCAAGCACTACTGTTTGGATACCGGCTCTAGATTAGACGTGGCTTTTGCCAGGCGGTTTTTAGAAACCTTTTTGCTTAAGGAGGGTCTCCTCTCTACCCTGGGGCTACACAAAGTTGTAATCGCCCATGCAGTAAGGAGGAAAGGGGACGGGATGTAAGAGTAATTATAAGTTACTTGCCGTAGTGACTAACATACTCTGTCTTTATTCCCCTTTCCTCCATATGTCCCACCATCCTCCCCCCTAATCAAACCGGTGTCATTAGGCAATGTTAATCTATTGTCGACACGTTTATGGGGACTGAGGTATGGTGCCGGAGGGCAGAGTCAGGGCAGCGCATGCTCCCAGGGCCACACCCCTGCGCGCCTGTAAATTTAAAGGGGAAGAAGGTTTTTTTCTGGTGAAAAAGGTTCTGTCGCCCGTCGGGGAAGAAGGTTTTTTTCTGGTGAAAAAGGTTCTGTCACCCGTCCCTTGGAAGGGACACCCGTGCAGTATGGAGGAAAGGGGACTAAGTACGTTAGTCACTACGGTGAGTAACATATCATTTCTGGTCTCGCTGTCTTTCTTCTCGTATTAAACTGCCATCTTGGAACCGCTGTTTCCTTGTATGCCTTCCCTTGCTCAGAGTGTGCTTTGTGCTCCACCTTCTAACCGTGTGAGGAAGTGTGATGGAAGTCAGGTGTGTGTAATTATCAGTAATTGCCTGACGTTGCCTGACCATTGTATTGGGACATGTCAGGTATACGGCTCTGCTGTTGGTCCGTTTTCGTTCATGGTGAGCTGCCTGTGAGAAAGTGTTTGTGTTGGGAAAGGGGGTGGGGGAAGTTGGAGTTCCTAGGTATCCTGCCTAGTAGGATGGGGAAAAGGTGTTACAGGGAAAGGGATACTGCGTCTCACCATCCGGGGTCCCACTTCCACTCCCCGAAAACCCCTTATCCAGGTGATCCTTCCGCACTGGTCCACCCCCAGGAACTGGATCCAAAAGCGATGGCTGTGCCCTGGCCACCTGGATGACAGATCCCCGGGGTCTAGCGGGTAAGACACCTTCAGGTTTCTCACAAAGAACAGAAAATGGTTATTGAGGACCATCGCCAAGTCAACGTTAAAGAGAAGATGCGCACCAACCACCGACTTTCTGAGAGGGATGGATGGAAGGGGAGACGAGGAATCTGCGGGAGGAGAATCCATAGAGAAAACATTACAGTAAGTAATTTCTCCTTCAATGGATTGCTTTTCTCCCGCAGATTAATCATCTGATATAGACTCCAAAAGCAGTAGGTGAAGGAGGAGGGCAGAAAGGTATACCAAGACATTTTGCAGCACTGCCCTGTCAAAATGAGAATCAGCCACATCTAGACTGTAGTGCTTAGCGAAGGTATGAAGGGATGACCATGTCACTGCGTAACAAATATCCCTAACGGGGACTCCACTCTGTAATGCTGTTGCTGCTGAGACTACCCTAGTCAAATGAGCCCCGATCCCTTTCCGGTGGACTGGTAGCATTCTGCTATAAAGAAAATGGTCCAGCAGGACAAGGTTTGCTTAGTTATGGCCAGGCCCTTACGGACTAAAGAAAAAGCCACGAAGAGCTGGTCAGCTCTTCTGAACTCTGACTTCCTCGCAATCTAATAATTTAGCGTGCTTTTGGAATCTAGGCTATTAATTTGCTCTTCCTCCTTATAAGGATGCGGAGGAGGATAGAAGACTGAGTGGTCAATGCATTGCGATAGGTGGAACTCCGAGACAACTTTGGGAAGGAAGCCAGGCCTTACCATGAGTGAGAATTTCTCCCGAAAAAAAATTGCAGGAAGAGCGGCTTACAGCATAAGGCCTCGTGGATGCAGTAGCCACCAAAAAGGCTGTTTTTAAAGAGAGAATTCAAAGGGAGTTGCCGGAAACTTATTTACAAGGCCCTTCAGGAATTGTGCCACCACCGGGATCGTAAAATATTAACCTTGATCCGGGGCGGCCAAATATCCTTTGACTGTGGTGACCTGAAGGCGTACAGAGGCCAGTGACAGAAGGAACACCATCACTGTAGTGGTGGTGCAAGAGATAGGGGTCAATCTCACGTTCCCTGCACGTCTCAAATCTTCTCCATGCGTACAAAGATCTTGTGGACGGTCTGCATGCAGCCAACAACACCTCAAGCACTTCCTCAGCGAGGTCCCAGTCCTAATACCTCATCTTCTCAAGAGCCACACATGTAAGTTGAGGATTCCAGGATCAGGTGGAGTATCCGACTTTCCGACTGGGTTAGGAGATCCAGCTGCCGAGGCAACCGGTGAGGTGGACAGATCCAAGAGATCAGAGTACCACGTTCTCCTTGCCCAATCCGGGAGATCAAGATCATGGTCGCTCGAAACCTCCTCAACCCCCCCGAGAACCTATGGAATGACGGGAATCGGAGCGGAAAGGTTAATGGAGAGGGTAGGTCCAATTCACCAGAAACGCACCCCCAAGTGCACTGTTCGCTGGGAACTCCCTCAAGCAAAACTGGCTGCACTTCCTGTTGAATTTTGTTGCAAACAGATCCACTGCTGGGATACCCCAGAGAGAGAAGACATTTTCTAGGACTTCCTGGCACACTTCCCACTTGTGTGAGACCGTGCTCTGCCTGCTCAGAGCATCCGCCAAACTGTTCTCTGTGCCCGCTAGATGAACTTCCGAGACCTGGTTCTCCAGTAACCAGAACCATAGCATCATTGCCTCCGTGGTGAAGGGGCAGGATTGCACGCCACCTTGCTTGTTCAGATAGTGCATTGCCACCGTGTTGTCCGACAGAATGAGGACATGCTTCCCCTGCAGAGACGGAGCAAATGCCTTCAGAGCTAGCCTGATGGCTTGCAACTCCAGCCTGTTGATGTGCCACCTGGCTTCCGTTGCGGACCAGAGGCTGCTCACCTGCAAATCCTAGCAGTGAGCGCCCTAACCGTTCAGAGATGCATCCGTGACCACTCGGGTGTGAGGCCAAAGAGGCCAGAAGGGTTCCCTCGCCAGGAGACTGCTGCAGTGCACCGACCAGGACAGGTCGTTGACCACTGATGCGGACACCCCGGGCAGATCCAAAAGAGCACTGAGGTGCTGTGACCACTGACTCCTCAGGAGCCACTGCAGGGATCTCATGCGCAGATGGGGCTCTGACACTATAAAAATGCAGGAGGCCATGAGTCCTAAGAGGCAGAGCAAGGAAGCTGCTAGTAAAGTGGCATGGTTCCGGAACAAGTTCTTCCTGGAGCTCCTGACCTGTTTGGATTGGAGGAGGTGGGGGTCTGGCCAGAGGTTTTCATAAAAATGGCAGACAATAACCCCACTGAATGAAGTAAATCCCTGCCACTGGAGCAAATGCTCCATCAACCGTCCACCAACTGGTACGTTGTGGGAGGGGAAATCAAAGCGGCTTAGGCGGCTGGGTCAAACCTGCTGCTGTCATTGCTTGCTGGCCATTAGAAGCCCCCCTTCCCCTTCCGGAGCGCGAGAAAAGCTTCTGCTGTTGCTTAGCCGGTGGGAGCCACGCTTTACTGCCGTAAGGTGTACATTACCTGTAGCCTCTGCCCCTAGAGGCAGAGATGAAGGCAGGCTTTGCCGGCTGTGCAGCCAGGCCCAGCGATCTAGCAGCAATTTTCCATTACTTAAATTTCCCTAATAATTCGTCTGGCTTTTTACCGAACAAGAAATCTTTCTTGAAGAGCATGTCCAGTAATTTGCCCTGCACATTAGGCAAAAAGTCTGAAGATTTTAAGTAGGCCTGCCTCCTCAGTGTTATAGCCAACGTCATAGATTGGACCATGCAGTCAGTGAAGTCCAGGCCCGTTCGCAGCAACTGCCTGACCACCTCCTTTCCCATTCTCTGCCGGCTGTAGGAAGCCTTCATGCATTTCCCCCTTAGGGATGTACTGCGTAGCATTCTCCATTGCTGTCCAAAGACCAAATTAATATTTTGCAAAGCCACTAGCCGCATTCATAGCTTTACGGGCCATACTGCCCCATGTGTAAGCCTTTTTGGCCAAGGCATCAACCTTCTTCGCTTCCCTGTCAGATGGCAGAGTGGAAGTTGAAGAAGCTGGTCTGGAGGAGACTGTAGCAGCTTGCATAACGAGCCCTTCTGGAAAAGGGTGAGAGGAATGAAGGGTCCCCCCTTTGGCCAGCCTATACTTCCCGGATATGGTGGAACTGACCGGGGGAATAGAACAAGGGTGCTGCCACAGAGAGTTCAGAGGGTCGGCAATTGCAGGGTTTAGGGGCATGTTGCGCTCCTTAACCGGACCTTCATCTAGAATATCAGATCATACCCCTGTACCGGCACTGTTGAGGACTGCAATTCTAAAGTGTCAATGACTCTTTCTACTAAAGCCCTGAAGTTGGCATAGTTATGGGTATAGGGCTGGCTTTACTGGAAATTCAGGTCTGGCGAGGTATTTGAACGGCTGGCCTCATGGAGGCCCTGAGATAGTCTTGAAAATAGTCGACACCACCTGTGCCCATGAAAACGGGATCGACGTCCCCTTGATCATGTGGGTCATGGGTGCCAAAAATGCTCGACATAGTGCCTAAAGAAATCAGATCGGGAGAGCGGGGTGAAGGATTTATTGATAAGTGTCAGCGCTGACGGCCTGCGACAGTGTGGCCGTAGGTGTCGACCAAGGTTGTGACGTCGAAGCACTGGCTCCTTGAAAAGGGCGGGACAGACCCGGCATCGAGAGCCTTGGTGCCTCTTTCGATGTCGGAATCATCGACTCTGATGGCACTGGAGCATGTGAGGAATTGGAAATGCTGAGGCCACTCTTGCCTCCGAGACCTGCTGCATGGTGGGAGAGGAGTTACCCACGCCTACAGCGGCCTGCTTCATAAACATTTCGAGCATGGACATTTTGAAATCCTCCCACTCCAGGCAAGTTGTAGACCCTGACAATGGCATTGATGCCTCTTCTTCTGTTGGGATGAGGAAGAATCGCTCCTCGAGTGGGACTGCTTCTTCTTTCGCCGATATTCTTTCTCTGGGTCTGCCCCCGGTTTCAGCCTCTGAGGACCGAACCGTCGACCAAGCCAGAGATTTTGAGTGTGGTCGACCGAGCGCAAGCTTAGCAGCCCGATCATGCAAGAAATTGGGCTGCATTATGGCACATGACGCTCACTCTTCCATCTTTTTTTTTAAACATTTTTTTATTAATACCGTGTGTTTCAGTTTACAAGAAACTTTTCACACCATCGACAGAATATGACATAAAAACAAAAGACTCAACTTGACATGATATATAAATGTGTGAACCAGTCAAAATTAAAATCACTTAAGCAGTGCTATTCAAGTCTACTTAAGGTTACAACAACAATTCACTATGTAAAAAGCCCCTCCAAGTCAACACATGTAATACAAAAATAAGTATTGTGACAATATAATCGACATCCCTCTGAGCTAAGAGATCCAATGTATAATGCATTCTTTACATTGCAGTTGGTTCATACGAAACTGCATGTTTATGTCACATATTTTTGCGTCTGGAAAGCACTCGATCAATGTTCCCTCTAATTATTTTTTTCTATGTGCGGAACTGGTTGGCTGTTGTGCGCACATTATTTTCCATGTGAGCAACTGACCTATGAGGCAAGCCACTTTGTGAGCTACCATTGCAGAAGAGAGCTTGGAAAGGAATTTCTTCTTCCCACCCACTGCAATACAAATCTTACAACACTTTTTCCAAACACATAGTTTAAAATTAAATATGTCATATGTGATTATAGAGAAAACTCATCAACCAGTTTAAGACTTCAACATTGAACACAGTACCTTGCAAACGTACTTCTGTGCAGAGAAAAACACATGTTTTATGACACTGGAAAATCCCTTGTGTATTACAAAACACAAATATCTCTTGGCATAACTGATGTCGCTGTCTAATAAATTCAGAAAGAATACATTTGCTGATGGATTAATGGCAATTAAAAGCAATGTGTCAAAAAACATGCTGATAAGAGTTTAAGTGCCACTTTAATGAAGTAATCCAAGGGCACAAGAACATGCTTTTAATAATGTGTGTAAGGATGATAATTGCATCAGAATAACTGTCCCTCAGAATATGAGGATCAAACATTCCTGTGCTTCTGCTTACTATCCACATTACCTTCTCCTGTGGGTAGTGATAACACCAGCCTTACAGCTAAGGGACATATGCACCATCAAATGGGAAACAATGAACCTATCATTGCTTCAACCCACAAAGCTCCACTGATATTTTTTGGAATTAGTGACCAGTAGAGCAGTGGCATAGGAAGGAACTCAATATTAATGCCCGATCTCGAGAGGAATTTTAAGGGGAAAGAACATCTTTTAATAAGCAGAAAATAACCCTGTTGGCAAAGCTAATTATTTTTTGACTCCCTGAAAAATCAATTGACTGCATGTAGGGAGCAGACTCTGATTAGAGCTCTGCTTGTACCCATACATAGGAAGTGAAATGGCAAGGCGCACAATAAAGTGTATAGTTTTGCCCACCCTTCCGCACCACAGCCTAGATACAATTAAATAAGAGCCTTACTGAAGAAAATCACATATATATGCCTTTTAAGTTAATAGCGAACAAAAGAAGAACTCCAACCACAGGTATATTTCTAAACACTATCTTTTGGTGTCTTAATGATTCTATTCAAGTTATTTACAAATTAAGGCTTCAAATAGTAAACCTGGTATCTTCATGAGTACACAATTGTATCCCCTAATATAGCAAATAAGGCACAAATCCCCTATTCGTATAGAGATAATTATTTAGTTCAATTTATTTTTTGTCTGTATTGTTAAATCATACACAATAACAGAATATTTGTCCGAAAGAAGAAGAAATAGTAGGAGCTGAGTAGGTGCAGTCCTGCAGTCTACTCTGGAGCAGTCTGTTTGCAGTGTCTACTGTGGGTGGAGCAAAGCAGAGCAAATTCAACAGTCAAAAACTCCATTCTCCAGCGGAGCGGAGTAGGTGCTGAGTAGGTGCAGTCCTGCAGTCTACTCTGGAGCAGTCTGTTTGCAGTGTCTACTGTGGGTGGAGCAAAGCAGAGCAAATTCAAAAGTCAAAAACTCCATTCTCCAGCGGAGCGGAGTAGGTGCTGTCCTGCAGTCTACTCTGGAGCAGTCTGTTTGCAGTCACTGTGGGTGGAGCAAAGCAGAGCAAATTCAACAGTCAAAAACTCCATTCTCCAGCGGAGCGGAGTAGGTGCTGAGTAGGTGCAGTCCTGCAGTCTACCCTGGAGCAGGCTGTTTGCAGTGTCTACTGTGGGTGGAGCAAAGCAGAGCAAATTCAACAGTCAAAAACTCCATTCTCCAGCGGAGCGGAGTAGGTGCTGTGTAGGTGCAGTCATGCAGGCAGGAAGGCATGAAGGAATGATCCCTACACCTTCTGTGTGTGAAGCTGAAGACGACATCAGGAGACTACGCAGTTCTCGACTACGCCTAGGCTCGGACGCTGTGATTTCCAAGCCAGTCTCTGGCAAAAGAGGTGAGCGATCACAACTGCCTCATAAAACTGTTATCACGCTCCCTAATGAAAGCACGAACCATTCAAAACTAACATTGTCACCTATGCAAAGCGCGACACAGACAAATGTCCCAGTGTATCCCCCCCCTGCCCAATCAGCATAATCCTGCGCTGCCCTCCCCCAGCGTGGCTGGCGACCCAGAGCCCACCAGTCCGGGGGGCTCTTAACTTGGCGACGGTTGTGGCGGTAACTGGGACTGGCGTATGGAGAGAAGAGGGGTACGGAGTGGAGCCGCAGCAGCAGAGGACGAGGGGGAGAGGGGGGGGGGTTCCTCTGCCTCGACTCCGCGTCCCCAGGCAAATGCATCTCGGAAGCCGCCCGAGGTGCAGGGAAGGGATAGAATACCCATCAACGAGCTTACGCCATCGAGGGCCGTGGAGGCTAACGAGGGGGGGCTGCCCCTTAGAGCCCCGCCTCCAAACAAACTGGGAAGAAGGAAAGCAGCTCGTCCCGAGGGCCCCTCCTACAAATTCAAAGCAAATCCAGGAGTTTGCAGGACGGACAGTCTTGAACGAAGCCATGATCCACCTTCCCCAAATACCCCATGAGGTCAGGGCCGACCAGGTGAACCCTACGGAGAGCGAGCAGGAGCTAGGAGTCCCGGACTCCCTGGCGGTCGAAAGAAACAAATGCCTAAAAAGAAAAAGGCAACAGGTTGACACAGTAAATAGGGGAAAATCTAAGAAAAGACAGATTAATAGGAACTCCTTGAGTAAAAACAAAGCCGCACCAAAAAGAAATTTAAAAGGAAAAGTACCAAATCGAGCGACATCCCGCGGGGGGCCCCAAAACAATAGTATGCTCAAAGAGCAAAATGGGGATCGAAATGAAAGATATAATTTAAAAAACTATTTCCAACCTTCCCACAAAACACATTGATAGAGGAACTTTCAGACGCAGAAATTCTCCAGGCTGTTAAGGATTGTTGGCCAGTCCTTATTCGAAACATCGTAGAACGGATGTGCCAGAGCCTCAAACAAACTTTACTCCTCGGGGAGACCCCCCAGACATTATAAGAGGAGAAGAAAACATGGGACCCGAGGAATTAATGGAAAGGTCTTTGACACCAAGCAAGAAAGTGGGATCAAAATTGAGCTCTGCTCCAACCGGCCAAATCGAGGATGCAACACTGTCAAGGGGCGATGCGACAGCCCAAACAAAAGCAGGCCTACAGACAACAGAGGAAGATCTTACCACACTCGTAGCCCCTAAAGACTCATCTTCCATAGCGTCCCGCATGGAAAAACGCAGCTGCGAGGAAAACAGATCGATAGGAGCAACCACAGCACCCTTCCAAAGCCCAGGTCCTGAAAACTTGAATTCACCTCCAGTAAGTCAAAAAGATCTTGCGATCATGGCACAAAACAACAAGCCCCTTAAAGAAGATCGAATTGGTGAGAAAAACATGAACACAGGAACAAACACAACACCTGTGAAAAAGTCAGTGACGAACAAGGGGACATCGACCCCAGTAAACTTAAAAGACCCTGCAAGCTTGGAGAACCTTCAACAAAGACCTAAAAAAAGTAGTAAAGAAAATGTAAACTTACCTTCAATAAGTTCTTCAACCATAAATGAAAATGTACGACCACAGGATCCTCGAAGACATTCTTTTGGGTCAGTGGGGAGCCAGGGCATCTACCAACCGATGAGACAGCCCAGGATACAGGAACTCCAAGAGAAAACAAGAAGCAATGGCCAACAAAACCTGTCACCTCCAGACACACCAACGAAGAAAGGTGACATGCTTTTGATAATGTCAGCAATTACAATAGCTTTAAATCCCTCCTTAAAGCTATATGAAACAATCAGTGACAGTTTAAATGACCACACTAACATTCAAACTACAATGAACAAAAAACGAATCTGCCTGGAGGCTCATATCCTGGCACGAGAGCAACTGGAGGCAGCGCTGCTCTCAGGTAGGCTAGAATCACGCTCCTCTGACAAATCCACACAAGGCGATCTGACACACCTGGAAACTAAAACATCTAGTAGCACTCAATCAGAAATAAAAATTGATCTGACTGAGGAGACTAACAACGTGTGGACAAAAAACTCAAGTATCTGGGGCCCGTGCATTAGCAATATGAAGGAATGTATTACAGAAGAGTCGACCAACAACAACCTAAGTGCAATAAAGTCTAGAAAAGTAACATTGGGGCAACGTGATCAAACTACCAGTGAGAAAACAACAAAAGCAATTACGAAAAGAACGTATAAATACGATCGTGCTGGCGGGTAATGAAACTCCATTGGCCCCAATGTTTAAAAAAGTGCCCATCACGAAGGCTACTAGATCCTCTACATCTACAGCTTGCACTTCGAACAAAGGTGATCCTAAACCGACCATGGATGAGAAGAATGAAACTGAATCACAAATTGAAAGTCCCAAGGTCATTCTTAGACCTGTAGGCTCCCCAAGGTCGGTAGAAGATTTCCTGCCAGACACGGAAATGATGAACTTAAGCCAACATATAATGGATGAAAATAGAGGGGAGGCTATTTCATCACCCACACTTGCAACCGCCTTACAGAAAAAGGAGCCTAGAGAAAAAACTAAAGCTGACGGTTTCTTAACATTGGAAGATCGATGTAAGAAGACAGCTAAGAAGGATGGATGGACTCAAGGCACATCAGAATACTGCAATCACATGCAAGAGGCGAGACCACAAGAACCTATCCCAAGGGAAATCAGGAGGAAGTCCCGGGAATTACATCAAAAGGAGAACCCTCGAGAACGGAAAAGGTCTAACAGAGCTTCGCCAAGTATTTATCACACGCATAAAGTAACAGGTGAAAACAGGAGACATGAGAAGAAAAGGGGAAATGATCAGCCTCTAAGAAAAAAGGAGAACATCAAAATAAAGGAGACTGACCCCGAGAAAAAGAGATGGGTGATCAAATTGGAACAGATCCCAGGGAACGAAGATGACGTGATTCTGAATAGAGGGTCAGTTTTAAGGCTCTTTGCCTTTATCCCGAAACTAAGATCTATTAAAACGGAGGACCTATTGATTGTCGACCCCAGCAAGATACATCAAAAGGCCCGAACACACCTATACCTCTCTTCCAAAAGGGTGCTCGACCTGTTAAAAGAGGAGACCAAATCGCTGTTACGAATGGGCTATGACATTGCCGACTCGTCAAGGTCGATAGCCTTGATGCCAAAAATTAGGCGGGACGAAGAGCTTAAATCAAGAACAAGAAACTCCAAGTCAGCTCAGCGAGGGACTCGTTATGGAAAAAGGTCACCCACCAAATCTGGAAACCAAGAGGAAGAGATCCCGGCCCAAAAAGACAGAAACTAAACAGTACTTCGTGGACATATCCAGGATCGTCACTTTGTACAATTCTCAGAAGAAGATGACAAGAGCGTGGACAACAACAAGCATGAGACGCAAGAAAACAGAAGTACCAGAAGAGGGAGTGATAAAAGCAAAGTCATTACGATAACGAGAACTATAAAGAAAGTAGCAGCCAAAGACAACAATGGACCTAATCTAGAGTCAAAATCGTCGCACAGCATTTGGTCTTGGCTACCTAAAGCCCTCCAAAGGGAATCTAAGAGATAGCAATCCAACGATCAAAATCTAAAGAGTGGCGTCAACGACAAAGTAGCAACACACAGGCAAATTTTCCGTATAGGCTCATGGAACACCAGAGGCCATACTCATTTGACAGCACAAGGACCTATAAAATTAGCAGACTACAACCTACTGTGCCTCCAAGAAACGTGGTTAACACAAGCACCAACATTGGATGGCTACGAAATAGCGTTCTCTCCAGCAAAAAAAGGACCAAGGGGACGACCATCTTCGGGGCTTCTGATAGCCTGCAGACAGGGAAGTGGCTGCACTTTGGAAAAAACCTTGATCAGTAACCCTTCTTTGCTATTGGTCAAGTCCATATGGCTAGAGGGTACCAAGAAAGGAGACAAAGGCAAGCCACCTGTAATTATAATTGCAAACACCTATTGGAACCCGGCGACCCTCACTGATTTAGAGTACCTGGAAATGCTGGAAAGTGCAATTGACGAAGGCAAAGGTGCCCATTTGGCACCCTGCCTTATGATTTGTGGTGATCTCAACGCCACGTGCATACAAGATTCAAACAAGCTAGCACCCCACGATTCCATGAGCGCAACAGCTAAAAGAGGTACGGCTTGGCTCAAATTGATGAAATCTAGAGAAATGCACAACATAGACAGTGTTTTCCCAGACCCCTCGCACTTGCAAACTTGGAAAAGAGAGTCTACAAGGGCCACAATAGATTACATTTTCATATCCACAATCTTGCTATCAGTTGTGACGGCATTTGAAGTAATCGAAACAGCAGCAAGTGACCACAATCTCCTCTGTGCAACGTGGCCCAGAAAAAGGACGGTAAAATCTACGGGGGAATTACCATTATGTATCAACAATCAACGCTCAAGACTGAAGCTATCAGCAGCAGCGATCTGTGACCTCAGGTCAAAGTATAACACCCAGTCAGAGCTTACCTCTGAAAAACAGATCGACTATTCTCCATTGCTACTCGTATACAGCCATAAAACTGGAAATAAGGATCCCAAAAGATCACATGTTCATAGGTATGACCTAAAAGTGGCGACTAAAAAGAGAGAAATGCAAAAATTGAAACGACAAGCCAGTAAACTAGGTACACGACTCGCAATCAAGGCAGCGAACGAAGGTCAACGAGAATATAAAATCTGGGTTCATAACCATCGTTTGGCCTTATACCAACAAGACGCCGAGAACATCATAACTGCAATAACAGCTAACAATACCCGAGAGTTTTGGTCTCTCTTAAAAACGGCCTCTTCTCCATCTGTGCCAGCGTTTATCTCAAACATCAGAGAAGGGACATGGGTGAATTTCTTCCAAACGATTTTTGAGAAGACGCAAACACGGCCAAGACCAGATAAAGAGACCATTCCAACAGCGTGGAGACCTCTAAATGACAAAAAAGAAATAACAAGACAGCCACTACCGACATTAACTTGGTGAAGACCCCCGGGGCAGAGGTCAGCCCAAATGGCAGCACTCGAAATTGATAATGAAAGTTGCCAATTGCGAACCTCAGGTATAGGCACATGGAAATAAGCGTCCTGAAGGTCCAGAGATACCAACCAGTCCTGGAACTGAAGGGCCTGAAGGATCTGAGAAAGAGTTACCATCTTGAATTTGTCTTTCCTGAGGAATTTGTTCAATTCTCGCAAGTCCAAGATGGGTCTCAGTCCTCTGTCTTTCTTTGGAATGAGAAAGTAAGGGGAGTACCAGCCCTTGTTCCTCTCCGCTACAGGTACCAGTTCTATGGCACCTTTCTCTAGCAGGTCTAAAATTTCCTGCAAGAGGAGCGGATCTGGAGCTTTTTGAGAGCTGATCCCCGGTGGATGACTCTGAGGTATGCGTAGGAGAGACAGGCAGTAACCTTGTGCAACTGTCTCCAATGCCCAAGCATCTGACGTAATAGCCTGCCATTCCGCCAGATGTTGAGTTAACCTGCCTCCTACAGGTGTCTTGTGAGGGAAGTCCTCAGAGTGGTTTTGGGGCGGCTGATGCAGATGCCGATGGTAAAGAGGCACCTGCTGTTGCTGCGGCTTTTGAATATCTACCCCGTCCACCTCAGGTAGTTCTTCTTTGTCCCCTTTGAGCCGGTCGTCCTCTACCTCTTCCGAATGCGGAGTAGAAGCGAAAGGACTTGCCTCTCGCAGAGGTTCCTGTGGGACGAAAAGGTGTCTGACGGATTGCAGCGCCTAGGGATTTTGCTGCTGCCTTTGATGTTTGCAGTTTTTCTAAACTGTCATCCGCCTTTTTCCCAAACAAAGAAGAGCCATCAAATGGCATGTTCAAGAGCCTGGCTTGCACATCTGGGGCAAAACCAGACTTTCTCAACCAAGCGAATCTCCTGGTTGTTGTACTTGCCGTCATTGCTCTGCTGGTACTGTCAGCCGAATCAATGCCCGTCTGGAGGGATTCGCACATAGCGTCTTTACCGTCCTTTATGATATTTAGGAACGCCTCCCTTTCTTCTCCCTCCGGGATGCAGTCAGCCGCTGTAGAAGCACACTCCCAAAGTGTATGGCTAAATCTAGCAAGGGTGCAAGTAGCATTAATAGATTTTAATAGATTTTAACGCCATGCTACATGCCGAAAAGACTTTCTTAGCCACAGCATCATATTTTTTATCGTCCCTGTCCTGTGGGACGGTAGGGTAAGCAGTCTTGATGTCAGTAGAAGATGTTGCCTGTACCACCAGACTTTCTGGGGATGGGTGTTTGGACAAAAACTCCGGGTCTGCAGAAGATACCCTGTATTTAGTAGACAGTTTTTTATTTACTGCCGGGACGAGATCTGGGGTTTCCCAGTTCGTCATGATTTTCCTTTGAAGAGCTTTATGAAAAGGTACTACAGGATCCTCCTGTGGACCTTTATCGAGAATATCCGTGAGGTCATCCTGTTGGAAAGCCTGTGAAGGGGTTGACCACCCCATAATTTCTGTGATCCTGGCCATTAAGGCTCTATAAGGGGTTTCAGCATGCTCCCCCGGGTCTGGCCTAACGAACTCCACCTCTGGGGAAGTGTCTAAACCACTTGCCTCATGTAAGGAATCATGGAGTTCCTTTAATATGCGTTCCTCTGAGGATAACTCCTCTTGAACTGGGGTTGCAGATCCCTGCAACTCAAATGTCTCTTCTTGGTCAGATAGTTCTCCCTCTTCCATAATTGAGGACATTGTTCTCAATTGGTCTGAACTCACAAAGGGTGTGAAACCCATCTCCAAGGCAGAGGGTGCCAAACTTGTAATCGGCCTCGAAAACGTTGATGTCGTTGACGCCGACGTCGAAGGCTTCGAACGTGGCATCGAAAACAATGGCGGAGGCCTCGAGGTCCTCGATAGAATTGGAATTCTGCTTGCGGATGTCGACAATCTCGACGACATCGTCATCGAAGACCTGGGAATAGCCACTGGGTGCGTCACAACTGTGACTTTCCTTGGTGTTGACGCCGGTGTTGAGGATGGCGTCGAGTCGACAGACCCGTGTGTCGAAGGTCCCTTCGACAACGGCGTCGAAGACACCGACCTCGGCGTCGACGGAACCTTCATCGACGGCGTCGACGGAACCTTCGAAGAAGGATTCGAGGTCTTTGCTTTACTGGAGGGTTCGTGACGCGCTCGAGAAGCTTCCTTCGCCGGGTACTGCGACTCGTGGCGTTTTGGACCTTCGGGTCTTTCGACCAGAGCATCGCTCTCGGCAGTCTTCGAGGGGGTCGAGGCCACTTTCTCGAAGACGCTCATCATATTTTTTCGGAATTCCTCCCATTCAGCCCGGGAACTATGTTTCGTGGGGCAAGGGATTCTCTTAGGTGAAACAGAGGAAGAGGAGGACAAAGAAGGGGATCTTGGACGTCTCCTCTTCGAGTGCTTCGGTCTCGAGGAGTGATGGGACCCGCTTCGAGACCTGGAGCGCGAATGGTGACGAGGAGACGAATGTCTCGACTTCATCGAGGAAGAAGAAGCTTTAGAAGTCTTACCTTTTTCCAGCTTCCCCCTACGCTCCTTCAGGGCCTTAGCTGTCATGGACATACAGTCCTCGCACTCCGAACAATGGTGTTCAGCTCCCAAACACCACAGACAAACTCTGTGAGGGTCAGTCAGCGACATCTTTTTTCCACAGTCTCAGCATTTTTTAAAGCCGGACCGAGGGGTCGTCGGTTCCGACGAGGAAGCCATCGAGTATGGATCGAATATCTCGAGGAAATTGGATTAATTCTCTACGAAACTGAGCAACGATATTCCGAGGCACTGAGTAAGCGCGGAAAAACGTAACTGAGCAACGGACGCTGCGCGCGGCCTTTATAGGCAGGATGACGTCGATACGGCGGCTGTCAAGGGACATCGACTCGGCGGACGTCGACACACAGCGCCCTCTAGAGAAAAAATTTCCGAGGCCAGCAAAGCTGGAAAGGGATATCTAAGATAAGGAATATGTCGGAGGACACAATCCCTTCGAAAGATTGTTTGCAACATATCTCGCCCATATCATTGTGTGGGATTACACAAGTGCTCAGTGAAACGGTTTTTGTATAGAAGCAAGTTACCATATAATGTGTGAAGGTCTATGTCCAAAGGAACTCTGAACGCTTGGAAACGATACAGATTGTGTGAAAAGCAATCTCCTGTCTGAATATCCGGTGCCCTGATACTATGGACATGTAATCAGAGGCATAGTCCATACCCATTATTCCTTATAGGCTAAGTAAATGATATTGCAATGTTGCTCTCCACTTATATGGTAATGTTAGTAATGCTAAAATAGGAGATGTTGAGCATCACATTTGTCTTCTCAATCTTTAGAGGGCAAATTAATATTTGAGTTTTATAATGCGTTAACTTGCAAGGGGGCCGCTTCAAAGCACTTGCGTGACATATGTAAAAAAAAAGAGTAAGTATTGGATAAGGTTACAGCTGGTAGTTCGATTAGATAGTGTGGGTGACATTTTTGGTAAGGCGCAATGAGTAACAGAAATGTTGGCGCGTGACCGTTATTCATGTTACAACAAACATAAAACAGGTGGATGTAGGTACAAGTCTTCTAACCTTTAGCAGAGCCAAGAGAGAAATAGTCAACGTTGTCTGGTAGTATCTGTGTTCTGGGGCCGAAGTTAAAGTCACAAAGTAAAGGTGTGGTAAAGTCAGGTTTAGGGTTCATGGGTGGGGAGGGAACATTATTTGTTTAACGTGTGCAGGCATATCTTGTTTCGATTCTTCTGTTCATGGAGCCAGTCTTTCATATTCGGTTTTAACTTCTTGTGCGTGTATTTTGCTGTTAGGGATTTTAGGTGTTTACAGTAACCCTTGCCTAGTAGTGTAATGCAAATGAGCAGAATATCAAGACTAGTTGCTTAATTTAAAAGACAGACACACCCAGGTATTTACTGCGGCTTGTGCCTTACTAAATCTTTTTGAATAGGTGAGAATTGTCTGTGTGCGCTGCTAAAAATGTTCTGAGCGGCACCCAAAAGCAAGCTGGGCGAGCTCACATGCGCACAGCTTAGAGGGAACATTGCACTCGATATACAATAATCTCGGTAACCTTTTGTGCGAATGTAGTGCAAATTCCTGATATGATTGACAGGAATCTATGTCCTCTTAGGACTCAACCCAGTCCATTTGATATAATTTTTTTTAGCATACCCCGCACGGATGATCGGGTCTTCTTTGGTGATGTTGATACGTTCTAACGCACATTCCATTCTTTTTTTTAAATAGGTTAACTGATTGCAGTTGCTCTGTGTGCAGCATCCTAGCAAATTCTATGTAAATGGAATTTCGGGAGGGGAGGGGGATCCAACGTTTTAGCATACGCATTCAACTGACGCCACAAAAATCGAGCATACATTTGGCACAGATTTCGCCAAGCCCCAAAATGTGTTTCCACAAGCAAGCTTGAAGGGAGTTAAGAGTCCGATCAATATCATGGAGGCATAGTTCGAGATCATACAACAGCACAGCTTCAATCTTTCACAAGTAAAATTGAATGGCAGGACTTAAAGAAAATGTACAGTATTTTTGAAAAACGATCCTTAATTGAGAGATCAAAGGTTGCATTTTTGCTACAAAAGAATCATGCCAATGTTATTTGGAAAAATCATTGGTAACATCAAAGCCCAGATACTTAAGTGCAGAAATTCTTTCCAGCGCAATATTGTGCTGAGGGGTTAGCTCAGCGGCAACGTGTTCGCCTTGGAAGCAAGACGACACAAAGCAACACAGGTTCGATCCCCAGGTCCGCGCTTAGAAACTCTGGGTATTTAAGCGTGTTATAAATACACAACTAAGAGAAAAAAAAATTACGCAAATTAAAAATAAACTATTCCTGTAAAAGCGTCTCGATGCCTGCAGGCTGTGTGAGCACTATAAAATGCGAAGAAAAAAAAATACATTGTTGATTGTCCAGATGAATCGTGGAGTTTTTTTCCCACCTGACAATATGAATATTTTCGATTTTCCTACATTAGGGCATAGATTATGATCAAAATCAAAAGAAGAAAATGCCTGTAATTTGTTTTGGAGTCCCATTGGCGTTTTGTCAAATAACAAAATTTCGAGTGGATTGTGTCCTCCAACGTATTCCTCATCTTAGATGTATTCCATCCAGCTTTGCTGCTCTTCGGAAAATTTTTCGGCAGAGGGCGCGTGCGTCGATGTCGTCGAGTCGATGGTCCCTCGAAGGCCTCCGTCGCGGGTGACGTCATCGGGTGTATAAGTAGCACACGCGCGGCCCGTTGGCCTCAGTTCTGTTTTTCCGCAGTTACGTTGCTTCGGACATTCGGCACGCCTTGAGTTCTGTGAAGAATATATATATAAACAAGAAGAAATATGTCCTCGGCATCGACCACGACCCCGAGATCGGGTTTCAAGAAATGCAAGTCGTGCGGCTCAAAAATGTCGATCACGGACCCGCACCGTGAGTGTTTGTGGTGCCTCAGAGAAGGCCATGACATGGAGGCCTGTTCGAAGTGTCAGGCGATGACGGGGAAGGCCTTGCGAGAAAGGAGAGGAAAGCTACAGGTAGGTAGAAAGGATCGAAAAGCCTCTAGCGTCGAGTCGAGACCCCATGAGGAGAAATCTCCCAGACGCGAAAGGCATCGATCTAGATCCCTAAGCGATTCTCATCGCTCGTCGTCTTCGTAAAAAAAAAATTGAAGAAATGACGCCACAGGTCTCCCTCCACCTCGTCGTCAGACGAGTCTCCGAAACAAATTAAATGCCCCACGAAACATTCGTCTTCCGAAGAGTGGGAAGCATTCAGGGTCAAAATGATGGAGGTGTTTGCGAAGGCGAAGCCTCGGTCCGCGCCTTCTTCGGAAGCCGGCCGGGAGCGTCATCGCTCCGACACTCGCACACCCTCGAGCCCGGGTGATTGTAAAATGAAGAATAGGGAACCTTCCAGGACGCCGAGCGATAAACGCTTGAGTCGAGTCGACCGCTCGAGGTCTCCGAGACCTGTCACACCTCGAAGGGAAAATCGTCGAAGACTACCTCGATGCCCTCGAAGCAGACCCTGTCGACGACCACTATGTCATCGACGCCTTTATCGACGTCGACGCCGAAACCCTCGGCGCCAAAGGCTCTAACCAAGCCAGGGCAGCCAGAAAAAGAGAAGGAGAAAGTTACAAAACATGTAATTTCTTCAGAGCCTGGTACTACACCTCTTCCTCCTCCTCTCCCAGAGAAGGTTTTCAAGCCTCTCCCTAGGAAGGAGTTTTTCAAATCCTTGACCTCAATTTTTGAGGAACAGGAGAGATCCGAGGAGGAAAATGTACCTTTTGGATTGGAATATGGCACCCGAAATGTCCCAGAATGCTTGATCTCAGGGGAAAGCATGAGGAATTTGGTGGAGTCTTTACATAATGCAAGTGGCATTGACACTTCTCCTGAGAATGACTTTGGTAGACCAGATCCAGGAGAGCATGCCAGTCCATCTTACCATCAGTTAATGACCAAGGTGGTAGATTACTTGGGATGGGCTAGACCACCAGCCCAATTCGTCCAAGACGATTAACAGACATATTGGACCATGGTCCCACTGAAGACCAAGTACTACCTTTTCATGTAGCCTTACAAAACAGGGTGGCCAAGAATTGGGAAACTCTGGATTCTATTCCTCCGGTAAATAAGTCCCTTGCATCAAAATACCGCCCAGCCAGTAGCGACCCCGGCTATCTGTCAAAACATCCAACTCCCGAGAGTCTGGTCATACAGGCAGCCACAGCTTCCAACAAACTTGCGTACCCGTCTATCCCTCCAGACAGGGACGATAAGCGTGTGGATGGTTGGGCACGGAAGGTATTTTCAGCCGGGAGCATGGCATTAAAATCTGCCAACTCCACATGTGCAATGGCAAAATTTTCGTACACTCTGTGGGGGTGCATCGCAATGGCGGCGGAGCACATATCAGAAGGGGAAGAAAGGGAAGGTTTCCTAGCCATCGTTATAGATGGAAAGGAGGCCATGCAGGAATCCCTTCAATCTGGATTGGACACTGAGGATGGTGTAAGCAGGTCCATTGGCACTAGCACAGTAATGCGCAGGTTTGCGTGGTTACGGAAGTCAGGTTTTGCACCGGACGTACAGAACCGCCTTCTGAACATGCCTTTTGACGGGCCTCACCTTTTTGGCAACAAGGCTGACGAGAGCCTTGAGAGGTTTCAGGCCTCAAAAGCAGCAGCCAAATCTTTAGGAGCTGCTATTAGGCAACCTCAGCCTTTTCGTGAGCAAGGGCAATCACGGAGGAGACAATCCTATTGTTATTACACCTCATATGGAAAGACGAGAGGAATGGCCAGTCAAAGGGGCCAAAGAAAGGCCACTCGTGGTGGACGAGGAAAACGTGCTAAGCCAGCTCCAGCTGCAGCCTCTTTGCCATCAGCGGCTGCAACATCCGCCACAAAACCACTTTGAGGACTTGAACCACAAAACACCTGTAGGAGGCAGGCTGTTGCAGCATCTGCAAGAATGGCGAGCCATTACTTCAGATGTTTGGGCTCTAGAAATAATAGCCCAAGGCTATTGCCTTCCTTTTCTAAAGCAACCTCAAAGCAATCCATCAGGGAGACACCCGTTGAAATTTTCAAACCAGCTCCTACAGCAGGAAGTTCAAACCCTGCTGGAGAAAGGTGCTATAGAACCAGTACCTGCAGCGGAGAGGAACAAGGGATGGTACTCCCCGTATTTTTGATCCCCAAAAAGGACGGAGGACTGAGACCCCTCTTGGACTTAAGAAACTTGAACAAGTTCCTCAGGAAAGACAAATTCAAGATGGTTACCCTTTCTCAGATCCTTCAGGCCCTTCAACTCCAGGACTGGTTGGTGTCATTGGACCTCCAGGATGCTTATTTTCATGTGCCGATTCATCTCAAACACAGAAAATACCTGAGGTTCGTAGTTGGCGACTCACACTATCAGTTTCGAGTCCTGCCATTCGGGTTGACCTCCGCCCTGAGGGTCTTCACCAAGTTAATGGTAGTGGTGGCAGCGCACCTCAGGAGAGGGGGGATTCATGTCTACCCCTACCTGGCCGATTGGTTGATCAGAGCGCGCTCTGCTGAGCAAGCACTGGATCATCTGAAAGTCATCTGCCACTTCCTCCACAAACTGGGCTTCTCCCTCAATTTCAAGAAGTCTCAAATGACACCTTCCCAACAGCTTCAGTACATAGGTGCTGTACTAGACACATCCTTGGGAAAGAGCTCGCCTCCCAAGACGAGGGCTCAAGACATTCTTCAGATGGTTTCCAAATTCCAAAATGCCCAAAATCTCCAGGCTTACGACTTTTTAAGGTTGCTCGGCCTCATGGCATCCTGCATCTTTCTGGTGCCAGAGGCACGCTTGAGGATGAGATCCCTTCAATGGGCCCTAAAGACTCAGTGGTCCCAGTTCTCGGGTCAAATGACGGATCTTCTGCAGATTCCGAACAAGGTCAGACAAGACCTTCTATGGTGGACCTGTACAGAGAGCATCCTAAAAGGAGAACCTTTTTGGCAACCATGGCCGGAGATCACAGTAGTGACGGACGCCTCACTCCTGGGGTGGGGAGCTCATGCCAACAATTTGACAATCAACGGTCGTTGGTCTCCATCAGTGTCCAAACTACATATCAACCTTTTAGAGCTGAGGGCAATCAGACTAGCGCTGAAGGCCTTCATGCCATCTGTCAGGGGAAAGAATGTCCTGATAATGACGGACAACACAGTGGCCATGCACTACCTAAACAAAAGAGGAGGTGTGGGGTCACTACCCCTGTGCAGAGAGGGAATGCAGCTCTGGTATTGGGCGATTCCGGAGCGAATCTCTTTAACGGCAATTCATCTAGCCGGGGAAGAGAATATGATGGCAGATGCTCTGAGCAGGCAGAGCACGGTGTCCCACGAATGGGAACTGGCTCAGGAAGTCATTCAAGAGATCTTCGCCCTTTGGGGAACCCCTCAAGTAGACCTATTCGCAACCAGTACCAACCGAAAATGCGAAAGGTATTGCTCAAGGCAATTTCTCCCGAGAGGAGCCCTGGGGGACGTGTTTGTGGTGGATTGGAATTTCCCACTATTGTACGCGTTCCCTCCGATTCCCGTCATTCCTCAGGTCATCAGGAGGCTGAGACGCTTCGGGAACCGCATGATCCTAATTGCCCCGGATTGGGCCAGGAGAACGTGGTACCCGGACCTTCTAGATATGTCCATCTGTCCTCCAGTACATCTTCCTCAGAGAGAGAACCTTCTCTCTCTAATGGAAGGTCAGGTTCTCCACCCAGAGGTCAGAACATTCAACCTGCATGCTTGGTATCTGAGAGGCCGAGATACAGGGATTGGAACCTTCCAGATGATGTTATGGAGGTGTTGCTTTCGGCAAGAAGGCCAGCAACAAAGTCTCTATACCGTTGGAAAAAGTTTTGTAACTGGTGCAGGGAAAAGAATGTCTATCCTTTTCTATGTTCTATTCCGGAAGTACTATCTTTCCTTCTGACCCTAGCACATAGAGGTCTGAATATCGGAACAATAAAAGGTTACCTTGCAGCGCTTTCCATTTCAAGCGCTCATCGGAAGAATGCTCCTACTTCAAAATTCCTTTGATAACACAATTCTTAAAAGTTCTCACTAATGGGTTTCCTCCTCACCCATTTCAAGTACCGATTTGGGATCTAAATTTAGTCCTAAAATTCTTAATGTGTGCCCCTTTTGAGCCCATGCACACGTGTCCATTAAGATTACTAACATGGAAAATAGCCTTTTTAGTTGCTCTAACATCGGCAAGAAGAGTGAGCGAATTGCAGGCACTGTCTTCTGGGCCACCCTATACTGTGTTCCATAAGGACAGGGTTGTATTGAGGGTTAAACCATCATTTTTACCAAAAGTAATATCTGATTTTCATTTAAGTCAGAAAATTGTTTTACCCTCATTCTATCCTCCACCTTATCCTTCTAAGGAGGAAGAAAGATTACACAGACTGGATCCAAAAAGAGCTTTAAGCTTTTACATCTCTAGACTTTCTAGGCTTAGAGTGGACAACCATTTGTTTATAGGCTACACAGGAAGGAAACTGGGTCAATCGGTAACAAAACAGACAATTTTTGGATTGTACTTTGCATTTCAGAATGCTACAGACTAGCACAAAAAGACCCACCAGAAGGGTTGAGGGCTCATTCCACCGCCTCTTCCACGGCCCTTCAAAGAGGTGTCCCAATAAGGTCAATTTCCGAAGCAGCAACTTGGTCTTCACACCTTCTCAAAATTCTATAGCCTGGATGCTTCCCAGTCTAGGGAGCTGACTTTTGGAAAAGCAGTGCTTTATTCCGCCATCTAAAGGCATTGATAAAAAATAAAATAAAAATAAAAATCTGACCCCTCCTCCAGAGAAAGTAACAAAATACTGCTCTGGGAGTCTATCTAAGATGAGGAATACATTGGAGGACACAATCCACTCGAAGAACAAGTTACTTACCAACTGGTAACGTTCTTTCAATTGGATGTTCCTCCAACGTATTCCTCATCGCCCTCCCAACCTACCCCTCTGTAGATTTTTCCGGGTTATTGCCATCTCAAAACTCGCAGGGCTGATAACTGTCTGCCGGCACAATCTACACAGTACAAGATCACAGGCAAAAAAAGGAGGGAAAACAGAACTGGGGCCAACTTATACACACAATGACGTCACCCTCAACGGAGGCCTTCGAGGGACCATCGACTCAACGACATCGACGCACGGCGCCCTCTGCCGAAAAAATTTCCGAAGAGCAGCAAAGCTGGATGGAATACATCTAAAATGAGGAATACGTTGGAGGAACATCCAATCGAAAGAACGTTACCAGTTGGTAAGTAACTTGTTCATCATCTGCGTATGCTAGTCAGTTTAATTTCAAATGGCCAAGCTTCGCAGGAAAACAAGTATATGATTCCAAATGGAATCAATATCAGCCAAATATAAATTAAACAATGTAGAAGCAAGGTTACAACCTTGCTTCACACTTGTGCATGTAAGAATGTTCTCTGTTACATCACCTTGTTTATTAATTTGAATTTTGAAATACGCATCCGTATGTAATAGTACCAACAACTGAATTATGGTCTCAGGAAATCCCAATTTTTGCATTTTAATCCATAGTATGTTACGAATTACGCAATGAAATGCAGAGCACAGGTCTAAAGAGGCCATGTAAATTGTGCCCACTGAGTTTTTCTTGCAAGCGTACAAAAGATGTGATAATACAGTAGCACTGACTGCCGTACCAATTTGCTTACGAAAACACGTTTGATTCTGTGATAAAATATTGTGACTTTTTATGTTTTTTTCCATTTCTTGTAACAATAATATGGAAAAAACGTTATAAGAGGCATCCATTAAGGCTATGGGCTTATAGTTTGTTGGTTCTGCAGGACTGCCTTTTTTTTATGAATTGGGACAATGAGAGCTGTGTGCCATGAATGAGGAATAATTCTTGTACCAAAGATATGTTCGAATTTTAAGATCAAAATCCTAGCCCAAAAAGGTGCATCAGTTTTTAAGGCACATCCAGGGATACCATCGGGACCCGAGGCCATGGAAAAGTTGAGTTTACCTATTGCCCAAATGATATTGTCAATAGACCATGTGATACGTGGTAAAAAGGTTAGATTCTTTTTATCAAAGCGTTGGAATTGATGACGATTAGGGAGCTTTAAAGTTTCCGAAATGAATAGTGACCACGCATGTGCAGATATGCTATTTGGCATATTCCTATCAGTCGTACCAGTACCAGGATTTTTAAACATCTTCCAAATGGATTTTTTGTCATGTTTGCATAGATGTTTCACAATTCTTTGATTGTCGTGAAGATGTAATAAATGGCGATAGCTTCTGCAGGCACGACTATAATCCTGCAGGATCAGCTTCTTCCTTGCAAGGTATTTACCAACTGAAACCTTTTGTCCTGCCAACTGTCTCAGAATTGTTTTTTTCAATGCAGCTATATGTGGATCAAAATAATGGAGATGTTGTCTGTGCCTAATTTGAAAAGTATTGGACAGCCATGCCAGACGTTCATGAATTATGTGATTGTTAAAGCTTTCCAGATAGGCATAAACTTGCACAGAATACTGAACCGCGGGGTCATATGGTATTATCATTCCTAAACTGTCCACAACTTTATGACATAGAATTGTATTACAACAAATTGTACTCGGGAGACGCTCTATTTCCACCAGAGCCAATTCTGGAACAGTATTAAGATGAACCCATGTCAACCCTCATTCATTAGCAATTAGACAGTGATCACTAAGTCCCATGTCAACCGAAATACTTGGGAGTACAAAATGTCAACAACTTGACAGAGATGAAAAAATAATCATTGTTGAATAAGACCTCTCTCTGTGCCAGGTGTATTGTAGAGTGTTAGGATTAAACCTGACAACATTCATTTCCATGAATCAGAATATTCCTTCCAGCTTCGACCTAGCCCATTTGCTCTTCGCTCATTATGAGATACCTTGTGAGAACCGATGTCACTAAGTTCACATTTACAGTTAGCATTGAAATAACCTCCTACAATAATGCCCTCATAATCGTAGCAAATAACATCATTTTCAAATATCGAATCTAAGATGTCCATAAATGCAACTATATCATGATTATGTGAGTTGAAGTATAATGCGACCAACATCAGTTTTTCTTTTTTCCCCTCAGTCATTGTCATATCAATGGCAAGAATGTTAGTAGAAGAGTAAACAACAGACGTATGACTATTTATACTGTTGTTTATTAATATAGCAAGACCCCCCTGTGGGTCGCCCCAGCATTTGTTTTATGTCGGGACTGGAGAAAGTGGTATATCCATTTACACTGAAATGTTTTAAAAACATAGGGCCTCATTACGAGTCCGGAGGTAACTGCGGCGGTAAAACCGCCTGGTTACCTCCAGACTCGTATTACCATTCCGCCTCTGTGACTCCTGGTAATACAAGGGAATTACAACCCTGGTGTCCTGGGAATCCCGGAGGCGGAATGGTGTAAATCCCCATTCCCATTGAGTCCAATAGGAGTCCAATAGGACTCAATGGGAATGGGGAAGTGGAAACACCGGCACCATCTCGTGATGGTGCTGGTTTTCCACGTCCGCCTGCAGGCGGGAGGTGTTCAACCCGCCAGGTCAGACCTGGCGGGAAGATCACCTCCCGCCTGCAGGACTCGGGATCGGGCAGTCTGGAATTAACAGTGGCGGCGGGTTTACTGCCACTGTTAATTCCGGACCGCCCGACCTGTAATGAGGCCCATAGTTTCTTGCAAAAGAATAATAGTTGGGGTGTCAAATAGAGAATTTGACTTTAAAGCTGAAAAGAATTTATGATAACCACATACATTCCAAGAATACAATTGACCAATGCCATGACTACACTCTTCCATCCCGTGATCCGTGCCACCAGAGGAAAAACTCATGCAAGTCTGTGGTGACATCTTGGTGTGAGAATCGGTACACCGCTTGAAACCTGAAACCCGGGCGACAGACATCTCGCGTCAGGGAATTAGAAAAAAATGTAAAGATTTCTGATGAAAATGTTGAATAAGTCGAAGACTCAACCATGTTCCCAAGCAGCGTGACAAGCGTGTGGAAAAAAGCAACTGAGGTATGCGAAGTAGTGACTGAGTTCATATACGATACCCGATGTCACGTCCGGAGCCGACGATCGAGTGTCAGGCAAGACGGATCGACGGACGAGTTGAGATCCACTACGCCCCCTGTCAAAAAATCTGCTGGATGGGATATCTATCAGATGAGGAATCTGTGGGAGAAAAGCAATCCATTGAAAGACAAGCGACTTGCTAGACAGAAAAAAAGACACTCTAGGACCATCACCAGGTGTCTACTCACTAAGACAGACATGCACCAACTACTAACGCTTGCTGAGCCGGGATGGATGAGAGGGGAGAGGAGGAATCTGTGGGAGAAGAATCCATAGAAAAAAATAACAGTGAGTCATTTCTTGTTCAATGGATTGCCTTTTTCCTGCAGATTCCTCATTTTATAGACTCCCCAAGCAATGGAACAATGGAGACAGGCAGAAGGTTCACAGGAACAGGTTTTGTAGCAATGCCCTGCCAAAATGTTAATCAGCCCCACGCGCAACGTCCATACTGAAACACTTGTGTATAGGTGCGTTATAAATGCCATATCATATCAGATCATATCCTATCATAGTACCTCTTAAACATATGGAGTGAGGACCAAGTTGCCGCTCGGCAAATGTCCCTAACTGGAACCCCCTTTGCAGAGACCCCTCTGGTCGAGTGCGCCCTGATACCAGGAGGCAGCTTCCAGCCTGCTGACTGATAACATTCTGCAATGCAAAAGATAATCCATCCCTCTGGCCTGGCTGACCTCTTTCCTTTCTGATCGACCTTCCCAGGTACAACTTGGGTCCTTCCTTTCCTCTATCTCTCTCTCTACCTGTGGTGTTCCCCAGGGGTTTAACCTCTCGCCCTGGCTTTTCAACCAATACCTGGCTACTCTCGCCTACTGCATTTCCATTTTCTGCTCAAACTTATAGTGCTATGCTGACGACACCCAACTCATTTTCAGGCTTCCCTCTGACACTGCCTCTCCCTCCATCATCACCATTCAAAATTGGTGTGCCGCCAACAAACTTTGTCTAAATGCCAACAAGACTGAGATTCTCCTCATTGGTACACCTTCCCCATCCTTTCCCCTCACTCTCTGGCCGACCTCCCTTGGCCCTCCTCCTACTCCACCTGCGAGGCTAAGAATCTCAGTGTCACCTTTGACTCCACACTTTCCTTCTCTGCACACATCTCTGACGTCTCTAAAATGTCAAACTTCCTACTGCACCACCTTAGAGGTACTCTGCCTTTCCTCTCCTTCCACCAGAAGCTCACTGTCTCCCAAGCTCTGGTTCTCTCTAGGTTGGACTACTGTAAAAGCCTCTTTCTAAATCTGCCTGCCTCCACTCTCGGCATTCTACAACTAATACAGAACAGGACTGCAAGACTTGTCCTTGGCCTCAAGCCCTCGGATCGTATCTCTCCAGTTCTGAAATACCTTCATTGACTCCCAGTGGATGCAAGGAGTACATTTAAAACCCTCTGTATTGTCCACAAGGCTTTCTGGGGCCTGGAGCTAAAATACCTTCAACTATCCCTCCGTAAATACCTCCCCTCTCGAGCCCTTCGCTCCTCTAATTCTAACTCCCTCAGGGTCAGTCGTTTTTCAAAGAAACAAGCTGGGGGTAGATCTCTGTCTTCGACGGGAGCCTCCGTTTCTAACAGCCTCCCGGCCACCTTAAAACATGAGGAGAACCATCTCTGGTTCCGGAAGATCCTCAAGACCTTCCTCTTCGCTTCTGCCTTTGCCCCTCCTCTCCCCTGCTGATCTGTTTTCTCTCTTGACATCATGCTCCTGGCCACCCTTTGTCCTTCGGGCCCAGGTACCTGGTCATCCTCCTGCACTGCCTCCTGAGCCACCTCTTGCACTGGGATCTGTTTCTGTACCCATACAGTCCCCCATTTTTCTTCTGCACTTATCAGATATACCCTTATCTGACAAATTACGCACTTCCCTTTGTATTTTTTTTTAATTTATTTATTGCATTTATTTATTTATTGCACTTATTATTTATTCTGTTCTCTCTTTTGTGCCGTACTTTCCACTCCCCCCCTTCTTCGCACTCTTCCTCTTTCCCTTTTCCATGCACTTGCGCGCTCTTAATGTCACTGGGCCTAGTAAGATTGCTGTTTTTTTTTCTCCTTTGTTCCCTTCCCTTAACTTGGTCGTGGTCTGAAACACTTGTGTATGAGCGTGATATAAATAAAATATCATATCCCATCATATCATATCGGAACAATGTCTGCTTAGACACAGCTAGACCTCTCCTGGCTAGAGAGTAGACCACAAATAATGTATCAGTCTTCTGAAATTCTGATATCCTTGCAATGTAAAAACTCAAGTCCCTTTTGGGATCTGTAAGGAAGACATGCTATCAAAGCAAGACAGACAAGAGTGACCACAGTTCAAGAGTGTTTATTAAACTGTATAAATGGGTGAGATAAACGCAGAACCTAAATCTAAGATGGGACCAAGCTACAACTGTCAAATAGTCTAGTCAAATAATAAGAAAACCTATTGCCAATCCTTATTGCAATGCTCCAAAATAGTGTGGGATAGTGTTTCACAAGAAAAGAAAGATGTGTTCACAAAATGATAAATCAGGATGTTATGGCCGGGGTCTCCCTTCCCCATGTGTTAAGCACGGTGACACAGCGGGACTCTTGAGCACAGCACACTTCTGGGCTTCTCTAGAACAAGGTTACAGTTCCTTGCCTCAATATCTGGACCTTCTGTGTCCAAGTCTCTTTCCATGCTAAGTCTCTTGCTTTAGAGGGACTGATATGCCATAAACAACAAAACAAAAGTTTCTTCTACTAATCTTCACGTCGGGTGATTACTCTTCACCCTTGGATCTCCCTCAACCGGGTTCCGATCCTTCTCTCAACGTTAGCCTCCCGCAGTCGGGCTCAGACCAACAACTCGCTGTGGGCATCCCTCAGTTGGGTTCACGTTTGTCGTCACAATGTTCACTTAGTTTTCTCACCATGTTGCCTTAGCTTTCTCCTGGCATCCCTGCGTCGGGTTCACATTGCCATTTTAACATAATTAAACAAGAAAGTCATTCTAGACCTATTAGGTTCTTCCCTTACCCAAGTCTGGGTCTCAGCCCCAGTCAGGCTTTACCTTAAGCCCCCAGTCATGCTTCACACAGTTCTATTATCACATAAGGTTCCCCTCCGTCGGGCTCAAACCTTTCTCAGTGTACAATCGGTGCTGGTGTCGGATCAACCGGAGGCAGAACTCTTGGGGACACTGGTGGGGCCCTTGCAGCGGGGTGTAGGCCGGTGGAGCTCTTGTGGCACCCACTGGGAAATGTGGGGACGTCGGTGGTCTTTGAAGCGGTAAGGGAGACATGGAGGAAGTATGTGGGCGGTAAGGAGGTTAAGGGCCGTTATGAGAGTAGTCTCCCAGGGGGGGCCGACCAGAAACTCTGCCAGGCAATTGGGAGGGTGGGGATACAGAGATTGCGGGAGAAAGAACGTGAAAGGGTGGGGGACTTTTTCGAGGGTGGGCAGCTCCTTACCTGAAGGGAGTGGTGTGACAAGTTTGACCTGCCACAGGGAGTTTTTCTGGCATATGGGGCGGGGGTTCGGAGGATGGCGGAGCTATGGGAGGGGATCCCTGAGGAGCCGGAATCATGCCTGGTGCTCCGAGTACTACTTGATCGGGCGGGGGGGAGGGGGCGTATCTCGCGGGTATACAAGGCTCTTGGAGGGAGGACGGCAGAGAGGGAGTTGAAAGTCAAGGAGAAATGGGAAGTGGATATGGGGCACTGGATATCGAGTGAGGAATGGGAGCGGGTCTGGGACTTGGTCCGGAAGTCCTTGAGGAAGGCCCGCTTCCAGTTGGTTCAATTTAACATCCTGCATAGGGTACATGTTACCCCATTGGCGCTCAAGGCGATGAGCGGGGAACACCCGGATGATTGCCGCAGATGTGGGTCAGAGGAGGCGGGGTTCTGGCATATGGTGTGGGAGTGCGGGGCAATAATAGAGTATTGGGACGAGGTGTTTAAGGGAGTGAATGAGTTATTGGGACTCAGCCTGGAGCGGCGTCCGGAGATTTGTTTGTGGGGGAACCTGCAGGGGGGGGGCGTAACAAGTTGTGGAACAAAATGGGTCGGTTTCTACTTATATTGGCATAACGCCGACTGGCGATAGCGTGGAAGTCGCCCCTGGGTCCGACAATCCAGTTATGGAAGAAGGATGTACGAAGATGGGGTTTAGCGGAGTTGACGGTGTTGCAGAATATGGATACGGGGGAGGTAACGGTTCATTGGTCCCAATTGCTGAATGACCTTGCAAAGGATAATGACCTGCGTCCACCGTGAAGTAACATATGCGGGAGAGAAGCAATGACGGGGGAGGGGGGAGCTCGGAGATAGGGGTGGCAGATGGATTGGCCATAATCTCACCGAACTGTGAACATTTATGCTGGACTGCTGTGACCAATGGAGGAAGGAGGATGTAGACGGGATTCGGGGAGGGGGTATGGGGGGATGGGATGGAATAGGGAGGGGGAAGTGGCTGTATTGTTGGTTAAGTTTTGTTAATTTGTGGGAGGGACCGATTTTTGAGGTTGGGGATTATGAAGAGACAGTTGTGGAATTGTTATAACAAAATTCCAATAAAGAGTGTTAAAAAAAAAAACTTTCTCAGTGGCTCTTATGCCTGGGCTTCCCTCTATCGGGCTCGAGCCACTTGGCCTTCCACTATTTGTTGGGTTAGAAACTTTTGAGTGGGCAAGGGCTTTTACAGGAACCTCAGTCTGACCACTCTGACCATTATTCCGCTCTCATCATTCCTTTGTACGCTTCCCTCAGCCGGGCTCGAGCTGTACTGGTTTTCATGTTCGACCCAATGCCTCTTGGGAATTTTAGTTGCTTTATATTTTCTCTGGGAGCCCCTTTCTCTCACTCAGGTACCCCTTCTGCTTCACTCCCCTGTTCCAGCCAACCATAAGCTTACCAGGTTCCTCTCTACATCCGTCGTGAGACTTACTTGGCTAGCGTGGTGCTGGGGGATGGGGGGGGGAGTTCTGGTAGGAGGTCAGGGTCTCACCACCTGCCCCTCCTGCACCTGGACTTCCTTTCACATGCCCAGAAGAAGCAAGCTTTGCAGTAAACACGACCAGCAGGCTGCAGTCTGCCTTCTTTAGCCCATGGGAAGTAAGGCTCCTTAGCTGTGCTGTTTCCCCACACAGATACTGGCTCAGCACCTCGCCCTTCCTCCTCCTCCGGGCACTCCCCATGGATTCCCCTGCTCCCTCCTGCTCTTGGTGTGGTTGTGTCTGTTGTAGGGATCCTCTGCCGGACTCAGCCTTGCAGCCTCCCTCCTCTGCTCCCAAGAGCAACCTCCTTCTCTCTCTTTGCAGGCCCCTTTTAAGCACCTGTGTGATATTAACAGGCTGCAGGTGTGTGGTTAGGGTTTGGCCTGCTTGACTCTGCATGGCCCCATTAGTGTGACAACATGTCGGTCGTCTATATGAGTCAATGGCCCAGGGATTCTCATGGGTAATCCTCATTCCTCCTTGTTGCTTCTTCTTCACAGTATCTGGAGGACAGATTGAATAGACGGGATTCTGGGAAATGTAGTGAGTTGTAGATCCTGGGAGAAAGTCGTTGAATAATTTTAAAAAGGGTTGTTAACAAAAAACTGTGATTATGGGGCTTGTAGTGTTTCACTGTGTTAAACTGTTACGAAGTTCGTTGGTCGTGTAGAGTATGAACAACCCCTCTGTCCCCAAGAAACACCCTGACGGTTTAGAAATATCGTCAGTGTGAATATTAAGGCCACAGGTGGAAGTCCGGAAAACCAGGACGCGGGAACAGCCGGAAGAACCCCTTGAGCGCTGTAAGGAAAGGTACAGTGGTTAAGTAAAGAAACAGGGCCCGAATACCTATATGTGCAGAACCCCAAAATACCTGAATACCTGTGAGGTCTTGGGTCAAGGCGTGGGTCTCCCAGCTGTAGCTGGAACAAGCTGTAGGGTAGAACAGGTAACCACCTATTGTAGGACTGAGGCCCTAGCCAGTGAAGGGTTAAGCAAGTGGAGTCCGTGGAGCATGCGTGGGTCGGTAACAGGCAAATCCAAAAAGTACTTGAAGGGTTAAGCAAGAGGAATCCGTGGAGCAAGCGTGGGTCGGTAACAGGCAAATCCAAAGTACTTGAAGGGCTGAGAAGGAGCAATCCGTGGAGCGAGCCGATGTCAGAATCAGAGCAGGTCCTTGAACGAAGAGAGAACGTCACGTGATCCAAAACAAGACAGCTGTGAAGCAACGCCTTCGGTTCACAGACTCCTTTTATCCTCGGAAGGGTCGTACGTAGAGTCACGTGTGATGCAAACCGAAAGTGTTGCCATGCTGCTAGGCAACAGAAGTCACGTGATCCGTGAAGCGCCGGGAAGCGCCGGTCTCCGCAAGGGATGTGAGTTCCTGAAATGACGGAGCCTCCAATTGATCTGCCACCGCCGTGAAGGGCGATAAACACCCGTTACCCCAAACCTGTCATGCCGTGCCCTGCTGTGTGCGACGTGAGTGGGGAGCATAATGCACGAGCGTCGGGGAGTGCGGGAATGGGTAGACAAGGAGGGGCGAGCGGAATGGTGTGTCCGCGGTCTAGGAAGCGGTGCGACATAAACTGTAATGCAATTGCACAGCCCGAATGTCACATTATGTATGTTGGCCGTAAGCAAATTGCATCATGCAACGAACACTGCAAACCACGAAGCCTAAATGTGGCCAGTGGGAATCCATTTTGTAATTGTCTGCCATTTTCTTTTTTCTGTAACGCTTTGCAAACTATATTTTGTACTCTAGACTCGCACACGTTGCGAGGCCATAGCTTGAACTCTGAATACCGTTTAGAGTGGAATGTGAAACCCTGCAGAAATACATTGTTTTATTATTTGGTAAGGCCTTGAAGCTGTACAAGAGCCGCCGCTAATCAGAGGTCCAGGTGCCAGCTTGTCTTGCAAACGCTGTCGTAGAAGACAGTTAACTTACAATTATATGCAACTAGCGGTGCTTTTTCACGAAGGATGGTATTTCTTTGCTTTAGAACTATCTGACCCTTAGCCCGTGACTGCAGCAGCAAGATAACATTGTTTGAATGTCTCCCTGCTAGAACATGATATCCTTCTTTGTGCCAATGCCCCACACTCCCCAACAAAGTAAGCTGTCTATGCAAACCTCGGGTAGAAATATGGAATGTTTAGACTGAATGAAGTTACATGCCTAACTGTCAATTACTGAACCCTAGCTTGCACGTCATGTATATGGGTGGTCCGAATAATGATGTACAATGATGATGTATTATGTATATATATTACTGCTTCATCGACGGCTCGCTCTCTCCTCTCACGGTGTTTGTGAGCACACATCGTGAGGTGTTGAGACTCGATCAGCCGATCGAGATACTCTGAATAAAACCAGACTTGTTTGGAAAATGAACCTTGCGACTGGCGTGTCATTTAGTATATGGTTATGGTGCCTTTATTCCATATATGGTCTAACAAAAGAAGAGGAGGGCAGGTTATTGTCAGAAAGGGGAGAACAGGTATATCGTGGTGGATCAATGTGTTTTCTCCTGCCTTTTCTTAAAGGAAAGTATCGGGGTAGGATGGGACTGTGTGCTGTGGCAACATCCCATAAAGACCAGAGGGGTTGACTGGTAGGGGTTTATCATAAAAAAAGGGGATATTACTGCGTTTTGCCTGAGGGCGTTCCTTGTGCGGGCCCCTTGCCCAGGTGATCCTCCCTCGCTTCTCCGCCTCCAGGGTCGGGATCCAAGCGCGATGGCCCTCCCCTGGCCACCTGAACAAAGCATCCCCGGGGTCTACCAATGAGAACACTCTCAGGTTTCTCATAGATCCAACCAATGGAAGTGATCCTCTTCCTTAGAAGGGTGCGGAGGTGGATAAAATACCGGCAGACTATGGCTTGTGAAAGGTGAAACTCAGATACCACCTTCGGCAGGAACCCCAGCCTTACTTTTAGCAAGACCTTCTCACGAAAGAACTGCAAATTTGCGGGTTTACAACCAAGGGCCTGCCATTCGCGGAAGGGTCTAGCGGAAGTAATCGCAACCAAGAAGGATGTCTTTAGAGTAAGCAGCCGCAAAGAACAAGAGTGCATGGGCTCAAAAGGAGCCGCCATCAAGAACGTCAAAACCAGATTTAAGACAACAAAGGGAGTTGGCGGAAACCTATTCACAAGGTCTTTCAGGAATTGGGCCATAACCGGAATCGAAAAAAAAGAAACCTTGATCCGGGGACCTCTTGAACACAGACAAGGCCGCCAAATATCCTTTGACTGTGGTAACCTGAAGGCCTGCTGAGGATAGTGTCAAAAGGAACTCCCTCACTGTAGTGGTGGGCCAAGAGATGGGGTCAACCTTGCATTCCCTGCAACATGCCTCAAATCTTCTCCACCTGCACGCTGTGAGAAACCTCACTGTGTTTTCCCACCCACTCCCCCAAGATCTTCCATTTAGGTGGCCAAGGAAGGGCTATTGCTTTTGGATCCCAGCCCTGGAGGTGGACAAGCGAGGGAGGATCACCTGAGTGCAGGGTCACAAGGGATTGGGAGGAGAATACCTGAGGGCAAGACATGGTATTCCCCATCTTCCCATTTTCCATCAGAAACCCCTTCCTCAGCCTTCATGGGATATTTCCAATCCATTCCATCTCCCACTCCCCATTTCCGACTAATACTGGGAAGAAGAAGAGGCAACCAAGAGTAGTGAGGATTACCTGTGAGAAACACCTTGAGAATCAGAGGGAACACTGCCACCTACTACCATCAGGTTGTCCCATTAATAGAGACTGGCAGAGACAGGCATGTAACACGGACTACTCACACCTGATTCCACTTGACTCTGTTTAAAGTATAAAAGGTGTGGTTTTGCACAATTCGAGAAGCAAGCTGTGAATGCTGAACAGAGCAGAGAAGCCAAGGAGCAGGAAACTGCAAGGAGAGAAGCCTGGAGGATCCGGAGGATAGCGGCGTGCAGCAGAGTGGCGTGCATCAATGCTGGCCCGGTGCTTGTGAGGGGCATCAGGATGGCCAGGGAGCCATGTCTCCAGGGGGCCGGAGCGAGGAAACCTGCATCCTGCTGCCGGTGTGTGGAAAAGTACTTGTTCCCTTGGGATGTGTGCCAGACTCAAGGGGATCTGAGGGGCAGGTGGCAAGACCCTGACCTCGATCCCATGTGCTCAGAGAGACTGCTCACCAGCGCAACGCTACACGGTGAGTTTCACACAAGTAAGCGAGAGAAACTCGGGAGCGTGCCACTAGCTGGAGTGGGAAGGGAGAAAGACAGATTTTGCAAAGCACCACCAAGCGGAAAGCAAGAGAGAAAACAGAAAGTGAATGGAAGCGAGAGATAGGCGCTAAGAGAGCGGAAAGGAAGCAAAAGGCTTGAAAGTGAATAAGAGGGGCCAAGTGACCTGAAAGTAAGTGCAAGTGAGCACTGAGGAACGAAATAAGTGTGCAAAAGGCAAGATAAGGAAAAGGAAAGGTACAAGGGTGCACAAAAGTGAAGAAGTAAAGGTGCAAGAGGCACCATTGAGAGAAAGTGAATCAAAAGGTGCCAGTAGCACAAGGTGAAAGAAGAGAAAGCCAAAGCAGGTGCCAGTGGGCACAGTGAAGTGAAGGATAACAAAGGGGTGCAGGAAGCACCTGAAGATGAAAGGATAGAAGAAGAGCCAAGTACATGAAATACAGGGAGGGGCCAAAGATCAGAGTGGTCGCCCTTAGGAGGAGCAAAGAACTTGGCGTTTTCAAAAGTCTCTGATGTTACCCCATGAGAAGGTTGTGTGTGAAATGAACTGTAAATAAGCAAATGGTAGATCCTGACAAGTTGCATTTTAGGTTTGAAACTGGTGGGGCCTCAGCTTGGGAAAGGGAACCCTGAGAGGCCTAAGAGGAACTGTGTTATCAAACTGAACTTGTGCTTGAAACTGAAGGGGCCTAGGCTAGGGGAAGAAAACCCTAAGAGGCCTAGCAAAGGTGAATACTTATTTTGTGAAACCAAGAGATATAAGCTTGGGAAGGGAACCCCCGAGAAGTTTGAATGGAACGGTTACATTTTTGTTTTGTCTGAAACTTGGAAGGATTGAAGTTTTGGGAAGGGAATCCCCAGGAACTAAAGACATTGGAAAATATTTGAACAGAGTGCAAGAACTTTGTGGAGAAGAGGTAACAAACAAACTCTTTTGATTTTGCTGATCTTTGATGATAATGACAGAGCCACACCTGGTGAGAAGTCCACCTGAAACTAGCCTTGGTATATATATATTTTTTAATTACATTTTTTCTTAAAATAGACTTCCTACCACATGTTATCAGAGAGTGAGGTTAGCATAGGTTTTGACATAGGCGGTTTTTGGTTTTGGACTTTCAGACATTGACGTCCCTTAGAAACATCAGTTGAGGGAACAATCCCTTTAGAGTTGGGGCCAGTTAGGTATTACACCACCCCCAGCATTATAGTAAATAAAGGTTTTGAAACTATAACAGTTGAGTCTGTGCCTCGCTTGATACCAAGGGTTGCCCAGAGCAATGCCAGTGGTTAAGATTTATTCTAAACCTTCCAGCCATCACCTCTTTGTTTTTGCTTTGTCACCCCGAGTGGGACGGGTATGCCCAGACGTGGGTCCCGTGCCTGCTGGGCCTAGAGACCCAAGCTACTCCTCACTGATGACGCCCAACAAGGCCGAAACATGTTTGGGGATGCTTGTGGTCTCGTGCAGAAGGGATGTGACCTAGCAGTTCGGGTTGGACTGCCCCTTTTGGGGTGGGGCCAAGTCTGATTTGCATATGGTCTTTCCCCTTCTGTAATGGCTTGGCAGGCGAAGAACGATGGTTTGGAGGGTTGCCCAGAGCAATGCCAGTGGTTAAGATTTTTTCTAAACCTTCCAGCCATCACCTCTTTGTTTTCGCTTGATACCATGCCTGTCTCACAACGCATACAGGGATCTTGTAGATGGTCTGCGTGCAGCCAGGAACACCCCGAGCACCTCCTCAGAGAGGTCCCAGTCATCATTTGTCATCCTCTCAGGAGCCACGCATGTAGGTTGAGGGATTCCGGGATCGGGTGAAGCACCCGACCTTCTGACTGGGTCAAGAGATCCAGCTGACGAGGTAACCAAAGAGGTGGGCAGATGGTCAGATCCAGAAGGTCAAATAGCATGTCTTCCTCACCCAGTCTGGGGCAATCAAAATCATGGTTGCTCGAAACCTCTTCAACCTCCTGAGAACGCAAGGAGAGAAGGCGTAATGTAGAGGGAAGGTCCAATCCACTGGAAACGCATCCCCTAGCTGCCGTTCGCTGGGAATTCCCTGGAGCAAAACTATCTGTACTTCCTGTTGGCAAACAGGTATACTGCTGGGGTATCCCAAAGAGAGAAGACCTCCTCTAGGACTTCCTGGTACACTTCTCAAGCGTGTGAGACTGTGCTCTGCCTGCTCAGAGCATCCGCCAAACTGTTCTCTGTCCCCGCCAGATGAACTGCTGAGACCGAGATCTGGTTTTCCAGTAACCAGAGCCACAGCTGCATCACCTCTGCAGAGGGGGAGGGAGCGCATGCAACCTTGCTTGTTCAGGTAGTGCATGGCCACCGTATTGTCCATCAGAATCAGGACATGCTTCCCCTTCAGAGACAGGGAGAAAGTCTCGGGGCCAGCCGGTTGGCACGCAACTCCAGCCTGTTGATGTGCCACCTGGCTTCCATTGCTGACCAAAGGCTGTTCACCTGCAAGTCCTCGCAGTGAGAGCCCCAACCCTTCGGAGACTCATCCGTGACCACTCGGGCCTGAGGCCACAGAGGCGAGAAGGGTTCCCCCGCCATGAGATTGCTCCTATCGGCCCAACAACCAAGGTCGTCGACCACTGAATTAGACACCCTGAGTAAATCTGTGAGGGTTCCGAGGTACTGGGACCACTGTCCCCGTAGGAGCCATTGTAGGGATATCATTCGCAGCCTGTCATCTGGCACTAGCAAAATGCAGGATGCCAGTTAGGGAGAATCCTGTGCAGTTCCCTTAGGGAGCATTACAGAAGATTAAGACTACAGGTATGAGCAATAAATCCCCTTTAGTATCAGTCTTTACCACAAAGATTTAGCTGGTAGCTGTGGCTAAGTAGTCTGACTTATCTCAAGAGGTAGATGAGCAGTATTCAGGATTTACACAATAGGGTTGCAGTACTATGATACAAGGAAACACTGACCAAAGCTTTGTATTAGAAAGAATATATATATTTATTTTACACACTTCTAGTTCAACACATTAATCACCGTTAATAAAGCAAGTTAAAATCAGTCACGAAAAGTGTACACAACTCCCTAGTTAAATTGTAGACAAGTTTGAGCAAGGGTGAAAACTGAGCAAAATGGCACAGTGAAAACCAAACACAAATGGCACTCTAGCAATTTCTCACAAGGGAGGGAAAGGACAAGTTATACAGGAATATCTTCTTAGGCACCTTAGCAACACTTCCCAATAAGTTTGTGAACAAGTTTAGGCAAGGCAGTACTTTAGCATAGAGAATACTTAAATGAAAACCGAGCAAAATGGCACTTCACAATTTTAAAAGTGGGAAGGAAAAGGTGATTATAAGAAGTAGGTGCACCAACACAGTTCTAGTTGAGCAGCAATCTAGAGAAGGCAGTTAGCCCATGAGATACCTTTGGCTGGTCACCTGAGTTTCAAGAAGACCAAGGAAAGGCTCTCTCACTACTTGTATTGGCCTAAAATGGGGGCTGAGGTAGATAAGTATTGCAAGAGTTGCCTGGTGGCGAGGACCTTCCAGAGTCAGTGGTACAGAACAAAGAGCTTAGAAGCAAAATGTTCTTGTAGCTGCAGTCAAGTCTTTGGTTAACGATTTTGAAAAGGTGGATGCAGGAGGCGAAAGACAATGTTAGACGATAGGGGCGGCCAACCCAACAGGTAGGTAAAGGATTTAAAACACCTTTAGCGCTGCCACACGAAAAGGGAGGCCTGGCGGAACAAAGTACCTTAAAATGAGGAAGAGGCTCCTGCGGTGGCGGTTGTTCCTGGAAGTTCCTGCAGTTCGGGGGATCCAGCAGTGGAAGAGAGGCTCTCGTCGCGGAAGAAGGTTCGACTTACTGCACTACTTGGGGATGAAACCAGCCGCGGTGCTTCCCAACGAATAAAAGGTAGGCTCCTTTAAATCGCAGTCCGGGTGGATGGCTGCCTGGCTATCCGGCCTCCAAGTGCTGGGCACTGGCGATTCGACCACGGCAGGTCCGAGAAGGCGATTGGCAAACTGGTTGGCCCCACCAGCTCAAGGGAAGAAGGCTCTTTCAGATGAAAATCTCCTCTCGTTGTGTGGAGAAAAGTGGTGAGACGCTGCAGCAGGGCTTCACCAGTGGTTCAGTCGTTGCAGATGTCTTTGGCTTCTCTCCTCTTCGGTTCCGTAGTTCCAGTGGCGAGGTCTTGCTCTTCCAGTCCTCAGTACCCTGTTTTTATGCAAAAAGATCCCCATTCATACAGCCTAGCTGTCACTCACACAGTGGAGTGTTCATCGTGGCGGGAGACCCTCCAGCCTATCAGGTTAGAGTGTGACATGAGTTGCTGCGGCAACCCTGACCAGGGGTCCTACTCTCCCTCCCACACAATGGACCCACCCCAGACTCGGTGGCGCCGAAAGGAGGGCTTCTTGGCAGAAGGACGAACAAAGGATCCCCGACCTGGGTTAGGAGTTTAGAGAAAGACACGAGAAAGAATTTATATTAAGGTTCTGGCAAATAAAACCTACCGGAGTAAAGTTAATAATAAAATAAACCGGCGGTATGTTAGAGGCTGTCAGTAAATGTGGTAGCCTCGAACAATGGGAAAATCCCATAGGGAAATATTCGCGGTCGGCGCCGAAAGGAGGGCTTCTTGGCAGAAGCCCACCAAAAGGGCGAACAAAGGATCCTGTAACGCTCACCTGGCTCCCACGGAGGCGCTGGTCTGGTCTGGGTTGCTGTGGCCTCTTCAAGCGTGATGCGCAGAATTAGAACCACCGATTGAACAGGACCCCCAAATCTTGCTTGTCTGGCCCGTAGGAATATCCTTCTGCAGATGAGAAAGGGGATTAACTGTCTGCTGAATAATGTGCTTGCTCCCCATCTTTCCCACTTCGTTCTCCTCTGACTTCCTCCAAAACCCCCGGTTTAAGCTCACCTTATGGTTTGGAAGGATGAACTCTCCATCCTGTTTCTGATGCAGGGGCGCGCGTTCGTCCAGTTACTTCACTGGTTTTCAGAATGGCGCTGGCAAATCCACTTGACTTTACTGAGTGATACGCCGTAAGTATGAAGATGCAAAAGTTCAAGTGTGAGCCTCCTTTTATGTTGTCTTTTTCTGTCCTTTATTTCAGGTGCAGAACAAAGGCGATGCGTTGAGGGGTTAAATTGCCGGGGTAAAATCAGGTGAGTCAGTGATGAGGGCGACCCCTCTAAATGTCTTTATAATTCCCCAGTAATGTCTTTTGTCCTTTCCCCATAGGGGCCGGGGTGCGGTACCTGCCAGAGATGTGGCGCCGACCCGAGATGTGGAATGGCTCACCAAGAATAGCCGGTAAGTAATATGACTGAAAATCCGGCTTTCCTCTTGTGTTCCCTGGCTCACCTTTTGTCTCTTCTTCTCTCCCTTAGGTGCGGTGCAGAGATGTGGCGACCGGCACTGAGAGCCGCGATGGAGCTGGGCGGCGTCTCGGGAACAGGTGAGTGAAGCGCGGCGCTGCAGCGAGCAATGCAGTGCTTTTAAATGGAAGTCTTCCTTCAGGAATGCTGGCGTGAAGATTCTGGATGCAGGTAAGAAGGTTGAAATAGTTCTTGGTTTTCACCTTTCTCTTCTCTTATTCCCTTACAGGTGTTCCAGGTTCGAGGCGGGCGTGGCTGGAGTCCAGGTGCAGGAGCAGACACGGTGAGCGTTCAGCTGCTGGGATGCAGAACAACGCGAAGCACGTGTGGCTGTCCGGGTGTGGCTTAAATAGCCTTGGAAGAAGTTCCAGGTGAGTATTCTTCCACAGCCCCACCCAAGTAACAAAATAGTTCCTTCAGAAAAATAGTCCCTCCTAAGCCTCATTTGGCTTGGTTCTTCATGCAGCATGGTCTGCATCAGGTGAGTGTGCAGCATGGTCTGCTTCAGGTAAGTGCACCAAACACTTCCCTTCATGAGCCTGGCGCCTATGGCGCCAGGACTGATGTCCAACATGAGCCTGGCGCCAACGGCGCCAGGACAGAGTCCAAAGAGCCCCTATAAAGGGCCGCTGGGCTTTTACCCGGGGGCGTGATGCCTGCTCCTGGGGGTGCTGGGCCTGGCCTGGTGCTCCGGGGGTAGGCATCATGACAGATCCCCGACCTGGGTTAGGAGTTTAGAGAAAGACACGAGAAAGAATTTATATTAAAGTTCTGGCAAATAAAACCTACCGGAGTAAAGTTAATAATAAAATAAACTGGCGGTATGTTAGAGGCTGTCCGTAAATGTGGTAGCCTCGAACAATGGGAAAATCCTATAGGGAAATATTCGCAGTCGAATATTTTCGGTAGTAACCACTGCCACCAGCCAGAATCTTTTGAGAGAGGGACTGTACGGTACCCTCTCGAAAATGAACACCAGGGAAAAACTATTAACCCTTCCCAGTACCTCCATAGTAAGATGGGTTGTACTGGTTTAGTTCATAACATTTGACTAGTAAAGTCAATGGGGACTTTACATGCCGTGGGAGACAGTCGTCAGTCCCATGGTATGGAGTCTATGTTTGGGTTAACCCCTGTGTTACTGCACTGAGGGTGCTGTGTAACATGTGTAAAAAGATGGTTCCTATGAGGGTGAGATAACTCCATAGACATTAAACACAAAAAAATAGCCTAAGACACACATAGCAAATATGCCTAAGAGTGGGAAAAAGAGTCACACTCTTAGCAGGTGAAAGAAACAAACCCTTCAAATCCAGCAAAGCTGCTCGGGGACTCTATAGGTGAGGGAAATTAGCCATAGAATGAGAATTCTCCCTAACAATGCCATGCGGCCTAAGAGGCAGAGGAAGGAAACTGCTGGTAAGGCGGCATGGCTCCGGATGCTGTTGACTCTCTCCTCGGGAGGGAAGCCTTCCCTACCCAGGTGTCTAGTACAGCCCCGATGAACTGAAGCCTCTCGACTAGAGTCACATGGGACTTCAAGTTCAGGGAGAAGCCCAGCCTGTGGAGTAGAGAGCAGGTGTCCTCTAGGTGGGACAAAACCTGCTTGGCGACTTCCCTCGGATCAGCGAGATGTCCAGGTACGTGAATACATGGACTCCGGATCTCATGAGGTGAGCCGCAACTACTGCCATGAGCTTGGTGAAGACTTTTGGAGCGGAGGTTGTACTGGTAGTGCTTGCCCCCTATGAGAAACCACAGGAACTTCCTTTGCTTTCAATGTATCGGCACATGGAAATAAGCGTCCTGCAGATCTATTGCCCTGACAGCAGTCCACCATCTTGTAAGTTGTGAGAGGGGAAAATCAAACCAGTTTAGAGGGAGACGCTGCTGTTGCCTGCTAGTTTCTCATTAAATCCCCCTTCCCCTTCTGGAGCACGAGAAACACTTCTGCCCCTGCCTGGGTTGCGGGAGCTGCACCTTCCTGCCGTAATGCACATAACGTCTGTAGCCCCTGCCCTAGAGGTGAAGCTGAAGGCAGACTTGACTGGCTGTGCCGCCAGGCCCAGTGATTTTGCAGCGATCTGGACTCCTTAAACCTTTCTATGGAGTCGTCGGCCTTTGGACCAAAAAGAAATCCGTCCTCAGAGGACATATCCAATAACTTATTCTGGATGTTTGGCGAAAAGCCTCAAGAGCATAGGTAGGCCTGTCTCCTAAGTGCCATAGCCGAGCCCATTAAACTGCCAAAGCAGTCGGCCACGTCCAGGCCCGTTTGCAGCGACTGCCTGGCCCCCTCCTTCCCATCTTCCACCTGCTGTATGAAACCTTCTCGCAGCTCCCCTTCAGGGATGTATTGGGTTGCTTGCTCTACCGCCTTCCAGAGGCCAAAATAATACTTGGCAAACCCACAGGCTACGTTAGTTGCTTTCAAGGCCATGCTGCCAGATGTGAAGACCTTTTTTCGCCATTGCATCCAGCCTCTTGCCCTCCCTGTCAGGAGGCAGGTTTCAGGTTTAGGTTGGAGGAAGCTGCCCTGGTGGAAACTGGCTGCATGCACAAGACCTTCCAGAGAAGGGCCAGAGGACAAAAAGGACGGATCCCCTCCTGCCGGCCTGTATTTACTGGTCACAGTGGAGCTGACTGGAGGGATGGAGCAGAGATAATGCCACAAGGAGACAAGTGGATTGGCGATAGCCAGGTTAAGTGGCATATGCCTTTCAGTAGCTGGACCATGGTCCAAAATGTCAGTCAGTTCATACCCCTGGACTGAAACTGCTGCAGCATTCAGCCCCAGTGTGTCAACCACCCTGTCCACTAGCGATCTAAATTTGGCATGGGCATGGATGTACGGCTGAGTATGCTGTAATTCTACATCAGGGGATGTATCCAGCCTGCTAGCATCATGCAGCCTCTGTGCCAAAGCCAGGCGGTCTGCCTGGTCATCGGAATAGTCGACGCCACCAGCCCCTGCATACGTAGGGTCGGCATCTCCTTGATCGTCCCCACCATCAGGGCTGAAGATTGACGCCATGGAGCCGAAGAAATGGTTCTGCGAAAGTGGAACGAAGGAACAATCGCTGATAGTCTGCATCAAAGGCTTATCCTTCAACGTCAACGGGGTGGCTGTCAGCATCAAGAGAGGGCTGGGCACCAAAGGGGCGTTGGAAACTGCTGCAGCAGTCAGCCCCAGTGTGTCAACCACCCTGCCCACTAGCGATATAAATTTGGTATGGGCATGGATGTATGGCTGAGTATGCTGTAATTCTACATCAGGGGATGTATCCAGCCCGCTAGCATCATGCAGCCCCTGTGCCAAAGCCTGGAGGTCCGCCTAGTCATCGAAATAGTAGACGCCACATGCCCCTGCATACATAGGGTCGACATCTCCTTGATCGCCCCCACTATTGGCACCGAAGATTGACGCCATGGAGCCGAAGAAATAGGTCTGGGAAAGTGGATTGATCGCTGATAGTCGGCATTAAGGGCTTATCCTTCAGCGTCGACAGGGTGGCCGTCGGCGTCGATTGAGGCCTGGGCACCAAAGGGGCGTTGGAAGCACCCAAACCCTGAGACTCACAGGAAGACCCCGGATTTGAGGGTTTTGCAGAATTTTTCAGAGCCGAGACCAAAGGCTCTCCTAACGCCAATGGCATCAGTAAAAGTGTTTGCACGGGGTCAGGAGCATCAAGCTCAGCTGCAGCCACAGGGGCCTGCTGCTCAGCGGGCGCACCCGCACCTACAGCTGCCTGTTTTTCAAACATTGCAAGCATCTGCGATTTAAATTCTTCCCACTCCTGCTGATTGGTCAGCCCAGCTGACGATTTACCTCTCTCCAATGAAGAGCCGGAATTGCGTCGGTGCATGTGGTGCCTTTTCTTCTTATGAGAAAATGATGAAGAGTGGCTCTGTGAGTGGGACTGCTTCTTTGTCTTGCGCCAATGTCTTTCTTTTTCGGGGGTAGGCCTCTCCACCTCGGCCTAAGAGGACCGAACTGTCGACCGAGCAGGTGATTTTGACAGCGGTCGGCCCATCACGAGCTTGGCTGGCTGCCGACGCATGGATTTAGGATTCATTTTACAACACGACGTGCACCCCTCAGTGTCATGAACCGTGCCGAGGCAGCACACACAGATGTCGTGTGGGTCAGTCACTGACATCTTAGAGTCTCAGTCAGTGCAGCGTTTAAATCCTAAAATTCGAGGCGCAGACCTCTCACGGTCAAGAAAAAATACAAAATCTGATGAAAATGTTGTCAAAAAGAGTTGAGGACTCGATAACCAACAATATGTTCCCCAAGAGTAGCGTGTCGAGCACACAGAAAAAAGGAACCAAGGTATGGGGTGTAGTGACGTGGTATATATGGGATACATTACTCTCCGTAATCATATTTCTGATGCTTGTATCTGCTTAGATTCACATGTTATGCATAGACTGACATATAGTGGAGGCTGCAGAGTATTACAGTTGTTGTTTTCGAAACTCAAAAAGGGACTTTGACAGGGCGTGCCAGTAATACTATCTCTAGTGTGATGTCTACTGTACCCATGATCCTTCACGCGTTGAGGTCCCTCGGATTGTTTTGTTCTGACATGAGGTCGCCTGAAGTGTAGCGTGAGTACAGGTGTATCCAAGCAGATAAAGCTCATATAACATCTATGCACCTTCTCTCAGGGGAGGAAGGGTGGGCGCATGTGAATCTAAGCAGATACAAGCATCAGAAATACGATTACGTGAGTAATGTATCCCTTCTGAGGCTTGTGGAATCTGATTAGATAACATGCTATGCATATATTAGCGAGCAGTGTTAGGAGAAGGTGGTGTGTTGTGAGAAGGAGAAGTGGCAAATAGATGTTTTCGAACTTTGTCCGACCTGTGTATCTGCTTTAGAATGGGTGTCAATCCAGTAGTGCTGAGTGAAGGTGTTTACTGAGCTCCATGTAACTGCTTTGCAAATGCTGTCTAAGGGGACATTTGCAATAAAAGCCAAAGTAGCTCCTGTGCTCCGTGTGGGGTGAGCTCTTGGTGTAAAAGGCAGTGTTTTGTTTGATAATGAATGGCATAATTGTATACATCTGACTATCCATCTGGAGATGGCATTCTTGGAAATGCGGTCTCCTTCTCTGCCTGGTGCTACAGAGACAAACAGTTGATATGTTTTCCTAAGCGTAGTAAAGGACCACCCTCTTCACATCCAGTGTGTGGAGTTTTACCTCAGCCGAGCCAGTTGGATTCTGAAAGAAAGCCGGAAGCTCAATAGATTGGTTCACGTGGAATTTGGAAATGAATTTAGGGGAGAACCTAGGATGAGTAGGTAAAACCAATGTATCTTTATGGATGATAAAGAAAGGGTCCTGTACTGACAATGCTTGCAATTCATAAACTCTTCTTATGGAAGTAATAGCCGCTAAGAAGGCAGTCTTGTATGTCAGGTGTTTAAGACTTGACTTGTGCATAGGCTCGAATGGAGCCCCGATGAGCTTTGCTAGTACTACATTGAGATCCCATCCTGGCGGTGGGTTTTAAATTGGAGGGTGGAGTCTTTGAACTCCCTCCATGAATGCTTTAATGACTGGAATTTTCCAAAACAATACTTTACTTTCAGAGGTGGTATAAGCTGAAAAAGCTGCCAGGTGGACCTTTATAGAGTTGAATACTAACCCCGAATCTAACAAGTGGAGCAAAGAGACCCTGTTCAACTCCTTTCTGGCTACTGGCTCAATCACCAAGTCAATGGCAGAGTCGTTAACAATTCTGATCCACAAGCTGGAAAAGGACCCAGATCAGGCCTCCTCCTATAGAACAATAACCCTAATTAACAATGATGGGAAAATGTTCTCAAAGGTGCTGCCAACTAGATTAAAAACACACCTCCCAGACATAATATCCTGAGACCAAACGGGATTTATCCTGGGGAGGGGAACGCATGACAAAATTAGGCGCACCATAAACGTCATAGAAAGTGCACAGAAAATGAGGGAAGGAATAGCCTTATTGTCTCTAGACGCACACAAATCGTTTGACTTGGTTGACTGGGGTTACATTAGCAACGTGCTAACATACCTTGGATTCGGGACAAAATTCACAAAATGGATAATGGCTAACTATCAAAATCACACTACACAGCTGTGGGTTAATGGCAGCAGATCCGAAGTATGGAACAAGTTACTTACCTGTAACTTGTTCTCCAGGATGGGTCTGGCATGGATTCACATGCTCATGAATATTCCCCGTCGTCAGGCTGGGAATCCTCGGTAAAGAAAAAAATCAGTTTCAGTTTCGTTTCTGAACTGTCTTTCTACTAGTAACCAATCACTGGTCTCTGTGTCATACTGCCCCCAGCCAATGACTTTCCTCTACCTAAGCCCCTCCACTGGCAGCCATCTTCAGATTTGGTAGCACGTAAAGTGGCAGTAGGACCAAGAGAAGAGCCGCAGAGGGGTAGGGGGGAGGGTTCGCATGTGAATCCATGCCAGACCCATGCTGGAGAACAACAGTTACAGGTAAGTAACTTGTTCCTTCTCCAGCATGGGGTCTGGCATGGATTCACATGCTCATGAATACAAGAATACATAGCAGTACACACATGCACAACCACGGGAGCTGGCAAGGCTCAACATTAAGCATTTGAACAACTCAACATTAAGCATCTCTTACCTCCTCACCAGGCTCACCTTCAAGCAAACAGGTTGCGCAGCACTGCCTGGCCGACTCTGGACTCCTCCCTGGAATCCCGGTCGACGCAGTAGAATCTCGTGAAGGTGTGCGTCGACCTCCACCTAGCAGCCCTGCAGATGTCCTGCAGGGGCACACCAGACAAGAACGCCGTGGTAGCAGCGATCGCTCTGGTTGAATGGGCTCTCGGACGGCCAGGCACCGGTCGATTTGCCAACTGGTGACAGTGCATAATGCAGCCGGAGAGCCATCTGGAAATAGAAGCCTTGTAGAGGGCCTTCCCTTGGTTCACAGGTCCAAAGTTTACAAACAGCTGTGATGTCTTCCTAAGACTCTTCGTGCGGTCCACGTAGGACTTGAAGGACAATGGCAAATCAGCTATGCTACTCCTCCTTGACCTATCTGCGGACTTCGACCTGGTAGATCATGCAGTCTTATGCAATCACCTTAGCTCCGCCGCCCATTTTTCAAGTGATGCTATAACCTGGGTACAATCCTTCCTTGCAAACCGGACAATGAGAGTCTTCTCCTCCTCAGCAGCCGCTGATCCCACACAAGTTTCCTGCGGTGTCCCTCCAGGATCATGTGTATCTCCTACAATGTACAACATCTTTACTAAACCTCTGTTTGACAAGTTGGACAGACTGGGTGTCATCTACACTAACTACACAGATGACACTCAGATCCTCATTCCCCTTTCGGGCAACCTCTTGGAAGACACAGCCTTAGTAAAGAAGATATATCTCCTCATTCAGGCATGGATGGCATCTCACGGCCTCTGCCTGAATGACGACAAAACGGAGCTACTGATCCTCAGCTCAGAGCTGGCTATCAAAAAACTTGACCCGAACTATGCCTCATTCAACATTGACAATTATAAACCATCAAAGTGATGCCTGCAGTCAAAACCCTCGGGGTCTATCTCGACTCAGCGCTCACCTTTAAGAAACAAACTAATTCCTTAGCATCTTCCACTGCATATACTTGTAAATTGATCTGAGCATGTAGACTATTCCTAACTGAGACTAGCTGCATCACATTAGCCAATGCACTCATCATATCCAGGCTGGATTACTGTAATGCTCTATATGCAGGATCTAACAAGTCCATTCTTGATAAACTCCAAACACTCCAAAATAACGCTATTAGAGTAGCTCTAAATATTCCTAATAGAGCTCATATCTCCACCTCCAGAAAAAATATCCATTGGCTAAAAATTAAAGACAGGATTGCCCTCAAAACCCTCTCTCTCACCTCTAAATGCCTCAACAACATAGCTCCCCCCTACCTGGTAAACAGAGTCAACAAGAGAATCTCCAACCGTCCCACAAGAATGACCAACGCTTATACCTTAGTGGTGCCTAGATACAAAAAGAGTACAGCTGGCGGTTCCAGTTTTCCGGTCATAGCTGCTCAAACCTGGAACAGACTCCCATTAGATCTCAGAACGGACCAACCTTACCCTAGCTTCAGGCGGAGGTCCTTACCTGGATACGATCCAATGACATTTAGTTCGACCTCCCCACTTACTAGGACCTCCGCCGTGCCACTTGCTCCAGAGACCCTTGATGATTGGAACTATGTCAACTGGTTTTTGGTCAACTAGCTTTAACTGTATTTTCTCACTCAGCTTGTACACGTACCTTGCTTCTAATTGAACTGCATAACTGTATTTTTCCTATAACCAAGTTCTCAAGTATCCTTGTAATGTCTGCAACCAGCTACCCTTTGGGTTTGGTTTGCGCCATACCAAATAAACAAACAAACAAACTTCAGCGCTCTAGCCACATCCAGCGAGTGCAAAGTCCTCTCAGCCGGCGACGAAGGCGATGGGAAGAAAACAGGTAACCCCAAGGGCTCGTTGAGATGGAAGTCCGACGGCATCTTGGGCATGAAGGAGGGGTGCGTCCTCAGCACTACCCTCGTCTCGTGGAATGTCAGGTGTGGAGGTTTATAGGAGAGGGTCTGGATCTCTCCCACTCGTCGTGCGGAGGTGATGGCCACAAGAAACGCTGTCTTCCACGACAGGAACTTCAACAGTGCTGAATGCAGAGGCTCGTATGGAGGCCCCATGAGCCTGGTCAGCACCACGTTGAGCTCCCACGCCGGGGCCGGAGTCTTCACTGGTGGGAACGATCGGAACGGTCCTTTCATGAACTCCTTCAACAGGCGATGAGACCACAGAGATGACCGCCCCGGAGTTCTGGTGTAGCGGGAGATGGCCGCCAGATGGATCTTGATGGAGGCATGTGCCAGCCCCGCCTTGGCCAGCAATAGCAAGTACGGCAGCACTTGAGGGGGCGTAATCCGCAGAGGGTTAATCTTCTGTGCACGGCACCAGACAGAGAACCTCTTCCATTTGTGTCCATTGCACTTGAGAGTCGAGGACGCCCTGGCCTTTGCAAGCCCTCCTTGCAGTCCGCCGGGATATCGTGCCCTCCGAACTCTAGTGCTGCAGGAGCCAGGCCTGCAGGTTCAGCGATCCTGGGTCGTGATGGAGGATGGCGCCTCCTTCCCTGGCAAGAAGATCCCCATCTGTCGGAGTTTGACCGGGGGGGACGCTGACATGTGCAGAAGGTCCGGGAACCAGATCTGCCTCGGCCATGCCTGTGCGACGAGGATCATCCTGCACCGGGACCGTCTGAGTTGACTGATGAGTCGCAGCAGCAACGGCAATGGGGGGAACGCATACAGGAACAGGCAGTCCCAGGGGAATGAGAAGGCATTGCCCATATTCCCCGGCTGGGGAAACCTGCTTGCGAACCTCCGGCACTTGCCATTCGTCGCCGTCGCGAATAGGTCGATCTGGGGATTGCCCCATCGTTGGAATAGGAGATCCACTTGATCCTGCCGAAGTTCCCACTTGTGGCACGAGCGCAGCTCCCTGCTGAGTGAATCGGCGATGGTGTTCTTTATCCCTGCCAGATGGAAGGGTACCAGGAACATCCCCTGGGCAACGGCCCAGTGCCACAGATCCTGCGCTTCCTTGGATAGGACTGGGGATCTGGTGCCCCCCTGCTTCCTGATGTAGAACATCGTGGTGGTGTTGTCAGTGAAGACCCTCACCACCTTGCCCTTGAGGGACGGAAGGAACGACCTGAGGGCCCAGAAAACAGCTCGGAGCTCCAGGACGTTGAAGTGTAGTGACCTCTCCTCCGGGAGCCAAAGGCCTCTTGCGGGGAGATCTCTGGTGTGTGCTCCACATCCTTCCAGGGAGGCGTCCGTCGTCACACTTTCCTAATGTGCCGGGGTCTGGAAGTCCATGCCCGCCGCTAGATGCGCGTGGGTGCCCAACCACCGGATCGCTTGGCGGAAAGTCTTGTTGAGTGAGATCCTGTCTTCGAAGCTTCCCGCCGCTTGCATCCAGCGGGCGTCGAGGAACTCCTGCAGTGAACGCATCCGCAACCTGCATAGGCGCACGAGGTAGATGCACGAGGACATCATGCCGAGTAGGGACTTGATGGACCTCACCCTGGCCACGTCCATGGTCAACAGCCATTGTACCTTGCCCAGGATGGCTTTCATCCTTTACTCCGACGGCAAAGCCAATCGCGCCACTGTGTCGAGTCTGGCTCCCAGGAACAGGGCGTCTTATGACGGTATCAAGTGGGATTTCGTGAAGTTGATTGGGAATCCCAGATCCGTGAGCAGTTGGACAGTCTTCGCTGTGTGATCGACGGCGAGTTCCTTTTACTTTGCTCGGAAGAGCCAATCGTCCAGGTAGGGGTAGATGTGGATCCCCAGCAGTCGCAGCCGCTCTGCCACTGGTGCCACGCACTTGGTGAAGACCCTGGGTGCCGACTTCAATCCGAAGGGAAGGGCCTTGTACTGATAGTGTCGCCCTTGGACCACGAATCGTAGGAACTTTCGATGTCCTTTGAAAATGGGGATGTGGAAGTAGGCATCCTCCAATCCAGCAACGATAGGAAGTCCCTTCCTCCAGCTGTCCCAGCACGTGCTGGAGGGTGACCATCCAGAATTTCTGGGACTTGATGTATTTGTTTAGACGACGAATGTCCAGGATGGGTCACCAACCGCCGGTCTTCTTTCGGACGAGGAAGTACCGCGAGTACACTCCGGAGCCTCTTCAGAACAAGTTCTATCGCGCCCTTTTTCAGCATTGCTCGTACCTCCAGAAGTAGCTGTGGGATGTGGTTTTCCTTCCTGGCCACAGGTGGTAGACTGGGACACTTTCTTTGGAATTCCAGAGTGTGCCCGAGGGCCAGCGCGTCCAGCACCCAACGATCGGTGGAGATGGACTCCCACACACTGATGAATTTCGCCAGCCGGCCTCCCACCGGGGTGCTTCGGTGGGGGCCCGATGCCGCGGTCAGTTCAATCCTGCTTCGCTGAGGCGTTGGCGCCTTGGCCTCCTAGGCAACGACGACGTCCTCCAGCCTTGCTGCGGCCTCTGTAGGCCTCCTGCAACGATGAATGGGCCGCTTGGCGGTACGACGAGGAACCGCCACCAAATCCTTTGGAGGCACCTTGAGACTTGCCTCCGGAGGTCAGAAAGGGCGGCTGTCGCTGATGGAGAGACCCCAAGGCCCGGGCCGTCTCAGTGTCTGCAGTGACTTGTCCACGGCCTCGCCGAACAGGTTGTTTCTGTCGAAGGGCATGTCCAGTACCCTGGTCTGCACGTCCTGACGGAAATCGGTGGCCTTAAGCCAACCGCGCTGGCGAAGGCAAACGCTGCTGCCCATCTGGCGAAAGCCGGTGTCTGCGATGTCTGTGGCCACCGTGATGGCATGGTCCGAAGCCACCTCGCCTTCCTGCAAGATTTCAAGGGCTTCCACCCTGGTCTGGGAGGAAATCCAGGAGGGGAGCGATCTTCAACCACAGCTCCCTGTCGTAGCACGCCACGATCGCGAGGGGGTTGGCAGCTTTGATGGTCATTGCCGCCGACGAGATGACTCGTCGCCCCATGGCGTCCATCTTCTTCCCCTCGCCATCAGGTGGGGAAGTCGAAGTTGATCCCGTCGCCCCTGCCTATTTCGTCTTGGCCGCTGCGGAGACCACCGAATCCGGGGACGGCTGAGCTCTGAGGCACATCGGGGTGGAATCTGAGACCTGGCACTTCTTCTCAAACCGGTCCCTCTTTGCAGGCGCTGTGGATGGGTTCTTGAGTAGCGACAGTCCTTCGTCCCAGATCTCTAATAACATTACTGAGAGGACGGTCTTCCTATTGGCCTCCCGTCGCTGGTAGAGGAAACCCTCCTTCTTCTGTTCTTCGGGACAAAGTTGGAAGTGCTCCGAAACCCTGGCGATCATGGCGTGGAAAGAGCCAATTTCGTCACGAGGGGAGGCCTGGGCAGGAGGTGATGAGAGATCCGTCCCGTCGTCACCACCGGCGTTGTCCGTCCCCGTTGTCGCCGTCTCCGTTCTCATCTCCTCCCTCGGTGGAGGGGAAGGAGGAGAGGGCTGGAAAGGAGGGGAGAGGATGGATTCGTTTCCGCTTGTTCGGTGGGCTTCCCGACGGTCCAGGCGCCGCTGGATCATCCGCTGGGGTTAAGGGCAACCTTGTCCTTATCTCCATACACAGGGCATGGATAGCCATCAAGATTGCTCCTGAGTTGTCTGTGGCATAGGCACCGGTTGCGACGGGAGCGACGGCTGGGGAGTAGGGTCCTCTGTCTCTTCCACGATCTGTGGCTCATCGTCGGCTCCACCGTCGCTTTCTACGTCCGCCTCGTCGGGATCCCTCCCGTACGACCGGACTTCCTCGAACTTCTTGTTCAGGATCTTTGCAACACCAAACAGCTCATCTTCAGAGTGGTATCAGTGTCCGTTATGGCTACCGTGCCCCCCTCTTTCTCCACCTGGGGTTTTATGGGGGTCTTATCGATAGGTTGAAAAGGGGATTCCCTCTGGGGTGGCAGGGAAACTCTAGGCCCGGCAGTCTCCACTGGGGTAGCCTCCACAGGCTTCGCCAGGGCCGCCACGACTCCTTCGATCGAGGCCCTAGATGGGTGCATCAGGGCCTTTGCGACTTTGGGCGCGCCTGAGGCCTTCACCTTGGGGGGAGGGTCGCTGCCTCGCTCCCCTCTCGGCTGCCGCCGTCGGGATTGACCGGGGCTTCTCCCGAAGCTTACCCGGGTTCTACGACTTCCTCTTCACCGAGCCAGAGCGTTGGCTCGTGGTTGATGACGTCCGTGACATCGCGCCCTGCCTGGCAGCTAAGGAGCCCGAACCATCGGCGCTCCCGGTGCCCGCGGACCTCCGGTGCTTTGCATTTTTTTGGGCCCCTGTCGCTGGAGCGCCTTCAAAGATCTTAGAACACTGCTCAGACTTTGTTAGGCAGAAACCTGTGCAGTTCCCTTTGGGAACACTGCTAAAGATTTAGGACTACAGGTGTTAGCAGTAAACCCACTTGGTAGCAGTCTGTACCACCCAGATTTATCTGGTAGCTGTGGCTGAGCAATCAGACTTCCCTCAAGAAGAGTTAGGCAGTATGCAAAGTATACTCAATAGGCACTCAGATACAATAATACAAGCAAACACTGACCAGAGCTTTGGTATCAAAGTATATAATTATTTATTTAAAAACACACTGTTTGAAACACTCCAGCACTCTTATTTTAAAACACTCTAAACACAGTTACTATTATGATATATACAACCCTTATTCCTTATCAGACAAGTCTTAGTTAACACCACTTATTTCCAGACAGAGGTGAGCACTTAACTATAGATGGCAATCCAATAAGTTCATGAAAAAGGGAGGGAAAAAGACAGAATATGTGAAGATACACCGCTCTAAGATTTAGGAACACTTTTAGCAAGGCAGAAGAGCAAAAGTCACTTGTGAGCCAAAGTCCATAGGCTGGGCCCACTCTTAGAGAGAGCAGAGCACAAATGCGCCCATGATAACACAGTTACACTAGGCTTAGAAAGTCTTGCAGAGAGTTCGAAAAGAGTTTAGAGAGGCTCAGAAAAGTTTAGCCAGGGTGTCCCAGGCTGACCCAGGTTCGAAAGCCGGGGGCTAAATCTACCCCGTACAGTCGGTGGCAAGGGAAGCCAGGCGGGACACGGTACCTTAAGTGGGAAAGATCCTCCAGCGGTGGCAGTTGTTCCTGGTAGCGGGTCTCGTCGTCGTCCAGGGGAAGAGAAGATCTCGACTTGGAGGAAAGATGAAGGTTGTTGCATTGCCAGGGAAGAAACCAGCCACAGAGTTTTCCGGTTAAATGTATTACCCTTTATTTCGCGGTCGTGGTAAAACGTGGTATTCCGGTTGCCGGGGTGCTTGGCACAGGCAAGGCGGCCACGAGATGCGTCGGGAAGGCGAAAAGACGGTGAAACTGGTTATCCCCACCAGTCAAAGGAAGAAGACTCTCCGGTGGGAGATCTCCTATGTCGTTGGGAAAAGTGGTGAGACGGTCCAGCAGGGCTCCACCGGTGGTGTCGTCGTGGCAGGTCGGCTCAGCTTCTCCCTCGTCGGATTCTTAGGTCCTGTGGCGACTTCTGAAGTTCCAGTCCCCAAAGCCCTGCTTTTATGCAGAAAACCCCCATTCACTCAGCCTAGCTGTCACTCAAACATGCTAAGTGGTGAGCCGGCCGGCTCACCACTTGGGCCAATCAGGACGGAGTGCGACTTGAGTTGCCTAGGCAACCCAGTCTAGGGTGCCTAAATCCCCCTCCACCCCTCCTAAGTACACCAGACAGAGTGGCATCACTTTGGAGGGCTTCTGTGGAGAAGCCCGCCAAAAAGTGGAACAAAGGGCTCGACTTGGGTTGGAGTCACAGAAGAGAACACAAACGCCATTTTAGAACCGAGTTTTGGCAAACAATACCAACCGGAGAATAAATAATAATTAAATAAACCGGCGGTATGTTCGAGGCTATCGTAATTAAATAAATAAAGATAGTAGCCTCGAACAATGGGAAAATCCCATAGAGAAATATTCTCGGTTGAATATAAAAAGTAGTATCCACTGCCACCAGCCAAAACTCGATCAGGGGGGACAGAGATGTGCCCCCTCGACTAACAGACCCCGGGGCAATCGAATTTCCCCAGCCAGTACATCCACAATATGATGGTTTGTACTGGTTCTGTTCAGAATTCAAGACTAGTAAAGTCAATGGTGACTTTACTTGCCCTGGGAGACAGTAGTCAGTCCCAGGGTATGGAGTCTATACTGGGGGGTCACTATGACACCCCTGTGTTACTGCACTAAGGGTGCTGTGTAACACAAATCAGAAAAACACATGAAGCCCTATGGAGTAAAAGACCCCATAGCCCATTAAACACATCTAGAGTCAAAGAACACGCTCAAATCATGCCCAGGAGTGAGGGTAAAAGAGTCTCACTCTTGGCAGGAGAAAAAAATAAACCCCAAAAATCCAGCAAAGCTGCTGGAGAACTCATTAGGTTAGGAAATTCAGCCTAAACAGAGAATTCTCCCCCAACAGACTTCTTCTTCTTCTCACCTGCTGCTGGGCTTTTCGCCTCCAGCCAGTTGGTGAGTCGAACGCGACAATCCTTCATTGTCCGTTCGGACATATTCTTACAAAACGCACAGTCCTTCGCCACGTGCGATTTGTCATGGTGAAGACAGTAGGGGCACCGAGAGTGCTCATCTTCCTTCAAGACATTCTGTAATCCGCATCCAGGGCAGCTCCTGAACAGCTTGGATCCAGGCATCATGTTTCCTTTGTCCTGGGCCATGTCCACGTGGGGTACGCCTCAAAGATCTTCCGGAATCCTCCAAGAAGCGAAAACCCGATGAAAATGTGTCCTTGAGGGGTGTAGAAAATTCCAAAACGGGTCCCCGTTGATCGGAAGTAGAATCGGTGGAGCTTGAGGCTCGATTGACCGAAAAAAATAAGAGTAAACTCTTCGCAAAATCGCAAAACGCAGTAAAAGCTCAAGAGCTATAGCACGAGGATCCCAACACTTGAAAGTGCGGTAAAAATCTGAAGATGGCTGCCAGAGGAGGGGCTTATGTAGAGGGCAGTCATTGGCTGGGGGCAGTATGAACCAGAGACCAGTGATTGGTTACTATTAGAAAGATAGTTCAGAAACGAAACTGAACTGATTTTTTTTTTACCGAGGATTCCCAGCCTGACGACGGGGAATATTCATGAGCATGTGAATCCATGCCAGACCCCATGTTGGAGAATAAGCATAATCACAATTATACAGCGTTACATATACACTCTCACAGGAGGTGGCAAGGCTCACAGAAACAATACACTTATCCCCTGGAATAGACTCACCTCAAACAAACAGGTTGCGTAGCACTGCTTGGTCGTCCCAGGAATCCTCTTTGGAATCCCGGTCAACACAATAGTCTTTAGCAGCCCTGCAGATGTCGAGCAGGGGAACACCACAGAGAAACGTGGTCATCGCTGTCATGGCTCTGGTGGAGTGGACTCTCGGTCGGCGTGGAAGCAGTCTGTTGGCTAGACAATGGCAATGCATGATACAGCCGAAGAGCCACCTGGAGATGGAAGCCTTAGACAGGACCTTCCTGTGTCCCACAGGTCCAAAATTGACAAACAGCCGACACGTCTTCGAAAGTGTTTTGTGCATGCCACATAGAACTTCAGGGCATGAGCAACGTCCAGCAAATGTAACGCCCTTTCAGCAGGCGGAGAAGAGTTCGCAAAGAAAACTAGTAGAACCAAAGGCTTGTTAAGATGAAAGTCTGACGGAACCTTCAGCATAAAGGAAGGATACGTTTGCAAAATGTGTGGAAGGACAATATGGAGCCTTACAGAAAAGGCCCTGTATCTCACTGACTCGCCTGGCAAAGGTGATTTCCACCAGGAAGGAGGTCTTCCATGACAGAAACTTCAAAGAGGGAGGATGCATTGGTTCAAACAGAGGCCCCATGAGCTTAGATAGTACCATGTTCAGTCACTAAGCCAGGGTGGGTGCTTTCACCATCAGGAATGTCCTGAAGAGACCCTTGAGGAACTCCTTAACAAGCCTGTGCAACCACAGGGAGAGCTTGTCCAGAGCCCGTGTGTACCAGAATATGGCAGCCAGGTGGACCTTGATAGACGCATGGGCAAGACCAGCCTTGGCCAGTGAGAGCAAGTACTGGAGGTGCTGCGGAGCAGTAACGCACAGCGGTGACATTATCTGCGCCCAGCAACACACTGTGAAGCACTTCCATTTGTGCCTGTAGCAAGTCAACATACAGAGGGAGCCCTGGCCATGATCTTCGTGCATTTCAATGGCAGTGAATAGTGTCCAAATTCTAAGACTGCAGGAGCCAGGCCACAAGGCTCAGCGACACCGGCTCGTGGTACAAGATTGGCCCTCTTCTCTGAAGATGAATTTGGGAAGTGGATGCAGTTGGATGCCCGGAACCACCGACAGATGGAGAAGGTCTGAGTACCAGATCTGCCTCAGCCACGCTGGTGCAATGAGGATTATTTTGCAGTTGCAACATCTAGGTGTGTTGATCACTTGTAGCAAGAGCAGAATTGGAGGGAAGGCATGAAGGAAGAGAGCCTCGCAGGGGAACGAGAAGGTGCCCCCTAGGCTCCTTGGCTGAGGATAACGGCTGGAAAACTTTTTACACTTGGAGTTGGCAGCCGTCGCGAAGAAGTAGCTCTGAGGAAGACCCCACTCGCTGAAGAGCCGCAACACTTCCGCTTGCTGAAGCTCCCATTTGTAGCAGGAGTGCAGCTCCCTGCTGAGAGAGTCTGCAATGGTGTTTTTGACGTACGGCAGGTGAAACAGGGTAAGAAACATCAGTTGAAGAATGGCCCAGTGCCATAGAGACTGGGCTTCCAGGGAGAGAGCCGGAGAGCGCATTTGGCCCCGATTCCTGATGCAAAACATGGTGGTGGTGGTGTTGTCCGTGATAACACACACTACTTTTCCCTGGAGCTGAGACTGGAAAGACTTGAGGGCCCAGAAGACCACCCACAGTTCCAGGACGTTTATGTGCAACTCCTTTTTTTTCCGGGAGCCAGAGGCATCTGGCGTGAGAACGTCCTGTGTGGGCCCCACCAACCCTGCAGCGAGGCATCGGTTGTGACTGTACTGTAACCTGGTATGGAGGGATATGAAAGGGGGCTCCCCAAATGAGATGTAGACGAACTGACCACCATTTCAGGGCTTGATGGAATACCCGATTAAGGCCGATCTTGTCTGTCCATGTGCCATTGATTTGCTGCAATTTTGCATCAAGAAATTCTTTGAGGGGTTTCACCTGAAGCCTGCAAAAGTGGACTAGATGGATGCAGGAAGACATCATCCCAGCAGGGACATGATGAACCGGACTGTTGCAACAGAAGCTGTCGAAAGCAGTGGACTTTTCCAAGGATGGCCGTCACCCTCTCTTCCGAAGGAGTCACCGGACACAAGACTGTGTTGAGTCGGGCACCCAGGAGCCGTGCGTTATGAGATGGCACTACACAGGACTTTGCATAGTTGATCGAGAATCCTAGCGAAGTCATAAGCTGTATGGTCTCCGCTGTATGCCGGGTTGCTAGCGTGTGGGAGCGGGACGATGATCCAATGGACCAGGTAGAAGTGGATTCATTTGCGGCGCAAATGTGCTGCCACCGGGGCCAAGCATTTAGTGAACACCCTCTGAGCCAATTTGAGGCTGAAAGGAAGGGCCTTGAACTGATAATGTTGCCCTTGGATGACAAAATCCAGGAACTTCTGGTGTTTGCGATGAATGGGGAAGTGAAAGCACGCGTCCTCTAAGCCCGAGAGTCGCCAGAAAATCCCCTTCCTCCAGCTGGTCGAGCATGTGCTGCAACGTGACCATTCTGGACTTTTGCGATTTGAGGAACTTGAGGCATTGCAGGTCTAGGATTGGTCGCCACCCTCCTGACTTCTTCCTTACCAGAAAGTATCTGAAGTATACTCTGCAGCCACTGAAGGACTGGTTCTATTGCCCCTTTGCGTGGCATGGCCTGAACCTCCTACAGTAGCTGAGCCATGTGTAGTTCTTGTTGAGCGACAGGAGGAATGCAGGGGCACTTGAAATTCTAAAGCGTGCCCCTGCTGAAGAACGTCCAGCACCCATTTGTCTGTGGAGATCTTACACCACTAATTGACAAATTTTGATATTCGGCCTCCCACTGGGTGTGGAAGTGGGGGCACAGGTCCTGGGTCGGTTCAGGCCTGTTTCGGCGTCTGTGTCCTGGATGGGGGGCGACAACGATGCTGGGTGCCACTACTGTAGCCCCTGGAGCGACCCCTATAAGCCTCGTGGATCGGGAGGGCTGATGATAGGCGCGGTGTAACCCTTTGACGATCTGGAGATTCTCCCCTTTGGGGAACAAAATGACGGTCTTCTCTGCTGCAGGGTCCTCAGAGAGTGCACCGTCTCCTTATCGGTTTTGATGGCCTGAAGAGTGTCATCGACTGCATTTCCAAACAGGTTGCCCCCCATCGAACGGCATGTTGATAACTTTGGTTTGCACATCTGTGTGGAAATTCGTAGCCTTTAGCCAAACTTGGCGTCAGAGAGCCACATTATATCCCATCTGGCGGAAACCGGAGTCCACTATGTCGAGAGCGACAGTAATTGCTTGGTCAGAAGCTACTTCTCCTTACTGGAATAGGGCCAAGGTTTTGGCCTTCTTGTTATCAGGGAGGAAGTCAAGGATGGGCCCCAGCTTGTACCACCGCATTGGCGGCCTTGATGGTGGAGGCTGCTGTGGAGATGATGCTCTTGGCTGCAGCATTTAGCTCCTTGCCTTTCTGGTCTGGAGGCACCATGGATGACAAAGAGGGGCCGGAGGACCTCTTCCTGGCGGCTACCAATACCGCTGATTCCACTGAAGGCTGAGACCTGAGGCACCTCAGGCCCAAATCTGGAACCTGGTATTTCTTCTCCAACCGGTCACGCTTAACACGTGTGGTATTCAGAGCCATCCTTCCATATGTCATCCAACAAATGGACCGATACGATGGTCTTCTTAGCGGACTCCCGCAGTTCAAAAAGGAAGCCCTTCTTCTTCTCTTCTGACACCAGGTTAAAAAGTTTGGCAGCTTTCAAGATGATGGAGTGGAAAAAGCCAATTTCGTCTGGGGGAGAGGATCTGGCGTGCTCATCGACATACAGAGGTTCCCCATCTGCAGGAATGTATTTGTCAAACTCATCCGTGTGAGTGCTGGTGGTGTTGGTGTCCGTGCCAGTGTTTGTGTCAACTGGCTCCTCTGCCACAGGAGATAGCACAGGCCAGGGGGTAACAGGTGATACCGAGGAGGCCTTGAAGGACTCTTGGATAGACCAAGCACAGGAGCAGTGGGCAGCCGCTGCTGAGTCTCAGCCACCAGGGTGTGCAAGATGGTTACAATGTCCAAGGTCATATCTCTCGGCCTACATGCAGGTGCAGTTGATACAGTAGGAGCAGGAACCGGGCCTGTGCCCCTTGGAGGGCTAAATGAATAGGAAGGCCCATGGGTTGGAGACCCCTCATCATGAGGCATGGGCAGAATGGGGTTGGGTTCACCATGGCCCCCCTTCCTGATCTGAATAAATGTCTTCAGGCATGTCCTCTTCAGAACTGGTGTAGATGGCTGATGACTGTTTGGGCGATGCCATAGGAGCCAGAGTAAAGAAGGGGACAGCCTTGGTGGGCCTGGTGAAGAATTCCAGAGCTGGACGCATGTCTCTCACCAGATCAGAGCCCCTGGGCAAAGAGGCTATGACAGGAGCCTGTGGAGCAGGAATAGGAGCTGTTGTCGACAGGATCGTTATAAGGAACATTGATGGGGGTCTACAAGGCAAAGAGATCCTGGGCGTGGTGACCATTGTAGAGGTAAAGATGACTGTTGTTGACGAACATTCTGGCGCAGCAGCTGCTCAAGGAAGACTTGTTTTTGCTGATTTCGCTGATGAGTCGTCGACGAGATGCTCGTCAACGGGGAGACGGTCTTGATTGATGAAGTTGTCGCTGACGAGACTTGTGTCAACAATGGAACCAGTGGCGGATCCTTAGAAGATCTGCTCTTCGATGATCTGTGCTTGGACGATTAGGCCAGCGATTTCCTTGAGGAAGGAGGTAACCCACCAGCTGGCAGGCTAACCGTTGACAGAGTGGGCGATGGCGAGTGACTTCTCAGAACTTGGTCCCGCAGCCACAGAGATCTTTGATGAGGAAATCGAGTGAGCATGGGTATTTTGCCTTTTCTTTTAGATCTTCACAGAGGAAGCATCCTTAAAGGGCCTCTTCTTGCTAGACAGTTGTCTTGCCGGCCCTGGAAGAGACATGACTACACCCAGAGGCTGCAGAGGCCTTCCCTTCTACGATCCATGCCACTAACCTCCGGTGACAGTCCTTCAGAGTCTTCGATGAAAAGGGTTTACAGATACAGCATCCGTTCGCGTTGTGGTCGGGATGAAGACAATAAATGCCCTTTAGGCGCCGATCCTCGAAGGTATTCTTCAGGGCGCAGCTTTCACAAGACCTGAAGAGGCTTTTCTTCGTGGCATCCGCCATAGTCGAGTTGTTGAGGTGTAGTCCCAAGCCTGGGCTTGTGCGACCATGGTCTGAAGATCAGACTGTGGATTGAAGATCTTTGCCGACAATGGGTCCGCGCTGCTGGTAGTCGCAGCGTGATGATTAACAATAACGATGGAGAATTTCTTCAAAAAACAGCAAATAACCCAACGATTTTCAAGGAGCGAAGCACAAGGACTCCCAACACTAGAATCGTGCAATAAAATCTGACGATGGTCACCAGGGGTGGAGCCTAGGATGAGCATCATTGGCTGGTAGCAGCGTGATCCAAAGAACACTGATAGGGTTTAGAGGAGACAAGCAGTTTAAAGCTTAAAGCTAAACTGCTTTATTTTTACAGAGGGTTCCCAGCCTGACGACAGCGAATGTTCATGAGCATGTGAATCCATGCAAGACCCCATGCTGGAGATTGTAAACTACACCTCTTTGGATTAGTAGTAAATCACGGTCTACAAATAAAATCCTCTCACTCAGTATAAAAATAAAAGTGAATTTTGGGAAAATAGAAATAACCATGTTTTTTTTATTTAACAACTATGTCTGTGATAGCGATTGCATGAAATCCTTCTGAGAACGTAAGACAGAGTGGGCTAGGTTCTCATATAATTTGTCACAACACTCACACTAACAGTAAAATGTCTGCAAATCACGAGCCACAAAGACTACTTTGGAAGCCTTAGCTTCAGGTGCAAGGCTCTGAAGCTCTGCTTGAATGGGGGACAACTTCTCATTTCCCAAAAAGCATTAATTTCATAGCTTATAAATAAAGTGATGGATGCTGGTCCTGAAATTTCTTCTGAAGTGCACTTTCACACTACTGACATGCTCCCAGGAAAAACAGGCCAAGCATCCATGGGTGCTTGTTTGTGGGGGACAGAGAGAGGCCCTTGCAATGCCCAAGATCAAAAGATGTTTTTGAAGACAACCAGGTCTCCTCCCCAGGTATCCCCGGCTCACTTAAAAGTCTTATACACCAGGACTTAAAGCAGAATGCTAGGCAACTGCTTTGTCTTTTTAGTTCTCCTCCTTGGACCTCTTCATGACTGGATTGGAATACCCTTCACAGTGGCTCTGGTATTATGCAGTATCCCAGGTTGGCTTGAAGTATCATGCACATATACCATTTGCCTGGGAGGTCTGGTGTGATTGCTCAGGGGTTTGTAGAAATCAGCTCCCCTGCACCTAAAAAGAAACATGCACAGTACCTCCACTTCCAGAGCAGAAAGTGCACTGTACACATGTGCACCGCAATCGAATAGCCTAGGTACATGTGTAGAGTCCGAGGCAATAGCGTCCGCTAACAGCCACAATCAGTGACACTAAAAAGAAAAGGCAAGGGAAACATGTCATTGCCATGAGCAAAAGGGAGCACCTTTTAGTTTGCTTAAGGCAATAATGCAAGCAAGGCTTGGATGACAGCAATAGGGTTTCAAGGTTAGTGGTTAGTAACCCACCAGCCCTAATGGCCTCGCAGCCAAAGGTGGAGAGTGTCTTGAGAGAAGACTGGTCTTGAGTGCAGCTAGGTGGTGGTTAGGGTATCTTTGCTGATACAGAGATCTATATGACCACCCGTCATGCATAGGTAAGGGGGTGGAAGAAGGTAGCAGAATCGGTATGAAGGGCTGCTATTTTGGCTGTGGTCCAATTTTGTTTGATGGCCGTCACAGCATGTGGGGAGGTGGTAATCAAAAATACTGGTTAGGAAGTAAGTATTTTTAATTGGGATTAGACATACCAGGGTCATGGGGTTAGTTTAGTGGGGGGTTGGGAGGATAAGATGAGTGGGGACTCCAAAAGAGAGGAAAGAGCAGTAGATATGGTTACAGTGAAAACAGCCAGAGCAGTTCCATTGTTGTTGGGGTAATGGAGGAAGGACAGCTATAGTGTGGTTAGAAGAGGTGAAGGTGGTGTTATCAGGTATGAAGAGGGAGAGCAGCATCCAGTAGTTACCAAACACATTTAAATAGGCTGTAGCGTACAGTAAATTGGTATGTGAGTCAGAGGTATGAACAATGGGTGGTGGAGAGGATGGATGACTGGAGATTGCAGTACATGGGTGGATGTTGCAACCATTTCAAGTTAGAGGGAGAATGATAAGCCATGATAACTGGTTTTACCCTTTGCCAGCAGCACTTCGCCTGGCTTCTCAACAGGCAGGACGTCCTATTACCTTAGTAATACAACATTCTGATCATGTGGTACATGGAAGGAAAATCAACATCTTCACAAAATGGCTGCCAGGGATCCTGGGGCAAGATGGATTTGTAGCCAAATGATGGTATACGTGGTTCCTCGCCAAGCTTCCACAGGATTAAAAGACAACTAGATCATCACTTATATAGGTTCTTGTTTTGATTAATAAATATTCTTATGAAAGATAGGAAAGCACAGGGTGCACAGCTTCAAACCTGGCTTTAGATGAAGGGATTGAAGAGCAGAGGCTGGTCAAAGTGGACATGAGCTATGTAGTGCATGAAGGACCTGCAGACCTCAGCCTGTCTGCCGTGGCATTTAACCGCATTAAAACAAGCAAACAAAAAAAATTCTAGTTTGGTTTTGAAAAACGTAGCAGAAATAAAGACACTCGAATTTGTTCCCTAATCGGAAAATCAAACTTCTCCAGCATGGGGTCTGGCATGGATTCACATGCTCATGAATATTCCCCGTCGTCAGGCTGGGAATCCTCGGTAAAGAAAAAATCAGTATCAGTTTCGTTTCTGATTTGTCTTTCTTAGTAGTAAGCAATAACTGATCTCTGGGTCATACTGCCCCCCGCCAATCACTGCCCTCTCCCTAAGCCCCGCCTCTGGCAGCCATCCTCAGATTTTTACCGCACGCTCAACTGTTGGGAGTCCTCGTGCTTTAGCTCTCGAATTTTTGCTGCGTTTTTGCACTTTTGTCAGGAGATTTTCTCATTTTTTCGGTTTAATCGAGCCTCAAGCTCGACCGTTTCTACTTCCGATAACGGGGACCCGTTTCGGAATTCTTCTACGCCCCTCAAGGGTGAAGTTTTCATAGAGTTTACGCTTCTTGGAGGATTCCGGAAGATCTGCAGCCTACCTCAACGGACATGGCCCAGGACAAGGGAACCTCGACGCCCGGATCCAAGCTGTTCAGGTGCTGCCCTGGATGCGGATTACAAAACGTTTTCAAGGAGGACGAGCATTCGCAATGTCTCTACTGCCTTCATGAGGATAAGATGCACGTGGAGAAGGACTGTGCGTTCTGCAAGAACCTTTCGGAACGGACCAAACAAGATTGTCGTTCCCGCCTCACCGCCTGGCTGGAGAAGGGCACAGCAGGTGAGAAGGCAAAGAAAAAGTCTGAGCGGGCTTCTAAGTCCTGTGAGGGCGCCCCGGCGACGGGGACCCAACAGAAGGCCAAGCACTGCAAGTCCGCGGGCAACGGGAGCGCCGAAAGGTCGGGCTCTTCAGCTGCCAGGCAGGGCGTGACTTTCCCGGCACGTTCAACCACGAGCCAGCGCTCTGGTTCGGGGAAGAGGAAGTCCGAGAACCCGGGTAAGCTGCTGGAGCGGCCCTGGTCGATCTCGAAAGGGGAGCGAGGCGCTGACCGTCCCCCCAAGGCGAAGGTCCAGGACGCACCTAAGGTGGTGAGGGCTTTGATCCAGCCGGCAAAGGCCTCTATCGAAGTGGTCGCTGCGACCCTGGCAAAGCCGGCTGAGACTACGCCAGTGGAAACATCCTCTGGGCCCAGAGTATCCCTGCCACCGCGGAGGGAATCCTCTTTTCAGTCCATCGTTAAGACCCCCGTGAAGTCCCCGGCGGAAAAAGAGGGGGGGGGGGCGGTGGCCATTACAGACTCAGAATCAGCCTCTGAGGAGTTGGTGGAAACCGAGAAGGGCCTCAACGAGAGGTTCATAGGCCTCAACGAGAGGTTCGAGAAGGTTCGATCCCAGGGGACGGTCCCCGCTGACGTGATCGAAGATAGCGACGATGGCGACGAAGCGGGCCCAGTGGAGCGGCCATCCCATCCGTCGCAGCCATTACCCGAGCCCAGGATAGCTCGGCGGCCATTTTGTTGGCGATCCAATCGTTATGTACCGAGATAAGGACGAGATTACCACGGACCCCGACGGAGGATCCAGAACCAGGCCCGTCGGGAAACCCTCCGAACAAGAGGAGGAGAGTCCACCCCTCTCCGCCCTTCGTGCCCGCGAGGCCTGTGGACCCCTCATCCCCCTCGCCGGACCCTAGAGAGGATAAGGCGATGGATACAGCGACGGGGACGGACGACGACGGCAGCGATGACACAGCGGACATCCCGTCATCACCCCCCCACCGGGCTTCTCCAGACGACGAAATTGGCTCCTTCTACGCCATGATAACCAGGGCATATGAGCTCTTCCAGCTCTGCCCTGAAGAACAAAAAAAGGAAGGGTTTCTTTACCAACGACGAGAGGCCAAGAGGAAGACAGCCCTTGCGGTGCCTTTGCTCGACGACATCTGGGACGAGGGGCTTGCTGTCCTCAAGAACCCTTCCACGACACCCGCCAAGAGGGACAGGTGCGAGAAGAAGTACCGAGTCCCCGATGCCGCCACCTTGTGCCTCAGGGCCAAGCCCACGCCGGACTCTGTCGTCTCGGCAGCGGCTAAGAAGAAAGCAGCGGGTGCGGCGGCTTCAACTTCCACTTCCCCGCCGGACAGCGAGGGCAAGAAGTTGGACTCCATGGGACGACGAGTCATCTCGTCGGCGGTGACGACGATTAAGGCGGCCAATGCTTTAGCGATCGTGGCCCGCTACGACAGATAGCTCTGGTTCAAGATAGCTCCCCTGCTAGACTTCGTACCTGACGACAAGAGGGCCGAGGCTCTAGAAATTCTGCAGGAAGGTGAGGTGGCGTCGGATCACGCCATAACAGTGGCAACGGACATTGCCGATACCGGATTTCGCCAACTGGGCAACGGAGTTTGCCTCCGACGACGAGGATGGCTCAAGGCAACAGATTTTCGCCAGGACGTCCAGACTAGAGTGTTGGACATGTCGTTCGACGGCAACAACCTTTTTGGTAAGGCGGTGGACGAGTCTCTACAGGCCATCAAGACCGACTCAGAGACAGCCCGGGCCCTAGAGGTACTTCAACAACGACGGCCCTTTCGGAGCGCCGGAGGCAGACAGGGTGCCTCCAAAGGATCCAGCGGTGGCTCCTCCACTTACCGCCAGGCGGCCCGCTCCTCTTCCCAGGAGGCCTACAGAGGTCGCGGCAAGCAAGGGGGATCCCGCCGTCGTCGCCAAGGAGGCCAAGGCGGCAAGGCCGCCTCCAAGCAAGACTGACCCGGCCGAGTCGTCGGGCCCCCACCGAAGCACCCCGGTGGGAGGCCGGCTGACGAAGTTCGTCAGCGTGTGGGAGTCCATCTCTACCGACCGTTGGGTGCTGGACACCCTGGCCAACGGGTACTCGCTGGAATTCCAAAAGAAGTGCCCTCGCATTCCTCCCGTGGCCAGGAAGGAGAATCACGTCCCTCAACTGCTGTTGGAGGTAAGGGCGATGCTCAAGAAAGGTGCCATCGAGCTCGTCCCCAAGAGGCTCCGGGGTTCCGGAGTGTACTCAAGGTACTTCCTCGTCAGAAAGAAGACAGGCGGTTGGCGCCCCATCCTGGACCTGCGTCGGTTAAACAAATACATCAAGGTGCATAAATTCAGGATGGTCACCCTCCAGCACATGCTGGGACAGCTGGAGGAGGGCGACTTCCTATCGTCGTTGGACCTGGAGGATGCTTACTTCCACATCCCCACTCTAAAAGGGCACAGGATGTTTCTCAGGTTCGTGGTTCAGGGACGCCACTACCAATTCAGAGCCCTGCTGTTCGGATTAAAGTCGGCACCCAGGGTATTCACCAAGTGCCTGGCACCAGTTGCGGCACGTCTGCGCCTGCAGGGGATCCACGTCTACCCCTACCTGGACGACTGGCTAATCCGGGCAAGGACAAGGGAACTCGCCGTCGAACACACAGCGAGGACCGTCCGGCTGCTCACGGAACTGGGGTTCGCCATCAACTACCCCAAATTCCATCTGGTTCCGTCGCAAGTAGCACTGTTTCTGGGAGTGAAGCTCGATACAGTGGAGCAATTGGCCTCCCCGTCGGAGTAGAGGACCAAGACCATCCTGGGCAAGGTGCAGCGCATGCTAGCCACAGACGTGGCCAGGGTGAGGTCCATCAAGTCCCTCCTCGTGATGATGTCCTCATGCATCTATCTTGTACCTCTTTGCAGACTTCGGATGCGTCCGCTACAGGAGTTCCTCGACGCCCGCTGGTTTCAGGCGACGGACTGCTTCGAGGACAGGATCCCTCTCGACAAGGAGTTCTGTCGGGCGATCCTATGGTGGGGTACCTGTGCTCACCTCACTACAGGCACGGACTTTCAAACCCCGGCGTTTCAGGAGACGGTGACGACGGACGCCTCTCTAAAGACGCCTCTCAGAGATCTCCACGCAAGAGGCTTTTGGCTCCCGGAGGAGAGGTCTCTCCACATCAACATTCTGGAGCTACGAGCAGTGTTCTGGGCGCCCAAGTCGTTCCTTCCGTCCCTCAAGGACAAAGTGGTGAGGATCTTCACCGACAACACCACCACGATGTTCTACATACGGAAGGAGGGAGGCACCAGATCCCCAGCCCTATCCAAGGAGGCCCAGGATCTGTGGCACTGGGCCGTCGCCCAGGGGATGTTTCTGGTTCCCTTCCACTTGGCAGGAATAAAAAACACCATCGCCGTCTCACTCAGCAGGGAGATGCGCTCGTGCCACGAGTGGGAACTACGGCAGGACCAGGTGGGTCGCCTCTTTCGACGATGGGGCAAACCCCGGATCGACCTTTTCGCGACGGCGACAAACTCCAAGTGCCAGAGGTTCGCCAGCAGGTTCCCGCAGCCGAGGAGCATGGGCGATGCTTTCTCGTTCCCCTGGGACGGCCTGTTTCTATACACGTTCCCTCCGTTGCCGTTGCTGCTCCGCCTCATCAACCAGCTCAAGAAGTCTAGCTGCAGAATGATCCTCGTCGCACTGGCGTGGCCGAGACAGATCTGGTTCCCGGACCTTCTGGACTTGTCAACGTCCCCACCAGTCAAGCTGCCGGCGGACGCGGATCTTCTCTCCAGAGAAAGGGGCGCCATTCTCCATTACGACCCACAGTCGCTGAACTTGCAGGCCTGGCTCCTGCAGCACTAGAGTTTGGAGGGTACAATATCCGGGCTGACTGCAGAGAGGCTCTTGCAAAAGCGAGGGCATCCTCAACTCTTAAGTGTTACGGTCATAAGTGGAAGAGGTTCTCTGTCTGGTGCCGTGCACAGAAGATTAACCCTCTGCGGATTACGGCCCCTCAAGTACTGCCGTACCTACTGTCGCTGGCCAAAGCTGGACTGGCTCACGCCTCCTGGCTGCCATCTCCCGATATACCAGGACTACGGGACGGGCGTCCTTGTGGTCTCATCGCCTGGTGAAGGAATTTATGAAGGGACTATTCCGATCGTTCCCGCCGGTGAAGGCTCCTGCCCCGGCGTGGGAGCTTAATGTGGTGCTGACCAGGCTCATGGGGGCCCCATTCGAGCCTATGCATTCGGCGCCTTTGAAGTTCCTGTCATGGAAGACAGCGTTCCTCGTGGCCATCACCTCCGCACGACGAGTGGGAGAGATCCAGGCCCTATCTTGCAAGCCTCCATACTTGACTTTTCATGACACGAGGGTGGTGCTGAGGACGCACCCCTCCTTCATGCCCAAGGTGCCATCGGACTTCCACCTCAACAAGCCCCTGGTGTTACCAGTTTTCTTCCCGTCGCTTTCGACGCCGGCCGAGAGGACTTTGCACTCGCTGAATGTAGCTAGAGTGCTGAAATTCTACGTGGACCGCACGAAGAGTTTTCGGAAGACGTCACAACTGTTTGTGAACTTTGGGTCTGTGAATCAAGGGAAGGCTCTCTCGAAGACTTCCATTTCCAGATGGCTCTCCGGCTGCATCATGCACTGTCACCGGTTGGCAAACCGACCGCTGCCCGGCCGTCTGAGAGCCCATTCGACCAGAGCGATCGCTGCTACTACGGCGTTCCTGTCTGGTGTGCCCCTGCTGGACATCTGCAGAGCTGCTACGTGGAGGTCTACGCACACCTTCACAAGATTCTACCACGTCTATCGGGCTCCAGGGAGGAGTCCAGGGTCGGCCAAGCAGTGCTGCGCAACCTGTTCACCTAAGGTGAGCCTGGTGAGGAGGTAAGAATTGCTTAATGTTGAGTTTTGGATGTAATGCTTAATGTTGAGCCTTTGCCACCTCCCGTGGTTGTGCATGTGTATACTGCTATGCATTCTTTTATTCATGAGCATGTGAATTCATGCCAGACCCCATGCTGGAGAAGGAACAAGTTACTTACCTGTAACTGTTGTTCTCCAGCATGGGTCTGGCATGGATTCACATGCGAACCCTCCCACCTACCCCTCTGCGGCTCTTCACTTGGTCATACTGCCACTTTGCGTGCTACCAAATATGAGGATGGCTGCCAAAGGCGGGGCTTAGGGAGAGGGCAGTGATTGGCTGGGGGCAGTATGACCCAGAGATCAGTGATTGGTTACTACAAAGAAAGACAAATCAGAAACGAAACCGATACTGATTTTTTCTTTACCGAGGATTCCCAGCCTGACGACGGGGAATATTCATGACCATGTGAATCCATGCCAGACCCATGCTGGAGAACAACAGTTACAGGTAGGTAACTTGTTCCATTTCTTACATACAGGGCCTGATTCATGGAAGTGTTTTATAATGGTGCAATCGGGGGCGTGGCCTGGAGTCGATGGCGAGCAGAGGCTGATTCGCCGAGCTCCGGCCGAGACGCCGTTTTCGAATCATTTTTCTCCGGCTTCAGCGGGTTAGCAGCCCCCTGAAAAGAACGCAGAGGTGTGTGAGGCGATCCCGCACAAAACCTGCTCGAGGGGTCGGACTCTCCGGCCCCCCAGACGCCGGCGCTGATCATCAAACGCACTCCCTCCCCCCGCCGCGCCTGGATCCAAGATGGCGGCTCACAGAACCTAGTGGAGCCTCCGCGTAGCACCCCCACCAGCACATCCAGGCGGTGAGCATCGTGGAGGAGCAACACAGCGGAGCGGGCCTCATCCCAACATCCGACCGTGGCTGACACCCGATCCTCGCCCTACTCCTCTATCACCACGTCGGAAGGCCTCGGTCGACACTACGTGCCGGTGTTGCCCTATTTCCGGAGCTCCACCGAGACACAAACTGCATATCGGAGACGGCGGCGGGGAGCTCACCTGCTTCCAACTCTCTCCCCTCCACCGGAGAACTAGCCGAAAACAAACACGCTGCGTATTCCGGGGACAGGAGCACGCAGCGATACCATCGGCCTCCCCCCACTGGGCCTGCATTCTTCGGCAGGGAGGCCGCTGCCGGGTGGCTGGGCCAGAGGAGCTGCTGGGGCACCGGGCTGCTGTGGCCCGTTGCCTCGCCCAATGTCCTGGAATCAGGAATGACCCGGAAAGCCGTGACGATGCGCCAAGCCACGGAGCAATCGTGAGCACAGCCCCGGCTGCCCTCCCCAACCACAGCCTGCATTGTCCTTGCAGCTGGGCCGCCCAACTGGACTCCTCCACCAGGAGGGGACAACCCCGGCCTTCCCCTCCTGGGCCTACATTCATCTGCAGGGAGGCCGCCGCTGGGTGGCTGGGCCGGAAGAGCTGCTGGGGCACTGGGCTGCTGTGGCCCGTTACTTTGCCCAAAGGCCTGGAAATAAGAAACAACCCGGAAAGCCGTGACGGTGCGCCAAGCCGCGGAGCAACTGTGAGTACGGCCCCAACTATCCTCCCCAACCACAGCCTGCATTGTCCCCGTGGTTGGGCCGCCCAACTGGACTCCCTCGCCAAGAGGGGACAACTCCTGCCCTAAGCGCCCCAACACTACCACCCCTAAGCCCAGGGACAGCGACACAGGCGCTAGGACAGCGGATAGAGCACCTGGAAACACGGAGGAGTGCCCCACCTCAGGCGCCCTGGACAGACTCCAACTACTGAAATAACAACTCCCCAGGGCACAACCCACCCTAGAACACCACTCCAGGCTACATAAGAGAGCGGCCCTGAACTTCACCCCTCCAGACTCAGGACTCCGGGGCAACCACTATTACGTCCCCAACATGGCCGCCAAAAATAAAACCAGGGCCGCCACCATGGACTCCTTTGTCTCAGCCGGGGCAAAGACTCCCACCCAAGTCAGGGCCAGCTCCACCGAAACCATTCGCTCGCAAGAGACGGACCCCAAAGATAACCACTCCCAGATAATGGATGCTATTGCCTCATTAAAGACTCACATCGACTCCAAGATAGACGAGTTCAAAATAGACATACAACTCATTCGCCAAGATGCCCGCAACTTAACGGAAAGGGTGACGGCCATGGAGAAAACCACAGAGGTGGGGTCCGCGGCCGCGGCGACCCTACAATCGGAAATTTCGGACCTGAAAAGGAAGGTCACATTCCTAGAAGAAAGGGCGGAGGAGGCCGAGGGTCGGGCCAGACGAGGGAACATCAGAATCTTAGGTATCCCGGAGGGGAATGAAGGCCTAAATACCACGTCCTATGTGGAAACCCTGCTGCTACAGGAAATTGGGGCCGGCAAACTGACTCAGGGATTTGCGGTGGAGAGGGCCCACAGGTCCCTACAGAAACGACCCCCCCCTGGATCACACCCACGGCCAATTATAGCCAAGATACTAAACTTCCAGGACAGGGAAACCGTATTAAGATATTCCAGGGAAACTGGCCCTATTATACAGGGCGACGCTAAGATTTCCATATACCCGGACTACACCCAGAAAGTACAAAGGGAGAGGAACTCGTTTGTTCCGATCAAAGCAAGGCTTCGCCAACTGAACCTTAAATACAGATTGCTGTACCCGTCCCGCCTGAAAGTTATCCACAAAGGGCGAGCAATCTTCCTCGAAAATCCGGAAGCGGCCAACATGTGGCTAGAGGACAATAACCTTGCTGATGGTGCAGATAACCCAGGTGGGGAAGACTGAACCTCGGGGGAGCAGAGCCGGACCCCAGGGACCCTCCACACCATCCACACATGAAGCATAAACAGCCGGACCCAAGCAGGTAACCCAATTAACAGTATATCATATGGAAACGACCCTCGTTTGGCCTCGCCGCCTCGCAGCAACCCCGCCCCCAGCGAAAGAACCAACCGGGCGAGTCTCTGCCCGACCCAACTCGCGCCCGACTCCCGGATGGGTACAGACGGCGCGGGAGCGCCTGAGCACCGCGACATAGTTGTAGTCGCTGGGCGCACCAGTTTGAGTTATGTTATTAGTTCAGTTAGTACCATAGTCTTCGTTTTACTGATGCTTGAAAATACCGGGATGGCCACAGGATACGCCTCAAGAAACAACGAATCAGAGGCCTATCGCTTACAACTTATCAACCACGCTCTGATGCCACACTGGGCCGCCGCGGCTGCCCCCCATGCCAAACCCAGAACACCACACCAATGGCACCACAACTCAATGTCATGACGTGGAACGTAAGGGGAATGGGCTCGTACCTCAGGAGGAACCGCATACAGTCCTACCTCAGGAGGAAGAAAGTCTCGATAGCGATGTTACAGGAGACACACCTCACCGAGGACGCTCTGTCTAAACTGGCAGACCGATGGGAGGGAACTGTGAGAGGATCCCCATATTCCAAATACGCAAGGGGTGTGTTAATATGGATAAACCCAAATGTGCCCTTCCAATTACATGGATGTGAATCTGACAAGGAAGGCAGATACGTAATAATGTGGGGAACTATGGAACAGACCCCGATCTGCTTAGCTAACACATATTTCCCGCAACACGGAATCCCGTCGTACCTCAACACATTGAGCTCCAAGCTGACACACCACCGAGGCCAAACCTTCCTATGGGGAGGAGACTTTAACTGTGTTATGGACACAACTATGGACAGATCGCTTCCTCCCCCCCAATCAAGCAACCCTGCTACCCGTGCCATGACGGAAACACTAGACCAACTCAACCTAGTGGACATCTGGAGGATACAACACCCAGCCGATAGGAGTTATTCCCATTACTCAGCCCCACACAACGTCCACACAAGGATAGATTACTTGTTCATCGATCGTGACGAAGCCCCGCTGGCAATAACCACAGAGTATCTGGGGAGATCTATTTCCGATCACTCCCCGCTAATTATGCAATGGAGGCAGAGAGGACCCAGACCCCCGATCCCCATGTGGAGAATGCCTTCCGCGACACTAGAGGACCCACAGTTCAGAGAGGACCTTGCCGAGAGACTAGAGGAGTACGTCGATATCAATAAAGGATCCGTCTCCACTTGGAGCACACTGTGGGAAGCCATGAAGGTGGTCACCAGAGGAGAAATCATATCTAGAGCTGGTGGCACCCGCAGGCAACTAAAGGCATCACTTGAGGCCCAAGAATCAGAGATCACCCGCCTGGAGTCCACCCTCGACACCTCCCCAGGAGTCGAAACGGAACTGAAAACGGCCCGAGAAAAATGCCAGCTCTCCTGGGACAGGCTGGAAAAATTTGACTTCGCCACATACACCGCTCGATCCCACAGGGAATCAGACAAACCAGGTAAGCTGTTGGCCTGGTTGTGCAGAAGAGAGCACCCTAAACACTTACCAACAGAAATAATAGATGCAGATGGTGCATCCCACAGGACACAGATGGGGATCAACAAAGCATTTGCCGAGTTTTACTCAAAACTATATGCTCATGAAGCCCGGATCCCCACCACTGAAATAATAGACACCCTGGATGAGATCGACATACCCCAAATATCCAGCGAACAGAGAACTGAACTAGACATGGAAATTACTCCCGACGATATAAGATGGGCCATCAGGTCGCTCGCCACCTCCAAGACCCCAGGTAGCGACGGGCTTACGCCGGAATTTTATAAAGCATACGAGCCCATTCTCACCCCCATCCTACACGAAGTCTACCAGGAAGCTTACACAAACGGGATCCTCCCCAACACCATGAGAGAAACCATAATCATCCCCATGCTTAAGCCCCACAAACCACCCACTGACTGCGACTCATACCGACCCCTGGCCATGCTCAATTACGATAGCAAGATCCTCACCTCAATACTGGCCAGCAGACTTGCTAGAGTGCTAGGGTCCATAATCCATGAGGATCAGAACGGATTTGTCCCAGGTCGCAACACCACATCCAATTTGAGGAGGCTCCAACACATCATGGCCGAAACTCATGACTCGGAGGAAGATCTAGCGATACTGTCACTTGACGCCATTAAGGCCTTTGACTCCATCTACTGGGAGTGGCTGGTGGAGGCCTTGCGGGCTTTTGGCTTCGGAAATGGCTTCATCAGATGGGTCCAGGTTCTCTACAACTCCCCAGTGGCCAGGGTCAAGACAGGCGGAACGGTCTCAGAACCTTGGAAAATACAGAGGGGCACGAGACAAGGATGCCCACTTTCGCCCATGCTGTACATACTGGGACTGGAACCGATTGCCTTATACTTTCGTCAGCAGCTCTTTGACGCCGGCATCAAGGTGGGCAACGTTTATAACATAATATCATTGTACGCTGATGATGTTCTCCTGTACCTAAAAGACCCTGAGCTCAATGCACCGACAGCACTGGAGGTACTCGACAACTATGCGAGATACTCCGGAATCCAATTTAGCAGACACAAATCCTCAGCATTCCCCCTGGCCGGATTGAGAGACGCCTCAGCGGAGGACCTTCCGATCATAGGGATAAAATGGCAACCCGAGAAGTTCAGATACCTGGGGATTAATCTCAGCCACACCCCACAGCTCACACATGAGCACAACACAGAAGCAGCCGTCACCAACCTCCGACGGTCCATAAAATTCTGGTCTAAACTCCCACTGGCAATGGTGGGGAGAGCGGCGATTGTCAAAATGATAATCCTCCCTCGCATTTTATACTTCTTTGTGAACATTTGCCATTACATACGGCCCCCTTTCTTCAGGAAATTGGAAGCTATTATCAAGGACTTTTTATGGGGACCCCACAGACATAAATTGTCACTGGCCACACTAACCCTTCCACATAAAGAAGGCGGAATAAAACTTCCAGATCTCCAGCTCTACTACCTGGCCGCCCAGCTCAGTCACATCACGAGATGGCTGTCAGACGAATCTTCAGCTGAATTGGGGCTACTGAAGCAACCCCACACCAACTTAACTCCCAAGGAAACCCTATGGAATCCCCTCTGCTGCTCTTCGGAAACCCCTATGGTCGTCGGGCTTGGCAGACAGATATGGACCAGGACTTGCCACATCAGGAAGGTGCAACACCCATACTCTCCGGACCATCCCATAATGGCAGATGTGTGCAAGAAGGAGGCAGACCTCCCCATAGCAAGGAGGTGGGAGGAAGCCGCGATATACACATGGGGAGACATGTTTGAAGATGGAGTGTTCAGGGACTTCGAATCGATGCAAGAAATCGAAGGGCTACCCAAAGGCCAGTTCCTTTGGTACCATAGGCTCAAACGTACCGCCAAGAATCAGTGGCCCACCTGGCCAGAGGAACCTACCTCGGACCCTCTACTACAAGAAATGTATGACCTCTCTGATGGATGGAGACCTGTCTCCAGGTTATACAACAGGCTCATCGACAAACCTAACCCTAAGGGAGCGACACTAAGGGCAAAATGGGAAGTAGACCTTGCAGCCCCGCTCACTGATAAAGAATGGGAAAGAGCACTAATATTCCCCAAGAAAGTGTCAAGAAACTCCAGATTTGGCCAGATACAGTTGAACGTCCTTTATCGAACTTACATGACCCCCCACAGAGTTGCCTCGTTCAACGCGAAGGTCCCACCGGTGTGCCCATGGTGCGGGAACGACAGGGCAGACATGATCCACATGTTCTGGTCCTGCACCAAAGTGATGACACTCTGGTCGAAAGCCAAGCAATCCTGTAGAGACGCCGGCATGGAGCGATACGAATGGTCACCAGGAGAGTGCCTATTGGGTACATACCCCAGACCGAGTAAATTCAAACACCTCGTGAAACTAATGGACATTTCATGTATACTCGTCAAAAGGACCATAGCGATGGCTTGGAAGACACCAGCGGGCCCCAGACATGAGCGCTGGTTAAACGAAATGGCGAGGTGGACGGCTGCGGAGACCAGAGCCTGGCAGGAAGGAACTACATCCAACGGGGAAGCCACAAGCGGCTCCCTGGTCGCCTGGAGGGCCCTTCTGACGGACATGCTCTTCGATGCGGACCATAAGCCCCCTTGAACACCTGTTGTGGTTCATAGTAACAGGCTCCCACCATCACAAGGTATATGCCTCCTGCAGCTGTTCCCCTCCACTTCCTGAGAAGTTACACTCTGGACTGAACCACCATCACGAACTCCACTTACTACATCACACGAAGACTATCGTTGTTTAAGATAAGTTTCCTTTTGTTCTTTTCTTTCTCCCCATCTTCTTCTTTCCTTCCCTCTTTTTCACTTGTTCAATTCACGAGTTTGTATTGTTTTACCTTATCACGAAACCAATAAAATACTTTGGAAAAAAAAAAATAATGGTGCAATCCCATGGGGAAACGTCCATGAATCAGGCCCACTGTGTTTCGAGTACCGACACAAGGTGGCATTTCTGCAAACCCACAGGCAACTCTTGTTTGCCAGCAACTGTAGAAGGACCTTTCCCTCTACTGTTAACACAGTCATATTAATCACAGAGTCGGGGAGCTTTGGCAGGTGGAATGTAAGGGGAGATCTAAGGAGAGGTGTTATGTGTTCCATCTTTCATTATCCTAGCTAATAATATTCCATCACTCAGCCATGACTTATCTTTAGTAAATATAGTCAATACAATTGCATTACATTCAGGATATTTTATAAATGCAGCAGAGGGACCAAGCAAGGTCCCTTGAAGGTTTCCTAGGTCCCTTGACCTTGCTTGGTCCCTCTGCTGCATTTAACACAGTGTATCATAGGGTCTTGATGAGCCGGATGGAAAAACAGAGGATTATGCACAAGAACACTTGGACGATCTCATTATGGAGAAGTAAAATATACAGACGGAAGCAAAATCAACAGCTATCAGAAGGTCCTAGCTAGCTGGTGATATCCAACTCTTGACCTGCGTTTCGAATGGCCAGAAACAATGGGCCCATACTCCAATATGTGTATATTTCGGAACCTTGCCATAATTTTTGATTGGCAGTCGTACTTTGAGTCCCATGTTCGAGCTGTGAAAACATCATTCATGCTACTATTTGTACATGATTGTAAATTTATGACCTTTACCCAGTAAAGCCACAAAGCCAAGGAAGTAAAAACTATAGCGTTTCCACAATTGACATATGGGAACAGTGGCATTTTAGATATTTCCAAAACCTGATTTACAAAGTGTAAAAGGTAAAAATGGGGCATATATATAATACGCAATCACGTAGTAAAAATGCATACAAACAAATAAAATGTCAAATACCTTTATCCTCGACTTCTGCAAGCATGTCAACTAAGTAATTCAGTGGCAGGAAGTTTACAGAGGTTCTTGAATGCTCAATACAGTATCGTCTGCAGAGCTGCTGAGAAATACAGAGAAAACAATTATTGGCCCTTGGTGATGAACTTAAAAATAATCGTTTAAAGGTTATCTCTACACCATGTATCTTTGCAACGATTCATGCTTTCAGTAGGCCCACAAGTCGAGTGATTGCGTACTTCACCTCATTTTTCCATCGCTTCTCCAACAAGCGCTTCACATAGTTTGTTGCAAAATATGTCGAGCTGACTGGATGATCCCACAATTGATAAGCTTTTTGACACAATGCCTAAAAATGGGGACAAAGGAACACGTATTCACTGCTTTGAATTCAATTAGGTCACAGGACTTTTCCTTCAAACCACTTGCAGCCCAAGTCAGGATTTCCTGGGGCGAAGCACATTCCTTCTATGCACCAGGAAATCCTAGAGCCAAGTGTTTACCTGTTCCCTCTGCTCCACACCAAGCTGTAGATTAACAAATCAGACTCTATGGCTCAGCATTGCGGAAGACGCCCCTTCACAACAAACAAGGCACTAAGGAAAGAAGGCTGTGTGCGTCCCCAGTGGCTTGGCAACAATTTCATGGCAACATTATCATGCCCTAGAAACTGACATTTGCTCAACCTTAAGTACATATCACAAAGATTGTATTTCAATGTGCGAGGCTTTATCAATATTTTGAACAGAAAAAGTTAGAAACACAAACAGTAAGAATATTTGTCCGTATATAAACCCATTTACAAAGAACAGGTCACCTAAGGTACTTGCTCTCAACAATATGGATGAACAAATAACTTACTTCTCTATTATTTTCCTTCTGATGGATTAGTCCTTCCTCTTACAAGCCCTCATCACCCTCCCAACCTACCCATGCTGTTAGATGGCTTGTGTTCATCTCGTGGTGTTCTGTTGTCCCTGGGCTGCTGAGTTCTAGGAAAAAAGGAAGCACCAAGATCTTGGGATGCCAATGGCCCAACATATACTGCCTCTGACATCAAATCATCATGAGTGCAAAACGAAGTTGAGCAGAGCTGAAGTAGACCCACATGGCACCTAATGATGGCTGAAAAGATTTCCAAAAGCAACTGGCATTGGACGATATACATGTTTTTTGTTGTTGTATATTTTATTGTGTATTAGTAAACTCGCCCGCGATTGGTCGCAAAGCGGGCATTACCAGCCCGTGAATCCCTTACCTCTTGTCCTGCGCCGCATCCCGCAACATTATTTTTCCTTTTTTGTTTGTTGGTATTTCATTTCCTTATGTGACGCACTTCATTCTTGATCCGCACTGCATGGGACTTTTGCTTCCCGCATTTCCACCCTTTCATAGTTGTTGCAGCATACTTCAGCTGCTATCTTCATGTCGCAAAAAGTAAATGCTTTGTTTCCAGATCATCATACAGCTTTTCCAGACACTTCTCTATTTATTTTAATTTGTTTCCACTACATAAATTGTTGCCTCCTTCTTTCTTACATTTGCAATACATATTTGTTTCTTTAATTTCACTTCAAGTACTTTTCTTAAAATCTTTAATTTCTCTCATTTACATTATACAGGAATACAATAGAAATGATTCAGCATATTTTCTATTGCATTCCCATACAATGTATGTAGTAGGCACTCACCCAACATGGCCACCATTGTCAAGCAGTGCCTATTTGAATGAAACCATTCCAATGTATAGAAAGAAACTCCAGCTTCTGAATGCGATGACAACGGAACATCACAGACAGCAAGCTGAGTTTTTCTATTGACGCCTCCGACACCTGAGCTATTAGTATCCCGGGAAATACAACCGGGATACTAATAGCAATAAGCCCCTTGCTGGGGGGGGGGGCATTTCCGTGTCAGGTAATGCCCCGGGGTCTTTGTTAAGCACCTTGCTTCACTTGGGCCTATAACTATGGACCCTGGGGCATTACCTGATTTGGTAATTTCCCCCGGCTATGGGCTTATTGCTTAAATGGTTAAGACATTTTCAACCTTAACAATATCATACAAAGATAGATAAAAACATTTGATAAACCAACAGTTAATATACATTTGTACATTAAGTAATTCCATACATACACTAAATGAAATGAAATATAAAAAAAACACTAACCCTTGGTACACAACAATATTTAACATCTATGATGAGGAATGTGTGAGGGAATGATTAATGAATCAGAAGGAGAAATTACTTACCAGTAATGATCTTTCTGCGGAGTCGTCTCCCACAGATTCCTCATCTTGATAGATCATCCCCTTCAGTGTCAGCTGATGCACAGAAACATTCTATAGGGGACTCTATATCATCTCCTCCACCTCTGCAAGCCTCAACCATGCCACCCATCGACTTGGATGTGATCACATATATAGTGGGACCTATGCCCCCTCAGTTCTCTACCTTTACTCTTACGTTCCGTTCCCGTTCCTCCATACTGCATGGGCGTCCCTTCCAAGGGACGGGAGACAGAACCTTTTTCACTAGAAAAAAACCTTCTTTCCCCTTAAAATTTAGAGGCACACAGGGGTGCGGCCCAGGGAGCATGTGCTGCCCTGACTCCGCCCTCCGGCGCCACACCTCACTCCCCTTTTCCGTGTCGACGGGAATGGGCCGAATTCCCCAACGCTCCTAGGTTTAGCTTCGGCCATGTAATTCCAAGCGTGGATACTTCTTCTCTTTGTCTTTTAAATCATTCAGGTACTCGGTCCTCAGGCGTCACGCCCCTCCCTTGCGAATGTCGACTTCCACAGGGTTCAGCAGGTGTCCATCCTGCAACAGGCTCTTCCCAACTTCAGACCCCCACACCCTCTGCCTACGTTGCCCTGGTCCAGACCACGGTTGGCAAGCTTGTACAGCGTGTGGCTCGCTGTCCTTGAAAGCGCTGAAGAACAGACTAACCAGGTGGAGGGAACTCTTCCAGAAGTCGCCTCCAGAGGACCTCAAGAACTTTGTAAAACATCGAACCAAGCCCAAGGTAGGGCCGATATTTTCCATTGCACCCCGCAAAGGAGACTCCTTCCCAGGGACTCTCCCACGCGGGAGGGAACGGTCAGGTCCTTCTACCAGCACTTGCACCGAGGCTGCTGCAGCTACCGGCCTCCGGCCTGAGGGATCCTCCCGGTGACAGTGTTGAGGGACCGGAAGGTTCTTTTACCGGGTCTTCACCCGAGGGGCTCCGCCCTTGTACCAGCACTATGGCCGAGGGGCTACGCCCTAGGATCAGCAATACGTCTGAGGGGGCACCTAAACGCAGCACTACCGACCCCCGGGTCGAGGGTGTCCCACCTATCGGGCCTAGGCCCGAGGAGCAGGGTAGGCCTTGTGATCCACATGTAATAGTCTTGGAGGAGGCTGGGCCCAGCGGGCCGAGCAACACGTGGCAGGCAGCTCGACAAGATGGCCGCAGAGCTAGACAGAGGCACCCATTCGACGCCATTCCAGGAATTCGGCCTAGAACAAGTGTCAAGGTGGGACTGGCTTCAACCAGGTACGTGGCCTACAGCTTATCTCTCTTTTGCAAAGGGAAGCTTTCATACAGGCAGGGTATGCAGCGGCTCCAGCAGCTCCCAGCTACCCCGTCAGCACCCCCTGCCACCTCCTCGGCCAGTGAAGAGGGGTACTTCGAGAGGTTCCTTGGCCTCATGAAGTCACCTCAGATGGGGGTTATCCTCAAAGACACCATCAGGGAAGTTCTTCCCGCAATGCTAGCGGCACAACAAGCGCCTTCGCTGGTTCCCCAGGCTCCGGCGCAGCCGCTGCCTCCGGCTCTGCAGCCGACTCCTAAGGCGGCTCCGTACAACCCTCGGCCGCCTCCTCCTCACTCTACGGCCGCGGTCCCTGTCCCCCAGCGCCAACTACTCCTCCTCCACAGGATCCGCCTGATCCACAGGATACGAATGAGGAGGAGGATCCGGACATGCCATCCTCAGCCAGGGCCTTCCACAAACGCCTTGCTGGGCTGGCCGAGTATCTGGGCCTACCCCAGCCCGAGGTTGAGCAGCCGGCAGAGCGGTTCTCGCGGAAGTCCTCATGCAACGCCCCTCTGCCAAAACGGGGATTCCACTGCAAACCGATGTAGTCTCCCTGGCCAAGAAGGGCTGGCTCAAACCCCACTTGGCCCAGCCGGTCAATCGACGCCTGGATGCCAAGTACAGGCAGATAGAGGGGGATACACTCTTGCTCTCGTCCTATCCTCAGCCACACTCCTCAGTGATTGCTGCAGCATCACTATACTCCAAGCCTCAGTCGTCCTCAGCCGCCTCCTCTGCAGTGCTGCTAGGCAAAGAGGAGAAGATCTTGGAGGCGTACGGGAAGCAGCTCTATTCCAACGCGTCCTTGCATCTGCGTCAGGCCAATGCCGATGTCATGCTGGCTGCCGCCAACCAAAGATTATGGTGAGAAATTGCGTACTTCCTGTTAGGCAGAATCCTGTGCAGTGGCCTTAGGGACCACTACACACAATTAAGACTACAGGTGGCAATACAAGTTTTACCTTTGGCACTACTACTATGTTAAAGTGGTAGCAGTAGCGGAGCAGCCAGGCTTATCTCAAGAGTAAATGAGCAGTAGCAGAGATTACACAAAGGGACCACAATTACTGTGACTCAAGCAAACACTGACTCAAGGTTTCAGGTAAAAAATATAAGTACATTTACTTTTTAACCATTTGTTATAAACACAACACTTCTATTAATTTCAAAACCACACGTAAAATACACTACAACTAACCAATTCACTTTGTACGGTATAAATCAAGGTAAGTACCCTGTGTTTGAACGGACCGGTGTTATGAAACAAGACACGTTACCATGAATACGATTGCGATCACTTTTTGACAGTCGGTCTACTAAATAAACGCGAATCCGCGGAAAGAAATGCTACAGGGGCAAAAACACACTTAGCACCTGAGATACCCAGAGGGAGTTGGGGGTAAAAATCATAGGCAATATATTATTTAGGCAGACAGAATCGAAGAACACTCGGACAGGAATTCAAGAGTCAAAGGGCCGGAGCCAGAGTTAAGTGACGCCGGGTGCCTGTTGTCGAGGATCACACAGTCGGACAGTTCACGATTCAATGTAGCCAAGATTACTTTGATATTGTCAATGTTCAGAAGCAAAAGTTATAAGAAGGAGGGAAAAGTAAGGACAAGCCTTAAGGAAGAGAAATAGGGATTCACCCAAATTCCTCAAGCAGGACACAGTACCTTTCTCAAAGGATGAAGCTGGTATCACGGCAGTTGTTCCTGGTAGTTTCCTGCAGACCCACGATTCCTGGAGCTTCGGCACGAAGAAGGACGATGAGGGGGTTTTGCACCACACAGGGATGAGGCTGGCAGCAGCGACGATGAATAAAAGGTGCGCTCCTTAAAAACAGGAGAGGCTTTTCAGGTGGCTATCCGGACCACTACAGCAGTGTGCAGCGATTTCGACCACAAAGGGATTCCTCTGACTGAAGAAGACGAGCTGGTTATCCCCACCAGGCTCAAGGGAAGAAGACCCCAGACTGGATCTTCTCTTAGTCTTTGAAGGGTAGATAGCTCAGGTCTGCAGCAGGGCTTCACCGGTATGGGATAGTTGCAGCAGTCGACCTCTCCTCCGCTTCTCTTCGGTTCCTTGTAGTTCCAGTGGCGACTCTCTGACTTCCAGCCCAAGAGACCTGCCTTTTATGCGAAAATCCCCCATTCACACAGCCTGGCTGTCAATCACACAGCAGGGGGGGTTGTCCAGCCCGGACAACCACCTCAGCCAATCAGGAAAAAGTGTGACTTGGGTTTCCTAGGATACCCTGTGCAGGGAGTGACTACAACCCTCCCTCACATTCAACCCACCTAGACACCCAGGTGCCTAGAGGAGGGCTTCTTGGCAGAAGCCCGCCAAAAGACAGCGAACAAAGAAGGCAAACCTGGTTTGCCGCGCAAAGTAAAACACAAGAAGGAGTTTAACCAAAAGAAATGACGAATAAACCGCACCTGAGCCAAAAGAAAAAGCATTTGGTCAAGCGAGTTTAAGTTCGAGGCTAACACAATAGCCTACAATATCACCACGGTTATATAAGATAACTGCGGTAGAAAATTAGGCTAGATACCACTGCCACCAACTATGTCTAAATGTTAAAAGAGCGAAACAATGCTCTAGGAGGTACAGATAAAAAGGGCTAAGGAGTAACCCTTTCCAGCACTCCATGTAAGATGGTGTGTACTGGATCTGTGGTTAATTTGACTAAGTAAAGTTAATGGTAACTCTACCCTTTTCTTGGGGACAGTAGTCAGCCTCAGAAATTGAGTCGGTGGGAAGTCTGAACGACAACCCTGTGTCACTGCACAGAGGGTGCTGTGCGACAAACAAAAGAAGGGGGCTACTGAAGTGGTGTACTCCAGAGTCCACAATCACAAAAACAGGTAAAAACACATAGCAAAACACAGATAAGAGTGGGGGAAAAGCTCACACTCTTACCAAGTGGAAAGAAATAACTCCAGAGATCCAGCAAAGCTGCTGAGGGACTCACTAGGTAAGGGAAATTAGCCATGAAATGAGAATTCTCCCTAACACTTCCTCCCGGAACTCCCTACCCAGAGCCAATCACGCTTTAAGGCGGGGCTAGCCGAGGCCAAGCTGGTGGCGCATGACCTCATGGAATCCACCGTGGCCCATATTGACACCTCTGGCCGTGCCATCTGTATCGCCAGGGACATGAGAAGGACAGCCTGGCTCCGGGCAACAAAATTCAACCGGACATCCAGGAACGCATATTAGATCTACCGTTCGGGGGGGTGGGAGGGTGCCTCTTCCACTCCTCCACGGACAAAGAGCTGGACAAGAAGAAAACCAGCTCACAAACGGCCAAGTCTTTATCGATCCTGACAAAGACCACACACACATCGTACACCCAATCTAAGCAGCACTCCGACAGGGGTGGTACGTATGGAGGGTTCCGCGGCTTCCAGGAATGGAGATCCAGGCAGCCATACCGCTCGCCGTCTCAGAACCGGCGCAAGCAACAAAAAGGGGGTGGGAGGAGGGAGAGTAAGGGCTTTTTCCAGTCACCCTCCTCCGTGACAGCCTCTGAGGGAAAGAAGGCATGACACGCCCTTTCGGGTCCACGTGTCTCCGGTGGGGGGCAGGCTTGCTCTCTATGCACATTTCTGGCGCCAGAATTTCTCGGACCCCTGGATCCTCTCTGTAGTATCCACAGAGTACTGCCTCCCTATCCCAGCCTCTCTTCCCTCCTCCCCTCCACTCCCACAGGATGGGACAGCAACTCTTTTGGCGGAGATCTAGTCGCTCATAGAGAGCCAGGCAGTGGAGGAAGTCCCAGCCTCCCAGCAAGGCTTGGGCTTTTACTCCAGGATTTTCACCATTCAGAAGAAGAACCATGCAGGCCTGAGAGTTGTGCTGGACCTTTCCACCCTCAACCTCTCCTTACCCCATCAAAAATTAAAGATGGTTACGCCAACTTTTATAACGGAGGCATTGTGCAAGGGAGACTGGATGTGCTCCCTGGATCTGAAGGCCGCGTCCCTACACTTCCCGATCTGGCAGCCCCATCGTTCTTTCCTATGGTTCAGGATCATGGGCTACCATTTTCAATACAAGGGCCTTCCTTTTGGCCTCAACTCGGCCCCCAGGGTCTTTACCAGGCTCATGAATACAGTGGCGGCCCTCCTCAGAGCGCAGGGCCTCCACATCTACCCATACCTCGACGACTGGCTCGTCAGGGCTACATCTCCCGAAGTGGTCCTCCACTCTTCCCATGCCCTTATGAACTGAACACGCAGCACGATCTGGGCTTCTCGCTCAATCTCAAAAAGTCGCAGCTGAAGCCCACGCAGACTCTGGCATTCTCGGGCCTCATCTGGGACACGTGCTCCGAGAAGGTATTTCTGTCGGAGGACAAGATCTCGGCCATCAAGAGGGCCACCACCCACTTCCTGAGCAGACAGGTGACCTTGGCATGGTGGTACCATCATCTCGTGGTTCTCTCGGCGGCAGGCCTACTAGCCGTCCCACACACAAGATTGAGGATGAGGAGAATTCAGCTGCACTTTGCGATCTCATGGAACCAAGAGCAGGGCTCTCAATCCAAGTTGATCAACGCTCCTCCATTGCTCCACCCGGACCCAGCATGGTGGTCCAGGGACTGCAACCTGCAGATGTGCAAGCCCTTTCGGCCGCCCTCCCCGCAGGCCACCATCACTACAAATTACTTGCTCGAGGGTTGGGGAGCCACCCTGGACGATCTCTCAGTCCACGGCACCTGAACTCGACAGGAGCAGGAATACCACATCAATTGGCTAGAGCTGAACGCGATCTGGCTAGCGCTCAGAGCATTCCTACCACTTCTCAAGGGCAAGGTTGTCCTCATCCAGACAGACAACTCGACCAGCATGTATTACATGTATTACGTCAACAAGCAGGGAGGCACCAGATCCCCTCCGCTGTGCAGACTAGCTCTCAGCATGTGGGAGTGGGCCCTGGAAAGCGACATCTACCTCCTGGGGCAATCCAACCTGGAAGCGGACAGGCTCAACAGGTTGGGAGTGGACAATTACGAGTGGCAGCTAAACGACCTTGTTGTTCAGGAGATCTTCAACAGGTGTGGGTCATCTCTTGCCACCTGTCACAACAGGAAGTGTCCTCAGTTCGCCTTCTGGCAGGGACAGGTCCCTGGCTCCCTGGGCGACACATTTCGGCTTCAGTGGAGCGGCATGAAGGCTTACGCCTTCCCGCCCATTCCGCTGATTCACAGAGTGATTTGCAAGATCAAAGAGTCTCACCAGCTCAACATCATTCCAATAGCTCCACGGTGGCTGGCCAGGCCATGGTTTTCGGAGCTGCTCAGCCTCTCGGAGATGCCTCCCATTCACCTCCCGATGGGCCCAGCACATCTTCTGCCACAGCAGTGGGGCAGTCATCCACCCTGCGCCACAGAAACTAACCCTCACAGCATGGTACCTGAGCAGGTAACGCTGCGGCACATCAGCCTATCACAGGCTAATCTGGAAATCATACAGGGCGCAAGAAGCAAGTCTACCAGGGTCCGGTATAAAAGCAAATGGACCAGATTCTGCCACTGGGCGGACTCTAAAGAAATCGACCCCCTGTCATGTACTTTGGACGATGTGCTCTACTTCTCGGCTCACCTCGCCCACTCTGGAGTGCAGGTTGACACTTGCTGTACATACTTCGCAGCCATCGGGGCTTACAGGAACTCGGAGGAGGGGATCTTCTCCTCCTCCAACCCTATTGTCAAACATTTGACGGGGCTCTCGAAGGTTCTACCCGCCCGTCAAGAAACCGCACCCTTTGTGGGACCTCAACATAGTCCTGGGCGCCTTTGTCGCACAAACCGTTCGAGCCAATGGCATCCGCTGACATCAGGTTGGTCACCATCAAGACGGCCTTAATAGTCTGCCTCACCTCGGCTCGTAGAGTCAGCGAAATCCAGGCGCTGGTTGCCTCAGAACCATAAGCATTTCTGCCCAAGGTGCCGTAAGCTTTCCATTTGAACGAGGAAATTGTCCTTCGTAGGTTTTTTGCCGATCCCAAGGACGAAGCACAGAGAATGCTGCACTGCCTGGAAGTCAGGCGTGCCCTGAAATTTTACTTGGACAGGACCAAGGGCTTCCGCAAATCGGATGCCCTGTTCGTCACTTTCGGAGGCTCGAGACCAGGCTATCAGGCCACCCGTTGGATGGTCTCCGCCATCAAGGAAACGTACGAGGGTCAGCACAAGCCTCTTCCGGCCAACATGCATGCCCACGCAGTCAGGGCCAAGGCAACCGCCATCGCATTCCAAAGCCATGTCCCTTGGCAAGTCATAAGCAGGGCGGCCACTTGGGCCACTCCCTCGGCTTTCTGCAAGCATTACTGTTTGGATGCCGGCTCTAGATCTGATGCAGCGTTCGGACAGGCGGTTCTCAGGAACCTATTTGCTTAAGGAGGGTCTCCTCTCCACCCTGGGGCTACGTTCAGTTGTAATCGCCCATGCAGTATGGAGGAAAGGGCACGTGATGTAAGAGTAATTATAAGTTACTCACCTTAGTCCCTTTTCCATACGTCCCACCAGCCTCCCCCCTAATAATACTGGTGTCATTAGGCAATGTTAAATCGATTGTCGACGCGTCAATGGGGACTGAGGTATGGCACCGGAGGGCGGATTCAGGGCAGCACATGCTCCCTGTGCCGCACCCAGCGCGCCTCTAAATTTAAAGGGGGAAGAAGGTTTTTTCTGGTGAAAAAGGTTCAGTCTACCGTCCCTTGGAAGGGACGCCCATGCAGTATGGAGGAAAAGCGACTAAAGACTAAGAGTACATTAGTCACTACGATGAGTAACTTATAGTTTTTCTTCAGTGCTCAGCAGTCGAGGGAAATCAATTCCCATAGATGGAAAAGAAAAATCAGAAAAGGCACTTCTTAACCCATTTTTTGGGTAAGACTAATGAACTTGAAAATCATTTTTGTGCTTCAATTCATTTATCTATTTTTAAAAACAGATCAACTAATAGCGCCAAAGTGCCAACTCTTTGTTAATCACTCACCAACAAAAAGGATAAGAAAGATGAGCCAAGAATGGATGATGCTAAATAAGCTTCTATACTGGGGCAGATAGCGAAGGCGATGAGGAATCTGTGGGAAAAGAATCTTACTGGTAAGTAATATTTCCTTCAGTTCTCACCACAGATTCCTCATCTTGATAGACCCCTAAAGCAGTACTCAGAGCAGGCAGCGGAATAGAAGTTTACACCAACAAACTCTGCAACACTGCCCCCCCAAAGCAGGCATCTCTGCCCTGGGCGAAGTCCAAACTGTAGTGCTTAGAGAAAGTGTACAAAGAGGTCCACTTTGCGGACTGACACCTTTCTTTAACTGGTACGCCCATCTGCACGGCAGATGATGCAGCTACACCCCTGGTAGAGTGAGCCCATAGGAAAGATGGCACTTCATTCCCTGCCTTTTTGTAGCATTCAGAAATACACAGAACCATCAACGCAAGATTGCCTGTTTTGTCACTGCCTGCCCAAACCTGGACTGGAGTACCAAAAATGGGGTAGGCAGAAACCTATTTACAAGACCCTTCAGGAATTGGGTCATAATAAGGATCGTGAAGAAGGATCGTTGATCCGGAGACCTCTTGAAAACAGACAAAGCCACCAAATAGCCTTTGACTATACCAATCTGAAGGCCTTATGAGGCTAGTGATAGAAGGAAATCCATCACTGCATTCCCTGCACCACGCCTTAAATCTTCTCCATCTGCACGTGTACAGAGCTCTTGTAGATGATCTGCGTGTTGTCCGTAGCACCTCAAGTACCTCTTCTGAGAGGTCCCATTCATCATATCTCATCCTCTCAGGAGCCACGCAGGTAGGTTGAGGGATTCTGGGTTCAGGTGGAGAACCCGATATTCCAACGGGGATAAAGCCGGCCACCAAGGCAACCAGAGAGGTGGGCAGATGGCCAAGTCCAGGAGTTCCGAGTACCATGTCCTCCTTGCCCAATCATGGGCAACCAAGATCATGGTGGCTCGAAATCACCTGAAACTCCCAACAGGTATCGGAGGGAAGGCATAGTGGAGGTCGAAAACCCACTCCACCAGGTATGCAGCACCCAGTTCACCTTTCACTGGGAGTTTCCTCGAGCAAAACGGTCAGCACTTCGTGACACGCGGGGGTCTAACAACTCCTGTATGTCTTTGGCATCCGAAATGGAGCTGTAGCTGCCAAGCTCGTCCAAGGCAACAAAGCCGGTGGGAGAATGGGATTCGGCCTGCATGGCATAGGCCGCCCACCGCTTGGTGCGCCTCTCTTTAAGCGTTTTAGGTTAAAAGAGTTTGCAGGACTTGCAACGCTGCTCCAAGTGTTCGCATGGAAGGCAAATATTACACACTTGGTGTGTGTCTTTCCAAGAGAACTTTCTATTACAGGAATAAAAGAACTTAAATGGCGTCCTTTCCATTATTATGTCGAAAAGTAACGGCAGCAAGACAAATGTGAGAAGAAAGGAAAGCAGAAATAGGCATTGTGGCAAACTGATCTACTTTACGGGTACCCCACTAAGCGAAGATCTCCCTAAGAATGTCCCGGCACACTTCCCACTCATGTGAGACTGTTCTGCCTGCTCAGATTGTCTGCCAGCCTGTTCCCCCATCCCTGCCAGATGGACAGCTTAGTCAGAGATCTTGTTCACTTCTAAACAGAACCATAGTTGCAGCACCTCCCCTTGCATAGGGACAGAGACCGAACACCCCCACACCCCCTGTTTGTTGAGGTTTTGCATGGCCACTGTGTTGTCCATCAGAACAAGTATGTGTTTCATCTTTTTACAACCAGCACTGCCTCGGCTGCTACTCAGGGACCTACTTTGGGTTCATGCTGGTGCACTACAAAACAGCCCATACCTGGTCAAATTGGGGACCCAGATTTGGAGACGTGCCTGCAGGGCAGTGGGGATAGAAGACCCATACTCCCCACAAATCCCCATATCAGCAATCATGGCAAACAGCCTGTGGGGACAAATGGAAACGCGCAGCCAATGGGAGCCCCACAGTGTGGCCACACTAGGAGACCTGATACAAGAACAAGAGATCCTAACGTTCACCGAATTCAACGAAATCACAGGACTACCTTCAGGAAAGTTCTTGCTCCACAGAGCAGTGGTGCAGAGCATGATGAACAGATGGCCTGAAACCGCAAGCCTGGTAACGGAGCACGAGATCATCGAAACCATGCTAAACGCGGGTGAGGGAGGGCACGAAACCTCACGACTGTACGAGGCACTAATGGAGGGCACGACCAGAAAATAACTCAAGTGCAGAGCGAAGTGGGAGAACGAACTGGGCGTAGAATTTGAAGACAAAGAATGGGGCAAAATAACCCACTACCACAAAAAGATCTCCAGAAACTCCTGCTTGCAACTCATACAGCTCTACATTACTAATAGAGCATACCTCACACCGGAGGCCATATCAAGGTTCAGGGGAGCAGGAACCCAGGTATGTCCCAAATGTAATGAACCCAGGGCAGGAATGTCCCACATGTTCTGGGGTTGCCCAGTGATACAAGGTTTTTGGACGCAAGTGGCGGCGAGAGTGGCAGGAGCGGGCATTGAAGTGGATGTGCAAACGCCGTTGGCCTGCATCTTGGGCAGATACAAACGAAGTAGAAAAAACAAACCACTGAACAGGTTCAAGGACCTAATATACATAACGGCGAAAAGACGCATAGCCATGGGATGGAAGAGCCCCAAAAACCTAAGCGTGACACAGTGGTGGGGGGAACCTTACGAAGTGGATAACAGGCGAAACCGGAGCATGGGAAACTGCAATACAAGAACAGAGGCTGGACACCAGTGAAGACCTGCACCAGTGGATATCGTTAACAGTGCCGTTCCTTCAACCCAACGCGACAGGCGCTATCTCAGACGAAGCAGATAGCCCAGGCTTGAAAGCTGGAACAATGAGGATTGATGAACGAACAGTGGTCTTGGGGGGGTTGAGGAGGGAGGAAGGGGAGGGGACTTAAAGATGTCTGAATCACGAAGGATTGCATTGATAATGTTAAATGTTTGGTTATATATTGTTAAAACCAATAAAAGAAATAATAAAAAAAATAAATATGTGTTTCATCTTGAGGGAAGGCACAAAGGCCATCAGAGCTAACCTGATTGCCCGCAACTCCAGCCTGTTGATATGCCACTGACATTCCATTGGTGACCAGAGGCTGCTCACCTGCAGGTCCCCGCAGTGAGCACCCCAACCCTTCAAATCGTGACCACTTGGGCCTGGGGCCATGGAGGCCAAAAGGGTTCTCCTGTCATCATGTTCTCTTTGTTGGCCCACCAAGATAGATCATTGGCCACTGATCTCAACACCTTGAGAATGTCCTTCATGTCACCAAAGTACTAGGTAGACAACACGGTTAACTGATCCCAGAAACACCCCAAAAAAGGGGGTGTCCTTTCTCTGCTCTACTGTCTGGGTATGGCAATATATAATTATATAAAGAAGAGAAAAGAAATGTATTGAACAAACTAGTGTCAGTGTCTGATTCCTCCATTCTCAAAATGCTAAGTCCCGAAATTTCCAACAGTGCATGCCAGGTACATATAATTTCTTTATTACTTTTCAATAGTGGTGGGTACCACGAGACTCAACTATTCATAATGGAGTTCATTTAGGCTGTTGTTTATAGCTAGGTGGCACCACTTCCACGGCACTGTTCAATAACAGGGCTTTCAGTTCTGGTTGTTGCTGAGGGGGAGGGTGGTATGTCTAGCGGTTTGCTTAAAAATGGTAGCCAGCACCCCCATTCAACGATTTGCAATGCCCAGGCTTCAGAGGTTATCTCCTTCCACCAGAGCAAGTGATCAGATATTCTTCCTCCACCCGGGGAAATGTGTGGAGAACTGAAAGCAACTTAATGGGTGTTGACACCCCTGCCGCTGTCTGCTAGCCCCTGGAGGGCCCTCTGCCCCATCTAGGACACGAGAACCTCCTCTGCCCTTGCCTGGTTTGCAGGAGCTCTGCCCTCTTTCAATAAAAAATGTACCGTCTGTAGCCTCTTCCCCTAAAGGAGAAGCCGAAAGATTGCCTTGCAGGTTGCTGCACAGCAAAGCCCAGAGACTTGCCAGCTAACTTAGAAACTTTGAATTTCTCCAATGATTGATCGTCCTTCGGCCAGAACAGGTGCTCACTGTCAAAAGCTATGCCTGGGCATTCGGCAAGAAACCCAAGTTGTGATGGTAGGCTGACCTCCTTAACACAGTGGATGACCCCATTGCACAGCCTACACAATCCGCAGTATCCAGGCCCGACTGCAGTGCTTGGCGTGCCACCTCTTTGCCTTCATCAACGATCCACAAGAACCCATCCCTCATCTCACAAACAGGGATGTGCTCTGCTGCTTCCGCTATGAGTATGACAGTCTGTGGTAGTACTTTGAGAATGCACAAGATGCACCGACTGCTTTCAAGGACACGCTCCCCGATGCGAACATCTTCTTAGCTAGGCCCAAGGCCTCAACCACTGTCTCCACAATCCTTTGGGATTGTGCATTAGGGTGACCTTAAGAAGTGGCCTGCTACATGTCCAGATCAGGAGACGCAGCAAACCGACTTGCGTCATGAATCAAATCTGCCTGCCTGGTAAAATAGTCTCCTCCAGACACTTCAGAAATAGAGTCTAGGCCAAAAGGCATCTGGTCCCGTTCGTCGTCAAAAAAATCAACCACATAGTGTTGAAAAATGTCAGAAGTGAATCATGGATAAAGGAATGTTCGGCTGTCGCTGAAGACATCGATGGAGTCGTTCCCACCAGGCCTAATGGCTGCCGCTAACTTGGAGCCCTTCCGCGCCATGGTCGATTTCCCAATCATCGTGGTCGAGCACGAGCCTCAATGCGCAAAACTGTTGGAGACTGCAGTGTTGAGACCCGAGTCGTACCTGCTGTGGCCGTCTTAAACATTTGGTGCATATGCTTCTTGAATGCCTCCCACTCTTCCTTCGACTCGCCTAGATTCCAGCAGACCGTACCACGATCTTCAGAAGAATCGTGCTTGCGCCAATTGCGTTGCTTTTTCTTATGGGAGGATGAGTAGGATGAATGGCTTAGGCAGTGCAAATGTTTCTTTGCTTTTTTATGACGCCTGTCTTCTTTTTCTGGCATGAGTCCCTCGGTCTCTTGTCCCAATGACCTGACAGTCGAACGAGCTGTGGACTTCGACGGTGGCCGCCCTCGCAGAAATTTGGGCGATCGCTCCCTCAACAATATGGGACTCGTTTGTAGGCACGAGCCGCACTCCTCAACATTGTGATCTTTACCGAGAAACCACACGCAGATGCCATGAAGGTCGGTGAACAACATCTTTGAGTTTCAATCTTGACAACGCTTGAACCCGGATGCCTTAGGAGCAGACATATCAATGAAGGTCGATCGAATTTGACAGTTTTGTCAAATTGAAATATTTAACTCATGAGAAGGAGAAATTACCTCACCGTAATGGTCTTTCTATGGATTCTTCTCCCGCAGATTCCTCATCATGATAGATATCCATCATCCAGCTCTGCTGTTCGGAAACCTTTCGACGGGAGGCGTAGTGGACCTAGACTCGTCGTCAATCCATGTTGTCTAGCTCTCGATCCTCTGCTCCAGACGTGACGTCAGGAGTCGTGTATATACCACGTCACTACGCCCCATGCTTCAGTTCCTCCAAATGTTTCCACTTGCGACTGAATGCTGCCGAAGAAAAACCACAGGAGGCTAACCAGCCATTAAAACATTAACAAGTGTACACCCAAACGGGGTGAGCCACAACAATGTGTGGTGAAAAATATATATATATTTTTTTAAACAAACAGCCATCCCAGAGCCATCACCACATGCCTTCTCATTTGGACAGAAGCGACAACCACAGAACCTTCTGAGCAGGATGGATGGGAGGTGTCCATGAGGAATCTGCAGGAGAAGAATCCATAGAAACAACATTACGGTAAAGTCATTTCTCCTTCAATGGATTGCTTTTCTTCCGCAGATTCCTCATCATGATAGACTCCCCAAGCAGTTAGGATGGTGAAGGAGGGCAGAAAGATTTAAACCAGAAGATTCTGTAGAACTGCCCTACCAAAGCAAGCATCAGCTCCCTGTGCAACGTCCAAGGCATAGTGCTTGGTGAAGGTATGTAAGGATGACCAAGTGGCCGCCCGGCATATAACCCTAACAGGAACCACTCTCTGGAGGGCCATAGAGGCTGAGACCCATCTGATCGCGTGGGCCCTGATGCCCGTTGGAAGCTCCTTTCCTGCCGATTGGTAACACTCGGATATGCACAAAATAATCCACTGTGATAGGGTTTGTTTAGTGATGGCAAGGCCTTTTCTGGAGAAGGAATGGGCCACAAACAACTCGTTTGATTTCCTAAACTCAGACGTGCGAGCAACATAGAAGCTTAACGCTCTTCCTCCTTTGAGGGGTGCGGAGGAGGATAAAAGACAGGCAAATCAATAGACTGTGACAGATGAAATTCTCAAAACACCTTAGGAAGGAATCTGGGTCTGACTTTAAGAGAGGCTTTCTCACTAAAGAAATTCAGAAAAGCAGGGTTGCAGCACAAGGCTTGTAGTTCGCTAACCCTCCTGACAAATGTAATTGTGACCAAAAAGGCTGCTTTAAAGGGACAACAGCCGCAAAGAACATGAATGCATAGGCGAAAACGGAGCCGCCCTCAAACCGGTCAAAACTAGATTAAGATCCCAATCTGGGACAGCAAAAGGGGTTGGCAGAAACCTGATGAGAAGGACCTTCAGAGACTGGGTCATGACTGGAATGGTGAAAAAGGAACATTCATCTGGGGTCCTCTTGAACACACACAGGGCTGCCAAATACCCTTTGACTGTGGCAATCTGAAGATCTGAAGAGGCCAGTGACAGAAGGAACTCCATCACTGTGGTGGTGGAGCAAGAGATAGGGTCAGTCTTGCGTTCCCTGCACCACGCCTCAAATCTTCTATACCTGCAGGTGTACAGAGATCTACTAGAAGGTCTGCGTGCAGCCAGCAATACCTCAAGTACCTCCTCTGAGAGATTCCAGTCATCAAACCTCATCCTCTCAAGAGCCGCGCATGTAGGTTGAGGGAACCCGGAGTCGGGTGAAGCACTCGACCCTCCGACTGGGTTAGGAGATCCGGATCCTGAGGCAATGATATGATATGGCATTTATAACACACCTATACACAAGTGTTTCAAGGCGCGACGAAGCAAGGGAGGGGAAACCGAGCGAACACAGAGCCAGCGGTCCGACTAGGCCAGTGACATTCAGATTGTGCAAGTGCAGGGGAGGGGGAAAGGGAAAAGTGCAGGGGGAAGGGGACGGAGCAGTGCAGTACATGGGATAACAGTAAAATAAATAATGACAATAAATAAATAATAAATAAAAGTGTGACCATCTGGCGGCAAGTGCAATGGTAAGTGCAGACATCAGGTGTCAAGTGCTAGTAGGGGCTGTAGGGATACAGGAACAGTCCCTGAGTGCAAGGGTTGCCAGGGGGCAGTGCACGTGTGCAACTGGCGGGGAGGGTAACTGGGCCGGATATCAGTGGGTAGCCAGGTAACCAGTGCAGTTTCAGAATCAGCCAGGAGGTCAGCAGGGGAGAGGAGGAGAGAAAGCATAAGCAAAGAGGACGGTCTTGCGGTGCTTCCGGAACCAGAGATGGCTCTCCTCAAGTTTCAGAGAGGAGAGAGGCTGTTCCAGAGGGAGGCCCCAGCAGAAGAAAGAGATCTACCACCAACTCGCTGCTTGGAGAAGCGACTAACCCTGATGGAGTTGGAGGCGGATGAGCGAAGAGCTCGAGAAGGAAGATATTTAGGAAGAGAGAGTTGAAGGTATTGAAGCCCTAGGCCCCAGAAGGCCTTGTGGACAATGCTGAGGGTTTTGAACTTAATCCTTGGCGCCAATGGGAGCCAGTGTAGAGATTTCAGTCCTGGAGAGATACGATCCCTGGGCTTGAGGCCAAGGACAAGTCTCGCAGTCCTGTTTTGGATGAGTTGCAGAGGGCGGTGAGTAGAGGCAGGCAGATTTAGAAAGAGGTTGTTGCAGTAGTCCAGCCTAGAGCGAACCAGAGCTCTGGAGACAGTGAGCTTCTGGGGGAAAGAGAGGAAAGGAAGAATACCTCTGAGGAGGTGCAGCTAGTAGTGTGACTTCTTAGAGACGTTAGAGATATGAGGAGTGAAGGAAAGTGTGGAGTCGAAGATGACCCCAAGGTTTTTAGCCTCACAGGTGGGAGCAGGAAGAGGGCCAAGAGAGGCTGGCCAGAGAGTGACAGGAAAGGAGGGAGCAGGTGTGCCAATGAGGAGAATCTCGGTCTTACTGGCATTAAGGCAGAGATCATTGGCGGCACACCACTCCTGGAAGGCGGACAGACAGTCAGAGATGAGAGAAGGAGTAGAGGTGGCAGAAGGGAGCCTGAAAATGAGGAGTGTCATTAGCATAGCACTGAAAGTTGGGGCAGAGAGCAGCAATGAGGTGGGCAAGAAGTGCCATGTATTGGTTGACCAGCCTGGGAGAGAGGTTAGACCTCTGGGGATCACCACAGGTAGAGATAGAGATAGAGCAGAGGAAGAACCCAAGTTGGACCTGGGAGTGTCGATAGGAGAGGAATAAGGTCAGCCAAGCCAGGGCCGGATCGGTGATACCCAGGTTCTGACAGAGACGGTTGAGCAGGATGGCATGGTTGACCATGTCAAAGGCATATGAGTTCAAGTACGATGAGGACACGGGGTGTTGGAATCAAGGTTGGAGAGCAGGTCTTCACAGATGTTCAGGAGAGCAGTTTCTGTGCTTCTGGTAGCTCTGAAGCCAGACTGATGGTCATGGAGACAACCAACACATTCAGTGTGAAGATTAAGCTGGGAGATGGGCAGCTTTTCCAAGAGTTTGCCTAGGAAAGGAGTGATGGAGATTGGACGATAGTAACCCGAGCATGAAGGGGAGGGAGGGAGTTTCTTAAGAAGAGAGTGCACAAGGGAGTGCTTCAGGGGGCGGGGGGAAGACTCCAGTGGCGAATGAGTGGTTGCAGAAATTAGCCAGAGCAGGAGCCAGGGTGTCAATGTGGTCCTTGATGATTTTGGACGAACAGAGGTGAACCTCTTTTGACGAAACGTTCATAGATCAGACTTGTCTAGAAACCTTGTCTGAGGAGAACAGGGGAAAGGCAGAGAAGGAAGGAGGAGAAGTGGCCGAAGAAGGGCAAGAGGAAGAGCAGAGAGTAGAGGGAAGAGGGGGGAGACAGAGAGGACAGGATGTCATGAGTTTGATATGAAACAAGAAGCCAGAACTGTGCAGAGGGCCTGGGAGGGGACAGGAGAGGTAGCGACTGCAGCAGGATTGTCCAGGTACTTGTAGATTTTAAAGAGTTCGGCCGAGTTGTTCGATGCCGCGGAGACGCGGGCTTGGATGTGGACTCTCTGCTTGGTGCGGATGGAGAGCCGGTATTGCCTTTGGAGAAGACGGTAGGCCAGTCTGTCAGAGGATGTACCGGAATCACGCCATCAGCCACCCTGCACTTGCGTTTAAGGGTGACGAGGTCTGAGTCGTACCAAGAGTTGCATTTGGCTTTGGGCTTCAAGCGGATCTTCGTGATAGGGGCGAGAACATCGAGAGTATCAGAAATAGCAGAGTGGAGCATGGAAAGGGCTGTGTCAGGGTGTGAGTCAGCCAAAGGGTGAGGGGGGAGTGAGAAAGTTGCGGCGAAAGCCTCAACTGGCACACGCTTCATGGGTCGGATAACCCGAGAAGGTAGGTGGCAGTGCTGGAGTTGGCTTGGCCTGAGGGGTAGAGAGGGTATCAGTGAGGTGGAAAGAGGGTCAGATCCAGGAAATCTGAGTACCATGTTCTCCTCGCCCAATCTGGGGCGATCAGGATCATGGTCGCTTGAAATCTCTTCAACCTACTGAGAACCCAAGGAATGACGGGAATCAGAGGGAAGGCATAATGGAGAGGGAAGGTCCAATCCACCAGAAACCAGTCCCCTAGAGCACCGTTCGCTGGGAATTCCCTCGAACAAAACAGTTTGCACTTCCTGTTGGACTCTGTGGCGAACAGATCCACTGCTGGGGTACCTCCTCCGAAGACCTCCTCTAGGACTTTCTGGCATACTTCCCACTCTGTGAGACTGTGCTCTGCCTGCTCAGAGCATCCGCCAAGGTGTTCTCTGTCCCAGCCAGATGAACTGCCTAGACTGAGATTTGGTTCCCTCTCAACCAGAACCACAGCTGAATTGCCTCTGTGCAGAGTGGGCGGGAGTGCACGCACCCCTGCTTGTTGAGGTAGTGCATGGCCACCATATTGTCTGTCAGGACGAGGACATGCTTCTCTATGAGAGACGGGGCAAAGGCCCTCAGGGCTAACCCGATGGCCCACAACACCAGCTTGTTGATATTCCACTTGGCTTCTGATCGAGACCAGAGGTTGCTCACCTGCAAATCCTCGCAGTGGGCGCCCCAACCCTTCAGGGACGCATCCGTGACCACTCGGGCTGAGTCCAAGGGGGCCAGAAGGGTTCCCCCATTGACAGATTGCTGTGCATGTTCTACCTGCCGAGTTGGCAGACTTCTTGACTGGACACTGAAAGGTGATCCGTAAGAGCTCCCAGATACTGAGACCGTTGGTCCCTCAGGAGCCACTGAAGGGATCTCATAAGTAGCTTGGCCTCTGACACTAACAAAAATACAGGAGGCCATGAGACCTAAGAGGTGGAGGAAGGAAGCTGCTGGAAGAGTGGTGTGGTTCTGAAACAACTGCACCATCTGTGCGATGTTGCTGACTCTCTCCTCGGGAGTGAAAGCCTCTCGGGTGTCTAGGACTGCTCCGATGAATTGGGGCCGCTGAACTTGCATCAGATGGGACTTCTTCAAGTTGAGGGAGAAGCCAAGCTTGTGCAGTAGCAGGCATCTTCCAGATGAGGCAAGACTTGCCTTGACGACTTTCCTCGGATCAGCCAGTCGTCCAGGTATGGAAATACACAGGCCCGGATCTTCTGAGGTGAGCCGCAACTACCACCATGATCTTGGCAAAGACCCTTGGCGCAGATGTCAACCCAAAGGGACGCCCTTTGAACTGATAGTGCTTGTCGCCAATGAGGAACCTTAGGAACAGCCTTTTCTTTTTGGTGTATCGGCACATGGAAATAAGCGTCCTGTAGGTCTATCTACACGGGCCAGTCATGGAGTTCGAAAGCGTGGAGATTCTCTCTCAACCTCACCATCCTGAATTTGTCCTTCCTCAGGAACTTGTTCAAGGCCCTGAGGTCCAGGATAGGAGGGAGACCTCCTCCCTTCTTGGGTACCAGGAAGTAACGGAATACCAACCTGACCCCCTCTGATCGGGAGTTACCTCTTCCACAGCACCCTTCGATAACAGGGCTCTCAGTTCCTCCCGGAGTTCCTGTCCAGGTTGGATTGGGGAAGATGGAGGTCTGTCTGGAGGCCTCTTCAGGACAGGCAGACAATAACCCCACTGAACCAACTGCAGGGCCCAGGCGTCAGAAGTTATTTCCTGCCAATGGGGAAAATGCCCTGCCAACCATCCACCAACCGGTGCATCGTGGGAGGGGAAATCAATGCAGCTTAGAGGGTGCGGGCTACCCCGCCGCTACTGCTGCTTGCTGGCCTCTAGAGGCCCCTTTGCCGCTTCCATGACACAAGAAACACCTCTGCCCTTGCCTGGTTTGCGGGAGCTATGCCTTCCTGCCGTAGGGCACGTAACATCTATAGCCCCTGCACCTGGAGGCGAAACTGAAGGCGGGTTTGGCCGGCTGGGCCGCTAGAACCAAAGATTTAGCAGCCAATTTTGACTCCTTAAATTTCTCCATGGATTCATCTGCTTTTTGTCCGAAAAGCATGTCACCTTCAAAAGGCATATCCAGCAACCTGTTTTGGGAATTTGGAGAGAAGTCAGAGGTTTTAAGATATGCTTGGCGTCTTATCACAACAGCGGAACCCATTGCTCTACCAACACAGTCTGCTACGTCCAGGCCCGTTTGTAATGACTGTTTGGCTACCTCCTTCCCATCCTCCACCAGCTGTAAAAAAACTGTCCTCCATGGGACCCTCAGGGACATATTCAGCAGCATATTCCACTGCCTTCCTTAAGCCAAACTAGTATTTGGCAAAACCACACGCCACGTTAGTGGCTTTGAGCACCATGCTATAAGAAGTGAACACCTTCCTGGCCAAAGCTTCACATATTTCCCCCCCTCTCTGTACATAGGCAGATTAGAGGGAGATGCTGCGGGTCTGGTGGAAATAGTGGCAGCCTGTATAACCAACCCTTCTGGGGAAGGGTGTGTGGCGACAAAAGAAGGATCTCCTCTTGCCGGCCTACACTTCCCTGTGAAATTGGCATTCCCAGGTGGAATGGTACAAGGGTGCTGCCACAAGGAGGCTAAGGGATCCGCGATGGCTGGGTTGAAAGGCATATTGTGCTCGACTGTGGGACTCCCATCTAGAATGTCGGTAAGGTCATACCCCTGAAGAGGGGTAGTGGACGCCTTCAACCCCTGGGTGTCATCAACCATGTGAATCAGCTCCTTGAACTTGATACTAACGTGGGTATAGGGCCGGTTTTGCTGTATATGATATGATATGATGTGGCATTTATAACACGCCTGTATACAAGTGTTTCTAGGCACAACAAGGCAAGGAGGGGGAAGCAAAGTGAGGACAAAATAACAATCTTACTAGGCCTTGTGTCATTCAGATCGCGCAAGTGCGAGGAAGACGGAAGGGGAGAAGTGCCAGGGGTGAGGGAAAAGGGGAAGTACAGTTAACTAACAAGTGCAGCCAACTGGTGGCTCGTAAGTGCAGAGAGAAAGGACTGTAGGGTTCCAGTAACAAACCCTTAAGTGCTGAGGAGCCCGGAGGCAGTGCAAGGGCAACTGGACATGCAGGGGCCTGCGCCAGAGTTCAGATGGTGACCTGGTGCGCAGAGCAGTCAGGTGCATCGGCAGGGGGGAGGAAGAGAGAAAGCAGAAGCGAAATGGAAGGTCTTGAGTTGCTTTGAGGACCGGAGGTGGTTCTGCTCAAGTTTGAGAGAGGCAGGGGGGCTGTTCCAGAGGGAGGTTCCAGCTGACGAGATGGATCTGCCCCCAACTCCCTGTTTGGAGAAGTGTCTGAACCTCAGAGACTTGGAGGTGGATGAGCTCGAGAAGGAAGATGTTTTGGAAGGGAAAGCTTGAGGTAGAGCAGTCACAGGCCCCAGAAACCCTTGTGGACGATGCAGAGGTTCTTGAACTTGATCCTTGCAGCCACGGAGAGCTGTAATTCTAGGTCTGGAGAAGTGTCCAGACCACTGGATTTGTGTAAACCTTGAGCCAAAGCCAATAAATCGGCCTGGTCATCGAAATAGTTGGCGCCGCCAGATCCCTTGTCAACGGGGTCGACTGGGTCCTCAGGGTCATCATGCTTCTCGATTCCAAAAATGTAATGCATGGAATCGAAGAAACCCGATCTCGTCAGTGGCACAAATGAACCATCGCCGACTGTCGGCGCCTAAGGCTTGAGGATAGGTTTCAAAGCCAAAGCTTTCGATGCCGAAGGCTCTGTCTGCACCGAGGGATGCTCAGGTAACCGATGGGCGTAGGTGGCCTCGGCCTTACAGCGACTTGTTCCTGACGGGAGCAACGCCCGAAGACGCTTTCGACGCCGACGTCAACAGAGTTGCTGGCTTGGGGTCGGGAACACCGAGCGCCGCTTTAGCCGCCGAAGCTTGCTGCCAGAGCTGCACCTACAGCTGCTTGCGTCTTAAACATTTCTAACATACAGACCTTAAAACTCTCCCAGTCTACCCGAGTGGTCGGTCTCATGTCGATGGCTGTGGTGCCACTTCTTCTTCCGCGAGGAAGACGATGAGGAATGGCTCCTGGAATGGGACAGTTTCTTGGCCTTCCTGTGATGTCGTTCATTCACCTTGTCGGGTTGGGCTCCTCAGTCTCAGCCTCCGAGAACCGGATAGGTGACCACGTCGGGAACTTGGTGACAGGTCGGCCAAAAGCCAGTTTCCTGGCCCTCTCACGCAGGGATTTCTGCTGCATCTTTGTACACAACACACAGGCCTCTGTGTTGTGACTAGCACCCAGGCACCATATACAGACGTCATGGGGGTCGGTCATAGACATTTTGGCCTCGCAATGGCGGCATCGCTTGAAGCCCGAAACCCTGTGAGAGAACATGGCGTCGAGGTTTTTGAGAAAAAAGCAAACAAAGTACAATAAGAACGTCGAGTAAACTCGGGCCGTGTTCCTGATGCAGCATGCAAGCACGCAGAAAAAAGGATCTGAAGCATGGGGCGTAGTGACGTGGTATATATGACACCTGACATCATGTCCAGAGCCGACGATTGAGAGCCAGACAAGATGGATCAACGACTGACGGCCGAGTCGAGGTCCACTACGCCCTCTGTCAAAAAGTTTCCAAACAGCAGAGCTGGATGATGAGGAATCTGCAGAAGAAAAGCAATCCATTAAAAGAATATTTAGCGAAACCACTGGCCACGTTAGTAACTTTCAGAGCCATGGTGCCCGAGGTAAAAATATTGTTGGCCATTACGTCAATTATTTTACCTTCTCTGTCAGGAAACTAGAGCAGCCTGCATGACGAGACCTTCTGAGGAAGGATGAGAAGACAGAAATGGCAAGTCTCCTCTTGCCGGCCTGTATTTTCCAGTCATGGTGGAGCTGACCGGAGGGATGGAGCAGGGTGCTGCCACAGCGAGGCTACTGATCGGCAATCGCCAAGTTCAGAGGCATATTCCTTTCAGTAACTGGACCCTCGTCCAGTATGTTGGTTAGCTCGTAACCTTGGACTGGCACTGTCGTAGCCGGCAGTCCTAAGGTGTCCACTACCCTATCTGACAGTGCCTGAAATTTGGCATGGATGTGGGTGTAAGGTTGGCTTTGCTGAAGTTCCAAATCAGGGGACGTGGCCAGCCTGTTCGCATCGTGGAGTCCCTTTGCCAAATCAAAAAGGTCAGTTTGGTCGTCAAAATAGTCGACGCCCCCATTCCCATGTACATGGGATCGACTCCTCCTTGATCATCCCCTTCATAGGAGCCGAAGATGGATGTCATGGTACCAAAGAAGTCGGTCGTGGAGAGCGATTTTTCACTGAGCGTCGGCACCAAGGGCTTGTCCTTCGGCGCTGATAAGGTGACCGTCAGCGTCGATCTGGGCTGTGGCACTGAGATGGTGTCTGTGAGGCTCAAACCTTGAAGTGCACAGGAAGGCCCTGGCATCAAAGGTTTCGGTGCCACCTTCAGCATTGAGCCTGGAGGCTTCCCTGATGGTGTCGGAAATGGGGCTTGTATGGGGTCGGGTATACCGAGCGCCGCTGCTGCCTCCGAGGCCTGCTGGTTGGAGGGGGGTGCACCCGGCATGTTTCTGGAACAGAACATTTCCAACATTTGTACCTTGAAATCTTCCCACTCTTGCCGAGTGGTCGGCCCAGCCGACGGCTTAACTCATTCTGTCGAAGATTCAGAATCTCGACGGTGACAGTGGTGCCTCTTTTTCTTGTGCAACAACGAGGAAGAGTGGTTCCTAGAATGGGAACTCTTCTTCGTCTTCCCCGATGTTTCTCTTTTTCTTTTTCTGGGGTAGGACCCTTGGTCTCGGACTGGACGGTCGACCACACCAGAGATTTTGAAGGCGGTCGGCTCAATGCGGGTTTAGCAGCCCGCTCATATCGGGTTACATTTAGTTTACAACGCACACCCCTCCGTATCGTGGCCCGTGCCAAGGCACCAGAGGCATAGCTCAAGTGGGTCGGTAACCAATATTTTGGAGTTGCAGTCGGAACACTGTTTGAAACACTAAGCCAGAGTCAGTGACATCTCGCGGTCGAAGGAAAAATACAGTTCTGATGAAATACTTGAAGACTCACTTCACTGCGCTCCTAGAGCATCGTGTCGAACGTGCAGAAATAAGGAAATGAGGTATGGGGTGTAGTGAAGTGTATATATTCAGCACCCAACATCACGTCCGGAGCCGGATGGATTGATGATAAATGGCCGAGTCGAGATCCACTACGCCCCTTGTCGAAGTTTTTTCCGAGCAGCAGAGCTGGATGAGGATATCCATGAGATGAGGAATCTGCAGGAGAAAGGCAATCGATTTAAACAAGACCTCTTCCAGGACTTCCTGGCTCACCTCCCACTCATGTGAGACCATGTTCTGCCTGCTCAGAGCATCCGCCAAAACGTTTCTCTGTACCAGCACGATGGACTGCTGAGACCGAGATCCGGGTCTCCAACAGCCAGAACCACAGTTACATAGCTTACCGGCAAAGGGGGAGGGAGCGCAAACCACTCTGCTTGTTCAGGTAGTGCACGCTGACCAATTTGTCTGTCAGAACCAGGACATCCTTCCCTTTCAGAGAGGGCACGAACCTGATGGCTCGCAACCATAGCCTGTTTATGTGCCACCGGGCCTCCATTGCACACAAAAGGCTGCTTACCTCCAACTCCTCGCAGTGAGCGCCCCAACCCTTCAGGGACGCATCCGTGACCACGCTGGCCTGGGGTCACAAGAGGCCAGAAGCGTTACCTGCCAACATGTTGTTGATGCTGGCCCACTAAGAGAGGTCGTCGACCACCGGCCTGAACACCCTGAGAACGTCCCTCAAAGTGCCAAAGTACTGGGACCAGTGAATCCACAGGAGACATTGCAAAGACTGCATTCGCAGTCTGGCCTCTGGCACCAGAAAAATGTAGGAGGCCATGAGACCTAAGAGGCGGAGATAGAAAGCTGCTGGGAAGGTGGCATGGCTCTGGAAGAGCTGGACCATCTGTCCGCCACTGACAACTCTCTCATCAGGAGAAAAAGGCTTCCCCACCTGAGTGTCTAGGACTGCTCTGATGAACTGGAGCCTTTGTGCTGGTGTCGTATGGGACTTCTGCAAGTTCAGAGAAAAGCCCAGTCTGTGGAGTAGCGAGCAGGTATCCTCGAGATGGGATAAAACCTGCTCCGTCGCCCTTCCTCAGATCAGCCAGTTGTCCAGGTATGGAAACACATGGACGCTGGATCGCCTGAGGTGAGCTGTAACTACCACCATGAGCTTGGTGAAGACCCTCCGAGCAGAGGTCAACCCAAAGAGCAGCACCTTGAATTGGTAGTGCCTCTCCCTATGAGGAATCTCAGGAACTTCCTGTGCTTCCGGTGGATCGGTACATGGAAGTGTGTGTCCTGGAGATCTATTGTCATCAGCCAGTCTTGCACTCAAGAGCGTGGACAATTTCTCTCAACGTCACCATCTTGAACTTGTCTTTCCTCAGGAACTTGTTCAAGACCCTGAGGTCCAATATGGGACGAAGTCCCCTCCCCCTTCTTAGGTAGCAGGAAATACCGGGAATACCAGCCAGATCCCCCTCTGCCTGGGATGTACCTCTTCAAAAGCAGGGCTTGCAGTTCTTTGATATACTGGGCAGCCTCCCGAATGGCCGTCCACAGACCAAACAAGTATTTTGTGAACCCTCAAGATGCATTGACCGTCTTTAGGGCCATGCTGCCTGACAAGAAGATCCTTTGCCAAACCATCAACCTTCCCCCCCCCCCCCATATCGGTAGGGGGAATTTACGTAGATGTGGCTGGCCTGGCAGCAGACACTGTGGCCACTTGCACCACTAACCCCTCCAGTGCCGGGTGGGTGGAGTGATATGGGGGGGGGGTCGCCCTTTGGAAGCCTGTACTTCTTGGAGAAGTCAGAGTGAACTGTGGGGGTGGTACAAGGTTTCTGCAATAAGGTGACGATAGAGTCAGCGATGGCTGCATTGAAGGGCATGGCCCTTTCCGTAGCAGGTCCTTCATCAAGAATATCAGTCAAATTATAGCCTGAAAAACGGCTTGGCTGGAGAACTCCACCCCAGGGTATCCACCACCCTGTCCACCAAAGCCCTATATTTGGCATTAGTGTGACCATATGGGTGGGCCTGCTGCGTTTCCACATCCGGGGACGTGTCATGCCCACTGGCAATGTGACGACTTTCAGCCAGTGCTACCAGATCTGCATGGTCAATGAAAATTTCAGCCTCTCCAGCCCCTGAGTATGTAGGATCGAAGCCACCCTCGTCGTCGTCATCAGCAGGGCAGAAAATATCAGCAATGGAGCTGAAAAACCCAGTCCTGGATTTAAGCGTCAAAGACTGCTCAATGACGGCCGATGATATTGGCGGCTTTTCAATCAGCACCGACAGGGGTTTCAGCACCAAGGGCGCGTCGGAAAGGAGCAGCGCCGAGATGCACTGGAAAGTATCAGCGTCATGCCTGACGGCTCCGCCAACGCAGATGGCATCATGATTGTGTTCGGTCTGGGGCTGGGAAAACTGGCGCGGCTGGAGCCACCATGGCCTGCTGCATTGAGGACTCGCCGTACCTGCAGCTGCCTTGCAAAACATATTCAACAACTGAGTTTTAAATTCCCCACACTAAGCTCTGGATGTCGGCCCCGCCAACGACTTACTGCAGTCGTTCAGAGAAACGGACCTGTGCCGGTGGCATTGTTTCTTCTTGTGGGAGGAGGAAGACTATGAATGGCTATATGAATGGGACCTCTTTTTGGTCTTTTTCCATGTTAGGGAGAATTCTCTGTTTAGGCTGAATTTCCTAATCTAGTGAGTCCCACAGCAGCTTTGCTGGATTTTTTGGGGTTTAATTTTTTCTCCTGCCACGAGTGAGACTCTTTTACCCTCGCTCTTGGACATGATTTGAGTGTGTTTCTTTGAATCTAGATGTGTTTAATGGGCTATGGGGTCTTTTACTCCATAGGGTTTCATGTGTTTTTGTGATGTGTGTTACACAGCACCCTCCGTGCAGTAACACAGGGGTGTCATAGTGACCCCCCAGTATAGACTCCATACCCTGGGACTGACTACTGTCTCCCAGGGCATGTAAAGTCACCATTGACTTTACTAGTCAAATTCTGAACAGAACAGTACAAACCATCATATTGTGGACGTACTGGCTGGGGCAATTCGATTGCCCCAGGGTCTGTTAGTCGAGGGGGCACGTCTCCGTCCCCCCTGATCGAGTTTTGGCTGGTGGCAGTGGATACTACTTTTTATATTCAACCGCGAATATTTTCCTATGGGATTTCCCATTGTTTTAGGCTACTATCTTTATTTAATTATTTAAGGTAGCCTCGAACATACCGCCGGTTTATTTAATTAATATTAATTCTCCGGTTGGTATTTTTTGCCAAAACTTGATTCTAAAATGGCGTTTGTATTCTCTTCTGTGACTCCAACCCAGGTCGAGCCCTTTGTTCCACTTTTTGGCGGGCTTCTCCACAGAAGCCCTCCAAAGTGGTGCCACTATGTCTGGGATACTTAGGAGGGGTGGAGGGGAATTTAGGCACCCTGGACTGAGTTGCCTAGGCAACTCAAGTCGCACTCCGTCCTGATTGGCCCAAGTGGTGAGCCGGCCGGCTCACCACTTAGCATGTTTGAGTGACGGCTAGGCTGAGTGAATGGGGGTTTGCTGCATAAAAGCAGGGCTTTGGGGACTGGAACTTCAGAAGTCTCCACATGGACCTAAGAATCCGACGAGGGAGAAGATGAGCCGACCTGCCACGACACCACGACCGGTGGAGCCCTGCTGGACCGTCTCACCACTTTTCCCAACGACAGAGGAGATCTCCCGCCGGAGAGTCTTCTTCCTTTGACTGGTGGGGATAACCAGTTTCACCGTCTTTTCGCTTTCCCGACGTATCTCGTGGCCGCCTTGCCCGTACTAAGCACCCCGGCAACCGGGATACCACGTTTTACCACGACAGCGAGATAAAGGTACCACCTTTTACCGGAAAACTCTGCGGCTGGTTTCTGCCCTGGTAGTGCAACGACCTGCATCTTTCCTCCACGTCGAGATCTTCTCTTCCCCTGGACGACGACGCAACTTGCAACCACTACCAGGAACAACTGCCACCGCTGGAGGATCCTTCCCACTTAAGGTACAGTTTCCCGCCTGGCTTCCCTTGCAACCGACTGTACTGGGTAGATTTAGCCCCCGGCTTTCGAACCTGGGTTAGCCTGGGACACCTTTTCTAAGCCTCTCTAAACTCTTTTCTGAAACCTCTGCAAGACTTTCTAAGCCTAGTGTAACTGTGTGATCTTGGGCGCATTTGTGCTCTGCTCTCTCTAAGAGTGGGCCCAGCCTTTGGACTTTGGCTCACCAGTGACTTTTTGCTCTCTGCCTTGCTAATAGTGTTCCTGAATCGTAGAGTGGTGTAATCCTGCATATTCTGTCTTTTTCCCTCTCTTTTTCACAACCTTAGTAGAGTGCAATCTAGTTAAGCGCTCACCTCTGTATGAAAATAAGTGGTGTCTTACTGTGATTTTCTAATAAGGGAAAAAGGGGTGTATATATCATAATAGTAACTGTGTTTAGAATATTTTACAATAAGAGTGCTGGAGTGTTTCAACGGTGTGTTCATAAATAAATAATTATATACTTTGATACCAAAGCTCTGGTCAGTGTTTGCTTGTATTATTGTATCTGAGTGCCTATTGAGTATACTTTGCATACTGCCTAACTCTTCTTGAGGGAAGTCTGACTGCTCAGCCACAGCTACCAGGTAAATCTGGGTGGTACAGACTGCTACCAAGTGGGTTTACTGCTAACACCTGTAGTCTTAAATCTTTTGCAGTGGTCCCTAAGGGAACTGCACAGGTTTCTGCCTAACACTGGTGTACAGCGGTGGGATTTGTATTGAGCATACACTTTAGAGTGCTTGAGGATACCTTAGTACAACTAACCACAAAGCTTAGCACTGAAAAAGTAATCTTTCTAACATGTCAACTATGGAAACTTATAGTCAAGAGTCCCTTGCTACAAAAACTGCTGATTGTTTAAGAGTATTGTGTAAACATAAGAACCTCCTGACTAAAGGCAAGAAAATGGAGTTAATAGAAAGGTTGTTAGCTAACCAAAGTCTGGATGATGGGTCTGAGGAACCTACCATGCCAGAAAATGTAGATAACAGTATAGAAATTGATATTGATCCAAATGTTGATAATCTTGAGGAAGAGTCAGAAGAGGAGGGTGAGGCTGCTGTGACTGTCCCCCCTAGGCCTCTGTTTGCCCTACCTGCTGTACCTACTGGGCCTTTACCAAGTCCCACACTAAGTCCTCAATATCTCGAATTAGAGAAAATGAAACTTGAACTAAAGTTCAAGAAACTGAATACCCTGGCTGAACAGAGATATCAGGAAATGAATCAAGAACTAATGCTAAGGGAAATGGAGCTCAAACATGAGCTAGAAATGAAGAAATTGTCTGTCGAAAATGCTTCTCTCTCTGGCTCCTCTAGAAGTTCCAGTCCTAAAAGACCCCGGATGCCTAAAGAATTGGTTGGTATGTATGAGCCTAAGTTGGATGTGTTGGATTGGTTGTCTCTGTTTGAATATAATCATGGGCTCCAGAACATCACAGGAAATGACTTACTCACCTGGTTGTTCTCTAGGCTTCCCCCTGTTGCAACTGATGTGGTAATGGAGTTGGGGGAGGAGGATAGGAAAGAGTATGAATGTGTGAAACTAGCTTTGATAGCTAGGTTTGGGAAGACCCCTTCCCAGTATCTTAAGAGGTTTAGAACCCTCAAAAAGCATGATGGTACCCCTCGGGTTACCTGGGTGAGTGAAGGGTTGAAAAACGTAGAGGGATGGATTAAGGGTTACAAAGTGAACACTTATAAAGGTATGAAGAATCTTGTTATGTTGGAGTCAATTTATGATGCCTGCTCTCCTGAGCTCAGACAGCACTTGGCTGATTCAAAGGAATTAGATTCCCGAAAACTAGCTAAGGCTGCTGACTTGTGGGTTGCCAACAGGGCAACTCACAAGGATTCTGGGGTAACTCAGAAAAAGGATGAGGGGAAACAGCCTAAAAAGGACTCCAAAGAGAATTCTAATACTGCAAATTCCAAAGAGGGCCCCAAACAAAACCAGAAGGGTAAGCCACCAGGGAAACCACAGCAGAATAGTGTCTCCTCTGGTGCTAAACCAGAGGGAGGTCAGAACAAGCCTCCATTCCAGAAGGCATTTGGTAAATGCTTTGTTTGTAGCTCTACTGACCATGTGAAAGGAGATCCCAGATGCAAGGGTAAACCTTCAGGGATCCAACTTGCCTCCTTAGCCTTCGCTCCAGAAGAGGAAGTCCCAATGGCAAGTGGAAACTTTCTACTGCTGGCTGATGAACCCATTGGAGTCTCAGCCAGTGTTTCTTTAGTCTCTCTGGGGTTGTGGGAACAACAGAATTTAGATGTGTATAATTCTATCCCAGATAATACTAAGGAGTATTATAAGGACAGTGTCCAGGTAAATGGTCAGGAGACTCCTGCTATTAGAGACACTGGGGCCAGCATAACTGTGGTGGATGAATCTTCATTCAAGGCAGAGGATGTTGCTAAGGCACCCAAATGCCTCACCAAGTTAGCTGGAGGGCCTGTGCAGATGTGTCCCCAGTTACCAGTTCTCATCCAGTGTAATGACATGGCTGTAAAAATACCTGTCAGTATACAATGTGAAGTGCCAGGTAGGGTTCTGCTGGGTAATGACCTGAAGGCTCTTGGAGTTTTGTCACATACCCCCAGACCACCTAGTAAGAGGTTACAGGAGCTCACAAAACCTGCAAGAGAGAAAACCCCGAGAGGGTTATCTCAGGAGATGATGACAGAGATCACTCCTTTACCAATGGAGCAACTCACTGCAGTAACTACCCTATCAGGAGCAAAGGGGCAATCCAAGACTCCTAGGAAAAAGTCAGCAGCAAGCACTCCAGTGCTTCCAACAGTTACACCTGTAACTCCCCCTCCAGCTGAGGCTGAGAGGGAGGAACAACCCTGTATGGTTGAACTAGACTCTGAAGAAGAGCTAGTGGGAGGCCAAGAACTTATTGGAGATCTAGACCCTGAGGACCATCCTGAGCTGCAGTCTTTACTGGCAGAAGGTGGGCCCAGCAGGGCAGCTTTCCGTAAGGGACAAAGAGAATGTCCAACTCTGGACGGTCTCCGGCAACAGGCAGCTGCTCAGGCTGATGGGCAGGAGCCTGGGAAGTATCGGTTGCACTGGGAAGATGGCCTCTTCTACAGTGAACCAACTGAGTCTGAACCTGGAGACTACAAACGCCTTGTAGTACCTCAAGAAAACAGACAACAGTTCTTGCACTTAGCCCACGAGATTCCTTTGGCTGGTCACTTGAGTTTCAAGAAGACCAAGGAAAGGCTCTCACTCTACTTCTACTGGCCAAAAATGGGGGCCAAAGTAGATAAGTTTTGCAAGAGCTGCCATACCTGCCAAACTTCTGGTAAGGTTGGCGACAAGAATGTGGCACCATTAGTGCCTCTCCCAGTTGTGGGAGTCCCATTTGAGAGGGTAGGGATTGACATTGTTGGTCCCCTTGATCCCCCTACATCCTCAGGCAACAGATTTATCCTTGTTGTAGTAGACCATGCTACTAGATATCCTGAGGCAATACCTATGACAACTGTTACAGCTCCGGCTGTGGCTAAGGCCCTCCTTGGTATTTTTACCAGGGTTGGGTTTCCTAAGGAAGTAATATCTGACAGGGGATCAAACTTTATGTCCCACTACATGAAAGGCATGTGGAAAACCTGTGAAGTTACTTACAAGTTCTCAACCGCCTACCACACCCAAACCAATGGACTGGTAGAAAGATTTAACAGAACCATGAAGAGCATGATAGGTGCTTTAGAGGAACCCCTGAAAAGAAAGTGGGACCTCCTACTGCCATGCCTTCTCTTTGCTTATAGAGAAGTCCCTCAGGAGGGAGTAGGTCATTCTCCCTTTCAACTTCTCTATGGCCATCCGGTCAGAGGTCCATTGGCCCTGATTAAGGAGGGGTTGGAAGGCGCTCCCCCCCTCAAGCCAGTCAGAGTGACTGACTATGTGATAGGTCTCCGAAGGAGAATGTCACAAATGATGGCAGAAGCTAGTGATAACCTGAAAGCTGGACAAGCTTTGGTCAAGCATTGGCATGATCAAAAGGCTAACATGGTTGAGTTCACGCAAGACCAGCTAGTTCTCGTTATGCTCCCCACAAGGCAGAGGGCCTTGCAGGACAAATGGTTGGGACCCTTCAAAGTTGTGGGAAAACTTGGAGAGGTCAACTATCTGGTGGATCTGGGCAGACCCAGAGAAGCTCCTAGAGTCTTCCACACCAACCGACTGAAGGCGGACATCTCCAGACCTGAAGTAGGAGCCTTGCTTCTAGCTTCAGCAGCAGAGGAAGAAGAGAGTGAGTGTAGCGCTCACCTGATTCCCACGGAGGCGCAGGTCTGGCTTCGAGTGCTGATGCTTCTTCAATGGAGAAGCGCAGGACTCTGAAGATGGACAGGAAGGGCCCTCTACTCTGGCTTCTCCGGCTCGCAGGAATATTCCCCTGTGCGTGAAAAGGAAGTATTACCTACTGACTGAGTTATGCTCAAGCCTCCCACTTTCTTCCAACCCTCCACGATACCCTTCCACGATTCCCCGTGAAGTCTCACCTTAGGGTCTGAAAGGACGAGCTCTCCATCCTGCTCCTGACGCAGGGGCGCGTTGAACCCAGTTACTTCACTGGATTGAGGTTGGATGGGAGTTCAGGTAAGCTTGATTATACTGGTAAGGCGCTGTAAAAGTTCTGTTGCAAGTTCAAAAGTTCAAGCTTTAAATAATAATGTTCATTGTCTTTTTTCAGGTGATGAATGAAGATTCCTTTGGAGACTTCTTGCAACTAAGCGCTGATGTTGATGTCTTTTCCCCATAGGGGCCGGGGTTCGGGATGCCAGAAATATGGCGCCGACCCGAAGTGAAACGTGCAGTTCCAGTAAAGATCTGGTAAGTCCTAGATGAGCGCTCAGGTGATGTTTTTGCATTCGCTCATCTAATGTCTTTGTCTTTTTTCCCCTTAGGGGCCGGGCTCCTGCTTGGAAGCAGCAAGACCCCAAATTAAATGGGAATGACCCAACAGGTAAGTCTTAGAAGGAAACTGGGCTTTTCCTATTCCCTTCCTTCTCTCACCTCTTATTCTTGTCTTTCTCTCTAGGCTCTGGGAAGTGGCTGTGTATCCGGATGATCGCTGCTGAAGATGGAGGAACCCAGGAAAGGTGAGTGAAATGCAGCGCTGCAGCGATCGTAACGAAATGCTTTTAAAAATGATGTCTTCCCTTTCAGGATCGTCGGTGATGTCTCTGTGGTGCAGATTAGCTGGTAGGTCTCTTGTCTCCCTTTGCAGGTGACCCCGGATGCTGACAGGCGTGGCTGAAGTCCAGATGCAGGAGCTGTTACGGTGAGCGTCCAGCTGCGAGGAGCAGAACAACGCGAAGCATGAGTTGCTGATTGGGTGTGGTTTAAATAGCTTTGGAAGAAGTTCCAAGTGTGTATCCTTCCTCCAATCAGGTATGTATCCTTCCCCGACCACACCCGGGTGGAAAGTAGTCCCACAGGTAAAGTAGTTCCTATTCAGGCCTCAAGAGGGCCTGGATGTGGCAGCATGCTCTGCATCAGGTAAGTGCACATTAAAACACTTGAACACATGTCTAGCTTTATGAGCCTGGCGCCTAAGGCGCCAGGACAGAGGTCCAACATGAGCCTGGCGCCTAAGGCGCCAGGACTGCGTCCAAAGGGCCCCAGCTTGGGCCCGCTGGCACTCCCCTGGGGGAAATGATGCCTGCCTCTGGGGTTGCTGGGTCGGACCTGGCTCCTTGGAGGTAGGCATCATGACAGTACCCCCCCTCAAGGCCCCTCCCAAGATTCTTCCCTCCGGGGGTTTGGGCTTGTTCGGAAATCTCCGGTGAAACCTTTGTACTAATCGAGGTGCGTGGACATGGTTACTAGGCTCCCACAATCTCTCCTGAGGTCCATATCCCTTCCAGTCAACAAGATAGAAGAGTTTCGACTTTACCACCTTGGAGTCTAAAATGTCTTTAACTTCGAATTCTAATTCCCCTTCAATTTGAACTGGATCTGGAGGTTTGGACAATCGGGTTCCTGGTTGTACTGGCTTCAAAAGTGATGCATGAAAAACTGGATGAATACGCATGTTGGACGGTAGATCCAGTTTAAAGGCCACTGGGTTGATTATATCTTTGATGGGATAAGGTCCTATGAATCTGGGATTGAAGGTTCGCGGGCCCTTGAGGGGTAAATGTTTAGTTGCTAGCCATACCTGGTCTCCTACTTGGTAAGAAGGAGTTTTACTTCGGTGCAAATCAGCGTTTTCTTTATACTTTTTCTTGGCTTGCTGTAAATGAGTTGCAGCTTCTTTGAAGGCTCGGGTTATTGTGGAATGCAGATGATTTACTGCGGACATTTCCAGGGTCAGAGGTGGATCTAGATCAGAGGTCCGAGGATGGTGACCATACAAAGTATAAAAGGGGGTTTGTCCGGTTCCAGAATGCACTGAATTGTTGTATGCATATTCTGCGATCCAAAGGATGTCTTTCCAATTTAACTCGGATTGGTGTAACATGCACCGAAGATATTGCTCGAGAGTCTGATTGGTTCTCTCGGTTTGTCCGTCGGTCTGGGGGTGGTGGCTGGTGGATAACCGCACATCTATTTGTGCTAGTTGGCAACACTTCTTCCAAAAATGTGAGATAAATTGACTTCCACGATCCGAGACTAAAATGGAAGGGAAACCATGTATGCGAACTATATTCTCCAGGAATTCCTTGGCCAAGGTGGAAGCTGAAGGCAAACCCTTTAAAGGGATAGAGTGGGCCATTTTGGAGAATAGGTCCACAATTACAAGGATTGAGTTGTAACCAGCACAAGGAGGCAGATCTGTTATAAAGTCCATTGACAGGGTGTGCCATGGTGCCGGTGGAATATCCAAGGGCTGAAGTAGGCCGGCTGGCCTTTTCTTTTGAGCCTTGTTTTGGGCGCAAATTCGACAAGACAGTACAAAAGGCTTTATGTCTTTTCTCCAAGAAGGCCACCAGAAGTGGCGTTTGATTTTTTCCTCCGTTTTAGCGATACCAGGGTGTGTAACGCTCACCTGATTCCCGTAGAGGCGCCGGTCTTGACTGGGCGTATACCGTATCTTCAAAGGTGATGTGTAACACACGGCTGGCTCTTTGGGCTGGACCTCTGTGCACTGTATGTTTGACTCGAAGGGTAAGATGTCTGCAGATAGAAAATATGGGATTAATGAACTGGGTTATTGAATGTCTCTCTCTTCTTCCCTTTCTTTTCTCCTGTAGAACCCCGAAGGTTAACGCTCTCACCTTAGGTAAGTGAACGCCGTGCTCTCCATCTGCCTTGGGGCAGGGTGCTGTAACCAGTTTCTTCACTGGATAAGGGGAGCAGGCCTCTTGTCTTCAGAGGACTGCTGTCCGTCGTTTACTGCACGAACGGTAAGTTTCGAGTTATACTAATGTCTTTAAAGTCTTTAGTAATGATGTCTCTTGTTTTGCAGGGTTCCGGCGATGGTGGATGACGGGCTGAAGTGAGTTGAAGATGGAGCCCGTGTGATGAATAGAAGCGCCTGGAAGCACGTAAGTAAGCGCTTGTTGCCTGCTCCACGATGCGCTCTAACTGTCTTTTTATTTTGCAGGTACAAGTTCGGAGCGGTTGCAGGGTGCCGGAATACCCACTGGGTTAGATGTGGAAAGGAGTAATGGCACGTGAGTATTAAAGTTCCCCAATGTCTTTAAACGCACCTTTTTTTGTCTTTCAGATGCGGGATGCAGCGCCAAAGGCCTCTGGAGCGTGCGAAGAGATGGTAAGCTTTTGTCTTTCAGATGCCGGAATGCAGTGTGAAGACCTCCGGAGCGCACGAAGAGTAGGTAAGCCTTTGTCTTTCAGAATGCAGCGCGAGGCGTTGGTGACAGCCGATGGCCCGGGTAAGTGAAGAGCTGTCACTGAAGACCGTAATGCTAACCTGTTCTTTCTTGTCTTTATAGGTGTTGCTGAAGACTGGATTCAGGATGGTAAGCCTTTTTCCTTAGGCCCAGGATCAGATGCAGAAGACACGATGAGCGTTCTGCTGCAGAGGATGCAGAATAACGCAAAGCAAGATTCATCCATCGGGTGTGGTTTAAATAGCTTCCTGTAGTGCTTAGGTGTCTCCTTCCACAGCCACGCCTAGGTAAGAAAAGAGTTCCTGCTTTCCAGAAGAGTTCCAGTGTTCTGAACCTAGGGAGTGGCAGAAGAGGATCAGAGGCTCAACTGGCAGGCAAGTAAGCAGCATGGTCTGCTGCAGGTAAGTCCACCCAAGCATTATGAGCCCGGCGCTTCCAGCGCTGGGACTGGGCATATTTATGAGCCTGGTGCCACTGGCGCCAGGACTGGGTCCAAAAGGTCCCAATTGGGACTGGTTGGCACTCGGAACCTGGGTTATGAATCTGCTTCCAAGGGAGTTGGGAAAACCCTGACCTTTTGGAAGCAGAGATCATGACAGGGTGTCCTTCCATTAAAGATTCATGATGATGGGCAATAACAAGTTCTTGCAATTCTTTACTTGACAGAAACAACCGCTCCTGAAAGTAGGGTAAGTCATCCTTAACGGTGTAATGAGGACCCTTTTGACTCCATTCCAGTAAGGTTGAAGAGTCTAGAAGTTGTTTTACTTGCGTTTGGATATCCTCAATAGTTTGCAATGAAGTTAAGCCTAAGATTCTTTGCTCAGGTATGATGGGCACAGGTTCTAAGCTCGAATTAGGTTCTTCCATGCCAATCCGGGATAAGGCGTCTGCTTTTCCATTCTTGCAGCCAGGGCGATAGGTAATTACAAAATCAAATTCCGCAAAGAATAGAGCCCATCAGAGTTGTCGTGAAGATTGAGCTTTGGCCGTCTTTAAATACTGTAAGTTTCTGTGATCCGTAATTACGGTGGTGGTGTGTCTTGCCCCGAGAAGGTAGTGACGCCAAGCCTTGAAAGCAGATTTGATGGCCAGTAACTCCTTATCGGTAATTGCGTAGTTGATTGCAGGAGGAGAACATTTTCTGGACCAAAAGGCCACTGGGTGTAGTTGGTTAGTTTTTGGGTCTCTTTGCGACAGGACAGCTCCCATGGCCGAACTGGAAGCATCGGTTTCCACTATGTACGGGAGATCTGGGTGCGGGTGCATCAATACAGGTGCAGAGGTGAATTTGGTTTTCAGGTCCTGGAAGGCTTGTTCGGCCTCAAGAGTCCATTCGAAGCGTTTGTTTTTCTTTAGAAGAGCGGTGATGGGTTGGACTGTTCGGGAAAATTCCGGGATGAATCTTCGATAGAAATTGGCAAAGACGAGCATGCTCTGAACTCCCTTCACCGAGCTTGGAGATGGCCATTTGAGGATGGCGTCCACCTTTCGCGAGTCCATTCGGACTCCTTGAGGTGTCAGGATGAATCCGAGAAACTCAACTTCTGTGGTATGAAAAACGCATTTTTCGAGTTTTGCAAATAGTCTGTGCTGGCGCAGTTTCTCAAGAACTGCCCTAACATGTTTTCTGTGATCAGATTCTGAAGAAGAGTACACCAGGATGTCGTCAATGTAAACAATGACGCAGACATCGATAAGTTCCCGAAGAACATCATTCATAAAGTACTGAAAGGCAGCAGCTGCATTGCACAAACCGAAGGGCATCACCTGATATTCGAAGAGCCCAAATTTGGTGCGGAATGCAGTCTTCCATTCGTCGCCTTCTTTTATGCGCACCAGGTGATAAGCTGCTCGGAGATCTAACTTGGTGTACACACAAGCGTCTTTCACCTCGTCGATAAGCTCAGGGATCAAGGGCAGAGGATAACGATTCTTAATCGTTATTTGATTTAGGGCGCGATAGTCTATACACGTTCTAAGGTCGCCTTCTTTTTTTGGCACGAAGAACAGAGCTGAAGAGACAGGAGACTTGGACGGGCAAATAAAACCATTGGTTAGGTACTGATCTAAATACTGACGCAAATGCAGGTTCTCAGGTTCCGTAAGAGCATAAATCCTACTACAAGGTAGTTGAGCATTGGGTACCAGATCGATCTGGCAATCATAAGACCGATAGGGAGGTAACGTGTTAGCCTGTTCTTTCTGAAAAACGTCTTGGAATTCTTGGTATTCTGACGGTAGCTGTACAGGGGTGGAAGTTGCTGTGGCTAAACCCATAGCTGGATTTCTTGGATAACAAGTTGGTTCACAATCAGGAAAACTTATCTTTTTTGCTCGCCAGTCAATTCTGGGATTATGTGTTTCTAACCAAGGAATTCCAAGAATTACTTGAAATTGTGGGGCCTTGATCACATCAAACACGATTGCTTCCCGATGTCCATCCTGACCCACCAGTGTCACTTCAACAGTGGAATGCGTTACAGGCCCTGAGGCTATTTCGGTTCCATCTACTGTAGTAATGACATCTTGGGTTACTTTCGGGCGGAGAGGAAGCTTAATCCTGGAAGCCAATTCACGGTCTATGTAATTTCCAATAGCTCCACTGTCGATGTATGCTTTTATGGCATGCAACTGCTGAGGCTGTTTTGGGTCCACCAGCACCATTGGCATGACGAAATGCGAGGTCAAAGAGTTAGTTTTCAAGCTCGGCAAGCGGACCCCTACGCTTGCCGTGCTAGGTCGTTTCCCGAATCAGGTGTCACTAATTCGTTATCAGTAGCTCCAACCACCTTCTTAAGTGGTTTAACTGGACAATTTCGAAGAAAGTGACCGGAAGTCCCGCAATATAGACAAAGTTGCATTTGCCGCCTTCTCTCTCGTTCTTTCTGCGTTAATGGTCCTTTAACACCACCGATTTGCATAGGTTCAGATACGTCGGTACTCTTGGAGGTAGCGTGGGTTTTGATTGGTGCTCGGTTTTCATACTTGAACCAATCTGCTTTTCTATTTTGAAGTCTGTGATCAAGTTGAACCACCAAGTCAATGTAGTCTGCGCAGACCTGGGGTGGGTTTACTATCTGAGCTAGAACATCCTTAAGCTCTCCGCGCAGGCCTCGATGAAACAATGTGATCCTTTTGCTTTCTGGCCATCCAGTTTCCACAACCAGTCTGTTAAAGGTGGCTATGTAGGATAGAAGATCCTGATTACCTTGTCGTAAGGATAGCAGTTCGTTATCAAGGGCCTGTCCTTGAGAGTGTCGAGCGAACAATCTTTCCATGCTGGCCTGGAAGCCCTGAAAATTCTGGCGAATGGGATCATCCTGATTTACCAATGGAATAGACCAATCGGCAGCACTGCCACTGAGGTAAGATAGTATAAAGGCTACCTTGGTCTGGTCGTTAGGGAAGGCTCCGGGTCTGCATAGAAAGTGTAAACGACATTGGTTCATAAAGACGGCATATTTCTTGGGATCCCCCGCAAAACGTTCAGGCGGGGCCAAAGGCATGTGTCCAGGTAGATTAATTTGTACCGGGTTACTCAAACCCATTGATGTGGAAATGTCTCCGGAATTAGGTAAAGGAGTGTGCCCTGCCCGGGCTTGTAATAACCTTTTGGCTAGGTCATCAGTTCTTTCCTTAGATAAGATCAGTTCTCTTTTGAGAGCGTTAGTCACCTGGCGGGCTGATTGCACCTCTGCCCGTAATTCCCCCAAAACCTGGGCCAGCTGGTCAGTCTCGGAAGTCTCCATAGCGCCCGGGTGGGAAATTGTGGGTAGGCTTTGCGTTCTGTAACGCTCACCTGATTCCCACGGAGGCGCAGGTCTGGCTTCGAGTGCTGATGCTTCTTCAATGGTGAAGCGCAGGACTCTGAAGATGGACAGGAAGGGCCCTCTACTCTGGCTTCTCCGGCTCGCAGGAATATTCCCCTGTGCGTGAAAAGGGAGTATTACCTATTGACTGAGTTATGCTCAAGCCTCCCACTTTCTTCCATCCCTCCACGATACCCTTCCACGATTCCCCGTGAAGTCTCACCTTAGGGTCTGAAAGGACGAGCTCTCCATCCTGCTTCTGACGCAGGGGCGCGTTGAACCCAGTTACTTCACTGGATTGAGGTTGGATGGAAGTTCAGGTAAGCTTGATTATACTGGTAAGGCACTGTAAAAGTTCTGTTGCAAGTTCAAAAGTTCAAGCTTTAAATAATAATGTTCATTGTCTTTTTTCAGGTGATGAATGAAGATTCCTTTGGAGACTTCTTGCAACAAAGCGCTGATGTTGATGTCTTTTCCCCATAGGGGCCGGGGTTCGGAATGCCAGAAATATGGCGCCGACCCGAAGTGAAACGTGCAGTTCCAGTAAAGATCTGGTAATTCCTAGATGAGCGCTCAGGTGATGTTTTTGCATTCACTCATCTAATGTCTTTGTCTTTTTTCCCCATAGGGGCCGGGCTCCTGCTTGGAAGCAGCAAGACCCGAAATGAAATGGGAATGACCCAACAGGTAAGTCTTAGAAGGAAACTGGGCTTTTCCTATTCCCTTCCTTCTCTCACCTCTTATTCTTGTCTTTCTCTCTAGGCTCTGGGAAGTGGCTGTGTATCCGGATGATCGCTGCTGAAGATGGAGGAACCCAGGAAAGGTGAGTGAAATGCAGCGCTGCAGCGATCGTAACGAAATGCTTTTAAAAAGTGATGTCTTCCCTTTCAGGATCGTCGGTGATGTCTCTGTGGTGCAGATTAGCTGGTAGGTCTCTTGTCTCCCTTTGCAGGTGACCCCGGATGCTGACAGGCGTGGCTGAAGTCCAGATGCAGGAGCTGTTACGGTGAGCGTCCAGCTGCGAGGAGCAGAACAACGCGAAGCGTGAGTTGCTGATCGGGTGTGGTTTAAATAGCTTTGGAAGAAGTTCCAAGTGTGTATCCTTCCTCCGATCAGGTATGTATCCTTCCCCGACCACACCCGGGTGGAAAGTAGTCCCACAGGTAAAGTAGTTCCTATTCAGGCCTCAAGAGGGCCTGGATGTGGCAGCATGGTCTGCATCAGGTAAGTGCACATTAAAACACTTGAACACATGTCTAGCTTTATGAGCCTGGCGCCTAAGGCGCCAGGACAGAGGTCCAACATGAGCCTGGCGCCTAAGGCGCCAGGACTGCGTCCAAAGGGCCCCAGCTTGGGCCCGCTGGCACTCCCCTGGGGGAAATGATGCCTGCCTCTGGGGTTGCTGGGTCGGACCTGGCTCCTTGGAGGTAGGCATCATGACAGTGAGTCTCTCCCTGATCTCCTCAGAGGTGTACCTTTGGATGAAAAAATTGAAGGAGTCAATCTCTCTTCAGATCTGACACCTGAGCAACAAGAGGAGTGCAAATCTATGTTAAATCAGTTTGCCTCCCTGTTCTCACTCTCACCAGGCTTGACCCCTTGGGGACAGCACGAGATACTCACTGCCGACTGTCTCCCAGTCAAAAGCAGAGGATACCGAATGTCAGAAAATGTGAGGACCCATATCAAGGGGGAGGTCAAGAGGATGCTTGATCTCGGGGTAATAGAACCCTCTACTAGTCCATGGTCTAGCCCAGTTGTGTTAGTACCAAAGGCAGGGTCGAAAGACTTGAGATTCTGTGATGCCCACCCTTTACCAAGGACAGATGAGTTGGTGGATAAACTTGGTGCAGCCAAGTACCTCAGCACATTTGACCTTACGTCAGGCTATTGGCAAATAGCCTTGACAGACCATGCCAAGGAAAAAACTGCATTTTCCACCCCAGTTGGCTTGTACCAGTTTAAGGTCATGCCTTTTGGATTAGAAAATGCACCTGCTACATCCCAAAGGATGGTAAACCAAGTTCTAGCTGGGATGGAGGACTTCTGCATGGCATGCTTGGATGACATTGCAGTCTTCAGCCACTCCTGGGAGGATCATGTGAACCACCTAGTACATGATTTGCAGGCTCTTGGACAGGCCAATTTGACTATCAAGGCAAGTAAATGCCAGATAGGTCAAAGTAAGGTGGTCTACCTTGGACATGAGGTAGGAGGTGGAGAAATAAGGCCTTTGCTCAGCAAGATTGAAGCTGTGCAAAATTGGACAACACCTACTACTCAAACCCAAGTGAGAGCCTTCCTAGGCCTCACTGGGTACTACAGGAATTTCATTGAGAACTATGGGACCATAGCTTCTCCACTGAATGTAATCTCCTCTCCAAAATTCCCTAAGAAGGTCAAATGGAATGAGGAGTGCAATCAGGCCTTTGAAAAACTGAAGAAAGCTCTTTGCCAAGCTCCAGTATTGAGAGCTCCCGACTACCACCAAACTTTCATTGTACAAACTGATGCTTCCTATGTAGGTATAGGTGCAGTCCTCAGCCAACTGGATGAGAAGGGTAGGGAGCACCCCATTTGCTTCATCAGCCGTAAGCTGAAGGATCCTGAGACAAGGTGGGCAACAATAGAAAGACAATGCTTTGCTATTGTGTGGGCACTGAAGAAGTTTATGCCATACTTGTATGGTTCTACTTTTGTCATTCAGACTGACCACCAACCCTTGAGATGGTTAATGCAAATGAAGGGAGAAAATCCAAAACTATTGAGATGGTCAATCTGCCTGCAAGGGTTTGATTTCACCATTGAGCACAGGTCAGGGTGTCACCATCAAAATGCTGATGGACTCTCTAGGATGTATGTCATCGACTAGAGGTATAAGGTTCATCCAGAAGTGGATTAATTCCGCCTGTCCCTTAGCCTGGGGGGGCGAGTGTTAGGGAGAATTCTCTGTTTAGGCTGAATTTCCTAACCTAGTGAGTCCCCCAGCAGCTTTGCTGGATTTTATGGGGTTTCATTTTTTCTCCTGCCAAGAGAGAGACTCTTTTACCCTCACTCTTGGACATGATTTGAGTGTGTTTCTTTGAATCTAGATGTGTTTAATGGGCTATGGGGTCTTTTACTCCATAGGGTTTCATGTGTTTTTGTGATGTGTGTTACACAGCACCCTCCGTGCAGTAACACAGGGGTGTCATAGTGACCCCCCAGTATAGACTCCATACCCTGGGACTGACTACTGTCTCCCAGGGCATGTAAAGTCACCATTGACTTTACTAGTCTTAAATTCTGAACAGAACCAGTACAAACCATCATATTGTGGACGTACTGGCTGGGGAAATTCGATTGCCCCAGGGTCTGTTAGTCGAGGGGGCACGTCTCCGTCCCGCCTGATCGAGTTTTGGCTGGTGGCAGTGGATACTACTTCTTATATTCAACCACGAATATTTTCCTATGGGATTTCCCATTGTTTTAGGCTACTATCTTTATTTAATTATTTAAGGTAGCCTCGAACATACCGCCGGTTTATTTAATTAATATTAATTCTCTGGTTGGTATTTTTTGCCAAAACTTGATTCTGAAATGGCGTTTGTGTTCTCTTCTGTGACTCCAACCCAAGTCGAGCCCTTTGTTCCAAAGTGGTGCCACTATGTCTGGGGTACTTAGGAGGGGTGGAGGGGAATTTAGGCACCCTGGACTGAGTTGCCTAGGCAACTCAAGTCGCACTCCGTCCTGATTGGCCCAAGTGGTGAGCCGCCGGCTCACCACTTAGCATGTTTGAGTGACAGCTAGGCTCAGTGAATGGGGGTTTGCTGCATAAAAGCAGGGCTTTGGGGACTGGAACTTCAGAAGTCACCACAGGACCTAAGAATCCGACGAGGGAGAAGCTGAGCCGACTTGCCACGACACCACGACCGGTGGAGCCCTGCTGGACCGTCTCGCCACTTTTCCCAACGACAGAGGAGATCTCCCGCCGGAGAGTCTTCTTCCTTTGACTGGTGGGAATAACCAGTTTCACCGTCTTTTCGCTTTCCCGACATATCTTGTGGCCGCCTTGCCCGTGCTAAGCACCCCGGCAACCGGGATACCACGTTTTACCACGACCGCGAGATAAAGGTACCACCTTTTACCGGAAAACTCCGCGGCTGATTTCTGCCCTGGTAGTGCAACGACCTGCATCTTTCCTCCACGTTGAGATCTTCTCTTCCCCTGGACGACGACGCAACTTGCAACCACTACCAGGAACAACTGCCACTGCTGGAGGATCCTTCCCACTTAAGGTACCGTGTCCCGCCTGGCTTCCCTTGCAACCGACTGTACGGGGTAGATTTAGCCCCCGGCTTTCGAACCTGGGTTAGCCTGGGACACCTTGGCTAAACTTTTCTAAGCCTCTCTAAACTCTTTTCTGAACCCTCTGCAAGACTTTCTAAGCCTAGTGTAACTGTGTGATCTTGGGCGCATTTGTGCTCTGCTCTCTCTAAGAGTGGGCCAAGCCTTTGGACTTTGGCTCACCAGTGACTTTTTGCTCTCTGCCTTGCTAATAGTGTTCCTGAATCGTAGAGTGGTGTAATCCTGCATATTCTGTCTTTTTCCCTCCCTTTTTCACAACCTTAGTAGAGTGCGATCTAGTTAAGTGCTCACCTCTGTATGAAAGTAAGTGGTGTCTTACTGTGATTTTCTAATAAGGGAAAAAGGGGTGTATATATCATAATAGTAACTGTGTTTAGAATATTTTACAATAAGAGTGCTGGAGTGTTTCAACTGTGTGTTCATAAATAAATAATTATATACTTTGATACCAAAGCTCTGGCCAGTGTTTGCTTGTATTATTGTATCCGAGTGCCTATTGAGTATACTTTGCATGCTGCCTAACTCTTCGTGAGGGAAGTCTGACTGCTCAGCCACAGCTACCAGGTAAATCTGGGTGGTACAGACTGCTACCAAGTGGGTTTACTGCTAACACCTGTAGTCTTAAATCTTTTGCAGTGGTCCCTAAGGGAACTGCACAGGTTTCTGCCTAACATTCCAATGCCTGTCTTCCATTTATGGAGTCGGCCTCTCCAACTCGGCTTCAGACGAACGAACAGTCGACTGATGCCATGGATTTAGAAGGAGGTTGGCCTTCAGCAAGCTTTGTCGCATGTTCCCTGAGGGATTTCGGATTAATCTTGCTGCACGATCCACAGCCCTCTATGATGTGACCGGTACCAAGGCACCACACGCAGATGTTGTGCGGGTCCGTAATGGACATTTTGGAGCTGCAGTAACTAACGTCACATGATGCAGTGCAGGCTATTTGTACTAAAGCAGGCGTCACAACCAGACTGAACGAAGATAGCACAGAGTTCCCTCAACGCCAGAGCTGCACAGCTGCACAGTGCCCCATGCTGTCAAAAGTTTGAGATTTGCTGACACAGGAAGAATATATCTCCGGTGAGGAATCTGTGGGAGGACATAATCCATTAAAAACACACTATCTGGTAGATGTTCGCAGGGCAAGCGAGTATCTAGTACCGCTCTGATGACTTGGACGGACTGTAACGGCTAACTTGATACATCCTGAAGTTCAGGAAGAAGCCCAAGCTGTGCAACAGACTGCACATTCCGGTATAAATGTGCCGGCACCTGGTCTGAGGAGCATGCTTGAACCAACAAGTCATCCAGATAGGGAAAGACATGGGTGCTTTCCTTTCTGAGGCTAGCTGCTACCAATGTCACTAGCTTAGTGAAGATCCTGTGAGCAGAACAAAGGACGAACGGCAGGGCATTCCCCCAGGGTAGCTCTCAGGAACTTCCTGTGCTTCTTGTGGATGCGCACATGGAAGCAGGCATCCTGGAGGTCTAGGGCCTGAAGAATCTGGGCTAGGGTGGCCATCCTGGACTTGCCTTTGCTTAAGTACAGATTCAAGAGCCTCAGATATGTATGAGACGAAGAACCTGTCCTACGGCGCCAACAAATAAGTTGAATACCAGCCCTTGCCCCGCTCCGGAAGGGGCACTGAATCTATGGCACATTTTGCTATAAGCTGACGAACCTCCCACAGGAAGGGGTCTGGAGGCAGGAACTGGTTAACCAGTGGATGGTCTGGCGTGTGTTGAGCAAAAGGGAGACAGTATCCCTTGTGAACAAACTGTAAGGCCCAGGTATCAGTAGTGGTAAGGATCCATTCCTTGCCGAACCAGGACAATCTGCCTTCCACTGGCAGAAGTCCCCTTCTCAGGGGTTTCACACTAGGGGCTGCTGAGGCCAGAATGGAGGTTGACTAACCTCCTCTAGGGGCACCTCTTTCCTGACCCCTGTTCAGGCAGCGATGTACCTGCTTACCTGAGGGGGCTTGACCTCTGCCTCAGTAAGCGTATGAGGTAAAAAGGTGAAACACCCCTACCCTTGCCCATGAGAGTCACTGTTACGCTCACCTAGCTCCCACAGGGGCGTCGGTCGGATCTGGACGGCTGGGGTCTCCACCAACGTGATGCGTAGTGCAGAGATGACTGACTGGACTGGCCCTCCTAATCTTGTCTGCTTGACGCGTAGAAGTATTCTCCTGCAAGTGGAGAGATGGATTTAGCCACCCGTGGATTCAAGTGATGGCACCCCCCACAGTCCTCCCAACTAATCACCTCCGAAGTGCCCTCTCAGCAATCTCACCTTATATTCTTGAAAGATGGGCTCTCCATCCTGCATGGATTGCAGGGGCGCGTTGATGCCAGTTACTTCACTCGTTTGAAGGCGTGGGAGAGTTCCGGAGAGTATTGACTCTGAGGTTCCTGGCAAGGTCCAGTAAGTATCAAGTTCATAGAGTTCAATATGTCCGATGTTTCACTCTTGTCCCCCCTTCCTTCCTTGTCTTGCAGCTGAGATCGTGAGAAGATGCTCTCGTGGCAGCTGGTGGCGCTCAGGTAAGAGTCTGTATTACCCGACGCTGTCCGGTAAATGTTGCACGTGTTTAACGTGTTGTTTTCTCTCTCTTTGCAGGTGCGGCACATGAAGATGTGGAGAGTTATAGAATAATGCCTCCAGTGGTAAATCAGGTAAGTCTATGGTGATAAGAGTTATTTTTTTGTTTTTCTCAGCTCACCTTGTTGTTTTCTTTTGTCCCCAGGTGCCGGAGTTTGGCGAAGAAATGATGGAGGCAGCGCCAAATCGAAAGATGCTGCGAGGACTGGTGAGTATGGCGCGGCGCTGCAGCTGGAGATGCGATGCGTACAGAAATTATGTTCTTTCCAGGTCCGGAGGCGAGATGGATCCGGAATCAGGTGAGGAATTCGAAAATAGTGTGTTTTCTAACCTTGTCCTTTTCTTTCCTCTTTGTTTTAGGAGCTCCAGATTCGAGGCGGGCGCGGCAGAAGACTGGATGCAGACTGCAGGCACGGTGAGCGTTACGCTGCTGGGTGCAGAATAACGCGAAGCGTGTGCTGTTGTTCGGGCGTGGTTTAAATAGCCTCCAAAGTAGTTCCAGGTAAGAAGTTTCTTAGAACAACGCCCGAGTATAAAATAGTCCCTGTAATAAAATAGTGCCATTCAGGCCTCACGTTGCTTGGACTCACTAGCAGCATGGTCTGCATCAGGTAAGTAAAGTCTATGAGCCTGGCGCTTATGGCACCAGGACTGGTTTCTATGATGAGCCTGGCGCCTAAGGTGCCAGGACTGAACCCAAACAGCCCCCAGCCGGGGCTGTTGGGGTTTTAATAAGTATCTGGATGCCTGCTCCCGGAGCTGATGGGGTTGGTCCACAGTCACGGCTATTGCTGTTGGACCGCCAGCCCCAATGATTTTGCAGTCACCTTTGAAACCTGCAATTTCTGGAGAGATTCATTGGCCGTCGTAAGAGATTATTGGCATCAAATGGCATCTCGAGAAGGTTCACTTGGAAATCCAGGGCAAAACCAAACATTCATACCCTTAACTATCTCTGGATCTCCTCAGCACTGTCCTGGTGAATTTGGCAGGAAGCCTGTTTGCTATCTTTCACCAAGCCTTCAAATCACTCCTCACGGGTTCTGCTGCCTCCAAAATGTCTGACAAAAGTCCAAATGAAAATGTGGCTAGGGCACAGGCGGCGTCGATACATCTCAGGCCAAGGCTTCCTGGGACAAAAACCTTTCTTCCCCATGCAACCAACAGCTTGATCTCCCTAGCCAAGTGCAAAGAGGGGAAAGAAGTTGTTTTCAAGTTCGCAGTAGCGGCCTAGGCAACCAAGCTTTCAGGTGGTGCATGAGCATACAGGAAGAACAGGTCTGAAAGCGCAGGCCTGTGCTTTTTTGCTAGGTCTCGGTGAACAGTCAGAACTGAGGTCAGCTTAGAACATAGGCCAAGGACTGGTGATTCTGCATCGTGGTAGAAAGGCAGTATGCTCCCTTTCTTCGGGCCCTTGTCCAAAATGTCTGTGAGCTTGCACTGCACCTTGGGTAGAGAGGGGGCCAATAGTAGAGGCATCAGGCTGAGCCTCATGTGAGAAACCTGAAGGTATTCTCCCAGTAAATCCCAGAGAATCCTCTATTCAGGTGGCCAGGACATGGCCATCGCTGTTGGATCCAGTTCCTGGGGGTGGACCAGTGGGGGAGGATCACCTGGGTAGGGGACCTCAGGGTCATGCTCAGGGGAATGCCCCAGGTGAGACGTGGTATTATACATAGGAAGGAGAGGCGTACGAGACCCCTGAGGCCTTTATAGGCTATACCACATCCGTCTAATCTTCTCCCATTAAATCCCTCTTTTCCAAATTCAAATTCACTAACCCCTCCAGACCAAACCGATCCTCTAGGATCTCAAACCCCCACAGGTTCAAAAACTGTCTCCTCCAAGAACCCTGTTTTCCTGTACACTACCCGAATACTCCTGGTCACTCTTTTCCATGCCCCTGTGATCACTATTCCTGCACTCCCCTCTGGTTAAGACAAAACTCTACGATTCCCACAATCCCCTTTGTTCATGTCACAACCTCAGCTATTCCAGCTTACCCTGCAAACCCTACCAATCCCGTCCCTTTGATTGTCATTTTCTAAAAACCCAAACGAATATGACAGAACACTACTGTTTCCAGCATCCGCTATGCTCCGTTCTAAACCCCGGTCACTCTCGTTCATTGCACCAACCTTCCCTATCCCATCCCGTAGGATACTCTGATACTTCAAACCCCCACCCTCCCTTTTGTTACACGAATACGGTTTTATACTCAAGACAGACTTGTAACGTTAAGCCTATGTACCTGTTATGCTTGATTTATGCTTGGTTCAAAATGGTGCGGGCGCGCAATGCATTCTGGGAGCGCTCGGAGCCATGTTGGATATTTACTTCACTTCGCAGTGAAAGGCTGCACACATTTTGCTGAAGTGTTAGATTCACAGTGCTGAGACAAATATGCTTTTCCAACCCTGGTATGCAGTCAAGGCCATTTCTGCTGGGAAAGCTAACGTTGTTATGGCTTGCTACTGTTCACCGTGGAGAGTGTTTTTAGAACAGGGAGGCCCTGCGTTCCTTGAGGGGAGCTCTCGATTGACCCAGCTGGCAACCGACGGCTGTTCCTCAACTGCGCAAGTGCAATTTCCAGAATGTTCGGGAATTAACTCCCCTTTGTGGAGTGTGTATATATGTGAAGGCACGGAGGGGATCAGGTGAGACTTCAGCCAGAGAAGGACGCTCCTTCTGGCCTTCCTGTGAGCTGTGGTACTCTCGGCCTGGCTGTCCCCGGAGTCTTCCAGCCACTTCTGGACGAGATGAGGACTTCGATTACGCTCACGGTGATGTATTTCCTTTTGACTTCTTTACTTCTTCTGTGAATTATATCCATATTATTTGAATGAGTTATTTCTATATACTTGTAAGCTTTGAATAAATAGCCGTAAAGAGCTGATTTATCTTCTAAGAGTGCGTTGTTGTGAATTATTGTTTCTGTCTGTTTTTTTTTGGTTCAAAGTACTTGCTCCATAATTGCATTGATGATTTATGGTTGTTTCGTGCACTTTTCGGGGGAGAGCAGTACATTTTTGGCGTCACGAACAGGATGTACGTGATGAGTTGTTCCGTGCATCCAAGAATCCGTTGAAATGTAGATAAGATTTGGTTGTCGTGTAAGTAAAGTTTTTTTTTGAAAAGTGAATTTTTTTTTGTCTCTTTGGTAACTGTTTGAGTGCCTGTGGGAGTGATTGCAATGTGGAGAAGAAAATATATAGGTTCAACGAGGCTTTGCTTTGCTTCCGATAATGAGTAGTTTGTTTAAGAAGAAGAGCGTTACCGCTGGCGGTGACTGTTCTGATGTTGTTATTCCAGGTTGGACTAAGGGTCCGTATGATAAGTTGGCTCAAGCGTGGGCATGTGGTGCCGGTTTAAGTGAAACTTAGGATCAAGGATTGGGAGAGGCCGATCCGACTGATGTAATCGCCTGCTTGCAACAAGTTCCAGCAGAACGTGGTAAAGAATGTGCGGCATTAGGTAGGCGAGGTTGGGTTCTTTTGCATGCTTATAGGAAAATACGTCAGAGGCAAATGGATATGAAAAATGAGGTTTTGAGATTAGAGAGAGAACTAGCTGCAGAACGGCAGACTGCGTTAATGCAGCAGATTCAAATGAAATTGTTTAAAGATAAGGCCGACACACATCAGGCGGTGGCTGAGAGGGCAGCAGTCAGAGTAGCGCGATATAAGTATAGGAAAAGACGGGGAGGGGTCAACAAAAGAAAAGTGGCAACTGTAATTGCTACCGCTGGTGTAGACTGGGATCCGGACAAATGGGATAGTGATATTTTTGATTCGACCAGTCTAGAAAGTAGTGGCGGCAAAGCCTGTTAGAAGGCAGCGAGCCGGACCACACTCACAGAATCCTGGTGGTGGTATGGTGGATTTAAGCACTTTTGAAGATTAAACACAACAGGAGGTTGGGAAAATTATTACCCGTTTGAGGCAAAAATCAGGGGAAGCTTTATTGACATGGATGGTGAGATTACTAGACGGGGTGCTGCAGGGTTGTTGGTAGATTCTACTGATTCACCGTGTTTTTTTACCCCTGTCAATTGACACCAATGTACAGGAGTTCTTAAGAGCAGGACCGCCCCTGATGCAAATGGTCAAGATACGCAGGTGTCTTTGTTGCACCTGATAGCCCAAGCATGTAACCGTAAATACCCTATTCCTATTACCACAGATTGGCCCAGTGAAGAAACAAAGTGGTATACGTTGAGAGAAGCAATTCAAAAAGTCATAGAGCATGCTATGAAAGAGGAGATTCACATAGACGCCCCTGATCACATGGGAGCCGTGCCGCTCTCAGTTTCAACGCGAAACATGGTGATTAGAACTGCGCCACCTGCATACAAAATTATCATCAAGACTTTGCTCGTAGGCATGACGGGCAAGGCTACAGATGAGGTAGCAGATGCCATTTGGCAATGTGCAGCTTTGGGAGAGTGGGATAAGAGTGATAACAATCCATGAGAGAGAGAGGGGCGCAGTGAGAGGAGAACCGAAGGCAGGAGGCAAGATAGCAGAGTCTCCTGAGTGTCCCGAAAAGGCATGTTTTTGGCTTTGTTAAAAGATGGTGTGCCACATGAAGAAATTGATGGCACTGAAACCAGAGTAATGTATGAATTATACAAAAAACGAGGACTTGCAGCCAAAGAACGGTATAAACAGGTTAAGAATCAAGTAGTCACTACGACACAGGGGGACGCCTCACCTTCTGCTCTCCCTGCAGAAGAACAAGATGAAGGGTCTATGGGAACACCTTCCCCGTACCAGCCAACATATGCTGATTTGAGAAAGGTGGTGAGTGCGATGCTAGAGGCGGAGACGAGTCACACTCATTCGAAGTTTGACTAGGGCTTCGGCCAAGCTCCCGCAGCGTCTGCCCGCATAAAAGTGGATAGGTGGCCTCATGTTGATGTTAAGATTTTTTGGGGGCCAGGAAACACACAAGGGGTGCGAGCATTGATAGACACCGGGGCGGAGGCCTCTTTGATTCATGGTAATCTGACACAATTTAAACGCAAACAGTTTACGATTACAGGTTTAGGGTGAAAGGAGACCCCCGCAGTGCAAACGAGAGTGGAGATGAAAATAGGTAACTTAAAGAGTCAGAAATACCAAGTGTTGATTGTCCCGATACCTGAATATATAATTGGCTTTGACATTTTGGAAGGGCTAACCTTGGGGCTTGGCAGTAAACCGTACCAGTTTGGGGTGAGTGCAGCCCTCCAGATAACAAGCGTATCTTGCCCATTTACGCATTTAATTATTGCAAATACGGATGTTTTAATTCTTTACTACGTACCATGTACGCTTTGATTTATTCATAAAAAAACATACTTTTCACCACTAGATGGCACTGTAGCGTTACTTT